>NC_080465.1:75551384-76151384 GCF_028018845.1 Melospiza georgiana
AATGAAATTTCACCTCGTGCTGAGGTGTCACAAGAATATTGTTGGCATTTCTTATCCTGAAGTCATGCATGCTGGCTAGCAAAAATTCCTTCCCTAGCTTTCTGTTTGTTTGTCTTGGGTTTCTTCACTGTTTCTGCGAACTGAAACATGCTTTCTTGGCTGCAGCAGTTGTGCTTAGCTGACAAGAGATGATGCTGAACTAAGCCCCCGATCTGAGCTCTGGCTTCAGCTCCACACTTTTCCCACAGTTGGCTGCAGTCTTGGGTGGGGCTGACTCCTTCCTGATGGCCTGGCCCCAAAGTTTTGCCCTTTGAGGATCTGGAAGTGTCAGCCTGAGCTTCCTGGGGTTTGACAAAGACAATAGGCTGGTACCCCCAAGGCAGATGCAAGATCTGTTTCTACAGTTATTTCACAATCCAAGATGGGGAAAACTGTCCTTTTGAAGATGGCCCAGAGAAGAATTGTTGTCTTTTGTGTCCCTAGGTGC
This sequence comes from Melospiza georgiana, assembly GCF_028018845.1. Lineage (NCBI taxonomy): Eukaryota > Metazoa > Chordata > Aves > Passeriformes > Passerellidae > Melospiza > Melospiza georgiana. The sequence continues at coordinate 75,551,872 of NC_080465.1, forward strand.
CCAAGAGCAAATAGTGTCAGCTGTACAACTCCTGGAAGAGGAAAAGATCTCTAGCATCCCTCACACCCCTCTGGGCTCTCTGGCCATGTCATAGCACAGGAAAACAAGCAGCTGAGGAAGGAAGGAGAGCTGTGAGCACCATCACAGCAAGGCCTGTATCTTTCCTTACCTCAGCTGCACTAGCAGGAAAACGAAGGGTTAACAGGCTTTGATTCAATGAATGGAGGACAAAGGAGGCAACAGGAATAGGAGAGATCTGGTGGAGCTGACAGTATCCTGCTCTATTCCTGGGAGATAGCAACCACACACATCTCCTGTCTTGGATTGAAATACGGGATAGCACCAGCTGCAGGATCAGGAGTGGAGCTTAGTGGGCAGTGGGTTTACACATGGATGCTAGATCCAGGCTACTGTCAAGCTGGGGAGAGGTTCTTTGCTATAATTTTACTGAGGAAAATATTTAATATGCAGGGTGGGAAGGATGGGACCGGTCAATCTGTGACCACTGCTTTGGAGGTGGTACTACCATCCCTCTGTCTGTGCTGCACAGACACCCTCAGACACTGCAGGTGACACACACACACACACACACACACACACACACATATATATGTACAGGTCAAGGATTAGGACTTGCTGAGGCTAAAAAAACAGCAAAAAAAAAAAAAAAAAAAAAAGCCACTTGAAAATATTCTTTTGGACCGAAGAGACGTGTGGTGATCCTGTCTGCCTAACTTGGGTCTGTATTTCAAGCACCAAATGAAGCTGCTCTTCTAAAGCAGGGGTCTGCATAAGCTACATAGTCTGTGGACAGGCTCCTGTCCAGTCTCTAGAGACATGCCCAAAATCTTGCTCCACTGAGCAAACCATAGCCAAATAAACCTGGTAAATGTCCAACTTCTTTTTGGAAGCAGCAAGTCCCATCCTGGGACTGTTCTCCTGCAACACTGGAGAGAAACAAGGGATTGGAGTCCTAATGATGGAATTCAAGATGCAGACATCCTCAGCTGAACAGATCATTCTAGGACAGCATTAGTGGAGACACACAGGGATTTTAGGTCCCAATTCACTCATGCTTAGGAACTGTTTCAGATAAGACTGTGAGTCATGGGCAAAAGGAACCAGTATCTCTTTCATGGTTATAATGAGGACCTTGACTGACTTGCTGTGAAGGGAATAGTTGCAGTCCTGCTCTATACCATCAGGACAAATGAATCTCAGTGAAAGCCTTGGTTAGACAAACATAAATCTAGTCATGTCCTTGCAACCTGTGCTGTCAGCACAGTTGTCCTATTGCTACAAACACCTCTGTCACAATAAAACTTTTAGCAGCAGTTTCTGGCTGGACTGTGAGGGTAAGCTCTGCATTTTGGGAGATGGGAGGCACTCATAGTGTGGTTCTGGGTTCTGAGGGAGCTGGCAGAGGTGCTTACTGAGCAACTCCATCATTTATCAGCAGTCTTGTTAACCAGAGAAGTCCCAGTTGATGTAGGTTAGCCAGTGCCATGACCATCCAAAAGAAGGGCTGGAAGGAGGACCTGGGGAGCTACAGGGCTGCCAGCCTGACCTCAGTGCTGGGGGAGCTTGTGGAGCACATCATCCTCAGTGCCATCATGAAGCACAAGCAGGACAACCAGGCCCAGCCAGTCTGAGCTCACGAAAGACAGGTCCTGCCTGGCGAGCCTGATCTTCTTCTGTGGCAAGGTGACCCACTTAGCTGATGAGGAAAATGCTGGGAATGTGTCCGTGTGGAGTTCATAAAGCCTTTGACAGCATTTCCCACAGCATTTTTCCAGGAGAAATTGACTGCTCGTGGCCTGGATGGGTGCACTGTTGCCTGGGTAAAAAAATGGATGATGCTTGGGCCCAGAGGGTGTCGGTGAATGGAATGACATCCAGCTGGGGCTGGTCGGGAGTGGTGCTCCCCGGGGCTCAGTTCAGTAGGAGGCTGAGGGGAGACCTGATCACCCTCCCTCTGAAAGGAGGTTGCAGACTGGTGGGGGTCAGCCTCTTTTTCCCCAGGAACCAGTGACAGGGCAAGAGAAAGCAGCCTTGGGTTGCAATAGGAGAGGTTTAGATTGGATGTTGGGAATAGATTCTTCACTGGAAGGCTTGTTGGGCACTGGAACTAGCTGCCTTGTGTGGTGTCACCAATCCTGGAGGTATATAGATGTGGTGCTTAGAGCCAGAATTTAGTGGTGGACTTGTCAGTGCTGGGTTAATGACTGAATTTAATACTTTTAAAGGTGTTTCTACAACCTAATCTGCACTATGGTTCCATCGTACCCTTACAGCAGGTAGATGACCCAAGAGGGGTGTGCAAGTGGCACAAGCCTAACACTCCCTGACTATCTGGTGGGTGCCACAGGAGCTGTCATTGTACATTTCCTGAGCTGCAAATGCAGCCAGCTGCAGGTACAAGTTTGCTCTGTGTCCTCCACAGGGCCACACAATTGTGTCAGCACTGCCACCATCGTGGTGGGCTGCCAGGCTGGGTTCTTCTTCCACTGCAGAAATCTACTGCCTCCAGTTCCACATAATTTCTACTGTGTCTCTCCCCTGAGTCCTTATTAGCCAAGTCTCCACTGATCATCTCTAGACCCTTTTCATTGCCTTGGAGCTAAGAAACCTCTCCCTGATGAAACTCAAAGGCCACCACTTCTTCCAGCAGGAAAGTGGCAGCCTCCTGTTCTCACACTGATCATGGCATATGACAACTTCTACACCTTTATGCAACATTTATTAATCTCCATTTATACACATGTGTGCATTGGCACCCAAAACTGTCCCTCTGTCTGCTGGGGTCTGTGGCCATGCACACCTGCTGGAAGGAACTGGAGATGTTTGTACTGCCTGTGACAGAACTTCACAGCTATTGCCTCTGAAGCTGATCAATATGATTAAAACTCCAGCCCGTGCTTTTCTCCCCTGCCTTTTGTACTGTTTCTACAGCAATTTCCCTCTCTGATTTTGCCCCCAGTGCTGCGGGATGGCTCTGCTTTCCTTATGCCTCAGTCCTTCTCTCCACTGCTCCCCAGTCCAACCCACAGAGGTTCCCCATCTCCTGCGGCTCCTGCCCAGACTGCCTGGCAGGGTGGATAAAGGAGGCAGGGCTCTCCAAAACAGCCTCCATCCCTATGACAACGCTGCCAAGGGTGTGTGGTGAGCCCAAGACTTGGAGCCCAAATGTGCTAGGGTGGGAAGGGCAGCGTGCTGGAGGGGACTTTGCATCCATGCTGGGATTAAAAGAAGCCTGATGATTTATACCAGACATCAACGCATTTACCTGGACTCTTGGGGTGCTATTTTTAGTGGGGGGAGGGAAGGGGCGGGGGGAAAGAATATTTTTGTCAGATGCTTCAGTTCTGACATCTGAAGGTTAAAAAGCAGACAGATTGTATATATGAATCTTTATATAGATGAAAATGCACACCAACATATCCATATGTATATGTACAGAGGTATTACATGTACATATGTATCAACAGAGACAATTGCACACACACAGAGACAGAGAAGAGAAGCCAATGTGATCTAACAGGGAGATGGGAGTCCAGCATTTCTAATATTAATGTTTAATTTTTTATTTTTATTTTATTTTTCTTTTTGTTTGTTTTTATCTTTTTCTTTTTTTTTTGTTTTTTTCTTATATTCCTGATGACCCTGCCTCATTTTTCCCATTTATAAATTTAAGGTGATGATAAAAATTAGCTCTTAAATTGCGGTGCCCTTCTTTCAAATAATTGTATGACTTACTTGCTGTGCGGTGCTGTTACTAGGATTGCTCTCATTTAACTATGTTGCATTAAGAGCTAGTTGAAAAATGACAATTATTTTCTGGAAGAAAATTGTCATTATTTTGGCTTTCTTTCCTGTGAATATTTTAGTTAATAAACAAAACAAGTCTGGGATGGGGGAGGTGGCCAGAGAAATAGATTAATTTTTGCCTTTTTTTAAATCAATTTGAAAACCAGTCCATTTTTAAGAGGAATTTAGTGTTTTGAAGACCAACATTTTTAATCAAGACAGTTATGCTTTTTGTGCTGTTTGCATTCCTTTTTTTTAATCTACCGGAATGAAAATTTGCGGCGGAAACATCCAGTTTGGTCAAAATGTCACTTTTTGGTCATCCCCTCCTCCCCCAGCTTGTTTGATGAAAAATTGTCAAGCAGCAATAGCTGTGTCACCTCTGATTTATCTATTTTTCTAGAGCCATTAGTCTCAAGCAGCGGATGAAAAAGTGCCACGACGGAGCAGCTGCTCCTGCAGGAGCCAGCCTGGGCAGCCAGAAAACGTCACTGGGCCCATGGGCAGGGCTGCCTTTCCTCTCTCTGCCCTGAGCAGTGGTAAAGGAGGTGGCCACAGCGTGCTGGGGCTCACAGGGGTGGTGCAGGAGCCCTGGAGAAGGTGTGGAGGAGGAGCGTGGTGGGAGGAAGGGCTGGGCAGGGCTGGGGTTCAGGAGGGAGCTCTGCCCATCACCAGGGCTGCAGCTTGGATCTGAGTGGTCACAGCCCTGCCCACCCTCCTGGGCAGCAGCCAGAATTCACCTGCCCATGCAAACGTAGCCATGGCTCTTTGCCTCTCTCAGCTCTGCTTTGCCAATCAAGAGCTTTGCAGGCGAAGATCAGCGCAATGAGCTGAGGTCATTTTGAGAAGCAGTGATGGGAAAGGTCAAATGAGTGTTAAATGGCTATTTTGCAGCAAAGGATGTAGCCTCTTTCCTTCCCAATGGCCAAATCAGTGGGTCCTGTGCCCTGAGGAGCATTTATCCTGCCTCATCCAGAGTGCTCACCCCTGCTTCTGCTGCAGATGAAGATTAGGTGGGAGAGGAAATTAAGCTTGCCTTTCTGCATACAATGAAAGGTTCTTTATTACAAGAGGGCCTCAAGGAGTTTTCTATCTCCTGAGCATTGTACCAACAGTTTAATTAAAAAAATGTGCATGGTTGAGAACTAAGTCTAATTGGGAAGCTGTAAGAAAGCCTCTGTGCCCAGTCTCTGCTGTTTCTGCTTTTTCCCTTTATAGATTGACTAGACCTTATCAAAATGCTGATCAAACCACTGCTACACTCTTCTGTTTCTGTTGCTGACAGTAAGGTGGGGGTCCTGCTCCCCTCTCCTTTTCCTGAGCAGACCCCAGGATGGCCTCATGAAGTCCATCTCACAGGTCTCAGCAGGTTAATTGAGCTGCCTGTGCCCTCCCAGGGAGGTGTTGGATGCGCCCCACCAGTGGCTCCAGAATCTGCCACGAGAAACGAGAGCCCTCAGCTGCCTGCTGGGCTGGAGGGGGAAGGATTTGGTCTGTAATTGCTCACCAGGTACAGGAAGGATGTGTTGGGGCGGTGTCTGTGTGGGCTTCGAAAAGGAGGAGACCTCAGCTCATCTCCCAGCCTGACATCCCTCATCTCCCATCAGCCACCCCATGTTCTGACCCTCCCAGAGCTGGTCCAGGGCTGCTGGCTCTGTGATGCACCCTGAGACTCTCCTCCAGAGCTGAGATTTCACTCTCCTTCTGCCAAGGCTGTCCAGCTCTCCATACCCTGTCTCCATACCCCTTTAAATCAGAATGCAGCCAGAAACACAAGCTCCCAGCTTGCAGCACTCAATTACACCTTCTGATATTTTATTTTTTTTGCCTGCAGCTTCAAATTACCTTCAAGGTGCACAGTGCAATTAGCTAAAAATATTTCCTGCTTCATTTTAATTGCACTAAAGCTCTGATGTACCTCCAGTGAGGAGTAGTAAGGTGGAAATTGGTGCCCCAAATATTTCAAATTGATTAAAGTCCAGGGTGACTCAATAAGCTTACATAGTTCTATTAATTATTAAATATTCATAATTTTTTATTAAAAACCCCACAAACATTTTTGAAGCCAAATTCTGTATGAAGCTTCTAAAAGAACATACTTTAGCTAAGGAGATGGTAACTCTTTCTGAGTTGGAGAAAGATGAGACAAGAGTTCCACCATCTTGTTGGAGTGGTTTCCATATGAGGAATTCACATTCTTGGTGAATTTTAGTGTCTCAGAATTTGATTCTGAAAACACTTATGCATGTGACTTATGTCTGTGACTCATTTCACTGCTATAGCTGAGGTATTTATATGATTCTAATTTAGAACTGGATCACATTTTTGTTTAAAGCCTTTCTGGGCAGAAAATGCAGGTGATCAGTCAAACATTATTACTGCTTAAAAATAGTCAAAACTTTTTGTCTGAGAATTTAAAAAGAAATCCAAAACAAAACTTTTTTTTCTGAAAGCACTGAAAACCAATGTGCTGATTCCCATGATGTCTGGTTCACAAGATTACTTCAATGTACTTTGAAAAGAGTATTGAAAATAAATCCCAAATTCCATTTGCATCCGGTTGAGTCTGATCAGCCTCAGTTCTTCAGGTTTCTGGTTCACTGTCACCTCAGATAGCCTGTGCTTATGAAGCATGTCCCCTTGTGCCTGCAGCTGTGCTGGCCTGGGAGTGCTATCACTGCCTGATCCACAGAGCTGAACCGAGCAAATTCAGCAAGTTTCTCACCAGTCCCATACAAATGACAGGATCATGTTAACAACCTAAGCCTCTGTGCTCCTCCCTGTGCCAGGAAGCTCAGGATTAACCTGTGTTAATGGTAGTGGGTGAGAAGTGGGATTCAGTGCACATCCCACCCTCTTCCATGGCTGTGGAGGAGCCCTGATTGTTCTGCTGGAATCCAGGGCAAACATCAGAAAGATGCTGCCCCTCTCTGCAACTCTCCCTCCCTCTTCTGTGCTCACCAGGGTGAGAAAAACTCCCTCTGACCATCTCCAGAGCAGCTTGTGTTGGCTGCTGATTCTTACACAATTTTGAGGGAGATTGAAGGTGTTCAGCCTCTTGTCAAAGGGCACACTGAGAAGATGAATCTCAGAAAATGCCCAAACCCACCAGCCCCTCGCTGCTGGTGTGCAAGTCTGTGCACTTGCTTCCTCTGAGGGAGAGCTCCAGGAAGGCAGGTATTGGCTCCTCCTTCCCCTTGGGAATGCAGGAGACAGATTAAAGAGGAGGGGGAAAAAAAGTTATTTCACAGTTAGTCTGCCCTGAACAAGAAAAGGTTCCTGACACCAACAAACTAATCAACGCTGAAAGCTCATGAGGTCAAGCTTTCCCTTCTCCTCCATTATTCTTTTGATTTTTTCTAACTGGATAGGACTTGATAGCTCTGGCAAGTCTATAAATGTAAAATCCCTTTTTGCCTTCCCCTGGAGCACACCAAGAGCCATTTGAATACCCGCAGGGACAAGTTAAAACTAAACAAAACCAAAGCAACTCGCAAGAAACAGGTTGTCCAGCCAATCTTCAAATGCTGACCATTCTGTAAGTCAGTCCCAAGAAGCTCTCCTCTGCTCAGCAGAAATTGGGAAAGGCAGCTCTCCCTCTTCAGAGTACTCCCTCTGGATTCAGTGCTTTGTGTGGAGACTTATGGCCAGGAATGTTAATGCCAGAGAGCCGAGCTGGCTGAGCTGGAGCAGGGTGAGAGCTGGGCCTGAAGGAGGCAGCCCCAGACCATCAGGGTTAAGCTGTGGATATGTGGGCTGCCTCCAACACCTCAATGCCTGTGCCTGATTCCCTGTGCTGGTTTGGACAGCCACCAGTGCACAGCTGCAGGAGTTTCCCTGACCTGACCACCAAGAAGAACCCAGCCTTTGTACAGTCTGAAAAGAGCAAAACATTTGCCAGTGGAAACACTGGCCCCTACCCTATAGAGTGCACAATGATCCTGAAGTCAAGTGAGAAGTGTTTATACGCCATCATTGTATGGGAGGGGAAATGGCAGAGGAGCTGGGGAGATTTATAGCTCCTTCTGCATTGGAAATGCCCAAAGTTCCTCTCCCAGAGCACTGCCCGTGTTCTCTCCATTGCAGCACAGGGAACTTTACTCAGCAGTCTTCTCATGGCAAAGGAAAGGCTGCTCTCCCTCAGTCTTTCCTGTCCTTGTGCTCTCTGCTGGGATCTGTGCTCTGTCTGGTAGAAAAGGAGGAAAGAAAAATGCCACATTCCCTACCAAGGGCTGACAAACAGGAATCATAGTTGCAGCATAAGCTTCTCTGATGGATTCTGCCTCAGCAAAATGAAATTAAGATTTCAGCAAACAAGCTCCAATTCCGTGGTACCAGTAGAACAAATGACATCTGATAATTGCTAACTCCTTTTGCTTATTCTTTGCTCTGTTCACCCCATCAGTCTCTCCAGATTATATTTTCAGCTGAGTTTAATGAACGCCATTTATTAAACTAACACCAGGGTTCTGCTTTGGCCTCAGACAGATGTGCCTGCTAATATGAATCATTTTGTTCAATTGGATTATTCTGATGGAGAGCGGATCCCTGCCACTCTGAGGAGCACAAACAAATGGGGAACAGCTCGCCTCCAGTTGTGACCAGCCGCTCGCCTTCATTAGGAGGCAGCTCCAGGCTCTGCAGGCAGCTTGGCAGGATGGTGTCCCTACTGCTCCCATCAGCCAGCTCTTCTGCTCCTTTCCATGTCCCTCTCACGTGCAGGATGGTGTCCCTACTGCTCCCAGCACTTCTGCTCTTTTCCATGTCCCTCTCATGTGCAGGGAGAGCCCAGATCTCAGGGTGTCCCTGAGCCTGGCTGGTCAAGGGGACATGAGCATCACTGCCCCCTTTCCCGAGTTCACCAGCTGCATGGGCAACAGGATTCACCTCCTTTGTCCCAGTGAATGTTCCTTATCTGAATGCACATCAGACTTTTCTAACTGCATCCTTCCCTCCCCAGTATGGCATGTCTGACCTCCTTTACATTGACACCTGAGAAAATGTAGGCTACTTGTTTGCTATTGATCCTTCTTTACTCTGATCTTCTCCAAATATTTGGGCAAAGGGGCAGGGATGATATGCTTTTAAAGACTTGTATTAATCAGGAAAAAAAAAGATATAAAATCCATCTGAAATCTCCCGGACAGAGATTCCCTCAGTCTATTGTTTGGGATTTTAGTGTTGAAAATTTTGGGTCAGTCTCTGTAATACATTGTGTGCAGGCACCAGCCATCCATCTATCTGTCTATCTCAATACAAATCCTGCCTTCTGTGAACCATAAAACTCCTAGCAGAGTGACATTACCACTTCTCACATCGACAGAACACAGTGAGCACGCACAACTTGGGGAAAAAATTACAGAGGCAATTTGAAAGATTAGAAGAGAAAAAGCAGAAGATTTCTGCTCCCTGAGTGTAAGTGGCCAAATCCCACAGCAAGCCTTTAGCTGGCACAAATCATCATCACTCCTCTAAAGCCTACTCTCTTTCCCCAGATGAAGGACAGGCCCAGCACTCCTTCAGATACCTGTGAACCTCAGGACAACTCATTTATTCTAGAGCATTTCTGAAGAAAGAAATTATTTGCATTTTAATCTTAAGCAGTGTCCTGGGGTTACTTCCAGGAATCCCTGGTGAGCACCACAAGTCAGGCTGTCAGGAAGTGGGTCTGTGCTGAAAGGGAAAACACCCCAGAGATAACCATGGTGCCAGCCTGTGTGCCTTTCCTAATTACTAACAGCACGTCACATGCTCCTCAACAAAGCCATCAAAGGACATGAATTCCTCCATTCAGGTTTAAGGAAAACTTCTCCAGGTATGAGCTATTCCTTTACTCCTGACGAGGATCTGTACACCTTTCTCTAAATTGCATCACACTGGTCTTCATGGGTAATGGGAACAAGACCTGTAGGAATTCCTCTTGGGATTTATGTAACGGAGTCTGTGTGGTCTGTACTAAACAATGCTCTTGTAACCTGAGCAGAAGACAAAAACCCCCCAAATAAAGCCCCCTCTGAAAACACCAAATCTCTTAAAACTGACTTATAGGAGCCCAGTTTCCTACAGCTGGCTTTGGGTTGCCTGTCTGGTTTCCTTTCCCAGTGTCCAACTTGCCATGATGGAGAAATATGTACCATGCAAGGAGAATGCACAGAGGAAAATAAAGAGCATAGAAAGCATTCACTTGTCATACATCACAGCAAATGGGATGCAACCTCTGCTCATGAGTGGAGATGCTTCAAGAGAGTAGAGAAAAGTAGAGAAAAATAGAGACTCTTATCCAGCAAAGACAAATTTTTAGCTGACTGCACAGCCCATGGATTTGATGGCCCAATTGTTTCCAAATTCTTAGAAATCAAGGTGGTGAAAACCTATTTTCTTTTGGAACAACCTGCTTTTAAGGGTTTACCATGACAACCATGGTCTACAGCACATCCAAATCAACCAAAAGATATCTTTGGCATCAAGGACTGGGCAGCACAGATCCAGAAATTTCAGAGGTAGGCATCTTGTCACTGTGAGGATTTTAGAGTGTTATTGCTCTGCATAGAATAGATGCTTCAGGCAGCCCAGCTGCTGGATCTGTTTCACACAGGAAAAAGGGATATGTGAAGAGCTGGGGAGGGAGAATGTCTCTTCCAATAAATGGGAGAAATCTGCTTTCTGAAGAGGATTACTAGAGTGTGGAGCTGCAGCGTTCCATGGGTACAAGAGATTTTCCTCTGTTTGCAAGTCATTATCCTAAAATGGCATTTTTAAAATGAGCCATGGTGATATTTGGAGGTGGCCATGATCATTCCCTGGTGTCTCTGCTCTAAGAAGACCAAAGCAGCCAGAATGGAGACATTGCATCTCCCTCTGAATTGCAAATAATTGAAACATCTCTGCCAGAAGAACATTTAGAGTTAAATAAGTACTAGTGGGACTGAATCCTTGGCTGCCATAAATCAGTGTCACTTCACTGGCTACAGAGGAGCTGGTGATTGACGCTGCCCGAGAACTTAGCCCCATCATGGCTGTGGTTAGTACTTTTCCAGACAGAGCACTGAGTTTTCATTTACTCTGCCTCTTTCTTGGGAAATGACTTGACTGCTGTTCTCCTTTCCCCTCCAGCTCAGCCTTCTACCCAATATTTCAAAAAGGTTGGATGAAGCTCAGCTAAGTGGAAAAATGAACCGTTTGAAATAAAAACTCTATTTATTTTTCCCTGACTGCAGTCACAGGGCTGGATGAAAGACACCTGAGAAGCAAGGCTTGTACCGTAAACCTTCAATTCTCTCCTACAGCTGAATCAAACACTTCAGAGACCAGAGTTTTGATATTCACTTGTATCTGGCCAAAGTTACCGTACCTATGAATTATTCAAATACGCAATTATTGCATTTGATATATCACTGGGTATAACCGTGGGAACGAGAAACAGTGTTCTAGTGCAGCTGATTGTATATGCCTTCCAAACCATAAGGACATCAATTTAAGGTGCTCACATTGATGGAGTGCTCTGCAACCCCTTATTAAGATTCTTGCCAACTCCTGTAGCAGTTTTCCCCTGCAGAGTAAATTTCATGGAGTTTTTAGCCTCCCTTTTCTTTATCTCTACAGTCCAAGTGCCAAACACTATCCCACAGAGCTTCAATTCATGGTTCTGCAGTAGCTCTCAAAGGTCAGTGACAAAAACATCAGATCATTTTCAGCTTACTGATCAATGCTGCACAAGTCACCTGAGTCCTGTGTACATGTTGGGGCTAACCCATAACTCTGATTTCATTGTGAATTTCCAGTTTCCCTGGAAGAAGGTTTTAACCTTCTTCTTAGACGTAGAGGGCTGTGCCCAGCCTATTGTTCATATTGTCTTTGCCTGGGCAAAAAACCATGTTAATGATGCTGATGTTTGTATTAACTCAACACACCAGAGACAGCTCCATCTGCCTTCATATATAGGGCCATCTGAGCAGAACATCTCTGAGGTTCTAGACCTCTCTTTGCTCTCTCTCTAAGGGGCATTTGCAAATTGATAACATGCCTGTTTCCTGTTTGCTCACTAGTGACTACTCATCTCTCTGTCAATGTCGCCGCATCAATGGATTTTGCTGACTTGTAACTTACTGGCAGGTTCTGTAGAAAAATGACTGTGCTTGTTTTCTAGGACTCATCCCATATTTTCACAACCCTCTTTCATTGTGGGTCTTTGCCTTCTCTCATTTGTTTTGTACATATTTTATTTAGCAGAGGATTCATTCTGTCAGTGTTTGCTGCTGCTGCTGCTGCTTGAACAAAAAAATTTGGCTATGGATGTCTCCTGTGTTTTTCCATCTCTTTGGCTCTTATTTCAAATCACTGCTGTTTCAAACGCCTACTCTCTCCTTTTCTTATATTTTCTGTTTTTTATTCAATTTTCAGTCCCTCATGCACTGGCCCAGCAGATCTGTGTGCTGAATGAACCCAGTAGAAATGTTCCTTCAAAAGCTGCTGTTTCCAGGTTACTGCAGCTGCCCACTGACTGATGCAACTGACGTTTACACTGAGCCCAGAAAAGCTCTAAAGTCTGACTTCGGTAATCTGTGTGACATTGTCCACATGATCTCCCACACTAATCTTGGTCAAGTGGCTGAATATGAAATTGCCACCCTCCAGTCAACCCTGGAGCTTCGGGGGTTCTGCTGTTGGAAGCCTTTGAAGAGGGCACCACCATAACAAGCTCCTGGTCTTTTCACAGTGTTGAATGTATGGGGAAAAACTCAGAAGGCTCCTTGCTGGCTGAGTCTTTGGCAAAAGTTCTCACAATTATCCAGAAGTTTACTTCAGAGCACCAGGGCCAAGAGCGTCACAGTGAGATGAGAAGTAGGAGGCTGCTTTAATATCTGTTATTTAATTCTGAAGTATTTACATTCTCTAACATTAAAAAAAAGGGGGAGAGACTTTGGTTTTAATGAAGAATTCCTGCTCCAAAGTGAGGGAAAGTGTTGTGGTATTGCCTTGTGCTGCTCTATCACTCCCATGACAAATAGTGCAGATCCGGTAGTGACCTACATGGACTCATTTAGATGCAAACACAGCAATACTCCTGAAAAGCTGCCCTGCTTTGAGGAAGAACAAGTTCCAAATATTGCTGAATGGAATTCGGTCTCAGAGCAGTAATTAGTGATTGTAATTTTGGAGTAAATGCAGTAATTAATTATTGTCGTTTTCCATCAGTGCATTGTATTGTGTGCCAATCTTAGAATAAAATAATTAGCAAATGGGATTTTGCATGCTCTGGTATCGAAACTGTGGTTTCTAGAACAGACATGAGAATTTTGCCATAATAAAGCTATCAGTAATTTAAATGGACAGACAGGTTAAAAATGATCAGACAGAAAAATAAAGGATTTCCTTGTCAGTCTTGCAAACTCCTTCAGAGGTCCTGTTTTAGCCTCTCCCACTAAAATCCACTTCCATTCTCTCAGTACAAGCACAACAGCACAAAGTTTAGGTTGTAAACACGGTGAGTGATGCTTAATTTAATCACAGGTGTCAGTGGAAATGAAAAACAAAAGTAATCCAAAGAACAGAAAAAAATATTGACTGAGGTGATGTTTTTCCAGTACCTGAACAGACTTTCCAAAATTAAGCTGTGCTGATTTTTTTTCTCTCTTTATTCACTCATATTAAAGCTTGTGCTGGAGTACTGTTTTGATGCAATTATTCTAGTGCAAATTTCCATAATGTAAGCAAGTCTTAAACGATCTAAGTGATGACTAAAAGAGGGAAACAACAATAATCTGTGCAGGTGGAAGAGAAGCTGGTTAGCGTGATTGTAGGAGGCATAACTACAAGAAATGGGATTTTATCTTGAAAAAGGGTATTTGGAATGAATCTCAAGATGAATAGCCTAATAGAAAACAGTGAGATCAATGCAGCTGCAGAATAGCCTCTCACTAGAGGTAATAGAAAGCTATCTGGGAGGCATAGGCAACAAAAATTTCAGTAAAAATTACACTTTCACTAGACTTTGCATTGAAGCCATCTGACAAGAGAAGACAGAAGTTCTCCTCTCACATATTTTTGTTTTGGCAATTTGAAATTTTGCTTTTTTGTTTTATTTTTGGCTGATAGTATAATCTTACTTTAAAACGGAGTTTGAGTTGCTTTTATTTTTTTTTCTCTTATTAGGGATCAAAAAGAGAAAAATGCAAAATTTTCCAGTTTAGTAAAATATACACTCAAATTAAAAAAGAAAAACCAACCAAAAAAACCCAAAAAACAAACAAACAAACCCCAAAACTCCCATTCTCAGAGTAAAAATACCACCAATTCCAGATAGCTGCAAAAACATGTATTTCACACATTTCACAATAAACCAGACATCAGTCCATGTTCAAAAAGCAGCGAAGGACGACCTGAAAAATCTTTTTTTTTATTTTTCGTATTTGAGCTTTGGCCTATGTTATTTCCCCTGGTGTTTTATAGAAGCAGGTTGCCTGGGCAGTGTATCCATTTAATGTTTTGTCTCTACTCCGGAGCACAGCTAAAAGAATCTTGCGGGTTGATCTTATTTCTACTTTGTCTTTCACTTTTCTGTTTCCCTTTTGCCTCACTCAGTTTGTCTCGCTCACACTCACTTTGCCTCACTCAGCGCTCTGGGTTAGTCTCACCCAAATGTCTCTGCATCTTTAGCTTTAAATAAACTTCAGCAGCAGACTGTCTGTCTGTCTGTCTGTCTGTCTGAGGTGGAAAGCATCACTTTGCCAGTGACCAGCCGCTGCAACGAAGCCACAGGAGGGGAATGGATGGGATTTCCAGGGCTGTTGTGTGCTGTGCCTTTTGTTGATCTGTCAGCTGGGTGCTCCTGGGCTGCTCTGTGCCCTGCCCTGGGCTCTGGAGAGGCTCTGAGCTGTGCAGATTTTGGGCAGTGCTGAGCTCACACACAGCCCCAGGCACAGCACAGGGCATGGAAGGGCTCCCAGCAATGGGACCTAAGGGAGATGTGGGCTTCAGGTTGGTGTCTTCTTAATTATTTTGTGCATTTTCTATCTGAAAGACACATGGAGTGTCTCAGAGTCCTTGCTTCCTAGTCCCAAGGGGGATTGGCAATAGAATATTTGGCAGACTTGCCCCAAATGATCCTCCTCTCTTTTGCTTTCTCCCAGCCCATCATTCCTCCCATCCTTATTTCCCCCCTACAGACACCTCTTTAATTATAAAGAAAAAAGAGAACAGGGGCAGCCATTTTGCCATCTGAATTCTTCAGGGCTTTGCTTGCTGCAGCTTTGGACTTATCTGCCACATCACAGAAACCCTTTCAGTGTTTGACAGCAAGTTTAGAGCGCTTGCAAAGAAAACAAAGGACTTCAAATCACTGTGGCCTTGACTTCTTGAGTCCCAAAAGGGAGATTTATAAGTTTTTTTTTTAAAAAAAGAGCATCCAGAATTAAAATTCAGTGAGGTCCTTTCTTTCTCAGTTAGGAAAAAAACACTCTGGTGGCTTATATCAAACTGGGTGCTGATTTTTTTTTGTTGTTGTCATTGGCAACTTATTTTTTGAAAGCAATTCAATAGAAAAAAGCCCTTCCTTGGAAAAATCCCAATTAAAAAGTTTCTTGAGCATCCTCTTGAAGCACATGAGTAATTACCCTGGTGTCAATACCATTACACACATGCTTCAAATTGGAATTAAAGACCCTGAAGAGCTGCATCCAAAGTAAAGACAGATAAAAAGCACGGTGGAGTTATTATCTTTCTATCAGTTAAAGGAAGTTGCAAATCGAGCCAGCAGTGGAGGTGCAGCAATACCGTGCTTAGCCAAGAGCAGCTGACCTGTCTCTGCGTTTATTCCTGGGGGCTCAGCCCTCTGTTGATCACTGCTGCCCAGCCCTGGTGGGAAATCTGCCCTGTGGCCTTGCTGACCGAGGATCCTGCCTGTTCCAGAGGGCTGGCATCAGTGTTCCCAATCCCTGTGAGGAACAGGAGCTGGAGAAAGACCTGGGTTTAGGACCACTTGACCTTCTGGGTGTCCTGGCTGTTCCCAAGTGTCCTCTCCAGCCTACTGCAGCATGGTTCTCTCTGTGCTAACCCAAATGCTCCCCTGGGGAATGTTCCTGCAGTGTCCTCCAGGGACCACATGCACTCCTGCTCAATTCCTTCTATCAGGTGGAGTCCCACCAGATACACTCCTGCTCAATTCCTTCTATCAGGGGGAAAAACACATGTATAAAAATTTTTTTCCTGGAGAATTCCTTTCTGCTAGAAGTTGGCTACAGCTCCTGCAACAGGCCCAGCAAGGCCAGAGAACAAGGACCTCTGAGATACATTTTGGTAGGGTCTCTACACAAGTCTCTAAACAAGGTTCTCTAAGCCTAGGGTGGAAGTGATCTGGTGGTAAAACTGATTTTTCTGGACAGCAGAGTACTAAAGCTGAAATAAAAGCCAGGAAGGCTAAAGGACTTCCTACCTAGAGGCAACTCTTCAAGACTGTTCTGCCTATTAGAAGCAAAGGAAAGGAAAAAAATGCTTAAGAGCTACACATGGAATTATATTATTCTTTTACCTGCTGATTCCTTGTTGTATAATTTTAATTAAATTTTTTGGGGGGAAGAAAAAACACCCAAGCAACTAATCTTTGTCCGACTGGTGATTAATATTCTGTAGGAAACAAGCTGAGACCTCAGAGCACTTCATGGCGAGCCACGATGATAAAAACCACCGTAGACTCACACTGGTGAATCTCGAACAGCACAGATATCCACAGCCCTGCATCTTCTGACACCACCATGAGACACAAGCACATCCTCAGCCAGCACAGCTATGCTGGGACATGGAGCCTGGTGCCTCCCTAGGGACACCTCTGTGTCCCTGATCTCCGTGCAGGTGTCACAGAAAGCCTCCCTGAGCAAGGCAGCCCCTGCTTTCACGCAGCTGCACGCATGCACCCCCAGCCCTCCCCCAGCAAAGCCTGCAGAAAATAAAAAAGCCAGTGTGATGAAGCAAAAAGCATTTGGATATGGCAACATGTTTTGGTTTCAAGCTTCCAAGAGGCCTTTTCATAAGCAAGGAAAAGAAAAGAGGTTTTTGAAGGGGGAAAATGCATTGATGGTTGTCTTCGTATAGTCACATATAAAGGAGGTTCTAAACTATGGAGGCTGCTTCCTGCACATGCACCTAATATGTTTATTGAAAGGTTTCTTAATCTCCTTTATGCTGTCTTCAGTGCAGCACCTCTTTCAAAGATATTTTGATCCCATTCCTGAATTCTCACTGGAAAGGATACTGCTCTGAAGACTGGAAAAATATGTATTTTCAAAGATATTTGGGATCCCAGTGAAAAATTAAAATACTCTGTTTTTCTTTGGGAAAGTTGAAGATAGGGATTTACTGCCTATGTTAGATAAATCAAAAGAGGCCTGAATAAAAATCACAGAATCTTAGACATTACAGCTAAAATGACATGGAAAGGTCACCTAACCAATCTCTTTATCACTAATTCAGGAGTACAAATTGCTTAGGGCCTCCCTAGGTGCTGAGTTTATTGGGGAATCTCTGGTGTGGAACAGTTTTAACAACAGGAGGACTTCCTGTCTCTGTAAACAAACACATAGGGGTTTATATTTCTGTTTCTCAAAGAATTACCTAATGAAAGAGCCAGCTAGTGGTGGAAAATATTTCTGTTTTTGGAAACATCTTCATTTTTGTTACTGGTGATGTGTTTGGATTTTTTTTCCAATGAAACAAGCTGTGGCTTCTGATATTTTTGGTGTTGTTACATGTATTAGAAGTTCCCTTGAAACATCCAGCTGGCTTCTTTCCAGCAATACATGGCACATGAATCTAAAAACGAGACCCCAGGTCCTTACTGCAGCTAAGCTCCCTTGGCTTTGGTGGGGTTTTATCTACACACAGGAGTTTAAAACAACTGACCAAGAAGTGAACGCGGATCCGTCTATTAATTTCTTGGGTTTGTGACGAAATAAATCTGGGGTTGTTTGGTTGTCAGGGAGACATATTTACATTCAGTTATTATGCTGAGATGGAATTGGATACAGACTGTACCGCATGGAGAATGAAGAATGCTTTGAAACGTTTGCAACACAGAGCTATTGAGACAGACACTGTCCCAGTCCAGTCACCTGGGATCAAACCGCAGCCCAGTCCCACCTCTCAATTGCAGATATTCTTCAAGCACCAGAAATGCTCTCTTTCACTGAGCAGAGGGAATCAGGACAGCTGCTGACCCTCCTCTAGTGACCAGAAACAGTTTCTAGAGATGCAGGATGCCCCTGGGATGAGGAAGTTGTCTTATCCCTTGTTAAGCATCCTTCCACCTCTTTTTCTAGAGAGACACACACACAAACAGTCCCTGGTTTATGCGCGGGTGCGTGTCTGAGCAGAGTGGCTCTAGCCAGAGTCAAAAAGGCAGAAGATAGAGAGTCACAGAGCTGAATCTCCTCGAGGGTCTACAACACAGAGAGACGCTACAGGTGTAGCTGACACCCCCTTCCCCATGCAGTTACCTGTGCTAGTGCTTTGTATCCAGTGGTTCCCACAACCCTTCAGTAGGGACGATTAGCATCCTTTGGCCTCTTCAGCTGCACCTTCAGCCTCTTCATGCCAATCTGGAATCCATTCATGGCCTGGATAGCAGCTTGGGCACTGGCAGGATTGTCAAAACTCACAAAACCTGTCAAAACATGAGGCAAGGCATGGGACTTAACGAGCTGAAGGGTGCCAAGGCACGTACATGCAACGACCACTGAGAATGAACATGGGGAGGGGGTGAGGGCACTGAGAGGGGGAAAGTGAGCAGGAAGGAAGGTGGGCAGGTGGGCAGGAGAGTGAGGACAGGATGGTTGCCAATGTGGGACAAAGGATAGGAGGGGTTGTTACAGATCAGTGTCCCAGGACACAGTGCCTGGTCTGAGTGCCAGCCTGAACACTGGACTACGTGGAGCACAGGGATCCAGATGTTGGTGCCACAAGATTTGGGTCACCTTTGAGCTGGGAGTCAGCAGATGTAATGCATGGTCTCAAGGCACTCTGTCTTCCTCTATCTCCCTCTATTGTGATTTGGGTAATCCTCTAAACCTTCCTTAACTTCCCATCATTGCCTTTTCTTTGCCTTCCAATACTAATGATGAGGGGAACCTGACACACCTACTGCTACCTCCTTATTATGGCAATATAAGCAAAATGTGAATTTAATAAATTCTTCATTATTGTATTAATCAGCATGAATGGTTTGATTGCTGGCCAGCTGAGCAATATGAAGAGCTTTAATCACTGGCAATTTCTGCAAACTCCATGTTACTCTGCAGCTGAGAGATGTACACAAGTGCTTTCCTAACATGGTTTCCCTATGGAATTTCAAATTTTGCCAGCAAATCTCCCAATCAACCATGGAGCACATCCAGCACTAGAAACAACTGTAGTGACTGAATGTTGTATGTATGGGTCACCTAAGACATTCTTTGTCTCCATTTGCTCTCTAACAATCTGATGAAATAATATAGGTCAACCACACAGGATGCACTGAGCTAATGCATTCTAATGCATTCAGCTCTGGGGAGAGCTTTTGGTACTTTACTTTTTTTTCTGGTTTTGTTTCTAAAATTTATTTATATTTTTAATTTTTTTCTCATGTTAGATCCAAAAAAAGGCCTTGTTTCCCCATGCTGTTTATGGCTGTTGCTGGAGCAGCCATGGGTCTGAGATATCAGTGAGGCAGGGGGCCATCACATTGTACAGGCATTGCCTCTGCTCCTCTTGCCAGAAATGTCCCTGTGTGCCAACAACATTTCTGAGCACAGACCTTGGGTGAGACTAGCCTGGACCAACCTGCTCTCCAGACAAAGCCATCTGTTTGCCCACCCCTGCAAGGCTCTGGCAGCACAAATCAACCCTAGGAGCCTGGTGCTGCTCAACAGACTGGCTGAAACAAAGAGATGGTTTTTTGCAAGCCCCTCAAAAAGCTAATGCTGAGCGTTTGCTGCCAGGTATACACCTGCTCCTGAGAGCAGAACCAGGCCTGGCTTACAGCCTTGGGCTGTGCTGACGGTTCAGTCTGCTGCCCCTCCTGCCTGGTCTGGCTCCTCCTCTGAAGTGATTCTCACAGGTGACAGAGGGTGTCTTGCATCTGAAAAAGACACAGAGCCGTGTGTGCAAAGGCACCTTCTCACCCCGGCATTAAGCTGTGCTCCCTGACTTTGGCTAATAGTGTAACTTCATGGCAGGCCATGAAACCCATGGTCTGTGTCCCTCAAAGTGAGACAACAGGTTTGCTGAGTGTGGCACATGAGGAAAAAAACCCATGGAGTTTTAAAAGGGAGGCCAATGGAATAAATAGGGAACCTTCTTTGTCCTCCCCTCTTGAAGCCAAGGCTCCAAGTAAAACTGGCTGTCCTCACAGTTTTCCTGGATGAGGAGGTACCAACACCGCAGCTCTGAAGGTGAACAGACAGAAAGTACTCCCAAGCCACACAGCAATCATCAAAGAAAACTGGAGGGCTGTAGTGAGTGATGAGCTGTGGTTTTATTCAATAGCAATGGATCTGCTCTTGCCCTCACTTTTTAGGCAGTAAGTGCCTGGTGATGTTACCAGTTTGCATTTGACTGCTAATCTATCAACAAAGTCCTATGATTCACTTTCAGCAATGGAATAAACCAAACACTTCCTGGTTTCATCCAGGTACATTCAGACTTAAAATACTTCTGGTAACTCCCCTGGGGATGCCTTACTTGAGCTTCCACCTTAAATATGTTGTCTATATGATATAAGGTACGCTATCCTTGAATATAGGATGTAAACAAACCCGTTTCTTTTCAAAAATCACATCTGGTTTGCTGATATTCCTGGCCAACACATTTTAGTTACACCTAAAACAGTAGACTAAAGCTGTTCCAGGGAAGTTCAGAGAAACTGGTACCTAATAATCTGTAGTGCTGAGGTTTTTTATGACTAATGTTTAACACCAAACAATTCCTGGACAAAGTGTGAGTTTTAGTACAGAACACAGGCTGTGTTCAGTGGTTAACTTGGATGTGTCCATGATGTTCTGGAAACTGAGAGAATTTAATAATTTGGGTGTAGGCCATTTTGTGCCAGCTGTCCCCAGTGCTAGGGAGAAGTGCTAGGTATGTTTACTTTACTGATATATATACAGCAATCCAATATCAAAGTTGAGTTGGCTGCAGCTGGATGGTTGTTTAGCTCATGCCTTTAGAGAACACACCTTGCTTGGGAACTTTGATTCCTACTCTTGCTACAGGCCTTTTGGGATGTCCCTCCTGCTGCCTACATGGGCACACGTAGATTGTGCCTGCACACCCACCCTTTTGTGAACAAGACACTTTAGGGCCCTACAGTAATCAGTGGAGGTCCTGCCAGTGCAGCCAGTGGAGGGTAGGGCAGGATTTCTCTCTTCTATCAGGACAGCCTTGGCTGTGCTCAAAGGAGTCACTGGTCAGGGAGCAGTGCTGGCTGCAGTGAAGGCAGGCACCCAGCTTAAATCAAGGAACCTCTGCTGTGGGATCTACCTGGTTCCATAAGTTAGGAGTGACATCTCAAGGTAGAATGTGAACTGTCTAAATGCTCGGGTGGGTCACTCCCCAGAGTGATGCTACTTGCTGAATCAAACCCCTCCAGAAATGCTGCCCACTATGACAGAAGATTATTATTTCTCTACTTTTGCCAAGACTAGACTTTTGAGGGATGATAAGCCCTTGTGCTGGAGTGCTAATATAGTTGTGCCTCTGCAAAAACCTTGCTGTGAGATAAGCTCATGAAGCTATACCAGTTTTTATCATCACTTAGCTTTTGAGATGGAATTCTTAGCCCACTTCCTCATTCAGTGCAAAGCTGTAAATAATACAGCATTTTAACAAATGGAACTAATAAGAGAGATCAGAAGTGCATTTGCTCACTATATTTCATTTAGACCAGATAATGAAGCTGGGAGTTGTACTCTGATTCTGGTATTAGTTGCCTACAGATTTGGACAGGATTTTTTTCTCCTTAGTTGTTCTGGTATTCACTGATGCAATATAAAAATCTCCTCTGGCTGGATGTGGAGGGTAGAGGAACTGGGATTCGAAACCTGTGGAAAGAGATGGGCAAATGCCAATAACTGTGTGTTTTCTTTGTGATCGTATTCTAGGGACACAAAAGCTAATTATTCTAGCTTCATTTCGCTGTTTTGGTTTTTAGGGCCCTTGATGTGCTCAGAACTTGCTGGTGCATCCAAGTCTCCCCCTTTCCTATTGTTTATAAGTAGCTGTGTTTCATATTGTGGAAGGTATTTGGATGAACTCCAAAGAGAAGGAAAGCTATGGCTTATCCTGAGATTTGAGACTTTACAGTGGATAAAGGATAGGCAGAGAGAGAGGCATGTTGGCCTAACAACAGCAAATTCCTTTCTCTTCTCAGGTCAGATACCTACTGGCAGATTTGACTTTTTTTTGTGTTGTTACATGGAGTATTGGCAGTCAACAATCTCTGTTTCTCCTCATCTGTGTCAGCAGGATTCATGGTACTATCGCAGATTTGAACATGTATGACATGGGTTAGAATGTATGTACTGGGGAAATAACTTAAATACTCAGATCCTAAATGGCTTTAGTATTTGAGCCCGTGGACTCAAAACATGATGGCAGTATTACAGTTGCTTTTCGTGTTTTGAACACCACCCCTGCATTGTCATCTACATGCTTGAAGGACAAAAGAGAAAGGGAGAGGTTAAAAAGCTTGAAGCTCTTTCTGTGCATCAGTTAATTAATAATCAGAGAAATATCTGTTCTGGTCTGAAGACAGTTGGTAGGAGGACAGCATTTCGTGATAAATATACTTTATGGGGGGGATATTGGTGGGGTTTTTTTTCTTTTTCCCTTTTTTTTCCCCCCAGGGATTATGTAAAAACGCTGTTCTAATAAATGATTTATCAAAAGCAGCAGAGAATGGTGAAAGCTGCTAGGACAGCAACAGAGGGCATCTAATCTTTCTGATTCTGCACAGCATCTTCCAGGAAAGGAACTGCTGTTGGAGCCCACCACTACTTATGGCTTGCTCTTTTCCTACAGGACCATGTTAACTATTAGTAGGCAGAAACTGGGGTACAATTTTGGAATTGCTTTATTTTCTCCCCTTTTCTTCCAGAGAAAGCTCTTGTGGATGATGTGGGAGTGAGCTCTGTGCCTTTCCCATTACATGATCAGCACGATCACCAATGGCTTTATGTAACAGATATTACCTAAGGGCTGTTTTTCTCTTTTAATCAGCCAGGATGATAAAGAAGGGAATTCACAATTTATGTCAGAGTATATCTGAAGATTGCTTGGTAACTGTAAACTTTTTGTTTACGTTTTCTCTGCATGTCCATGAATTACTTTGTGCACTAAGAGCACTCCTGAATAGGAGCACACAGTTATGTTTCCATGGATCCTTAATTGATCCTTCTGAGTTGTCTGGTTTGCTTTGCATCCAGCAAGGAGAATTAGTGGTTAATGTGCAAAACAGCCTCTTGATGATCTGTTACCAGGTTGGAATAACACATTGTCTCTCTTGGGCAGGAGCTTCCCTCTGGATGGAGCCCCGTGCATGGTAACTCTGCTGAACTTAAATAAGTCGAAACCACGAGGGAGGTCCAGATGCAAGCTTTCCATCCAGACTCCTCAACTGTGGGCAGCTGATCCTGCAGCAGGTCCACTCATGTAACTATGTTGCCTTCAGGCAATAGGAAGGAAAAGAGGGACCTCAAAGAAATTAATATTAAACTTGTCTTAAAACTAAGAAAACTATTTTTATCTATGATCCAGATACTTGCTGCCATCTCAGAGATATACTTTGCAAGATACTGCAACAGAAGCAAGTAGAAATTGCTGCTTATTAGCTCATTTTAGACCAAACATTTTTTTTATTAGTTCTGGCCATCAGAACATTTGTCTGACTGCCATGAAGGATCTTTCCTGGTTCTTCTTGTTCCTTCAGTTATGAAAGTCACTAGCTAAGGAGAGCATCTCTGAATTTTTTCCTTTAGACATTCAACTCATATTCATTTTACTAGAGGGAAATGAGAGTAACAGAAGAACAAGAATCTGCTGCTCAGCCTCTGGGAGAGAAAGAGAAATGCCACACACATGGTTTAGGCACCAGCAAAGGAGAAGTCCATGCTTTGTCCTTCCCTTGTGTGTGCAGTGCTTCCCCCAGGCTGTAGGAGGGAAGCTTGGCCAGGCTAGAGCAGCAGAATCATGGAATATCCTCAGCTGGAAGGGACCCACGAGGATCATGGAGTCCAGATCCTGTCCTTACACAGGACAGCTCCAAGAGTCACACCATGTGTCTGAGAATACTGAAATGGAGGGACCTGAAGAAAGTGCTGGTAACTGGTTGGACCAGAGATCTTCCTCCAAGAATCTGAGTCAGTAATTAAGGAATTAGATTTTGATACAATTGGCTATTAATATAACTGTTCCCTCAGCTCATGGGTTCCTCGATTTTGTTACTGACCAGTGAAAGGTGGGATCCAGGGAGGCGTTTTTTGCTGTGAAGGCAGCAAGAAGGTGCTCACATCAAACTAGCCTCCCTGTGGGAAGGGTGGTGTTCAGCAGCTGCTGTCCTTCTTCCCCCAGGAGGACCTGCCCACCTGCTCCTCAGACCTTCCCTGCTACTTCAGTCCCTTTAATTCCTACCACTCCTCAGTTTCTTTTTCTCCGTGTTTATTAGTCTTATCAGAGAATGGAGGTTTTCCTTTAATTGCTTTGCAAGGTCTTTACCTTGCTGTGTTCTTTACACAATGTACTAGCTGCTGCCTCGCAATTTTTTAGTGCTGTAAAGAATTTCAGGATACAATCTGTATGTAAGTAGCTCTATAATGTATGTGTGCATTGGAAAGTATTGTATTATAAGGTGATTTATGGGTACTGGAATACTCAATAAAGGAGTGCGTCTGCAGAGCAAGGGCATAGCAGTTCAGCTGTTTTCCAGTGTCTAATAGGGTTGGATGACTTTTTGGATTATTTAACCTTCCACTGCTGTTTAATCATGTCCAAGAGAGATCTGTCTACCCAGCTATCCATCCCATCCATCCATCCATTTATTTTTTTAATGTATGAACAGTCAGTAACTGACGACTGTGCTAAACAACTAGTATTAAATATTTCCCATCTGCGGGATGAGATAATCGGAAACTCAGAATATTCAAGGAATTGGCTCAGAAATCTGCTGAACCATTAATGTTCATTTTAGAAATTTATGGAATATTAGAAAACCTTCAAAATGTTCCAGGAAAAGAAAAAAATTCTAATATTAATTTTTAAAGGTATAAACTAGGTGACCTGATAAACTTAGTTAAACTTTCATAAGTGCCAGAAAAATTATGAAAATTTTGATATGAGATAATATGGCAAAGAATTTAAAGATACACAATTAGTACCAATCATCATGGTTTCATAGAACATAACATCTATCAAATGAAACTGATTGCATGAAATTGCAAGTTCGGTGAATAAAGTAAGTTATAGAGTGTATTTAAACTTTGCTAGAGTATTTCAGACAGCATTTCTTTACGGAAAATGAAATCAGCTCAGAAATGAGACCACCAAAGAATCTGTCAGTTGTGACAAACAAAATTGTAGGGATTCTAGGAGACTCCTTCAGCGGTGTGTTGAAATCTCAGTGCTATTCAATTTCTCTTGCATTACTTGGAAGACATTTGAGGTAATTACTGGTAAAATTGGCCAATCATACAAAAATGGTGAAATAATGACAGAAGCAAGTGACCTGGGTCGCTGTGTAGGCTGGACGCAGTTAAAGGGTGCTCATTTTAATCCAATCAAATGCAAAATTAAGTATCTCCAGAAAAAAGCAAGTGGGTCACTCATAAAAAGAGGAAATCCTCATTAGAAAACAGTGCCTTTTAAGAAGAAGATGAGTGTCATAGTAACAGCCAAATGTATGAGCTCTCAGGACAGTGTTAAAATTCTCAAAGCTCCAAGACTTAGTACAGTTTTGGGATGAAGTTACTTTTGCTGAATATCCTCTAGAAATAGCAAGGCAGTGTTACCTCTGAATATGGTTCAGGAAAGATCTTTACTGGAATTCTGCATTTAGTTCTACTGATTGCTCTAGAAAACAAATAAATTTAAATACTTATTCGGAAGTAGAAGAGTAATTGTTGGTCTGAAAGAGTAATGAGAGTGGCCACAGTTTATTGAAGAGAAAGTTAAGCTTACTTCTGGCCATAGCCTATAAATAATAACTACTAAAACATGGTGTTCTTTTAGGATAGGGGGAAAAAGCAGAGCTTGCTGATTTCTTCTGTGCCCTCTGGAAGCAGGCATTTGTCAAATTTAAAATGGAAATAAGACACCAAGTCTGCATATTTGAAATGGTGAAGGTAATTAACTATTTTGGAAAACATCTTGTTTAGCAATAGGGGTGGAGCACCTATCACATGAAACCTTGATTAAGACATTTTCTAAAAGGGATGCTATGACTCAAGCAGAAGGTTTTAACCTGTCACATGAGCTGAGGCACCTGGCATAGGTTATTTCAGACTTCAGTCCAAAGGATCAGAACAGTCTCTTCTGATACTGCGTATCTGTCTGTCTATTGTTCATTTTGCAGTTCAGTTATTTAGAGAATCAGTTCTTGCTTACTAATCTGGGATGGATTGAGGTAACAGTCATGATACAGGTGACAATTGATGTTAATGCCTTATAATAAATGGCCCCAAAGCGTGGGCTGCGGACCACTGAGAGGGCTGACTGGTACTCGTTCTTCATCCTGCTTCCAGCTGAGAGAGACTGAACAGATGGGAAGGGGAGATTAAATGAAGAGTGAAAGTAGATGGCATGATTAACTTTCTCTAAAGGTCAGAACACCCGGTGCAGAAGGCAGCTTGAAATACACAAGTATCTTCCTGATGTCGCCTTCCTGTCCTCCAGTGCATGAAACTGCCTCTCCACATTGCAGCAGTGTGAGCTGGAGTGTGCAGAGAAGTTGGTCCCTCTTTTTGTGCATTGCCTGTTGGATGATCTCCAGATGGAGAAATACCCAGGCAGAGGAAGCAGTGTCTCCTCTGAAATCAGAGGGCTGTAGATGCTGACCCTGAATACGGTCACCAAGACCAAGAAGGACTACTCCAGCTGTGAGTCTTCTCTTTCATAATCTGTATGGCGTTTGATTCTTTTTCATAGGAAAATTCTTGTAATGACTCATGTTGAAAGCACAAGGGTAAGAGTCTAGATTAGACTAGGATTTTGACAATTTTAAAACTGCATGGTCAGATCCGATCTGAGGGTTCAAACTCAAAGAGGGGAAATTTAGATTATATATATATGAAAGAAATTCTTTACTGTGAGAGGGATGAGACTCTAGCACATATTGCCCAGAGAAGCTGTGGATGCCACATCCCTGCTCAAGGCCAGGTTGGATGAGGCTGGGAGCAATCTGGTCTAGTGGAAAGTGTAAGGGACTGGAATGAGATGATCTTTAAGGTCCCTTCCAATCCAAATTATTCCATGATTCTGTGATCCATGGTTTTGGCTCATATATACATCTTGGCATATGATCAGAACTAACTTTTTCTAAAAAGATAAGAGGGAGTAAAAAATTCATGGAGAAAACCACAACAGATCTCTCATCATGACAGTGGAGTAAAGATTAAAACTTCTTTTTTTCCTGTAAACTGAGATTTTCTAAAGGATGAGCAAGTACTTGTCTAATGCTATGGACTGTGGTTCTACCCATTCTTATAAGAAGAATTGATGAATTGATGGAAGAAGTGAAGGATTGAGGCTTCAGCCATTTTTTAGAGAGCCCATGAAACAGACACTGGACCAGTATGCATACATGTCTGCTGTGGACAAAAAGCACTGTGGTTCTTCTATAAAAAACATAATGTTGCAGCCCAGGTGATGATGATTATCTTCCTCACAAGAAACAAACAGCCAGTGATGAATCACATGTGGATGACTAAATAGTATTTGTCCTCTTTCTGAATGATGTGTAGGACTGAAGCTATTTCCTAAGTGCTCTCAGAAATGGATGGAATTCTTCTTGACTTGTTTTCTGAGCCTTCCTTGAAAACATCTGATGTCATCATGTGCCAGAATAAGGTTTATGGGGGAAATCACATGGTTGAAAAAGCAGGTGAACCTTTGAGGATATATGCTCTTCTCCAATGTGAAACTGGATGTGAAGGATGAGTATAAAGTAGGTTTTGTAAAGATGTACAAAATAGATAGTAGATGCTGATGCTCAGTTAAGGATGCACTGAGATTGTTATTGAATCAAAATGAAGGCCATTTTTACATTTGTTTTGTTGAAGTTTGCAATATAAACCAGATGAAAATAATTATTGAACCTCCCACCAGCTATGTTACAATCTGTTTTTCATCTAAATCTAATTTCTTTGCTCCTTGATTCTCTCTTGGGTCCTGCTTAATTTGTGACTTTTTGATAAAAAAGCCATGTATGAACAAGGCAGCTGCTAAAATCACCAGTCGTCCTTCTTGATCTATAAGAGACAAGTACCATAAAAAGTGACCTTGTTTGTGAAAATATTTTGTAGTAGGTAAGTAATAACACTCCTTCCTGGACTAATCAAGAAAAAGTATCCAAAACCCAAAACACCCAAACAAACCAGGAAATCCTGTCAGGAAGGTGAGCTGTGACCTGTACTAGTCACTATTTTTTAGCAGTTCTTTCATTATCCCAGGGAACCTCTGCAATAATTCCCTTTTTGGTGCAGCAATGCACAGAACCTTCCCACCTTGCTCTGCTGACCATTACTCAGATGGACAACTGCCCACCCCTTCCCTGCTGGTTGTTGAACACCTGATGCCTCATTATGGGCAGTTTGGGACAGCCCCAAGGAGGCAGGAAGGCCTGAAGCTTCTCTTGTGCAGCAGCCTGGAAGTTTCTGTTCAGAAGCCAGAAGTGGTGATGAACGGTTTTTGGCCATGACTTTTGAAGGAATATTTTACTTTCTGTGGAAGCGACTGTGTGAAAAACAGCTAACCAAACTAAAAGTGAACTCAACAGGAAAACAAACCTCCTCATATGCAGTGAGTCATTGGGAAAGGAAAGGAAAGGAGAAAATCTCTCAACATCTAGACCAGGAGGCTGTGAACTGGCACTGACCTATGCTGGGTAGCAAGAGTAGAAAACAAAGAATTGTACACTTTTTAACTGGAAGATAACATCTCCAGATTCAACCAGCTATTACATTTGTGGTAAAACCTCCACGTTTTCCACCACCCCCAAAGGGCAAGAAAATGATTGTCTGGCTTCTTTTCTCAAAAACAATGGGAAAAAAAAACTGTCTTATTACAACAGAGATGCTGATAAAGTCCTGTGGATCTGCCAGCAGAGTGTTCATCATTAGTTGCCTTCAAAGGGTTGAATTTTGGAGATCTCAGTGAAGAACAGTCTGCAGCTCCTCAGAATAGCTGCATTCAGTCTATGGGACCTGAATCATAGCAGAGATTTACTAAATCCTGATCTGGTACTGGCTCTGGAGCCTCTGCCCAGTGACCCACCTGAGCTCTTGATCCACCCTTGGGTAGAAGACTGGAAAATAAGATTGTGTTTTAATTATTGAACTAAGAGGAATAAAAATATGTTTTGAAACCATGGCTTTGAATATGGCTTTGAGCAGAAAAATTAAAGACCTGAGAACAGCATGCTATGTTAGTGGTTTGTAGAGGGCTCTTAATTTGAATGGATGGGGTGAAAATGTGACCCACCCCTAAAACAGCGTCTTTTGCATCAAATTCAAAAGCCCAGAATTAAAAATTCTCTCCTTAGAATTTTAAAAAAACTTAGCAAAACAATAATCCTTTTGAAACCTATTCAGCCATGTCAGAAGATGCACAAAGACCTGGCTAAATCTTCACGATTTCTGAACACCCTTCTAGAGAAGGATTTAAAGGGTCCGTAGAGACCTTTCCCTAAGAGAATAATTTAATTTCACCTTTAAATGGTCAGAACACAATCAGATTTTGAGGTCATGCTGTCCAAAAGGAAGAAAATCTGTTTCCTGTCAGAGTTCATGGAGCATCTGGATGATGCTCTTAGCTATGGAATTAGTTTTTGGTAGTTCTGGGAGGAGCAAGGGGTTGGACTTTGTGATTTTTATGGGTCCCTTCCAACTTGAGATATGATTCACAGAGGGAGAATGAGAGACAGGGGACATAAATTGGAACAGCAGAGGTTCAGACTGAACACAAGGAAAATTCTTTACCTTGAAGCCCAGCAAGCATTGGAGCAGGTTGCTAAAATTCAAACAAGTGCTCCGCAATTTTCATTGTTTTCATTAACAATTGTGTCTGCAAGTTTTTATATTTGTTACTGAACAAATGTATGTGTAGTACATGCATAATGTAAATAACTGTGCATATCTTATATATATATCATGTAAATACTTATATATGTGTGTGACAGATCCACACTGGGGAGAGTAGAGCTGATGTTGAATTGTTTTTGGGGATTTGATACAGATGAAACCAAAAATTTCATCATTAAGAATGATGCACCTGATTTTATGGAGATCTGCAAGTTGTTATGCTGATGACAGCTTTTAAATATGTCAATGTATAATATTTGAAGATGCTAATCTTATCTGGGGAGTTTTTGATTTGGAGTTACTTACTTAAAAAGGGAAGATATCACATGCAATCATAAATTGAAACAACGATAAGGTTGCAAAATTAAGTACTCAATTTAGAAATGCAAGAAATTATGTTACCTATAAAATTTTAATTCTGTATTGCTTTGTATATGCATAAAGGCATTGCTTCTAACCACACATTTCTGTATTTTTCTCTTTCATGGCATCCTTGTTTTAATTACTGTCGAGAATGAATAACATAACAGGGCAAGGAAAATGGCAATGTATCAGACTTGTTATTGTAAGTGTTGGAATTTAGACAGTAAATAAGGCAGGGAAAGGATGGTTTTGTAGTTGTACAAGCAGATGTTGCCTTGGAAAACTGGAATTTCTCCCTATTTCTGCCATGACATCCCAGTTATGCTAAGTATATAATATGTCACGGAATTCTTTTAGTAAGACCTCTAGGCTGTTTTTTTACTGTTAAATAAAATGGAGCAGGTTCTGAGTGCCAGTGGTACACCATGACTTGAATCTATGTCATTAAACTCTGCTCTCTCTCAAAAGTGGGTGCTCCTGGGTGCTCCCTAGCCATTGCTGAGTCCTGCCCAAGCAAGATCCATCTGTGGCTTAATTGTCATGGCCCAAATTGAGACAATGGCATACAAATGTCGAAAATACATGTAAAATTGTGTCAGAGGGTTTTTGCAGATGTACAAAGCCTCTCTAGTTTTCAGTGAGGATGAATGTTTACTGGGTTTTCCTCTTCTTTTAGTGCATGGCCTGAGATTTCACTGGCAGAAAGGCTGCTGCCTATACCTGCATCTGAAGCAGAAAAAACATAGCAGGCTCTGCATTATGCTGAATTCTTAGACAAAGGAGGTAAACAGTCTGATCAGGCCTGTGGCAACTCAGATTAGGAATCCAAGATCAAGAACCAGTTTTGGCTAATTCTCTGCCTCATCATCCCCTTGGTGAAATGAGGACACCAGGAGCACCAGCAAAATGCCAATACTTAGCTCTGTGAACATCTCAAATGCTCTGCTGGGAAGGGTCTTAGGAAGACAGATGAAGAAATAAAAATAAATTCATATTCATGGCAGAGTTTGAGTATCATATAAAAGGAAGGCTTGGGGTCAAGCATGAAGATGTGAGGATCTATTGAACAGCTGCTCAGTAACCAACCAGGCAATAGACTTCAAGATGAAGACCAGACCTGTGCAGTGGATGAGGCAGAATGGGTGGATAAAAGGAAGCTGAAGGATGGCTCATGGACTGGTAGGGACTCATCCACTCTACAGCTTGAATTTCCCTTGCATCAGAGATCTTGGGACCACAAAAATAAACCCAGATGCCATGTGTTGACAAAATGCTCTAGTGGGTCTGCAGTCCCACAAGAGTAGGACATGCGAAGTCTGCACTCCGCAAATCCATCACTTTGAGTTCAGGAATGGGCCTGCCCTTTAGAGGGGTCATTATTCTGACTTCTGAACAGAAACTTCTGACTGGAATCAAAGTGGCACTAAAACTCCTCTTCTGGCCTTAACTCTTAACTCTGGTTATTTCTATTAGATAGTGACCATTTCCCTTTTGAAAGTCAATAAAGGAGGAGCCACAATGACCCTGCAGTAACGAGTTCCTCCATCTAATTACCCCAGGAGAAAAAGCATTTAAAATGGTGGTGTAAGTGTGCATGTGAGTAGGTATGCACACACATACCCATAACTTGAAAATAATAAATTCTGTGTAGACTTTATCTCTTGTGGGGGGAGATGGATTGAACAGTGATAGACACATGGATACCCAGATAAATAGAAGATAGATTCTGCTAACATATTCTAGTCTAATAAATTGTTGAGCTACAAAAGAAAGCAGAAGTCCCTTTGTACAATATATAGGTTTTCTGTAATGTAAGTTATTGGGAAAAGACAGAGCTGTCCCTTTAACTGGAGAGCTGCAAACAGCTGTTCCTTATGCATACATGCTTGCTTGGTCTGAAAGTTTTGGTAAGTCAGTGCATAACTGACAGTTAGATTTATCTCCCCAATAAGCAATCAACATTATAATAAAGGAAAAATGCTTTCAGTGCACCTTTGAGAGTGCATCAGAAATTAATCTAAACATCAAATTAATTATAGTTTGTAAATGAATAGTGGCTCACAGCCCTAATACTTCTCCCGCTCCTCCTCCTCCCCCTAAAGCCTCCCCCAGCCAACTGCAATGGCTGGAGGTGCTGTACAGCGAGTTTGATGAACAGTTCCTTCTCTTTCTTACTCACACAACTCTTTCCTTATCAGCTGGAAGAGCTCCATCCTCACTCTGCAGACCTGAAATCTCAGGGCCTGGCTGCTTTGGAATAAGCTAGTAGATATTGAACTTCTATGTCTCTTTCCCCTTCTCTCCGAGAGCTCAAAGCACCCCTCTGGGGTGTCCTCCTCCCCTTGGATTAGTTTCCAGCTGAGCTGGACACACCTTATGAGTCCCTCCTTGGCTCTCTGGCTGTGCCAGGTCCTTCAGAGTGGAGAGGACCACAACCAGTGCTGATCTGAACTGAAACATACCAGGGGTCAGACATGCTTAATGTGCCTGGAAAATAATTTCTGTTTTGTCTCAGCTGTGGCACTCATGTGAGTGGCTTCTTCCATTGCTCTTTGAGCTGTGATCTGTAGGCTCTAGCCATATGGAAATCACAAACAGATTTTCCA
Source organism: Melospiza georgiana (assembly GCF_028018845.1). Classification (NCBI taxonomy): domain Eukaryota; kingdom Metazoa; phylum Chordata; class Aves; order Passeriformes; family Passerellidae; genus Melospiza; species Melospiza georgiana. Next base: position 75,584,960 of record NC_080465.1, read on the forward strand.
GAAAATCTGAAACAAAATGTATTGTCACCAGATCATGTGAAATTAAGGACAGAGCCCAATTCTAAGGGCTACAGGGAGGAAGGATCAGATAGAGACTTCCTTAAGAAATTTGAAATCAGGTTAATAGTAAAAAGAAAAAAATCAATCAAACTTAATCATAGTACTGGTAATAGCAACAAACAGAGCTACGCACCTGAAGTCCTTCCTAATAATGCACCTATTTGGTGGGAATTTCCTTTTTACCAAAAGAAGCCTCAGAAAAGAAGCCTCAAAAAACCTTTTATCTGATAAATAACTCTCCTCACCCATGAATCCTAAAGACCTGTGCAAAGGAGTCAGTGTACTTTTCCAAGAAGAGGAGTCCAATCCTAACAGCTAGGTTGACCTGAGATCACCCACACGGGCTATGAACATGCAACAAGAATTTCTTTCCTTTACGACACCTTACTTCTGCACCTGCTCATTTCCTGGATGAACCCAAGGAGAGTTGTTACCTTTTTTTAATTTTTTTTTTTATTATTAAATGAGAAACTGCCATATTTGGCAGTGCATATTGGAGGCACATTGTCAGCAGGTGCTGAACAATATTTTCCTAATGTACCTCAGGGTCCCTTGTTCCACTCCTATGTCTTGTGGAGTGCTGCCAATGCACTTTAGACCTAATGTGCAATGCCCCTTGTCCCAGGGCCCTGTACAGCTCTGCCAGTGTCCTATTCTCTTGACACATCTTCCTTCTTTCTATTTCAGCTTCCAGATTGAAACTCTGTGGATCATCACGACCTGCCTGCTGCCTTGCATCTCCCACTCCACCTTTTTTGCCACCCCACTGCAGCGTTTAACAGCATGTTTTTAATAACAGGATACAAGCTCTGCCCATCCCTCAGCCCTTCTCCCCACCTTCACCCCCTCCTGTGCTCAGCTCTCATTCCTCACTGCTTTTCTCACTTTTAATCTCTCTCCTTTGTCTCCCCAGTTTCTTTTCATAAGCTAGGAGGAGTTTAGTAGGGAATAGAATTATTTAACAGCAAACTTAATTAACTATTATGACCCTCATCAAGTGATGTTATTTTCTCTATTTTGGCATCTTCATATAAGGCTGGATGTTTTTCCAAATGAGGTGGCCCATTAGCAACTTTCAAATGCACTCCCTGCAGGAATCTGGAATGAAACAATCAATGATCATGTTGTACTAGGAGTCAAACAAGGTATTTCCCTTAGGATATATAAGCCTGTGGTCCTAAGAAGCCTTTGCAGTTTGTAAGCTGGAATGATCCTTGTTTTGTTTAATTGTGGGACACTTCAAAAAAGGTTGGGACATTTTGCTGATGTGAAAGTTCCTCTGGAATGTGCAGAAAAGGAGAAAAACACATGCCACTTGTGTTTGCTTACACCTGGGGTGTCAGAGCATGTCAAGCTGAGTGGAGGGAAACCACAGCATCTCTCTGGGAATAAGACAGGTTGCTCACAGCCTTCTGGAGTCACTGTCCCATGGGGAGAAACTGAAACTGCTGCAGCAATGGGCATGAAGAACAGGCACATGCCAAGGAGACAGGTAGGGGACAAAGCAGGGACGTGGAGCAGAACTGGCCTGACAGTGCCTGCTGCTCAATGGTGTGCAAAAAGTTGGCAGATCCAGGTGCTTATTGCTCTCAGAAAGAGGTGACTGGAGCACACCAAGTGTTCCAGTGAAGCAATTCCTCCAGCTTTAATTTATCTACGTCTTATTTGACACTTTGGGATAACCATTTGATCTCTGCTTCTCCATCCCTATTCTCTTTTTTCTAATTTCTGACATGTCCTCCTAATTATTGCTGCCCAAACCTGTCTTGCTCGCTCTCTTCTCTGTTAAGACATTTTTCTAGAATATGTCTGTCTCTGTATTTCGCTAACTTAATGCCTTCAAGTGCTTTCTTTGGATGTGTTTTACGAGGCAGCAGCGAGTGTTGCTGGGCTGTGTTGCAGCGTCACCCAATGACAGAGGCAGAGTTAGCCACGTGTGGGCAGGGTGAAAAGTTGCCCTTCTCGCATTGCCTACTTGCCTTAGCAGCCTCAGCAGCGTTGTTTTACCGGAGTCCACTTTTAGCCTTGTACACAAACTGTTCACATTTAAACTATCTACATAACTGAGAGGGGAATTATCACCAGAACCACTGAGAGCAGCACAAAGATGTAGTCCACGTCCTCTGACATTCAGCACACCTACACACAGAACCACTGGCACACGGGTAGTGGGAATGTGAGAGACCCAGTGTGAATGCTGCCTTGTGCAGACACAGGCTCTGGGCTCCTGCAGATGTTGACATTCATGCTGCAGCACACTTCACCTCCGTGCAAGTCTTCCTAGGGCAGCCCACTCCGAGAATGGGAGACTTCAAGGAGTGTCCAACTAAGTGTAATTTTGCTCTGAGTGAGAGGAGTCCTGCTGTGGCCCTGCCATTTCACTGGGAATTGGCAGCACAGCCCAGCTGGCTGCAAAAGGAGTGTGTGGGCAGAGGCTACAGGGTCAGCTGGGCATTGAGTGAAGAACCAGTGAGAGAGGAGAGAGAAGGGCAGAATGGTGAAGAGCTGTGAAGGTGAAATCACTGAGTCTGAATGCAAGAATGGGGAGAGGACAGTGCCTGAGGAGAAACCCAAGGGGATGCAGATATGGTCAGTGATGGAGGCATAGGTGATGGGGATACACAGGGTGTTGGTGCATGGAAGGATGAGGATGGTTCTGCATTTGGCCATCTTACAGCTGCATCAGGACAGGGACAGGAGAAAAAAAAAAAAGCCAGAGGTTTGAAAAATTGTAAGAGAAAATGAAGGATTTGGGTCTAGCCTGGATGTGTGCAGCAGAAGAAAAGCCACAGGCAAAGAATCCTCCCAGACTAAGCTACTTTTTTCAGTGGGAAGTCAGGGCTGTATCTTAGGCAGCCTTACATGATCCCACTAGGGAAAACAACAGACATACTCTGAGCACTCTCACATTTTATATCAGGTGTTGGTGTTTACTTTAGTGCCATTCCTCACTATTCCTTGTCAGCCAGGAGGCAGTGCCTCTAAATTGAGAATGTCAAAGGCTTGCTGACCACACTATGGTTTCTTTAGCATGAGCAGGTGCTAGTGTCTCTCTGCAGGCTCATGGACGCCAGAAACCAGGAGAAAGTTTTGTTTTTGATCTCATTTTCATCCTAACACTCCTGTAGCTGCCCCAACGCTATCCTGCCAGTAGCGGCAAAAAGAGATAAATTTGTGTTCAAAATGCAGGCAAGAATTCAGATGCAAATAATAAGGGAAAAAATATACAATGGTTTTGGTTGGAAGGCACCTTTGAGTTCATCAAGTTCCAGCTACCCTTGCCCTGTTCAGGAACACCTTCCACCAGGCCAGCTTGGTCCCAGCTTCATCCATCCAGCTTGGACACTTCCACATCCACAGCCACAGCTTCTCTGGCCAGCCTGTCCCAGGCTTACCCCTCTCACAGTCAAGAATTTGTTCTTAATAGCTAAGCTGTATCTCCCCTCTTTCATTTTAAAGCCATTCCCCCTTGTCCTATCTGTACACAGCTCTCTTGCTGCCACTTTAAATACTGGAAGGTGCTGTCAGGTTTCCCTTGGGCCTTCTCCAATTTGAACAATCACAATTCTCTCAGCCCGTTTCATAGGAATGGTGACCCAACCCCCTGATCATCCTTGTGGATCTCCACAATTCTATTTTGACATGCTGCTCTACTGACTTGTTCAGTTTGTGCCAGTTGTTTACAGATTGTTCAACAGCAAGACAAAGGCATCAAATAAAGATTTTTCTGTTCCTGTGGAAAAAAACATGGTGACATTTTTCTCCATAGAATTTTTAAAGTTTGTCTAAAGCAGGACTTCTTGACAATTTCTCGACAACCTGGGGCTAAACTCTGTTACAGCAATTTATTTGGGATCTGCTTAGCAGATATATTTTAAAAGGTCATATAATAGTGGAATATCTTTCTGGGGCCAGACAGAATTGTCCCCCCAGGCAAGCAGTTGGAGAGCTCTAGCCGCACTAAAAAAAGTGAAATAGAATGCAAATGCTGTGTTCTTACATGTTGAGTTTTGGGAAATGTTTTAGCAGCAAAGAAGGAATTTTCTTACTTTCAAAGTTAATAAAATCTCTTATTTTCCTTTAGGAAAAAGTAATTTATTTTTTATTTAAATTTATTTCCTCAACAAAAATAACAGCTTCAGTAGACTTAGCAAAACAATTGAAAAGCCTGATTTCTTCTTATAACTTTTACATTTTTACATTGCTTTAAACCTGAAGGTCAGCAGGGTGGGAATTTTTGAAAAGCAACATAACCTACCTGTGATAGTTAGCTACCTGTGCCTCTGTTATTTCTATCCTTCTGGAGCTGGTGGATGTGGAAGCATAGTCAACATGTTCGTCTGAGACCAACAGTCACAGCAGGCACTCAGCTCTATGGAAAACTAGGAGAAATCCAGAGATTTGACACCTGGGATCCCAAACTGACTGGACCTGGGAATTTGTGTCTCAGAAGCAGATATAAGGTGATTAAGGTGACTGAGACCAGCAATCTCTAATTCCTTCTTTTGCTTGTCTGTGTGCTTGAGTCAACACTTCCAAAGGAACACCTTCCTATCCCAGCCTTCAATATCCCACAGTTAATTTTGGAGTTCACTTCACCCAACAAGCTGATGTTAGTTTCTCCAAATAAAACTCAAGAAAATTTCTGCTAAGGCCCCTCAGCTCCTGCTAAAATCTCAGCCTTGACCTCTGAAGCAGTCCCAAATCCCTGGCCACAGATGGGATGCATGTCGTGTCCTTGTGGGGCCTTGTAGCCATCAGCCTTTGAACTGAGTGGGATGAGGCTCACAGCTGTCCAGAAAGGCATCTCCATTTACTGCTCAGTATGTGGAGAACCAGGTCATCCTCTAAACAAAGGTGACAATTTCACTGCCAAAAGTCCCTTTCTAATCTGTGGATCTCCTTTGAGCACCAGTTTCAGTGTCAGCTAGAGCTGTGCTGATCTGCTCAACTTGTGAGATTTATATATATATATATGTATAATTCGTATATAAAAAGCAGGTGGGCTCTGGATTCATTGGGGCTAATTCATAGTTTTGAGTTCTAATTTGAATTTGCGAACTCCCTCTGCATGCCAGACTCTTTGTCCTTCACTCCTCTAGTGCTGGAGAGCACAGCATCCCAGAGACTCCTGGTGACTGGGAGGGCTGTGTCCCTCTCATCAGGGGTCAGGGATCCCTCAAACAAAATGGAAAATAGCCTGTTCACACCCTCTGTGGATGGGCAGGAGAAACTGTGCATAGAGAAAGGGCACAAAACTCTTGGAGTACTCTCTGACATGCACTGTGGGTAGCAAGGAATGAGGGAAGAGATTTGGGAGGGGAGCTGTTCAGGAGGGGAAAGAGGAAGGCAGCATGGAAAGAAAGCACAGTGTGGAGATTGCGAGTGGTTTTAAAATCAAATGAAAACTCCAATGAGTCTTAACTCTGGAAGTTTGCCTGAGAGACAGAATCCAGATTAGCTGCAAATAACAGGAAAAGAAAAGCAATAGTTTGTTCTGTTGCACTTCCCAGGGAGGGTATGCAAGAGGTGCAGGATGGCAGAGAATCAAAAATTACAGACCCCAGTGGTGGGCACACGGCTGTGAGTGATCCCCTGTCTACCAAGTGTGATGGGATCAGATGTGGCAGGGTCCCCCTGCTGCCACACTGCCAAAAGGGACCCTTAAGAGCCCCAGCTTTGCAAAGGGTGGTATCCCAGTGAGAGCCCATGCATACATCACTCCATGGCTGCTGGCTGGCTGAGCCCTCCCACCGTGGGTGCAGATCAGGGTGTCCCTGCCTGGGGCTCACAGGCAGCTCCAGGCTCTGCTCCTTCTCTGCTCCAGCTGGTGAAGTGGAGCCAGCAGTGGGGCCAGAGCTGTGGGAGCCAGGTGCAGCTTTCAAACACAGCCCCTTAGCACAGGCTGGCAGCTGAAGCACAGGGTTTTCTTGGCCCATCTCTGTCTGCTGGGGTGCTGCCTCAGGTCCAGTAGGTCAGAATATGTCTGAATGTGATCTACCAAGCAGCCATCACCCCCTAGGAGAGCAGGCTCTCAGCAGATGCTTGGCCCTTACCCCTTTGCAGTCTAATGCATCACAGCTGCAGGAAAGCTGACCCTACAGCTCTGCCTTCCCTTCAACCCCAGGGCCTGTTTGTCCTTTGCCTTAGGTACAGAAATTCCCCTTCTGCAGCATGATCCCTCTGCTAATCTCATGATTTCACCTATGCCCATTTGCTCCTCCTCCATTTTGCTCCAGTTGCTTTAGTCTTTTCTGCACCCTCCCCACCTCCCTTTACAAGTGGGGCATTTTCTGACCCCACCAGTGTCTGCAGCATCTTGCTGCTGGTGAGATGCCAAACCTTGACCTCTAAGCAGCACACACAACTCTGAGCATGAGACAATCAGGAGAGAAAGAAGGAAGGGGGAAAGTATTGACAGGAGTAAATTGAGAGAAATCATAAAGCTTAAGCAGAAAGAAAGCAGTTTGAAAGGTAAAGTATTCAGAGAAAGCCCTTTCCTGGATGAATCTAATTGTTTTGTTATCTTTACCCACCAAAGCATTTACTTTGGTTTGTCGCCCGATCCACAAACACTTTCGAGGAGATGACATTACCGAAAGGCAGGAACATCTGCATCAGCTCAGCATCCCCAAACTCCTGGGGCAGATGGTAGATAAACAGGTTACAGCCCTCTGGTCCTATCAAGAGAAAAAGAAGACCCATGAATGAAGAGAAATAGGACACGAGAAAGCACATGGTGGAGATTTACTTTGGCATCTTCTCTCTCTGGCTGGTGAGTGGTCACGCTAGGAAGCAGCCTGTAGACTCTCACAGGAATGGACAAAGGAGAAGAGCATGAACTCAAAAAGCCACCTAAAGGCTATGGTAACTTCAATAGCTTTCCCAGGACACCAGGATAAAATCTAGAGAGAGAGGAATGCACCAGCACATGTGGCCATGGAAAGAACAGAACGGAGGAGTAAGAACACAGAGAATGAAAGAATATCGTTCATAGATTTTATTTGTTGTTCATAATCTTATTTAATCTGCAGAGTTTCGGATGACCCACACTATCCCTTGCCTCTTCCCAGTGTCTGCATGCAGAAGTTTCAATATCCTTCTTGAATCTGTGTGATGACAATAGCATCACACAAATGGTGATAATGAGCAGAAAGATATGCACAAACCCACAGGCTCATCTTGTTCTGTAGAATTTTACATTCATCCCCCCAGCTCAAATGAGCCTGAAGACTCCCACAAATCTGGACAGTTAGGCCATGTCCTCCATTCTAGAGCATTCTGCAGGAGATATTTTAGGTGGATTTAAGTCCAAATTACTTGACAAGATGGATTGGCTTTTTTTGCCTCAATCCTGTAACATATACTCTTACCAATTTTAGAGGGTGTTCTGGAAAACAACCAGAGAGATGTCTTTAGCTGGAATATGAAATTAAAGTAGAGACCCTCAAAAAATATTCTGTTGAAATTGTATTTTGGGGCAGAAGAGGGCAAACCTGCCTCTTGTCAAATAGTCTGTAATATAAATTTTCAACCTGACTTTTTATTTTTATGCATGGGGTCCTTGAGCAACAGTCAAAAAGGTGTGTCCAAATGGATTTATTAAAGAAAATTAAAAATTTAAAACCTTTGCAGTGTTCAATAGCAGAAAACTGTATAGTTTGATGAGACAGAGATTGTTTTTTTCATCATTTTATTTCTAAAGGTACTTCCAGCTGCTGCCTTGCTCTGCACTGACCTCGACAGGTAACTCCAGCTCTGCTTGACTCAGAGGGACCGAGATGAAGGGGATACATTGTGTGCCCTTCGCCAAAAAGGTTGGAGGTCGGAGAGAAGGAGGGTTTCCCCCTTCCCTCTTGCCCCTGTGCCTGCAACCCTGTGACCTGACTCAGTCAACTTTCCCCTTTTTACATCTGGGGCACAGTGTGGGGAAGGAAAGGGTTTTTAATGCTCTCGTTTTCTTCATCAGGGCATAATTACAGTGTCATAACACAGCAAATTACAACTTTGCCTTTCCTGTTAGGGAGAGGAGTTCGTCTAGATGCTCCCACCTTTTATTACCCATTACTCATCCCCCCGGCTGGCAAGAGAAGTACGGCGAAGTCAGGATTCTGGCAGATGCCCATTTAAAGCTCATTAAAATTCCTGGGCCTCAGCATGATTGAAGTCACAGGCTCTCCACATTTCCTTTTGGATTAATGGAAAATGAAGCCCTAATGAATATTTGCTAAGCACAATTTTCCCCACTAATTTGCTAAAAGGACTGTCATGAAGGAACAGCTGATCCTTTGCATCTTGTGCATTTCCTAAAGGTCATGGGGATGGTAACAGGGTTTCTTCCAAATGGGGGGGATAGTGGTATAGTGGGATAATTAACTAATTAGGCACCCGGTCATCTGCTTAGCCAAATTACTTTTGAACCTCAGTGGCCCATAATCAGGCTCCCCTATTTCATGCCAAGCTTTTCCAGCTTCCCCCCACCTCCCGTATGCCTCTTCTTTAGTCTTCTCACTGGGCAAGTATCATTTTTCCAATCCTTGCTGCCATCCATTTCTGCACAATGCAGAGTTATTGGCATAATAAGTTAGATATGAAACAGTCTGAAAGTGTTAAACAAACACTAACCCCCTTAGGTGTCTGTTAAAATTGAGAAAATTCTGCCCAGGAGCAGACCACAGTCCAGAATAGCAGGGAAAAAATTCATTCCTTCATCTGAACGTGCCCCAGAGCACTTCTGCTGTGGGATTTGAGATTCACATTATAATAAAATGGGTAAAATCTTGGCTTTGCTGCAGTCGGTGGCAAAATTCCCACTGACATCACCAGAGCCAGCAGTTTTCACTGTAAAACCGGCCAATTCTTTCAAAAATACCAGCTGCATTTCCTGCGGTCTTGGATGTGCTGTGCATGAGTAGAGATTCTGCCTGTGTGTGCTGAGAAACACCTACCAAGGCATAAGGCAGACCAGGAGGCACACAACTTCAACTACACCACCTTTAGCCTGGGCTCAAGGAGAGAACAACCCTTGGTTCACCTTGAAATCGACTTTTCCTCACATGACTCAGAGGCCAAAAGGAAGAGGCCAGGGAGGGTGTGAAAAAGCAGGGACCATTCTCAAAGACCAGCTGGGTTCTAAAATGTGCCTGAGGAACCTGTGAGGTGGCTGTCCCTACTGACCCAGACATTCAGGGCTGAACTCATTTTGTTTACAGCTACAGAGGGGTTGTTCCTAACTTCCACTGCTGAAAACTTCACTTGCTTCTGAAGACAAAAAGAAAAAAAACAAACCACAATTGGGTTGTTTGATTTGTTTTGACACCCTCACATAAGAAATTACAGTCTTAGAATTTAACAAGTGATTTTTTTGTTAAATCTGTAAGTTACCTGTCTGTAACTTTTTGTTAAGTCTGTAAGTTACCTGTCACAGCCAGAGACCTTGGTAAAGAACTCACAAAACAAGATCTGTCTTCTTCAGCCCTCCTAGCTTTTTTTGGATATGTTTTTGCTTGTTTCAAGTTAATTTGGGCATTCCATAGAAGGCTGTGTGTTTGTGTGTATGTCTGTCTTGTACACTTAGGCATATTTTTAAGAAACCAAAGACAAGATAATAAAGAAGAAATTCTTTACTATGATGGTGGTGAGGTTCTGGAACAGGTTGCCCAGAGAAGTTGTGGATGCCCCATTCTTGACAATGTTCAAGGCCAGGGAGGATGGAGCTCTGAGCAGCCTGATCTAGTGGGAGGTATCCCTGCCCATGGTAGGGAACTTAAATGTCCCTTCCTACACAAACAATTTTATGATCCCATTTGCTCATCTCAGAATGCTCTAAAGATCTTAGTCAGTTCTCAGTGCACAAATGCAACGAGTTCTGAGGGGCTTGCTCAGGATACTGGAAAAACAGAAAAACCAAAGCTGGTATGGAAAAATCCTAATAAAGATTCCAACTCTCTTTTTGGACAAAAAGTTCTTGTTTTGGACAGAGTTGATGGATTATTGGAGATCACTATACTTGGCAATTCAGGGCTGAATACAATAATAAAATTATTTATGACAGGCTTTACTTTTGTTTTCAAAAGGGCTGTAGTACATCTTGAAATCTAACCCCCATGACACATCATCAGAAAAAAATGAAATTTCATTTCAACACTGATGTCTGCCATGGCTCTTGGTTTTATGATATGTATACATTTTATGACATATATACATTTCTCTTCATTTATACACAAGAAGAACAGTTAGCCTTGATTTGGACAAAAAAAGCAAGAAAAGCTTTAAGGACTGTATAGTTTGTGGATGTTCTATAGATTACAGGCAAACTGTGCTGGATAATGGCAAAACCAGTGATCTAGGGCACAGAACCACACGGTGGGTTCAGCTTGGCTGGACCTGAACTGATCCATTGCTCTGCCCATGCTCCTCACACCTGAGCTCATTGTCAGTTTTTTAGCACAGGGGCAGCTGCAGACCCATCTTCAACACAAGTGAACTCCATATACCTGTTCTCACCTCAGCTACCCATCGCTGCATCCCAGCACAGCGTAATGAGGAAAGGCTGTGATGAGGCTTGTTTTCCAACAGTAATTAAACTGGGCTAACCCACGAGGTTGTATAAAGTCAGGCTGCAGCACTTTGGTGAGCTGCACACCTCACCTCTACAGCAAACGCCCAGAGGATGGAAATTCATTGCCTCTTCTGCTTGCCCAGAATGTTTGAACACAGCGCAGATAAGAGTCGCAAACTTGCACCAAGGAGTTGCACATCCTAGTTTCAGAAACTACACCAAGATGAGTAATGCAGACTTAAAATTACCTCCAAGTTTTGTGTGCCTGACATGGCCTGAATCAAGATTTTATCTTAAGCTTTGATGGTTTTGGATCAGTTCCACCCTGTGCACCCTGTCAGCTGCCAGCAGCCTCAGCGCTCATGTGGCAGTAATGACTCATCTCTACAGGAATCTTGCAGCAGCAAAACGTCCCCAGGCTTGTTATCCAACTGGGATCCAGGAGGGGAGAGCTGAGATTATCATTAACAATGTGATCACTGGTGTTATTGTGGTGGTAGGGCTGGTTCACTAATGAATCAATGTTTGTGCACATCCTTGCAAACCTAAAATACTCCTCTCAGCACTGAGCATTGTTATTATTATTGAGTTCCCTCTCGCTGTGTTTTCCTGCTAAAGGTTAGAGATGCTTAAAGGTCTTGACCCTCTGCTAAAGGGGAGTGCTGTGCTTTACAGAATATTGCTCTAGCAAGAAGCAGAGAAAGACACAGCCTCTCAGCACTGCAGGAAAATGAGGAACGCTGGGAATGGCAGCCTGCACTGGGCTGGTGGCTCACCCCATGTGGCTGTCCCCCAACCCATCCCCATTCTCAATGCCAGCTGCTTACGGGAAGGAGCAGAGTTATGAGACAGCTTGTCCACTGGGTGACACTCACTCCTAACCCACAGAGACACGCCATGCCTGGTGAACACGGGGGTCTGCAGGCTCTTCAAGGCGTGCACCACAGCTTCCCCCTGCCTCTGGTGGCTCCTGGCACAGCGCTGTGCTGAGCAAGGATCTGCTCGCCATTTTGTCTTGTGCTTAATCTAGCCCCAGTAAGTAATAAAAAGCAAAGTCCTTCAGCATGGGGGAAACATCTCTGTAATGATCCGATAGGTCTGTGCATCTGTTCTCACAGCAGGGACATGTACTAGAGCTAATCAGGAGCTGGAAGTTGTGTTCCCCAGGAAATTCTGACATAGGAAAAAAAATTAATTCCAAATTAGATGGAAATGACGACATTTCTAATTTTCTTACAAAATGAGATTTCTCCCCCAAAGTAGTTTTAGATCATCAGAATGTTTTAGTCTGATGGTGTAATCTAGATTCATTTCATTTTGACTCTTACACTGTATTAAAATATTAAATGTAATTACATACATATAATAACACATATAATATAGAATATGTCTGAATTAGTGATCTAATAGAGGATAAAATTTAAAATGTAACTATTTAAAATGAGAGTTGCTAAGCTGGAGCACCTGACTTTAATGTCTCACTCAGGCAGGCATGCCCCTCCTTCTTGACAAAAGGGAGCAGCTCTCCTTGGAGGACAACTGGAATGGAACCACCCAAATGGGCTGCCTCTGAGGATTCCACATCTCCCCACTGACTGTAAAGGAAATGTTACATGGCACAGTTTTCTCCCAAGGCATTTACATGCAAAAATGGTAGATTCACCTCTCCTTACTCTTCATGTCTTCCGTGGAGCCATCCAGTCCTGTGGAGCAGATTACCCAGGCAACTCTCACAGTCATTGAAAAGAAATAGGAACTGTAACTACAAGTTTGTTCTCATCCTGATATAGGGATTGTGCTCTGCAAGGTCTGACTGATGTTTCCAGATTATCAGTGGAGGCTGAAAGGCTGAAAGGACTAGATCAGCTACTCTAAATAGCAAGTCCTTGTTCTCCAAACAGCAGGCGTCTGAAATTATGTTACTGCCTTTTAATGAAGGGCCCCTCGTGCTTTGTGTCCCGTAAAGTTCTTTATTTCAATACAATTGCATTTTTATCTGCATTCTTGTTGCTTGTCTCAAACAGAGGCCCTCACTGGATGGTCATGGCTATGTTGCTAGCTGGTCTTTCCATGTCCCATGCACACCAGCATGCTTTCCTCCCAGGGCACTGAAGAGATCTCACCAGCAGTTCCCCACACGGGCAGCCCACCACAGTACTGCTGGTCACAGTGACACCATGCCACATATGGAAATGGAGAATAACCCAGTGGACCAGGCATACAAAGCAATTGGGTGTTTAATGGACGCTCTAGGTGTGTGAGGAGGGGAACCGCTGAGATGGGGATGGCCTGCTGTGGTCACAGAGGAGGAGGACATCACTTTTACTCACCTTCTCTCTGCTGCTGTGGGATCATGGGAGGTGGCTGTGGGAACGCTTGGCTGATCTGGCCATAAGCAGCAGGATAAGCAGCTAAACGGGAGAGAAAGGGAAAAAAAAGAAAGGACAGATTTCAGTGCTGGGAAGCAAGGGGCTTTCACTCCAAACCACCACACACACTAAGCCAGATGTGGGCTTTGCCCCTGTGTTTTGGCTCTGTGAAGGGGCATCCCGTGCAGCCTGAGGTGTGGTGTAAGAGCCATGGTGGTGCTCCAGCAGGTGCCACAGGGCCTGAAGCTTCCTCCCTCCCCCCTGCCTCCCTCCAGCTCCACCAGCAGAGGCACCATACAGTGTAAACAGGGGGCTCTGCTGAGACCACTCCCAGCTGAGATGTCCAACCATTCCACGTGGTGACAGGAACACGTTCACTGACAAGCTCAGAGCAGAGCTGCCCATGCTGACACCTTTCCCCACCTCACCTCTGGCACCCTGATTAACTACCATGCTCACAAAACCAGCTCACACGTGTGTTTTCCCCTTCATGTGCCCACAGGCTGTACAGGCACAGTTGCACACACACTCTCAGATATACATTTTCTTTCATGCCCGTAGAGACTTCCTCTCTCTCACACAAACACAGTGGAAACAGTGAGCAGCAATTAAACAATTTTCCCCATCTCAGCTCCCCCACCAAGCAAACAAGGGGAGCCATTCACTACCACAGATGGTAGATGATGTGCCTTGCTGCTAAAAATACAGAGTATGGGTCGCCTGCAAGACCAGAGAGAAGAGGATAGGGGCCATGTGTGTGCAGAGGGGTTAATTAACAGCTCAAAGGGTTGAGTTGCTTCCCATCTATCAAACCTCACAAGCAATAAATGACAATAACTAAAACACCGGCAAATGAAGCCCTACATGGAGAATTAAATTAAGTTTCCAGATACAGCGCTGACACGAGATAATAGCCATTCCTCAGCAGGAACCCATGATTGCTCCAGTTACCACAGGAAATAATGACTTTGGGGTGGCAGCTTCCTCGCAACGCTGGCCATGGACACCTCGCGAGGGGAGGCTGAACACGGCGGGGTCGCGGTCTGCACCAGGTCACTTTGGCTGGTGTCAGTCCATCAGCTGCAAAGGAGCTGCTCAGCACACAGGGCAGCTCGAGGGGAGGCTGAGCCACGGGGAGCTCTGCTGGAATCTGCTGGGAGGCAGGGGGATGTCTGGGTGGCTCCTAAGTAAGGCTCAGAATGACTGAGTGGGGCATGGGCCAGTAGACAGATCCTAAATAAAGGGGCGTGTGCAGGCATTCCGTGCCCTGCCCAGCTCTGCAGGGTCTGGCCCATCTTCCTGCTGCAGCGCTCAGGAGACCTGGTTTAGAAAGTGGCCTCCAAAGCAGTGGCCTGATTTTGCCCTTCTGCACTGTGCTAAGGCAGACCAGACTCAGTTCTACTGATGAAGCTTCACTGGGGTTCAGGTCAGTGGGAACCTTTCCATGGGAAAAGTAGGAGGCTGCCTCCTTTGATGCCCTGGATGTCTTGGTGTTTGTGCAAATTGAATCAGGGAGTCTGTGGCCCCCAGCTTGTCCTTGTATCAGTAATAACCTCCCTTCCCTCGGCCCCCTGAGGTGTGTTCAGAGGGTAATGGCTTTAGAGAAGAGAAAGGTTTATTGGGAGAAAGTGTTAATACTAACGACCTGCGTACTGCTGCACTCCAGCGTAGGCTTGCTGCAAGGGGTCTGCTGCAGTGGGGCTCTGTGCTGTGGAGACACAAGAGAGACAAGGAATTAAGGGGTTAAAACATGATAGGCACTCTCCCCTTATCTTTTATCATCAACATGTGTTATGAAACAGACAGACCCAGGGGCTGAGGGTTGAAGAGGAGCAGCTCACTTGCGCTATGGACAGGAATGCAGAGAACCCCCCAGGATGGCTAAGGGGGTTCTGTGCCCCAGCCATCACCCTTTGAGACGTTGGAGCAGAGGACAAATAAACCTCTCTCCTCATTTCCCAAGCTTAAATTATGGATCTGCACTGATCATGGAGAGTTTTGGCACTAATCAACCCCAAAGAACCCTCATCTTAAGCCAGGACTAACACTGTGCTAGGTGCTGTGCAAACTCAGATCTCAGTGACAGCTACAGTCACATGAAACTTTCAATCAGAGCAGAAAACAACAGGGGCATAGCAGGAGGAAGGAGAAGAGAACAAAGCAATGGCTCCTGTCATCCCCACATCCCTTCGAAGGACTGTGTTGCCGCCAGGCAGCCCCCAGTGAGAGAGAAGAAGCTGCATGGAGGGGAGGGGGAAACCACTTGTCTGCTCCAGGGAGGATGCTGTGAATCTCTGCATAAGGCATGCAGTCTCTTGCTGGCTTCAAAGTGTATTTTCTCTCTTTACAAGTGTGCATTCCTCCCCACTAAAACTGTTTATTTTTGTGAAACTTTGAAGTCTTGCTCAAATACAACCAAAGCTAGTTAAGAAATATTTTTTTTCTTTTTCTCCTTTGGTTGATAGGGAGAAAAAAGAGAAACGTGTTGGATAAGCTCTTTCTTTATCTGCATCAATAAAAAATTTAAAGCAAAGCTTGGCTAAACCTCCAGTCCAAATGTCACCTTGGCCCTAATATTTCACTTATTCTAATGAGTTTAATTTGTATTTATTGGGACTGCACAGTTCTACATTTATGCAGTCCCTCCAACCTATTCCTCGTAGGATGATCCCTTAGGGAACTGCCACTTTCCCACATCCATCCCACCTTTTTTCCTTCTTACCCGCACAGAGGTGTGGCTGGAGGCAAGGCTTGGAGGATGCAAAGGTGGGGGCCTCTTGGAAGGAAATCTGGTGCCATACACCTATCCAAGGAAAGACACTGACTGTATGGCAAAGTGTGGGGGAGGTTGTCATACGTGAGTATTACATACCCAAGGAACACGGATAAAGTGTTTTCTTACAAATAGAAATACCAGCTTGAAACTTAACTTTAAAGATCACCATTGGTCATGATGGAAACTTGCAAGGTCTTACACTTTTCTCCCAAAGTACAAGGAGGAATGGTGAAACGACCAAATTTGAGGTGGCAAACCCAATTAGCTGGCTAAGGCTTGGAAGCTCCTGTTCATTATGGATATGACTGGATCATGTGGACTTTGAGGCTGGGGTAGTCATAGGAAGAAATAAGTGGGATTGCAGTCTTTGCTTGGAATGGTTTCCTAACTGACTTTTGGCAAGTCCCTCAATATATGTGTGTGTGAAATAGGAAAGCACTGTCTTACTGTAACGATTTTCATTTTTTGCAAAACAGTGTGAGGAGAATACATTAAAACCTGTGGGAGGTCAGTGGCAGGCAGACTAGAGATTCTACACTACATTTTTAAAGAGCAGTTGTTCCAGGAAAATAATGGAGGTAATGTTTGGAAAATACAAATTTTTATTTCTTTTTTTTACTTACTACTTTTTTTCTTGAAGAAGAAACCAACTAAAGTCTATTCTTTTTAACTTCTGCTTAAAACTGTTTTCCTCAAAAACCAGAATATTGATCATATTGCTCCACAAGAAAACTGAACAGGTATGAAAAATTGAGTAATACATCAGTTCTCTCACCCCTTTAGGAGAATGGATCATAATAACTTAGACCCTTCAATTCCTGTCAGGTAGAAGATGTCTCCTGAGAAAGGTGAGGGAACCTTTGGTGAGAGAAGCAAATCATTTTTAGCTATGGTGTTACAGACTGCAGTGAAGGAGAGGATCTGCCATCTCTGCCCCAAAGGCAACTGCGCTCCTTTCATTGCACAGAAGAGGAAATTGTCTCTGCTGTTCAGGAAATGCATTTACAGTATTTCCTTCCTCCCCAGGTGAGGCTGATTTGGACATGATTTTTCTGCTGGTAATTAGCAATGGCTGGCACTTCACTGACACAAGAGAACTCACTGAGCAGGACCTGTCCTGTGGTCCTTTCCTTTATTCCTCGCCTTATCTGGGCACATTTGGGAGCTTCCTGACCTCCCAGCTACAGCTGAGTCTATCTCCTGGACACAACAACCTGGCTCACTGCAGAGCTGCTCTGCTTATCCCACCTGTGGATATCTCACCTGCCTTAAGAACCACACTCTGACCATCAGAACTAAGGTACACTGCTTAGGAAATATATTATGAGAACCCTCAACCTTTAAGGTTAAATATTAGAGCTGGGTAAATAATTTATTTAAAGTGTTTGGGATAACAGGCCATGAAATGCAGCCTTTCTGCCTTCCACACTAAAGCTTTCACAGTTCATTATTTTCCCAAGTATTTATGACTTGCCACCAAGGGTAATATCCAACTGAGTGTTTCTCACAGGCTGCCTTGTGACCCAGGTCATGCATGGGGTTTTCTCCTGGCTTACAGCACATGCAAGCCAGTGGGAAGGTGACAGTTAGCTCTGCTCCAACCTGGGAATCCCTTCCTCATGGGAATAGAATATCTAACTATCTGTTCTAACACACAGGGCCCTGACTGACCCGATCAACCCTGGATGCTCTTGAAAGGAGAGTTGGAAGCAGCTCTGGAGGGGCAGCAGCTCCTGGCTCATGGCTCTGTTTTACTGTAGTGTCATACCTTGCCAAGAGCCAAAGTTGTGGTGAGTCGCAACCAGCAGGAATTTAACTTGGCACCTCTTAAAGTGGTGACTTCTCTCACTGAAGGATGTGCCTTCCTTGGCTTGAAGCCTGTGTTTACCCAGCAAATGAAGGTGCGACTTCAGTATAGTGGACATGTCTGTGCTGGCCCATGAAGAGGCAGGCACACAGACTCCAGGGCTGCCCGGACACCCTTGCAGGAAGCCAAGGCATCCTGGGCAGCCACGAGCACATCTCCATGCTGCTGCTCACCCTGCCACGTGAGTCAGACCCAGCAAAGGGCATAACTGCCTGTGCTCCCAGCATGGATGAAGCCAACAGCTGGTATTGATCCAGGCATCTCAAGACACAGATTAGACATTTGGGAAAGTTGTGGCCATGCTGTGTTCTGTAAAGTGACAGCCCTCTTACTTATTAATGACCTATGAGGAGTTCATCAGGGGCTCAGTTATGTGAGGAGTTCACAACTCAGAGTCGACCTACCACAGGGGTTAGGTGTGGCTGTAGCCCACCACTTGCTAAAATTCAAAGTTATTGGGAGTTATGAGTATTTTCTGTATCTCAGCACAAGGAGACCATCAGGTGGGGTTGCTTTGCTCCTCCATAACGTACACACAACTTCACGGGGTGGCCTTCACATAGATCATTAGTGGGAGACTTAACCTGCCTCAGTCACCCTTTCTCCCCATCCAGCTTACCAGCCTTCTTTGGTACTGAAAATATTGGTTGAACACAAACATACAGGGCTGGCAAAGCACCTCGGCTGCTCTGTGTGCTGTCTGTGCCAGGGTGCACACAAGGTAAGTAGGTGTATGAGGGCTGATAAGAGATATAGATGAGACACATGGATATCACAGAGCACCTCACAGCAGCTTCTGGACTAGCACCAGTATGTCTCTAAGTTGTATCATCATCCAAAGGCCTTGGATGTGCTGACTCTGTGCAAATGTGCCTAGGGAGAACATGTGAAACAGATTTCCTTGTGGCCAGACCCGTGGAGGTGTCATGTCCAACACACGGACATTTCTGAGATTAAAGGTGTTGTAATGTAAATGCTGAGGATCAGCTGGTGGAGAGAAAAAAATAAAAAGCAGAGAGGCTCCTGAGAGGCCAGAGGAGAACCATCAATCACATCAGCCCCACTGCTGTCCCTGTGGCCTTGCTGCTTTCCAGGAGCTGAGGATCTGGCCTTGCCAGGGCAAAGTAAAGGTGTACCGTGAAAACAGATGCTAATAGTAACTTCATTTGGCAGCTCAGGGCAGGAGCCTTATCCCTGGACATCTCCTCTATATTAATTTGATCATTTCCATATCTCCATGGGAAAAATCCTGCTCAGATACAATTGTCTCTTTGCAAGACAGTCCTGGCCAAGATGCCACAAGGTGACCATGGCAGATAACCTTCCATAAACCCGGAGACATAAAACAAGCCAATGACCTACTATATGGCCATAAATATAAATTTAACGAAGGCAGCACTTATTCATTAGGCAGAAGTCAAGAAATAACTCCCAAGTCCTTCAAAGAAAGTAGATCCGTTAATGTCACTTTACAAATCCTCTGCCTGATGCCAAAAACCGAGGATGATTTCCCAAGTCAGCATGAAATACAAGTGCTTTAAAATTAACACCAGGAAACTTTCTTACTCCTGATATATCTCTAGATTGAAATCCAACTTTTTAAAGGGGCTTTCAGTTAGTGTTGGGCCTGACATTTAGCTTTTGTCAGAGAATGAATGGATGGAGGTGGCAGAATGAAGCACGTTGTTAAAAATAAATAAAATTGGTTGAAGTGATATTCTATAAAGAATCCTCCCTGAGGTGTCAGTAGCCTGACTCCAGTGTCTGTCCAAGACAAGCTGCTATATGGGTGCCCCAAGGGAAATTGGTTGTAGGGGACAGAGGGCTGGAGTCCTCTGTAGTATTCAGGGGTGTAAATCAGGAGGATCTGCATAGAAGTGAGCGGGCTGATGAGGAAAAAGGATAATAGTTACATCCTGAGCCAGCCAAAGAGATCTTCAAATGCCCTCAGTGGACTATGGGACAGCCTCCTTGTCCCAGCTCAGGTAAGAGAAAGCCAAAGCAGTCTGCTCTCTGAAACCAGAGGAGTCCAGTGCTTCTCAAAGACAAAAGCAGAGCCTGGCACACTTTTGGCTCCTATGATGCTTTGTGATTTCACTTAGGCTGAAGGAGTGATCTTACTCCGATGTGATATTCTCTCCACTCCTTTCTTCTGATTATCTGTGCATTCCATGACTGACATGCTCAGTTCCATCTACTTCACTCTGTTTTGCACAGATGCTTCCTGTACAGGTCTGGAACAGCATGTTGTGAGCTGGGTGCTCAGCTCTGTGCTCTGCCCCACCTATTCATTCCTCTCACTGTCCTGGGGGTGTTCTGCACCTCTCTCAGGAGCTGCAGCTTGGCCAGGGCCCCCTTTGGGAAGGTGGATGGGGGAGGAGGGCAATCAAAGAGAGGCAGGGCTGTTCAGTCAGTGTGGGGGGGTAACAACATAATGAAAGGAAAAAAAAAATCTATGTGAAGGCCAGGATTAAAATAAATAAATAACTGAGTGGGAGGGCTCTGTTCACCTTCTCCTTAAATCCAATTTAAATCACTCTCTACAGCCCTAATCTATATCCATAATTATATCATTTCGTACAACAAGCTTGCGAGAGGTCTTAAGAAATTTATGTAGATTAAAATTCATGGGTGCCATAGTACAGATTCCATATTATTAAGATTGATTAGGACAGCTGATGCTGTGATTAAAGAAGCCAGCGCTTACTGTTGTAATTAATTAGGTATTCAGACACAACAATAACTGCAATAACAGAAAGAATGTGCTGATCTGGCAGAAAACAGAGGCTGATCCTGTGTTTTATAGTCTCCTTTTGCCATTTAGGGGTGGACACCACTCAGTTAAAGACATGCTGTCCCTCTGTCTCTTCCCCTACGCATCAAAAGAGCACAGAAATCCAGGGGTTTTGTACCCTCTGATTCACCCTGTTAATAGGAAAAAGTCCTTTTGGTGGCATCCCCAGCTATTATATGTGCTTGTTTGGGACAGCACATGGACCTTCTATAAAATGCATATAGTTCAATCATGGAAACCAGGATTATCTTTGTTATTTTCCTAATAGTCGCACCTCCAAGCCCCAGCCCTAATCAGATTCCCTCTGAGACAGATGCTGAATGAAAGCATGATAGGAGACGTGTCTGGCAATGAGGAGCTTCCAGATAACACAGCAAGAAAGACACAGGTGACTCAAAAAGGCAGACAGGTGGACATGGCTAGTCAAGGTGACAAGCACTCAACAGCAAAGCCAGGACCAGACTTCCCTCTCTTTGCCAAAGGTCATGATCACATAAGTCAGGGTCAGGTTTTAAAAGCTCTTAAGGTGCTCTAAAGTCCATATTTTGGGGCTTAGTTTAAGTCAGTTTTGAAAATAAAGCTCAAGGTCTTAACTCACATAGATGCTACTGAAGACATAAGCATGGAGTTTGATTTGTGTTTGAACCTTCTTCCAGATCAGAGGAGAAATCACTTTTGCTCTGGAAAGGCTCACACAACTGCCTTAAACAACCCCATTCATTACAGCTGCAGCACGGTCATTGGAAGTACATGGCATCATTAAAGTGGTTTAGACTACAATTGAAGATGGCAACTTGTTATTATATTTTTAATGAGTCCATTCCTTCACTTGTTTATTTTACCAGTAAAGTGTGGTTTATGGCACATGGCAGATTGTTACAAATGGGTCAAATAAATGCTTCCTAGTCATAATGATGTCTCAGGTGCTCACTGTTGCAGTTTTGGAACTGCTGATACAAAATATGAACAGAAAAGCTCTCACCTGGAGATTTAGGGTGGACAAACAATACAGAGCCAGAGATTTCCTGTAGTGAGGAGCTTTGCCTCAGGTAGCTGAGCCAGGCACCTTTCTAGGCCACAGTGTATGTTTGGACAAAGTGCTGTGGGGTTTGGTTTTCATCCTGGACCTTTTAAAGGTGCAGGCAGGTCACTCTTTCTCTCTTCCCCTGATTCACCTCCTCTCTAAACTCTTCTTGTCTAACACCTTTCAGGCCTGAAATACTGGGGCAGACACTGGGGAGTGGGAAGCCAGTCCTTTCCTCTCCCTGCACTGGTGAAGCCCTGCTCGTGCCCAGAGCCTCTGGATGGTGCCTGGCGTGGTCAGGACTGGCACTGGACTCACTGCTCTGGAGCAGCAGCCTGTTCATCAGCTGCACTGTTCAATGACAGGCTGCAAAATTGACTTGGGTAATGATAATAGATGCAGAGGGAGTCTGAATGCTGTCTCTGCTGGTAGAGGGTGACATTGGTTCCTGATACCTCTTCGTTGAACCAAGGAAAATGAATTGGTGGTGTTGGTTCAGTTACAAAGTCATGAGTTGCTACAGAGCAGGAATCCCCCTGTGGGGCACACCTTACTGCCTGTCTCAGTGGTGACTTGGAAAAATGTGGGCACAAAAGCTTGGCTGCCTGTTTGTACTGACATCTGGTCCTCACCAGAGAGGGCTGGACCCTGAACAGGGTGTGAAATGGAGATTGCTGTCTTGCTAGCCCAGATGTACTGTGTGCTAAAGGGGAGTGCTGGTGGTGGTGGAGAAACTTGTGCTGGCTCTGCAGAGTGGAAAGATAGAGCCAGACTTGGAAGTGGTGAGCAATTAGAAACAGAACCACTGTGTGCCTGAAAATAATAAATGAGGGGGCACACTTTTAATGGATTACAAAGAACTGAGGGGACTTAGCTTTTTTTATCTCAGCAACCTAAATCCAGACCAAATGCACTTAACCAGAATCATAGAATATCCTGGTTAGGAAGGGATCCACAAGGCTCATCAAAATCCTGCACAGGGGATCCCCAAGAGTCAAACCATGTGCCTGCATTCCATGATGGGTTAGTCCAGTAACACCCTTTAACCACTGCTTAAATCTGTGTTGGTGCTTTAAGAAAACTGCTAGAGATGCATGAGATATTTGAATATGTTCAGATTTGAGTAGCCCAAAACAAGGGCAATACTTCAGCTCATTGAGAGCATTGCCCAAATGCTTCTTGACCTTGTCAGGCTTGGTGCTAGGACTGTAATCTTAGGAAGCCTGTGCCAGTGCCCAACCATCCTCTGGGTGAAGAACCTTTTGCTGATATCCAAATTTAATCTCCTCTGACACAACTTCAGACCATTCCCTCAGGTTCTGTTACTAGTCAACAGAGAAGCATTCCATATCTATGGTTCCACAAAGCTGCCAAACTGCTGGGCTTTCCCTGGCTGTGGTCAAGTTGCACATCCTTTGGCCCAGGAGCAGTAAGGGGGTGTGAGATGCTATGTGATGTATTTCCACTTCTTTCTGGGCACTGGACAGAGGATTATGGAGCAGTCTTCAACTTTCTGAGAGATCTGCATTGTTTCTTCTTCCAGTTCTCTCATTTCACTGATGCTTTGACAGCCAGTCCCTTCTCTCTCTTGCTTGCTACCCTTTGGTCTCCCGATTTTCTCATCTCTATGTCCCCTTTCTCTTACCAAAGAGGCTTTATCTTTGGAGTGAGAATTTTGCCTAGTCCCTCACAATGCAATTCGGCAGGGCAGGACCTGTTAGCAGAGAGCAGAATTCTGATGATATGAGACACAGCAGAAGCCAGTGCAGATGGTGTCTACTGTTACTGTACATCACACATGGTTACAAGAGAGGCTCTGGGTGGCTAAGAAGCTTTGGCAGAAGAGTGCAATCCCTGCTACTGTGACTAATGTGGAAATGGCAAACTCTCCTGCGCTGCTGCAAAGTGACTCACAAGATCATGGCACAGAAGATTATGCTCTTTGTCCCCACTATATATTGTGACACATTGCCACGTTCAATAGCTCTGCAAACTGAAAGATTAAAGGGCAGGAATTAATACACAAAAAGGTCAAATCTCCAAAGGGGCTCAGACTAGTGGAAGGGGGAATACTTATTGCCTTGTTATTCACTCTGTGGCAAAAAGTGCACTGAGGCATTATGTACTGTCTGATCTTGGAGAAGGTGAGACCCTGCCTTGCAAAGGTTATGACTGCTAGGAATGGTGTTTTAGTGCCACTGCATGGATCCATAGCCTGACCAGATTACCAGAGAAAGATAATTCCTGCAGGGACAGGGGCTGTGATCAAAGCCCTGGCGAGTAGGGGTGTTCAGAGTATTCATCCATTCGCCACAAAGGCATGGATGGCTTGGTAATCTGATTGAAATGACACCATGCACATCCCTTCTCCAGTCAAAGGGAATCTTGGAAAAACAGCACAGAAGACAGAAGGAAAAAAGAGTGGAATTACAGGCTAAATACAATTATGTTATATGGACTTGTTTTTATAAAGACTGGGAATCTGGAGTCCTTCGGATGCAGCATCAAAAATAATACGGCTGGTCAGAAAGGTGAACATGTAGAGAAACTGCACAATTAATGGAATTTATTAGGGTCTGAGTGATATGGATGCCATGCCTCTAGAGACGTTCATTGTCCTGTTTTGCTATTTTCAGGCAACAAAGAATATTCTGCTACAGGCTGTAATGGTGTGAACCCACATTTAAAGTTTTTTTTTGTGGAGTATGAAGGAGTATCTGAAAGCAATATTCAGGATTTAAGCAATATATGGCAAGTCATAATCATAGCAAGACTATGATTATGTACATAATACAGCAGCAGTCTTAGCCACTTTCAGAATGAGAGATACACCATAAAAGAAAGCTGTTTGGAAGATGCTGGCTTTGGATGGGGACTGTCATGATCTTCCCTTCTCTATAGTGTTAGTGCAATTGCCTGCTCAGCTGTAATATTTTATTTCTACCCTTGCATTTAGGGACAGAGCCATGCAGAACCACAGGGCAGTAAGAGATGCAATAGAGGAGAGTGAGAAAAATCCCATAATGATGGAACAAGCTGCCCAGTGATGAAAATTTCTTTCTAACCCCAAGCAATTAGTGGCTGGCTTATATCATAAAACATGAAGTTTTGTGTCCTATCTACATTTTTATCCAGTCTAATATGGCTGTGGATGTTCTCATTACCCATATAAATGTCTAATCCTTTTATTTTTCATGCTGCTAAGCTCCAGGACTGAATAAAGCCTGTGGCAAGGAGGAGAGGTTTGGAGAGTACATAAATGCTCATGAGAAGGAACACAATTAGATGGAGCAAACACGTGATGTAAGCTGTGTGGACTTGCTTTCAGCATTTCAGGGACAGACAAAAGCATAATGAGAGGTGGGTGCTTGACCTGGCACTGTTCCCTTTACACCTCTGGTATAACTTAAGGTGTCACCACATTATGGGGAAGCTGAGCAGTGAGAAAGACAAATGTATTGCTGAAGTTACCCTGAGATAAATCCAAACTTTACACAGCTCAGACTGTTTGGATGTCAGCTCTACTGGCAGAAGGGAGTCTGTCTGCCTGCAGCAAAGAGGGGCAGGATGACTGTCACCTTTCTGTGTGTCAGCCTCTTGGGGTTTGTGCAGGGACTTACTGGGCATTGCTGCTTGAGCAAGCCTCTCAGAAACTCAGAGAGAATCAGATTGAGGCCATTGGCTTCTATATAACCATGGATGGAATATCTAACTGAGGTATTCTTTAATTATGGGGTAGTTGGGGATAGTAAGAAAAGCTCAAGCCATTAAGATTCACCTAGAATGAACATATTTTCTCTGTACCCACAGTAATGGATCATCGAAATTGGCTAAAAGGATCTTAATAAACCAGAAAAAAAGGACAGACATACAGAGAAGTGGGTGAATAAACAGAGAAATGATTGACTGGCAAACAGGCAAACGGAAATAAATGGACAGAAGAACAGATGGCCATGTTTATATAACCTTAAAGACAGAATGCTTTCTCAGTGTTGGGGTTGAACTCACTGAACACACTAAGGGCTCTCTGCAGTCTTCTGATGACTCCAAAATCTCCCCTGTCCTTATGCTGCTACAACACATATATACATGCCTAATTTTGAGTACAGTAAGTCCCTTGATTTTAATTCTGCTTAGAGTTGCACTCAAAATCCATGTTTGCAAAGTGTTTGTTGGGAGGAGGATAATTATTTGTCAATACCTAGGTAAGGCTTTGGTATTTCTATACTATATGGTATTTTTCCTTGTAGCTCATAAATTCCCCTATGATGATGAATCTTCT
The DNA here is from genome assembly GCF_028018845.1 of Melospiza georgiana. Lineage (NCBI taxonomy): Eukaryota > Metazoa > Chordata > Aves > Passeriformes > Passerellidae > Melospiza > Melospiza georgiana. The sequence goes on from NC_080465.1 coordinate 75,610,693, forward strand.
GAGTTTTCAGGACTGGCTAAGGTTGAAAGAATTATTTTTTCTTAGAGTTTTGGGGGCTTTTTGGCTGGAACATTGAACTCAGTATTTGATTTCCTAACAGACTAGATCAATCTATCAGTTCCCCAGGGTAAAATATTCCTTTGCCAGCTGGTGATTAGGATCAATTAGTAACATTTACTTGGATTTTTTATTGCTATGATTGTTACCATTAGTATGTGTGCAGAAATGGTGTAAAATTACTTTCTAGAGGAAGTGTATTGGAGGAGAGAGCTATCTCAAGTCTTGAGGATGCTGAAAAAATGTAGGTGCACATTAAGGAATGGTAATTGGTAAATTACAGATTTAGACTGTATGTGTATTTGTAAATACAGGTATAGGGGCAGGTATGGATCCTTTACCCTCCCTCATCCATCTCTGACTGCCAGTGCTTGCGAAATCACTCCTGTAGTGCTGGCATTTTCGAGCTAGGCACAGTGTGAATCCCAGCAGCAGTTCTCCTGCAGTGTGCCACCAACGGGTGACCCTGAGCCCATTCAGAGGCAATATCAATGCAGCTTCACTCCCCAGGCCTGGTAAGGCAGCAGGATTTGTGTGCAGTGGGCATTTCGGAGATCAACACCTGCGCCCTGCACACAGGAAGCCGCTTGGCTCTGGGGCACGTGGACCCTTTGGATCATCCTCCCGGAGCCATCTGGCTGCGGGGGAATTCCAGCAGGAGATGCCAGTGCTGGGTGCAAACAGGCTTAGCACAGCTCCTTCAAGGCTAACCAGGAGCAAGACCCTTGGGAGTCCTGCAGGGGATCTGCCAGCACGAGCTGCTCAGGACTCAGGTCAATGTTCAGCTGAAGCAAAACATGCTGGTTGTCCTGACTGTATTCACCAGACATGCTACCCAGCAGTTGAGCACTCAAATATTCAGTACACAGTTTTTCCACCTCCAACATGCCCTTGATGTTTATCATCCAGATTGAACCGTTTAACACTGTAGCTGCATAAGACACAATACACCAATACAGAGCCCTGGTTGTGTGGGGTGTAGCCCTTCTGAACCCGTGCCACAGGCTATTGCTGGGCAAAGCCTGAGGGTGTGGACAGCATCCCTAGGACTGAGGCAACAGGCTGTGGGCACAGGATGTGTCTGGCTTACCTGGATAAGGGTGAATGCCATTAGCAAACACGGCTTCAGCAGCTGGCTGCCCATTAGCCTGCGGCGGGAGGCCGGTGAAACCATTCACCCCAATGGGAGATGGGATGCTAGGCACAGCTGGTGCAGTTATGCCAGGAGGCGTGCTTCCACCTGAAAGTGAGGGGGACACAAGGGCAGAGCTGGTGAGAGCTGGGAACAAAAACTTTGTGGAGAAAACTGCCGACACAACAGCTGTGACCACCACCTGCAAAACAAACCAACACCCGAGGAATGAAAAAGCTCCCAAGCTGTTGAGCAAAAAAATGGGCTGCTTGCAGTCGCTCCCCTGTTCAGAAAGCACTCAAGACAAACTTGAAAAACCTCCAAAAACTCTCAGCCCCAGCTCCCTACAGCAGTTCCTATGAGATTCCCTTTGGATCTCTGTGGGTGCACTGATTTCCAGGACTGCTCTGTCTGCACTCTCTCATGAATACACCTTTCATGTGCAAACTCATTCTGAACTTTCTCAGCACTAGGAATCCTTAAAAGACTTGTCAGGTTTATTTGTAGCCTAAAGGTAGCCAGTGATACATTTTTTAATGTTCCTGTTTGGTCCAAACTTGACTTCATACTGTTTTAACAGATATCGCTCAATGAACTGGGGCAAATTTGGACCAAATTTTGTTCCTTTCATGGAATCTTTTCTTTCCTTCTTCCCAGATGCATCCTGTGGGGGACTGTAATGCTGCTATTTGAGAAGAACAAATTTGTCTTTATGTTCTGAGTGGGATCTTGTCACCCACTGGTAGAGAATTCTTGAATTTCTGGGAAGAGAATTAAATCTGTCTGCTACCTCACTGACTTACTCCCATGTAAGTGTAAAATGGCTGGACAGTCTGTTCTTCTTGCAACATGTTCAGGATGATTTCAGGGACCAAAAATGAGTTTTCAATGAGCCTGAAATCATATTTTTCTCTTGCTAGGTGTGCATGGGATGTGAAACTATCTTAACTTCAACAATATCTTTCTCTGTCAGGGAATGCTATTGATTGAAAGCACAATTTTTGCAGTAATCTCTCTTTTAAACCAATTGCAGATATTGTCTTCACCATTGCAGCATTCCATGATGGGTTAGTCCAATAACACACTTTAACCACTGCTTAAATCTGTGTTGGTGCTTTAAGAAAGCTGCTAGAGATGCATGAGATATTTTAATATGTTCAGATTTGAGTAGCCAAAAAAAAAAAAAAGGCAGTACTTCAGCTCATTTCTTATACCCTGAGCAGACAAGCTGCTGCTTCCCCTTTTCTTATTTAAATGGTGTTGGCCTTTAAAAATGTCCTCTGTGGAGGTACAGGGAGCCAGCAGTGGCAACTGAAGTCCAAAGGCAATGCTCTTAGCATATGCCATCAGCTTCCAAATCACAAAGGCTACTTAAAATTTCAGTTGCTTTTCTGGATCTCTCCTTTATTTGCATAGAAAATGTAAATAATATTTTTTTTTCTAAAATTGCAGCAAGGGATTTGTGCTTGCTATTTTGTGCATGTCTAAGGAAGTTTAGGCATATTTATTGGAATTCTTCAATTTTCTTCTTATAAAGAACCCCCCTGGAGAGGTCAGATCTGTAGCTGGAGTAAAACTGGCATAATGCCACTGTGGAGAACAAATGGTGGTGGTGCATGCCAGTTGTGGATTTCATCCCTCGTTTGAGATCTCTTGCTGTAGCCACACCAGGTGCAGATTTACAACAAGGAGAGAGAGAGGGAGGGAGGCAGGGAGAGGAGGAAGAAGGAAGGAAGGCTAAATAAAATTTAATTTCTAGCTGCTCTCTGCAGGTAACAGAGCAGCAGACCCACTGCCAGACCCACTTTTCACCCAGAATGTTGCAGTGATGGGAGAAATGTAAAGCCTGAACCAAACTCTCAGAAATGTCAAATTAATTGCCTCACAATTATGGTCTGTTGTCTGAGATAAACCTGACCCTTGATGGAAGACTGTTAAAATGACAGCAAACAGTGTTACAATTTTCTTGGTCTGAATTACCCATAGGGAGTGCTTATTGCACTCCACTGACTGCAGTTCAAATGAGATGTCTAAGTTTTTTATGGTTAAAGCCAGGTGAGATGGATGCTGTCTCTCGTCTATTAGATTTGCCTGGATCCAAAACTCTGAGCCCCTAGGTCCCATGGAAATGAATTAACCTATGGTCATATTCCCAGGAATCCACTCTCCTAGAGGTGGGATGCAGGGGAAACCAGCTGTATTAGGAGGCCTGAAAATTCCAGCACAGAGGCACTGTGCTAAGCCCATACCTCCAAAGCCTCTAGGACTTCTGGGTTACCAGAACCTTTTTTCCTAGCACAATTTTTCTTTTGCTTCAGGAAGATCAAAACACTTCCTTTCTATTTTTTTTCCAATGTTCCAAACACTTTTTCTAGTTCTTGGTTGTTTTTTTTTTTTTTTTCTGAGAACTTTGAAATATTTCATTTTCCTTCCAAGGCAGAAAAAAGATATACTTCAATGACTAGAAATCCTGCTATGAAGCAGAATGATCATTTTCCATTTGGCTTTCTGAATGCTAACAAAAGCCAGCAGGAGAATTAATGTTAGGCTTCAGATATCTCCTGGCTACTCAGAAATTGCTGCTACTGTTGTAGGCTTGCTTGCTCAGACATTATGTGAAACATTTTCTATGCATCTTATCACATGCTTTGTGAGTGTTGTAGTAATACAAGGAGTAATTTCAAAGTCTAAACATTTCTCCCAAGGAATAATTGTCAATGGACATTTCCACAACCTACCACAGAGGTTTTTCATGAAGGAAGCTAGTCATTCAAGGTAAATCTGAAATAATGCCAAAGTGAATAGGCTCTGTGATTGAAAATATGTCATTAGGAGAGTGCGAAATCGGCTGCCGTGAAAGACATCAGGGGATCATCTAAACCAGCATCTTATTTTCAATAATGACCAGTCATGGGTAATCCAGAAAGCATGTAAAAAACATGAGTTTCCTCTCCTCTGTTCTGACAGTGAGAGTTTAGCAGTCCCCTCATCCTGTCAAACACTGGAACAGGCTGCCCAGGGAAATGGTGGAGTTGCCATCCCTGGGTGTATTTTAAAGACACAGGCATATGGTGTTGAAGGATATGGTTTAGGGGTGGACTTGACAGTGCTGGGTTAATGGTTAGCCTTGATGATCCTAAAGACCCTTTACAACCTAAATTGCATGATTCTCTGTCTCTGAAAGGCACTGGCCATAGCAGAAGAGGAAATGATTACACCATAAAAGAGCTGGGATGTTTTTCATGGCACAGAACTTGGTGGGCACAGAACTTAGCTGTTTTACAGGTGTTCTCACAGCCATGATACAGAACATACTCTTTTCAAGAATTTGCTTATATATATTCAAAAGAGCTTGCGCTCTTTTGTGGCGGGTCCATTGCACACTAATGCCTGGATTCAGCTTTCCAGACCCTGACAATATTTGAATTCCAGGCAGTCTTTGTTTGATGTTCTCTCTGCTCCCACCAACACAAAACAAATCTAGCTAATGCAAATATGATAATCTTGCCAGCAGCAGGTTTAAAGGGTGCACATATAATTAAGCCACTTTTTTATTTGGATTTGCAGTAGCTCCATCGACTTTTTGTTTATACATTTATCATTGTGTAAACATACATTTTGAAATGTGCAGTATAAGGTTTTGAGTCAAGTGCTTTTTCTTGGGTCTCCATAAAGTCTTGTGGAAGGAGATCGGTCTTTCTTACTCTCCCTTCTCTCCCCATTCCCTTGTGATATTGTTACAAATGGTCCTTTCAAGATGTGCCTTCGAGTCCTCTGCCTCCCCACCAGACTCTTGTGTATTGAAAAACTTCCCAAATTCTCACTTCTTTCAAGGTTTGGCCCCACTTTTCCTGCTTCCCTTCCCCCCTGCTGTTAGGCCACATGTTATTCCAGAGTATCAGAGCTGATGATTGCTTTGACTTGTCCCTGCCCAAATGGGAATAATCATGTTCTTCAAGCCACAAGAAAGACAGTCCTGTTCCCATCTCAGCTTATTTCTCTACCTGCTGGACCATACTGCACCTCCTAGAATGGGCTTTTTACAGCCTAGCTAGATCCTGGGAGCCCTTCACTGGCTACCTGTCTCTGTTGCTGCAGCCAAAAACCTTCTCACTGCACATCCAGGTAGCACCAGATGTCTTCCTTGAGTGCCTTCTGTCCAATTTCACAACAGGGGGAAATGATTATGTGTCCCAAGGGCAAAATTCATCTTGTTGATGACATTGCATCTCACCACAACCCTATTTTTCTAGTCTGTGGGGCAGCCTGGCTGTGATAGCACCAACACTGACACCCTGGACATATATATGTCCCAATAAACCAGTGTAGGCCGCTGTGGGATGTTTTGTGACATTTAGAGGATTCTTGGAGATAAAGAGAAGTTGTGTGCGGGATTAGACTGAGAAATGTCATAGAAGCACAGAATGTTCTTTCAAAAATCATTGTGTCCGACCATTAACCCAGCAGTGCCAAGCCTGCCACGAGGGCATGTCCCTAAATTCCACATCTACATGCCTTTTACATAACTCCAGGGACGGATGCTGGTTCACTGCCCTGGGCAGTCTGTTACAGTGTTTGACAACCATTTTGGGAAAGAAACCTTTTCTAATATCCAATCCAAACCTCCCCTGGTGCCACTTGAGGCCCTTTCCTTTGGCCCTCCGCTTGTCACCCGTGAGGAGACCCTGATGCTCAGAGGTGGATCCCAAAGAGCTAACAAATCCTGCCAGCCGTCCTGCGTGACCTGGCCTGGTTTCCCTGCCCTCTGCCCCCTCCGTCCCGCCGTGCCCGTACCTGAGGTTGGAGTCATGGGGGCGGCTGCCAGGCCGTTCATGTTCAGAGCTGCCATCTGCTGCATCTGGGCCGCGGCGAAGGCGGCCATGGGGTTCAGGTACCCGCCCTGCGCCACCGAGGCCATGATGGCCGCTTGCTGCTGCATCAGCTGGAACAAAGAGAGCAGGGAAAAAATATCACGCGGTCACTGGTGGGGCAGCCTGTGGCACCGGAGGGCACCCGGGAAGGGCGGGATGCATCCCGATGTTTTGGGGTGTTGGCACGCCACCCCTGCGGCACCCCCCAGGACTGGCCGTTCTTCTCGCCACAGGGGCTGGAAGCAAAGGGCGCCTTGGCAAATTGTTTTTTTTATGGTCCCCACCCCGCCATGTGGAGGTCTGCTGTGACCTGGACCTGTCCCACCAATTGAGAAAGGCAGAGAAAAGTCTTTGTACGGACAAAACACAATATACCTGAGCAGAGTGGTTTCGTGGCTTATGTTGCTTATGTCAAAATTCTGGAAAAGCTTGGAGGTTACTGATGGGAGTGTATGTAGGAAAAGGGGATTCTTTCTCCAAAGCAGAAATTTTGACTAGTTCTCTAGGGATAATCTGTTTTTTTCTTCACCTGTCAGTGACAAAAAACAACTTTTCCTGGTGCTGCTAGGAGGCTTCAGCTGGGTACTGAGAAAAACCACAACCAAAACTCCTAACCAGATCATAGCATCGACTTCCAACACTATCAGAAACCCTCAGAAGTGCTGTACTTCACTTCACTCCCTTCTCTTCCCCAAAGAGAAGGGAGCTCCCCTGTTTTAGCAAGATTAGATTTGTCTAATGAGAAAACCCCTTCCCTGTGGTTTTGATCTGGTTGACCTTCTCAGTTAATTTTCTCTAGGAAGTCACATTGTTGCTTCTTTCAGGGCACCTACAAAAGTCAGAAATAAGGAACCCAGGCAGCATTTTCAGGCATTTGGGGCTATAAATTTTGGAGCAGAATGCTGGTGAATGTTTATGAAGCCTGGGAATGCTTTTTTCATTAAAACAAATCTTTGTAATCCTTATGTTACACTCAGAGCCCAGCACAGAGCTCGCGAGGTTCATGTGGACAGTATGGCTGCAGAGAGATTTTAAAATGGTCCTGGTGTGAAGGATAAGACAGTTTTGTTGAAGCTGCTTCTTGTCTCCTTTCCTGATGCTGAACAAAGAGCCAGACAGGGCAGGAATGTCTGAGCATCCAACCCTCAGCAGTGACAATTTCTGGGTGCTTAGAGAAGGAGAGGGGGGGAAAAGAACACGTACAGAAAATTTGGGAAAACTGCACATTCCCCAGTCTCTGGTAATCTGTGACTTGATGATAATAGTGGAAAAGAGAAATGTTTTTCTGTGGTGATTTTGGAAGTGATTCATGTCTTTGCTGTCTCCAAAATTTGAGAAACTCTGTTTCACTGCTCTCTCTGATTTCACTCTCTCTCCCATCAGGAAATCACCCTCTGATGCTGTACTTTAAGCACATGGGACATGCTTCTCAGAATTAAACAGACCTCAGAAGTCATGGCAAGGAACAGACTGTTCCCTTCTGTTCACTTTAATATTGAAATATCAGCTAAATTAACCATTCTTACACATGTACACTAAAACAAACCCTTGAAATCACTGCACTCATTCAAATGCTGAAACTTTCCCTGCCACCATCCATCAACAGTCCAAAGTAAGGGGTGCTCTGACAAAAACCTGCAGAATAACTATGCACAAATTATGTGAACTTGCTTTGCTTTCTCCAGCAATAAAATGTAACAGAGGATACCTGACTCTACACATTGTCAGACTACAGGTGAAATGTGTTCTACTGGATTTGAGTATTGTTATTTTTTGAAGCCTAATAAAGATTGGTGGCAAAGTGGTGACTTTCCCTTTGATGGTCGATCACTCTCTTTTATTTTATCCTGCACAAGGCACTTTTACATTTTAATTAGTGATATTTTGCTCTTTGTAATTACTGGTGGAGTGACTAGACAATCTTTTTTATTATACACTATGATGATTCTCCTTTAAGGAGTACATTTGTTCCTGGGCATCATTTGAGTTAATTCTCCAGAGGAGGTACTGAGCAGGCAATATTAGAAATTATGCCAAGGAAGTCAAGGAGGAAGGGGAATTCATCCACCCATCTTTAACACTGGATTGACTCCAACACTATGTGTGCTGACTCACATCTCATTTTCTGTTCTAGGTATTTTTACCTGGGTGATACCTAAAGATTTGGGTTTGTTTTTAAAAATATATTTTTCACAGATTTGTAGCTTTGTAGATTTTTAATAAATAGTTTTATAATAGTTTTATAGCCTCTAGTACTTTCTTACCCCTTTTCACTTTGATGTGGTAAAAATCCTAACCTGTGACATGGGAAACTAGATCAGGTTCTTCTGCTACAAAGCAGAGGTGCTCCTGCAGGGAACATTCACCCAATATCTATTATTCTCAGTGCTCTGTGGATGAACTCTCTGAGATGATTTAGAGATATGGGAGCCCCTCTGGATGTTGAAATGAGCCCTTCACACCATGACCCAGAGGACACAGGCCTCTCTGCAGCCTTCAGACCAAGTCAACAGAGTAAAAGTGGGGTTGCTGGAGCTGGAAGGAACGAGGCATTCCCCACCTGAGCACAGCTGTACACCCCAGCTGGTGGCTTTGCTTCCTTGCCTGGAGAGGCGGCCTCAACCAAGGCGCAGGAATGTCTGGACGTTCCAACCCTTGACAAATTTCCTGCCGAACTTCTGAGGTCACAGATCCCATTTGTGGCCGTGCCACTCTGTCTGGAGGGGCTCAGGGGCAGAGGTTGGGGGGAGGAAGAGGGGGCTCCTGCCCAGCCCAGTGGTTGATGGTCAGAGCTTGGAGAGTGCAATGGCACCACGAGGGTGGGAGGACAGGAATTCAGTCACCTTGAAAGGAGCTGAGTGCGTAAGACCCACCTGCTTCCCCCCCAGGGTGGCTCTAGGGAAATTTACAGCAGGAGAACAAGTCCTGTAAGGGTCACCAGTCTTCCTTCTAAAACCCCCAAGGCATTCCCAATGAAAGTCACCCCACTCCTTCCCCAGCTCCCCCTGAAGACAAATGTCCCATCCACTCTCCTTTCACTTTGAAAGAGACCCAGTGCATGGTCCCAGTTAATAAAGCTGTAGAAAGTGAGGCAGTGACCCCACCAGAGGCAAATCAATAGCAGCAGGGCCCCTGGGTATTGTGTACTTTAAAATATGCCATTTGAAATGCAGATTTTCCCTGCCTGGGCTGGGGCTACAGAGCACTAATCAGGAAGGCAGCAGCCTTATTATCTCAGGCTGATCCAAGGGGACAGAGAGGAGCTTTCCCCTCCTTTAGCTGAAAGGATGTACTTCCTTCTGCTTCTCTTACTTCCTTTGCATGACCTTTGCCTCAGCATTTAGAGCTTTTCCCCACCCATTTTAGGGATTCGTTCCTTCTTTCCCGCTGTCTTTTCTGTTGCTCAAGTATTTATCTTCTGAGGAGACCAGGAGGTGCTACCAGACCTATTCCTGCCCTTGGAACCAGCACCCCAAGAGACAGGAGCCTGCAGTCACCATCCCAGTGCTGGGAACAGGTGGAGAGGCCCTGGAAAAGCCATCTAAAGCATGGGAAGGGGTGGCAGAGTTGTCTGATCAATACAGACACATGTAAGGGTTTGTCTCACTCATCTTTTTCCTACTGAAAGTTGCAATGATACTCAAGGGCAGGAGATAATGTCTTTTTCTTACAGGAGGAACAATTGCGTGGAGGATGAAGGAACTTTCTCAGAACAAAAATCCTGCTAGAAATAGGAAAAGCAATGCCTTCCCCATGCCCCAGAAGAAATGTGTGTGAAACTGAAGGGGAGAAAGGGGGATTATTTCTGATGAGCTCTTTCTGAAATAGCGTGATCATTGCCCTCCGGTCTCACTCTGAACAATGTGATGACCTTCTCCTTTTTTCCAGTGCTATTTTCTATCTTTGTGTCTGAACCACGCAATGCTTTGTTTGACTTTTCATATTCTTCATTCAGCAGCAGCAATAATAATAATAATAATAATAATAATAATAATAAAGAAGTAGTAGTGGTGGTAGTAGTAGTAGTAGTAGTAGTAGTAGTAGTAGTAGTAACGTCATTCCATACTTCCCTCCTCTAATGATCTATACAGACTTAGCTAATGAATCCTCATGGTATCCCTGTGATAGAAAGAGGTAAGTAAAGTAATCAATCAAGCAGTAATACGACTCATATTCGGTAAAATTGTGTAATTGACAAATTCATGTCCGCTATACCAAACTGGCTATTGGGAGGTAAATCTAAAAATACTTTACAAGCCTTGAAACAAACAGAAGATAATTTGTAGAAAAATCAGAATTGTCCTTCATACTTGTAATGTTTTCTTGGAAATAGAAATTTCTGCTTTGAAAACAAAATTTAAATATAATTAGGATATTAAAAAAACCTAAACAAATATGCAACACCCGGATTCATGTCTTAGTGTCTTTCCAAAGTCTGACACACAATAGCTTGGGTTCCTAACTTCCTGGGAACTTTGGAAAACCCCCCAAAAGACCTAAAAAATTTGTATGTAGAGCCCAAATCTTAGTGTTCATTATTTCCAGTGTTCATTATAACCTGGGAGCTGCTGGTCAGAAATATGATATTATCCCTGCTAAAAAGTATTATGGCTTCAAAATAGCTTCCTCTCCTGGAACGGTTAAGTGCAAATAATTTGCATAACAGGTACTATTTACCAAATATACTGTCCCATTTTGGTAATTTAAATGTATTAACTATTATATCCAGAAGGCAGCCTACAGTCAGTAATTTTTCCCTGATTTCATAGGGCTAGCTGATTTTTTTTTTTTTAACTATCTCTCCAAAATAATTTCACAGTCCAAATTGAAGAAATATTGTAAAAAGCAATTCTTCCTGTCAGCACTGCCTCAGATCATTTAGCAGAAATATCCTTTCACCTCCATTGGAGCTGGACAGGGAGGCAGAGCAGGGCACCCAGGGTTTTGTGGTCAGCATGGTGGTAACTGCTGCCCTAACTTCCCAAGGAGACCACTTATGGTGATGTCTGAGAGCTCTGCTGCGCTGGATATTCCACATTTTTGCTGCAGTTATTTTCTGCAGTTCAGGAGCAGCAGCCATTTGTACCTTTTCAGAGTGAGGAGAGCTGGGATTTACTGAGAAAGGACTTGTTCCAGGCCAGAGAACAAATGTCAGCATTGCCTGTGCTGTCTCTGTCCCAGCCTGTCTCTTTTTACACACTGACTCTCTGCCTATCCCCTGCTGCAGGATGCAATCAGTCCCATGGCTGGAGTTTGGCCAGAAGACTGTGGCTAACAGTCCCAACCCATTTTTTATGCAAACTTGATTTATGGCTTTGATCTTATCTTAAATAATTTAAAAATTAAATAATTTATACAGAATCTGTCACTTTCCAAGGCTCTTTCCTTTGTTCTTGCTTTGTTCTTCTGCATTTTCCCATCTCCCTCACCCTTTTTTGATCTGTGCACATTTCCTTTCTGCATGGTGAGGCATCACTGACATGAGACAGGCACTAAACACTCCTTGCCCCTTTCATTCAAAGAAAGACCTGCAGGAACTGTAGATTATTTGTACCAGGGCTGTACTACCACCATCCACAGGCAGTTTTGATTGTCACTGCTTGTGATTCTGGGCTTGGCCGCCCTGAGTGGGTGAGCTGTGCTCTGTGAAGTGGGGAGTGTGCCTGCAGGTTCTTCCTAGGCTGGCAGCAAATCAAAGGTGGTGCCAGGCAGCATCACTCTCCTCCTCTTCAGGCTGAGCCCAGATCCATACCTCAGCCTGGCCTCAGTCTGCAGGCGCAGCTGTCGGTACCCAGCTGATGTAGATCCACAGTAACCCGACAATGAAAGGGGCTGGTGCCCTGTACCCTTGTGAAATAAAATAAATAATTGCTCCATAAAAGGGGAAGTCAAATGAGTATGGGAAGGTATTGCTAAAGAGAAAAAAACTAAAACAATCAAAAAACCCACCCTGAAATAAATTAGAGTAGGGGCTCTGGGAGCTTTAGGAAGCTATGAAATCTGACTTGCCTTGAGCTGCATACAAAAGAGGTGAGGTGGGTCTGATGTGACTTTCTGTGCCACTGAAACACCAGACAGAGTTGGTGCCAAGCTTTGTCTGGGCTGCTTGAAGGTGGCACAAGAGGAGGGGATAGAAAACCACACACAGTGGAGAACTCCCTTTGCTTCCTCATTTTTTTGCCTCTGTGTCTGAGGCCAGATGGCTGCTGAACCCCAGGACTGGTTGCTTGGCTGAGACCATGGCTGTTATCAAGGTTAAAGTTAAGTTGGGGCTGAGGGGGTTGGCAGCGTGCAGCAGCCTGAGAGCTGTGGTATGGCCATTTGCTGGGCTGTGAGGGAGGTAACCTGGGGTCCAAATCTGTCCTGATAGCAACAATAAAGTTTATCTGTCAAACTTTAATGGTCTGAGACCCTTGCTGCCTCTCCTCAGTGGTGCTGCTGCGTTGGCGAAGCCATGGCTCTGTCCACCAATCTATCAAACAGACACACCATGGGGCTCCTGCTGCACTGGCCACCTTGGTACATCGAGGCTTTTTGGAGATAATCCTGTCACAGTGATGTGCAAGATGCTTCTCTGGGGAAAATTCATCCAGAAGCTGCAGAAATGGGGTCCTGAGCAACCTCCTCCATGGGGAAAGACCATTAGAAACTATTGAAAAACCACTGTCATGGGGTTGCTTGGGAATTGTTATACAGAGACATCAGTCAGGTCTGTTCTGCTGGGGGATAGCTGGGAGGACAGGCTAGGAATCAGAGAGCCTGATGTCTCAGGCTTGTGGTGGCCTCACTATGAAGCATTGAGGCAATTCTAACTCTTGTTACTGTCACACCACCCTGAGAAAGCTCATGGAGAGACAGCACAAGAGAGAGCCGCGTCCCTGAGGGAGAAGAGAAAATAAATAAACCTGATCATCAGGCTTATTTGCACATGAAGAAACAAGATCAGGGGGTCAAACAATTCAACCAATGTCACGAGAGTTGCTGGTGGCAGTGGCATCACCAGTCATGACAATCCTGATATTTCAGCTTCCCTCCTCTTGCCTTGCCTTAGCTCTTTGACTTCAGGCTGGGTAAAACTGCTGTCTCCCTCTCCCTCCGTGCTATCGATCCCTCCATCTCCTGCTGGCATTTGCTAGGTGCCAATCACCCTGATATCTGAGAGCCAGCAGCCTGGGCTGGATTAATCGGGACCAAGGCAACGTCACAGAGCCCCGGCTCTGCCTTCCCTCCCTTTCATGTGAGCCTGTGAGATGGAGCAGATAGGGAGGATGATTGAGAGACAGCCTCTGAGCACGCTCTGGGTCCACAGGCGCCACACAGAAATGTGATCCCATCATTTAGACAGCTCCCAAGTCCCCAGGGTAATTGGTGTCACCAGCTTGTCATATCCAATGGGTCAAGATCTAAAACTTATTTTTTTCCCCCCTTATTAGCATTTTTATCAGAAAAATATAAAATAAAAGAGTATGGGTCCAATTCTGCTTCCACAGAAATCAACATGAAAAATATCCATTTGTTTCAAGTGGATGGGAGCAGACCAGAAATTGTTTTTCCTCTTCCTTCTGTCCTGATTCCTCACCTCCCCTCATAATGCACCTGTCTTATCTGGTGACAAACAAAGGAAACTTGTGGTGTAAAGGTGCAGACAACATCCTCTCATATCAGCATAAACCTTGTCTGGAAATTAGAAGAGTTACTCTAGATTAAAAATAATGCAAGAAGAGTTTTTGGACCAGGACATCAGGACAGTGGTGTCTTGGCCATCTCTCCAGCTGCCTGATCAATGTCTGCAGAGTGACACTGAAGCCACTTCTCCTGCCTGACAACCTCAGCAAATGTTTGTCCCAAGCTGTCTGTGGATTGCCTCCTGTTAATTCCTCTGGTTCATGGGGGCAAAGGTGCTACATCCCTCTGAGAGTCTGCTGGCCACTGACCTAGGCTCATTTGGGATTTACTGTCTCTTTTCCTCTTCCTGCAGCTTTCTCTGGCCAGGGGGAGTGTTAAACACAGAGGAAGTAGCTCTTCTACAATGTGAGGAGGGGAGCAGAAGACAAGGAAAAGATAGAGACTGACTTTGACTAGGAACGAAAATGAAGATAACCAAATAGAAGGAAAAATAGAATTTTTCCAGAAAAGAGAGAATAAAAACTCCAGAGGTGCACCAAGAGGTGCAGGTGTAAGGAGAGAAAGAACTTCAGTGGAGCTCTACAGCACAGCCTCACAATTCTGCATGGCTCACACAAGGGGTGGGCTGGATTGTACACAACCTACTCCTTGTGTGAGGCACAGGGCTTTCAGAGAGGAAATGTCAAGAGCTTCAAATTAAAAAGGAAACATTGTGATATAATGGGAAATACTTGGTGCCAACACATGAGAAAGAAACAGTCAGGGAAGAAAGGAAAACCTTGTGGTCATTGCTCTGGAAGGAGTGTTGGCGCACCAAAGTGTTATTCCTGAGCTAGTCCTACATACCTAAGCAAGGTTTGGGTCTCCCATTCAGTAAGGTGCTACTCTGGACAATGTGCTCAACAGCACTTCCCTCCTGAGCACAAATTGTGCAGGGGGCCACATTTTGTCATCAAATAGAAGAAGTAGCTATGTACACTGTCCCTGCCTGAAAACCTGCTTGAGAGAAAGCAGCCAAAGTCAATGGGAAGTATTGTGTCTGCCTGCTGCAGGCACCACCTCCACCTTCCTCCAAAATATCTGGCAGAGAGCCCAAGTTACCTGATACTGGTCTTGTCTTGCAGATCCTTGTTAATTTTATCCTAATGAAAACAAGTAATTTCAGAGGCATCCATTTAATAACATCATAAAGACCCCAGCGCCTGTACAGTCACGTCTTCTCAGGTTTGGTATGCCCACAGGAAACCTGAAGTTAGCACAAGAGGATTTTTCCCCAGTCTGTTTCAATCATACTGTTTGGGACAGCAGGATTTTGTGTGGGCATATGTCTGTGTGTACATTTCATTATCATCTACCATGCTTGTGAATCTAAAAGCATTTCTCTCAACAGCTGGTGTTTTGTCCTGTGGTCACTCCAAAGGTACTCATGCTGATGCAAGGCACAGCAGGGTATTGGTGATGTGAGGCAGAAAGCTGGGATAACTGGGATAATTGGGATAAAGTGAGAAGGCTTATTTTATCCAAATCCTCAAAGTGTAGTGTGTTTTCATTCCACAACAATGGCTTAGACCCCCTAGTAAATGTTCTGCATAGGTCCACACATATCCAAAAGTCACTGCTAGAGCTGTCTATGGCACCTAGGAGACACCTGGGAGATTCCCAGAGCCTACCCTGGAAGGCACGGCTAATTTTTACTCCCATCATGTAACCAGTTCAACAGATAAGCCACTGCTTCCTCTTCTGCTCAGGTTTTTTGTCCACTCCCACGAGTTTTTGTGCATTTCCAGGTGATAGTCCCACCTCCCATGAACACTCAGAGAGCTGCTGTCTATACTTACTGCCTGTGCATAGGCTCCATAAGCTCCAAACTGGATGGCCATGGGGTTGAACATGCCCATTTGTCCTGCCATTTGCTGCATGCGCCTCATCGTGCGCTCCTTGTCCGTGTCCGCAAACTTCACCACCAGGCTTGAAGAGGCTCCCTGCAGCACAGGAAACAAAAGGAGACACACAGGGAATCAGAGCCTGATGCACTCCAGCTCATCAGTCCATACACTTAACACAGATTTAGTAGAATGGGATTCAGGTGCTGATGTTTTCCGTGCAACCTATCAGGCTGGGAATTTTGGCTTTTGCAAGAGGGTGCGAGCATCAAGAGGCAAAGGACCCTGGAGGGTGAATGCCAGCAGCCTGGCTCCTAGTTTCCAAAATTCCAAAGCTTCTAGGATGTCATTTACATTTTCTCTGCAAAAGTTGCTGCCTTATTCTTTCAACTTTCAGGCCCAGAATGTTGAGTCAGAGGACAAAGATCTGGACATGGTGCAGGGAAACGTAGGAGGCTTTGCTGCATGAATGTGGTAGGATTTGTAGACTGATTTGTTTTGGTGGAATGGGTGAGGTCTCTGCATTCCAGACCCCTGAAGGGGATCACGCTTTCAATGCCGTGTCCTGTAACCCCCAAGCCCAGTGGGAAATCCCTGTCCAGCCTTGGAGACAGGAGTCAGTATGCTAGGCAGGGTGTATGTGCCATCATGAAACAGCATCTCTTCAGCACTGCCAGATTAAGGGACCAAAAGTAATACTGGAGGGACCTGAGCTCCCTCTCCACAAACAGTAGGAAATAGAGGCTACCAGGAAAGAGCCCACACATTCCCAGGAAAGATCTACAATATTAGGATTATATCTGTAGTCAACACCAGGGCAGAACTATGGATGATCATCAGAGCTGCCTGCAGAAATCTGTGAAAAATGCAGTGCTTTTGGGAATGAAAGAAATCCCTCTCCTTCCCCCAACTAGATGAAGGGTCAATAGCTGCAATCCTTAAATTTCTGATATGGGGCAGAGATGAGAAGAAATAGATCTACCTAGGAGGACATTTTTTGGTCTTTCTCCAAGGAAGTCCTAACTTCATGGGTTGGTTGCTTCCCCACAGGGTAAGGAAGGGAAGGAGGAGGTGCAGGGGAGGGACAATCTGGCTGCAGCCCTGACAGCAGTGGGCATTGCCCTGGGAGCTGGGCTGCCCCCCAGCCTGGGGACATGGGCAGGACATTGACAGTGAGCAGCTGAAATAATTGTGCTCCCATGGCTTCTGTTCTGACACACTGGTGTTCACTGGTCAAAGTACTGTCAGTGGGGAAACAACCAGCTCAGTTCTGGCTGTGGCAGTAGAGGAAGACCAGCTCCATGCCAGAGGAGCTGAACTGTTGCAGGACCCTTGTTGTCCTAGCAGAGGACGAATTTTCTGGAATCGCACAATAAAAATATTATTAACTGGCTTACACATGCCCCTATGTACCTGCAAAGAGAAAAAATAATCTCAGCAAAAGCGGAATTGCTCTGCTACAAATTGGGAGGAGTGTAGTAAACCACAGCTATAGACATATGTATATATAAGTCTAAGCTATACATATTCAATAGCCTCTTCAGATTCTCAGTTACGAATAAAGAGTTGAGGAATTAACCTGCTAAAAAAAGACTCCAACAATCTAACACCACACAATGAGTGATGCTCCCTTGGATTAGCAATCTGTACTGGGAGAAAGTGATTTTCATTGGCAAAGAATCTTTCTTTTTGACCTGTTAGTCTCTCTCTAATAAATCTCTAACCCACTCACACAATGTGATGAAGAGCAAGGTTTTGAAAGAAGCGCTTCAGGAAAACAAAGGGATGCAGAGATGAATGCTCCATTCAAAGATGGAGAGCAATCTTCAGCAGTTATTATAAAACCTAAACAGAAGGGGGAGTGGAGGAGAAGAGAGAGAAAAAAAACCTGTAGCCAAAATTCCCCTGCATTTCTGTTGAAGGCTGGGTGACTTTTAATTTTTCTTCAGATCACATGATGCAGATATTGATCCTTCCCCAAATCACACTCTTAATTGCAGCTCATCGACAAATGAATATTTTAATGCATACATTTCCTGCTAATTATCACCTGGACCAGTTCTTAATTAGATTTCAACACTCATTTAATTAACCCTGATCCAAGAGACTGTTTGGTAACTTGCATCTAATGATTTAAACCTATTTGCAGCTGTATTGGAGGGAGGCACTGGTCCACAGCAGATTGGGCTGTTCAGAGCTGCTGTTGTGATTTGCAGAGCAGAGCCTGCATCATGATGAGCACAATGCAGGATGGAGGATTTTGAAACTGAGTGAGAGTGTCTTCATTTTTGCAGAAGGCGTTTCTTCTGCTGTGACCTGCTCCTGTTAGCATGAC
The DNA here is from genome assembly GCF_028018845.1 of Melospiza georgiana. Lineage (NCBI taxonomy): Eukaryota > Metazoa > Chordata > Aves > Passeriformes > Passerellidae > Melospiza > Melospiza georgiana. The sequence goes on from NC_080465.1 coordinate 75,628,597, forward strand.
AGGCAAGTGTAAATAAGTTGGTGTCTTCGTCCTTCTCCTTTTCTCTCGCTCTCTATTTGCCCTGGAAATCTTAGGGCCAGGGAACTGCCTCAGGCATTTGCTGATGCCTCACACTGTTGAAAACCAAGCTATTATTGTAGATGGCATCATGAAAACATGGGTAACTTCCACATGAAGTGCTCGCCCCCGGAGTGTTCTTCCCTTCTGATGTGAGTCATAGTGACTGCACAGCAGCTGTTTGACCCAATGGGATCTCATCTTGCCTCCTGAGAGATGTTTTTCTGGGCTGCCTGTCGCAGCAGGACTTCAGGCCTCTTTGAACATTGCTATCATATACACGGGGCAGAAAGGCCATTGGCAAATAGATTCAAGCTAGACCACACACTACAAAGAAGGAAGAGAAAAAGAAGAGGTTTTCCTGAGAGTTCTCTGCAATGAGATGTGCATGTAAGCGGTTAAAGGTGTGTAGCCAGTAGAGATGCTGCACTGCTCTTGAATACGGAGACTGACCTTGGGATTGATGCTTTCAGTGTGTGGTTCCTCATGTGCAGCTCTTTGATGTGGCCCAAAGGAAATCAGGCAGTAAACTGTATCAGATCAGCCAGTGCGGGACTTCTAACAGTGGAGCCAAATATTGCTGTTCATATACAGCAGAACAGGGCTGCTTTCTACTCCAGCGACTGCTACTAATCCACTGGACAGCAATAGAAATGCCCCAGAATGGGCCATGTTTTCCATAGGGTAAAAATGCTGCAGCCCTTCATCTGGATTATTTATTGCTTCCGTGAGGAGTTAAACCATGGAGTAAATCAGCTGTTGTCTGCTGGCAAAGGCAATAGGTCCTGTCTGCTGTGTCATTTACTAGTAATACATAATCTCCAGTTCTCAGACTGGACCTCATATTTTGCCAAACCCCATGAGAGTTACACTGGGTAAGTCAATAACATTTGAAATGTACTTCTACATTTTTCAGAGGAAAGGACCTGTTCATTTCTCTACCCTGCAGACCCACAGTCAGAAGATACTATCATGAAAGTGAGCCTTCCTGCTGATGCCTCTGCAATAGGCTGCTTGCAATTGGAATTTATCTCTTTTCCCCTCAAATCAACCTCCTTTTTCAAGTGCTGTGATATCTACTGATGAAAAGAATGATAAGGGCTAAGTATTATTATGCTTCTCCTATTCTCTCTTGGGCCAGCAAGTCTACTTAATATGGCTATCTTTCTTCCCATCCCCCTGCCGTGCATGGTAATGAATTGCTCCCCTTAGTCAGCAGAGTCAGGCACTCTCTAGGTTGGTGGGGCGAGGGAAAAGATGGAGGAAAAATCACTCTGCGCCACACTCACTTTGTAATCCCTAATCAGAGCCCTCTGTGAGAAAAACTAATTTCCCAGGCTGTCTTGACGTGTGAAATAAAGTCATTCTTGAAAACAGGAGCTTGACAGGTCGCTTGTGAAATTTTATATTCAGCTAAAAATAAAATATCCATCCATTGATATTTCATTTAAAGGCAAAGGAAAACAAATCTATTGCCTGGTTGTTGGAACTTTTTCGCATTAGATATGGTCTTCCAAATGGAGCGTATACACGGATTAAGTAAAAGCGTTTCAGGAGGCCAAACATTACTACCCAGGAGCAGGGAAAAATCACGGAATCACAGAATCAACATGGATGGAAAACACCTTTGAGATAATTGAGACCAGACACCACTGTGTCAACCAGACCATGAGTGCCACATGCAGTCTTTCCTTAAACACCTCCAGGAACTGTGACTCCACCACCTCCCTGGGCAGTCCATTCCAATGCCCCATCACCTTTTCTGTGTAGAAATTCCTCCTAATGTCCAACCTAAACCTCACCTGGAACAGCTTAAGACTTTGTCCTCTTGTCCTATTGCCTGGGAGGAGAAACTGACCCTCACCTGGCTACAGCCCCATTTCAGAGAGTTGTGGAGAGAGATGTAGAGGATACCCCCTGAGCCTCCTCTTCTTTAGGCTAAACGACCCCAGATTCCTCAGACATTCTTGGCTATCTTGCAGGCGTGATGGCACCCAAGATGATCTGTTCCACAACCTTGCTGGGGACCAAGGTCAGGCTGACAGGTCTGTATTTTTCTAGACCCTTCTTCCAGCCTTTCTGATGGATGCACGTCACATTGGCACCTCCAGCCATCTGGGATCTCCCCAGTGGGGCAGGACTGATGGTAAATGATGGAGAGGGGCTTGGTGAGCTCCTCCACCAGCTCCCTCATCACTTTAGGATGGATCTCATCTGGTCTCATAGACTTGTGAGCCCCTAAGTGACTCAGCAGGTCTCTTTCTGCTTCTGCTTGGATTACAGGGGGGCTGTTTTGCTTCCCATCCCTATCTACTAGCTCAGGTGTCCAGTTGCTTCTCCCTAGAACAATATTCTTAGGAAAAGTTCTGTGAAGGTCTGGCCTTGCAGAATATATGCATGAATTTCCTTTTCCTGCCAGCCCTATAAATCTGCTCTGATTCCTTAGGTTACTAATCTCCACAGATGGTTAGACACCTTTTTCCTTCAAAACTGATGAATCTGGGCCTAATTTGCCAAAGTAATTACATTGCGTTTCACTTTAAGCTTAGTGAATCTCCTGCTGGAGGCAAACATACATTTAAGTCCTTTAACACAAGAGTGTCTCGTGTAGGTGGACCTTTACATCTTTGTTAGCTCAAATGGAGCCAGATAAAAGTTCTAGGCCAAAAATATTTTGTAAAAAATTTGTTATATTAAAGTTCCAGTGTCTAAACTCTTGAGTGTAAGAGATCTGAATATGCAGATCCTGTAAAATACCTTCAGCCATGAACACAAAGATGCTTAAATGAGTAGGTGCTGCTGGACACTTGTCTTTTGGGCAATGACTGTATTCCTAAGTGTCACCAAAGAAAGTGGTGGAAATTTTGCCTTAGCACTCCCTTTGTGACTACAAAACAGAGCTGTGAGGATGCTGACCTTCAGCAAGACAATCAGGGTAATATTTCCATGCAAGAATCCTTGATGTTAAGGCCCAAAAGCCAAAGGAAGATTTATTTGCTTTGGGCTCTGTTATCTCAGGCCATTTGGCATGATGTCCCCTAACTTTGAAAACAAATTTGGAATTTTTTGGAAACGCCTATGCAGCTCTATTGAAGAGGGCTGGTGGATTCGACAGTGGGGTTGGACCCCAACCTGGGATTTTAGGCAAGTGAAAAAGAAACTACTGTCCAATTAAACTGCAGAGCAGTGGGAATTTCTGCTAGGCAGAAATGTAATTACCCAGGCTGGAAAGTGACCAAAAGACCAGGACTAACATCCCTCCCATCTTGTGAAATATGTTATTTTTCTGCACTCAGGGCTTCAATTTCATGTCTCATCTGAAAGATGAGTAGGACAGCAGTCACTAGGAGCTATTTCCACTTTACAGTCCTGAGAGCTGGTTTAGACACTCTTGAGAGTGACAGAGATGGAGAGGGGAAAGGAGGCATTCATCCAGGACCGTAGTGATGGACCCTTTGATAATGCTGCTCCCTCAGTAGAGAAGATTCTTCATGCAATGTCTAAGCAGAGAGAGTTGCTGCAGGTACTTTGCTTCACAGGTCTCCGGAGCTGTTAATTTATTTGGAGTGGAAGCTTGATTTAGGTTTTATTTGCCCATACACTACTTACCAGGTGTCTCTCAGAGCTGAAGTTATTGCTTTCCACAGGGCAACAGAATCATTGAGTCCTGGTGTCACTGTACCCAATTCTAATTAGGAAGAACTCAATATATAACCCAAGTGTTAGTATGCCTCTCGAATCAAAGCCAGGTATCTGAAAAACCTAAACTTAAAAGCAGAGTTGTTCAAGCGCTTTTTTTTTCAAGCATTTTTCAGCTCAGTCTATGAATGATAAAAGTCCTCACAAAATCATTCACCTCCCTTAATGCATTATGAAGTGGGAGGTATTGTTACATTACACTAACAGAGTAGTGATTCTTTCCTGATATTTAGGACCATGAAAGGAGTAAATGATTTTTTTGCCTATTTGAAGAAAAACATAAAATTAAGAATCCAAAAGAAAATGTTGTATATTTCCCCTTTCCAATAAGAGCAACATGGTTTAAAAGATTAGGTATGTTTAGTTCCATATTAACTAAAAATATACTTCCCCATAAAATATACTTACACCAAAAAAAAAAAAAAAAAAGCTTAAGATTTTTTATAAATTATGATTACTATTAAAAACATGTTTGGAAGCTGCAGCATAGAGACCTATGAATGATCTTTCCATTCAGTTAAACAAGCAAGGATGAAAATAAGAGAAGTGGAATTATTCCAGGGTCATAATGTGAATTGACTGTTGTCAAAGCAAAGCAGAATCTCAACCAGGTATGGAGATGCTGATGCTTCAGGACTCTGCCCACAAGAACTCCACACCTCTTTGGCACCTCAGGATGAGGACATGAACAGCCTATGATGACTTTGGGGGAAAAAAAGAGATGTTGAGGAAGGGCTGGCAAGCTGGGCAGATACATTTCAGATGTTCATATGACAAAAAAGAACATTTCCAAGGCACTGCATTGCACATGATTGTGCTTCCCAGATCCCTGTCATGCTGCAAGACTCCAGGCTATTGTGGTGTAAACCATGCTGCCCAATTGAGATAGTAAATCATTTGAATTTTTGCAACATATTTAAACTGGAGATCTCCAGGCACTGTCGAGACATGGGCTGGACCAGATGGGCTTTAAAGGTTACTCCTAACCCAAAATTTTCTATGATTCTACAGTTAATTGAGAAAATATTCTGCTTTCAGGGAGGTGTCACCCATGCTTTAATACAGAGAAACAGATGGTGAACTGAAGCAATGAAATGGTGTAAATTCAGTGCAGCTCTCCTGGGTTTTGGTGAAATAAAAAGTTGGTTTATGTTGAAGGATCTGCCCTTGCTGTTTTCCACTCCACTAAGACTGAAACACGCCACCTTCACAACCACTATTCCTGTGGGCACCAACCAGACCATTTCCATTTGGAATGAGAAGTCAAACATGCTCTTTTATGTGATTTCACTTGCCAGTGGACATCTGAGGCAAAGACATTGGGGTCTGGTAGGATGCTTCACATTCATGACTTTGTGTGAGCTTCAGCTGAGAGTATTATTTGAAAGTCTGATTCTTTGTTCTGATTCTTTGTTTTGATTCTTGGAGGACATCTTTGTCCTCTAGAAATTAAATTTGAACTTTGCAAAACCCATTTGGATAATAGCTACTGCATCGCTAATGCTATGTTTTGCACAGGGATAGCATTCCACCATTAACTGAGATCTTTCTGTTTTCCTCACAAGAATGCATGCTATCACACACACCAGAGCAAGGCTGGGAAGGGGTGAATTTAAGGAAAAAAAAAAATGAGAAGAATCCAGATTGATTTAATGCTGATCCAGAGCCTACTTAACTATGTGGGAAGCTCCCACTGATATAAATGAGGCTTAGATCAAAAGATACCGGAAGAGAAAAGGAGGAAGAAAGAAATGCCCCCAAAGCAAGCAGAAGAGGTAAAGACAATGCTGATATCTTGAATCCTTATTACAGGAAGGTGGTGATGCCCAGTGGAGCTACCTCTAGCAGGCCAGGAACTCCCTTAGCAGGCAAGGATTCTTTCATTTCTCCCAGGCTGGAGGCTTCTCAATGATTCTGATATCCCAGGAAGGTCCCTGCCTGTGAATTATTTTAGCCCCTCAAGCACTAATCTCACACGGATTAGACAAGAGTTGAGTGGAGCAAGAATTGCAGGGGCTGCTGTTATCACCAGGACCTGGGCAATTCCCAGGAGTGGCACGATCCTGTTCCTGCCTCCCCATGGCCACCTCCACACTGCTGATTTAATGAGCAGCTCCCCTTGGACTTGTGAAGGGATGGGTGGGTGCCAACCAAGTATTTTTTTTTCCAGAAGGAGGCAATGTGGCTCACAAGCTTGTGTCCCATTTGGATGCAGTGAATGCTATGGGTCAGAGGGAGCAGGGAAGCCCAGGGAAGATGTCCAGTGACCCAGAAACATGATTAATTAGTTAATTTATGAAACTATGGGAGAGGCAGGCAACACAGTCTTACAATTTTACTTTTTGTTGGAAGAATTAAGGGAAATTATGGCAACACTGGGAACCTGCTGTCCCAAAGCTTGTAGAATCAGCAGTCCTGATGGAAGTGCTGGGATGGGGTCTATGAGCATTTTTCCCCCTCCATCCAGAGCCCACTGCTCCATGGGAAGCAAAGGTGAGCTATCAGGAGTCGCTGGACTTTGGTAGAAATGGCTGCAAACTCACATGTAGGTATTACATGTCCTCTGCTTTTTTCATCCTAAAGGACAACACACCTTTATAAATGGTGTTTAAGTAGCATATTCAAAAAATCATTTATTACTGGAAAGAGGGCCAGGCCTGCTGCTGGTGACTTATAAATGGCTTTCTAAGTTATTACTAATTTTTTAATACAAGGAATGGATGTGCTGTGCTTTGCCCTGAGTTAAACAAAACAGCCTCTGTGTTGCACAAGGACATTGCAAAGAATGTGTGTTCTTTAGAGAGTTCAAGATCAACAGAAAAAAGAAAAACAGGGTCAGAGTCGACATCTCAATTTTCACCCCTCAGTTTTTCTAATATCAATGGTGTAAAACCAGGCCTCAGCCTTCTGCATTAATTTGGACAGGTGGACTGGCAGCGATGGTACCTCACTCTGTGCTGGGCTTTTTCACTTTGGGCAATTAACTTTCAGCCAAACTCAGGTATGAGTCATGAAGGACACTTAGATGCTGGAGCTGCGTCAACTTTCAGCCTGGATTACCTCTGAGAATCTCCTCTTTGAGTTTCTGTGGTCATGTAAAAGGAAAGTCTAATGGATTTTCCACTTCCTATTTTAGTTTCAAGAAGAGGAGGCTCAAGAGGAGAACTTATGGCTCTCTGTGACTACCTGAAAGGAGGTTACAAGGTGGGGACTGTTCTTTCCTACTGTGGCTGCAGTGAAAGGTCAGAGAAAATGGCCTTAAACTGAGACAAGAGACACTAGCTAGATATTAGAATGAAAACCATTGTTAGGGTTGTCAGGCTTTGGAATGTGTCACCCTGGTGGAGTCACCATCCCTGGAGGTGTTTTAAGAGGCATCTGGATCTGGGTGATGTGGTTTAGGAGTTACAAAGGTGGTGCTGGGTTGATAGTTGGACTTAGAGATCTCTTCCAACTTCGATGGTTCTGTGATACCATTTACCCTGAGGGGCTCAGTGGCTCTGTCTCTACTGACTCTCACAATGTGGCTTTTACCAGTTGAGAACTTGATCCCATGCTGGAATCTCAATGAAAGTAAATTTTGTTGGTTAATTAATACTCTGAATTGTGGTCTGTTTAACTCTGTTTGTACTATGGGTTTGTCTGTGGTTCTGTTTATGTTACTGGGATGAAGACATTTTCAGTAAGTGAGGGGGTGAACTGAAAACTTAAACTTTGATATTCTTAATTCTGTGTTTCTCAGATATCAATAAATATTAAGATTTAGATTCTCAGGTGTTCACTGGTTATTACTTCTCTACTGGAACCAGGAACAACAGCTGCTGTCACTTGGTTAAGAACAGCCTAAACAGATAGATTCATTATGTAAAAGACTTGCTCATTCCCATACATTGTATTATTTTTTCTTTTGTTTCTCTGTTGTGTCTTGTCTATTAAGGAGACCTTCAGATGATGTAACTACTGGCATTTTGAGCATCAATCCTAAACCCTCAGCTACTCAAGACAGTCTCTCTTGGGTCCTAGACCCTCTCCTTCAACTGTAACAAAAGTGTAGATGACCTTGAAGTTTTATACTTTGACTGACACTTTGAAGCAATTCATCCAGCCAGGTTAACCCTGGCCTTTAGTTAGCAAACTGCTGAGTGTAGGAGCTGTCCTGTCAGAGGTTTTTATGGTGTTTAGCACACAGCAATTTTCTCTAGGAACAACAGTAACCACATTTCCAGCAGCAGTAGTCTGAGAGGATGTCTACCAGGGTTTCTGGGAGGATGAGAAGAGTGTTCCAGTTAATGAGAGACCTGCAAACACGAAGATGTGGCTCCATGCACCTGGCTCACTAATTTGGGTGACTTCCCGAAGAAAGTGTCTTGCTGGAAATGGAATGCACTGCAGCTTTTAAACAGCGGCCCAACTACCCCAACTTTGTGGAAGTGAGAAAGCCTTCTGAGCACTAACGGCTGCCATGAGCCTGAGGGGAGAAGGGAGCGTGCAGCTGGATGTGAGCGCGTATTTGCAAAGGAGGGAGGAGCGATGAGGAAAGTTTCTCCTATGAAAGAAATGATCTAATTTGAAGCAAGTCCCTCATGGGAAGAGCTGTGACAGAGGCTGCTCTGTTCCTGTTAATTTTCACAGTGCAGCTGTCAGCGGGTCTGTAAATAGTACTCTGCGAAGCCAACGCTTCCTATCCACACATCAACCATTCAATTAACAGAAGAACAGAAGAAGGAAATAAAGTGCACCACAGCCTTCTATCACGGCTTTGATGTTTTCCAGCAATTTATGAAAGTGTACACAAATCTAATTACAAGCCCCACTGCTTCCCATTTACATGGAGCTCCTCAAGTTCAGAGCTGTTTATATCAAAATAATTGTTAAAAATACCTCAGCTGATGTACGGCATTGTGGCCCCCCACTCACCGGAGCCACCAGGCTGCTCCTCCCAGGCAGTTCTTGCCGACTCAGTGCTTTAAAGGGTGCAGCCTGCTCCTGCAGAATCTGCCTCCCCTCCGCTTGTGAGCGCAGCACCCGGCCTGCAGCTCCATCGTGCCCACAAAGGCCCATTCTCCTCCTTTCCTCCACCTGCTCAGAGCATCTTCTGCACGCTCTGCACTGCTTTCCCCTCCGCCCCGAATCCACCTAAATATTTCTCTGCTGGGTTAGTGGGGGGTGAGCACAGCTGTTCAGCTGTTTCCACAGCGGGGCTGTGTCTGAAGGCAGCCTCACAGAGCTCTGCAAAGTCACAGCAGCACCACGGGAATGCACAGCAATAACAGCAGCAATCATTAGTGTGAGCTGGGGGTGGCTTCCTTGGTGGGGTGCCTGAGCCTCCAAAGCCAGGAAGATGAGAACCAGTGCCCCGTTTGCCATTAGCTTGAAAGAGGCCACTGCGCAGGACAAAGCCACTTGTAAGCTGTGGTTTAGTGCCTGGCATCCCTGCCCATGCCAGGGTGCTGGAACTAGATGATCTCCAGGGTCCCTTCCTACCCAAATAATTCTGTGATTCTTGGGACAGTTTTTGATACTCATATTTAAGTCACTCTTACCTGATAAACCAAAGAGGTGACAAATTCCTTTAGCTTAAATAATGGAAAAAAATATCTTATGGTATGAAGGGATGGACAGTACATCGTCTAAGGAAAGAAGACAATTTTTTCACCTGATTGTTACCCATGTTTGGCTGGAAATTTTTCTACTATGGGTGGACTTTTAAAAAACATGATGGACAGACACTCAAAATCAACCTCATTCAAGGTGTTATGCCATTCATATTTTCTTGCTTAATAAAAAGTGTAAAGTACAACAAGCACTTTACAAAGTACCAAAAGATCTAATCTATATGTCATCTAACAACACTGAGCAATAATTGCATCATTTGATATTGGTGGTTCCTGGACACTGTTGATGAATTTGGTTTTGTCATTTGTGTTGATAAGAGCTGCCTGGAAAAATATTTAAATGAAAGCCTCCAAGTTAATGAAGTTGTGCATTGCAACACTACCGTTTTTTCAAAGTTCAGCTAAACTGAATCTTTCTCTGAAAGGCAGACGTCTGTTCAGTGCTTGTGTCCAAGTCTCACATTTCCCTTTTCACAAAACCAAGGAGTCCATCTGAAAAGTAATTTTCATGGAAAATGTTCAGCCAGCCGTGGATAGACTTGGAATGCTATTGCCTGGATGCAGAGGAAATGTTGTGCTTTGACCAAGCTGCTGCAGGCTTGTGCAGTAAAACAAAGAGAGAACTTGGTCTGTGTGGTAGGAGAAGCCACCAGAAGCTTGAGACCTTGATGGCCTTAAACTCCATTAATTAAAGAAGGATATGGAATGAAGATAGTGCTGACATTTTATTGTGTTAAGCAAGTTCACAGCGCATCTAATGGAACAGGAGTCAGGGGACTCTGCTGCAGGATGCCTGGTTTCTGAATCCCAAATTGCTTTATCTGGGCAACCAACATCCAGGACAGATTTCAGGTCTCCCAGCATTGAATGTGAAGTGTTCACTTTAAGCTGCACTGGCTTTGTCTTTAGTTTTTAAGCACTGGTGCTTTTTTGCATTCTGGTCCTTTTTTCATTCTAAGTTGCACTTTGGATGATGAACCACTATTTTGGAGCTGGAGTACCATAGCAAATTGATGCCTAAAATTAGCTAAAAAGCACACTTCTATTTGGGCTTGCCTATTAGTTTGACAGGTTTCAAAATCTATTTCTCTAAAATAAAATTTCTCCAGAGGTATCTATTTTCCTCTATTGATTATAAGAGAAACTTAGATGACAAACTTGGGTGACAACCTCAGACATGAGTTTCTTAACTTCTGGATGTCTTAAATTAGGTTAGATGGGGCCCACCTCAGGTATTCAGTCTAAGCCTGTGATTGAGTTATCCATTATAATGGGACAGACATGCCCAGAAGGTGATATTGCCCATCCTAGCACAGAAAAAGTGAAGAATGCACAAATCTCTGGAAATGTCCCTCTCTCTCCTTTCTGCAAGAATCCTAGAAGACATTTAGAATAGGTCACAAACTTTCAGATAGTTAAAGATAAGCCAAGAACATCACACTCTTCATTTCTCACCCTTGTGCAGGAAATGTAAACAGTAACAGTACTGTTCTTCCCCTTCTAGGAATGAATTCATTACCAAAGCAATTCCGAGTTGCCTCAGTGGGCAACATGGTGAAAAGGGTGCAAAACCCTCTATTTTTTAACCCTGTGTAGCTTCTGGGGAAGATAGCTGCTGTGACTTAAATGTGTATGATTCTGCCCTCTACTCTACCCTCTTGAGATCCCTCCTGCAGTGCTGCATCCTGCTCTGGGGGCCCAAACATAAGAAGGACGTGGAGCTGTTGGATTGAGTCCAGAGGAGACCACAGAGATGCTCAGAGGGCTGGGGCACCTCTCCTCTGAAGACAGGCTGAGAGAGCTGGTGTTGTTCAGGGTGGAGAAGAGAAGGCTCCAGGGACACTTTACAGCATCTTCCTGCACCTGAAGGGCTACAAGAGAGCTGAAGAGGGGGTTTTAACAAGGGTCTGGAGTGACATGGAGGGAGGGGAATAGCTTCAGACTGAAAGAGGGCAGGCTTAGGTCATCTGTTAGGAAAAGAATTGTTACTGTGAGGGTGGTGAGGCAGTGGAGCCTGCTGCCAGAGAAGAGCTGTGGGTGCTCCATCCCTGGCAGTGACCAAGGCCTGCTTAAATGAGGCCTTGACAAACCTGGCGCAGTTGGAAGTGTCTCTACTCCTACTAATGGACATGTAGATGATCTTTAAGGTTCCCTTTCAATCCAAACCATTCTGTGATAGTTCAATGAAGTTTTGGGAAGAGTTTGCTTTGTGTGGGTGGACGGACAAGGCCACATCTTAGATTAGTATGATGTGTTCTGCAGAATGACTCTTGTGCAATTTGGCTGTTGTCCAGGTATGAAGACATGGGGAGAAGGAGAAAACCAAGCTGAGGATGATGCCTAGGAAAAGTGTGACTGACAGGTGGAATGATAATATTGTCCACAGTGATTGAAAATGAAGGTGGAGGATAGAAAAAACAGGTTTTGTGTGGAAAAGTTCAAGAGCTCAGTTTTATACATATTGAACTTGCTCTGACAGCTAAACATCCACCAAGAGATGGAAAGACAGACCAAGATTTTGGGTTGGACAGGAGTCAGTCCTGAAGCAGAGAAATTAGTTCTGCAAGCTGTCACTACAGCAATAGCAGCTGAATTTGTGTTGGTGGAAAAGGCTGTTAGGGACAAGACTTGGAACAGGAAGAGAAGAGAACGATAGGAAGGGACCTGTTTATGTCCCCATATGGATGGGAAACAGAGACAGAAAGGAAGGAGTAATCAAAACTAAAAGTACAGGACATATAATTACTGTAAATATGTTATAAATACTAGCAAAAGTACATGAATATTATGATCTCTTATAAAGGATGATATAGAATTCCAGTAAAACAGTCTCATAAAGTTGATGAGCGAATAGAAAATATGATCTAAAAAGACAAAAAAGAAGCTCTCTTGACAGGTAGGTAAAAAAGGATCTTTGTGCCTGCTCAAAATTATGGGATTTTGGGTAGCTTATTTCTAAAGGAAATTGATTGTGTAAAAATTGGAAAGATTTAGACTTGATGGACCCTTAGGAGAAACAAGTGCCTTGCATTGTGAAATGGGTTTGTAATGGCTGATGGTCAGGCACTTGTCCAAAGTAAGGTTAATTAAAAAAAAAAAAAAAAAAAAGGAAAAAAAAAGAAAGGAACTTTCATAAAAGAAAGTTGCCTTTTGAAACTATTAGGCAACATATGTTGTGTGAACAGGAAGTCACAGCAGAGCAATAATCCTGACAGCTGTGGAGAAACAGGAGTCTGCCGCAGGAGCGAGCGGCCCGAGACCTGACAGGAATGATGATGGATGCCCTGCTGGTGGTACACGAGGACAAACCAGGAGATGCTGAAATTGGCTGAGCCACAGCAACAGCGTTGAGTTGGCATCGCAGCCGGGCACATGAGGCCAGTCCTGGTGGTGAGAGGAATGGAAGGGGGCTGAAGGAAGATGGCAGAGATGCCCCCCTCCTTCCCAAGCACGATGGGCTGCGTCTGCATCTCACCACGAGGTGGCTGCATTTCCCTGTGAACATCCAGACAAGTCCTGAGCGCCGCTGCAGGCCCCAAAGTACCATAAAAACAAGAATGGGCACTGAGATCCTGGCAGGATTTGGCCTATCTCCTTCAAAGAGCCTTAGAAATTTTGAGCCACCATGGGGAAAAACCACAGAGGCTCCATGTCTTCACTGAGTGTTGGTCACTCTGCAGGTCCTCACAGGTCTGCAAAGATATGGTGGCATTGTTGTGGCGGCTTGTAGCTCATGGGAGACACAAGGCAGTGCCATGTAACTTAGCTTATAATGAAATTAATTTCCTCCTTGCTTTTTCTGTGAACTATGTACTGTGAGGTTCAGCCAATCCATGGAAACTTGTGAAGCTATGGGAACTTGATTCTGAGTCTGGGATGGCCATCTAATAAAGGATAAATTGTGTTGTTTTTTCAGATGCCCAGCTCTGGTTATTATAGAATGTTTCTATAACAGGTGTTTGAGTCGGATAAGTCAAGAGGACAAATGGTCTCATAAAATTGATCCATGAAGTGACCAAATTCTCAGGTGTTTACATCCTAAGCTCAGGTGATATCACCAGGATGGAGTCATAAATTGTTCCCAGGTGGCTGTGAGATGAGTATGTTTTTCTAATCCAAAGTGTTGGGAAAGTAGGAAGGGAAAGGCCTGGGGAGGAATAATGATATTTTGGGTATATTATATCTAGGCAAAATCTTTAACTCTCCTTGGGTTTTGTCTGTTTTTTCATGTCTGCCTTTTGCCTTTGTCACAGGAATTTGCAGGGTTTTTGGGATGAGGGCTGACTTTTTACTAAACCTTTTTGTGGTACCACACCCTACTGAATTGAAATTCTTGATGTCAGCTTATAGACTATCACTTTGGGTCAAAGTTTGAAAGAATGTCACTAAAAGTTCCTCTTTAACCTGTCTCAGGAAAGACATCCATAATATATCAGTATGGGATGTCAGCATCAAACCCAATGTCTGGTTTTTTCTAGGAGAGCCTTTTAGGAAGAGACTCTTAAAAGTATTTAAGTACTTCAAAAAATGGAGACCCCATATTTGAGGAGACATTTTTGGTACCATCACTGGTAAACATGTACCATTTTTAAACTGATTTGTCTAAGATGGGGTTCCAAAAAATGAGATCTTGATAGTTTGCTAGTTTTAGAAACCTTTTTGCTTGTAAAGAATTTTCCTTTTTCATCCCTGCACAGATCTAGAGAAAATCTGTCGGGCCCACTTTAAACTTATTTGGATAAATTCATGAATTTACATTAGAGTCTCTTACTGAAAGGGAGATTTTACACTCTCAAATATTTTTAATTGAGCTTTCTTGTATCCTTTCCAAGTTGTCAACATGCTTCTTAGCCTTCCATGATTTACACTGTGAATAATTAGTAATAAAAATAATACACTATTATAATAAACCAAAACAACTTGTTCCAGATTTTCTTCTCCTACTGACAGTGGAATGCCTTATATCCTTCTCTGTCTCATGGTGGTGCACGGATATCTATTTGCATGGAAATACAACCCCATTTCTGTTTTATTGAACAATCAGTCTTGAAACCCCATATGATTAGAAATTTGTGCAAGTGGACTGATCCCTCAGATATTTCCTGGAAGATCCAGTAATTGGTCTGAAACCAAGGTCTGACACCTTTCAAGGGGCAGGTGAAGGGGACCAGACTTATGCCCAGGTTGGTACTTTTTTGGTAACAGAGACAGGCACCCATCACTGTTATGATATTTCTCTAGTTGCTACTACCATGATGTGAACATGCTTCTCTCTGCTGAGAGCTGGCAAAAAATTCTTTATCCTTTGCCTAGAGACAGGCACTCTCAGAGCAGGGAAAATGAAAAAAAAACATTAAACACTGGTTTTTACTTGATTCATCCCTCTGAAAATTTAGAGGTTGTGCCCATGGCGAGTCTGACCCAAACTTTTTGGCATGTGTGAACCATGTGTCTTTTTTTCAGGCCATCAAAACTGCAGGTGACAGAACACAGCACCACAGAACATTGGGGTTCTGTGCCAGTGAGGAATGACACTGCCATCCCAGCCTTTCCTCTGCTGAGTTAAGCACACCCAAGGCCCTGGGCCTGGATGATGAGTTGTAGAGCACAGGTAAGTAATTTCTCCTCCTCAATCAGGCCCCAGGGCAGCCAGGGCTGGCCCAATTCTCACTTGCCCGTGTGACAGAGCTACTCACCGGCATTGTCTGGCTGCCATGCAAGGCGTTGATGGCAGCCTGGGCCTCTGCATGTGAAGAGTATTTCACAAATGCACACCCTGGAAGAGGAAAAAGAAAAGCGTAAGAAAGTTTGCGTGGGTACCATGAAATTCCATCTAGCTAAGTGTCTTGTCCTCAGAACTGACTGATAATGTGGTTGTGAAGAAGGTAAAACAAAAAAAATATGTGTCCTGTGTTGCAGGCATCTTTTCATAAAAAAATCCTTTCCTGAGGATTTTTCCTCCTGAGAAGCTGAGAGGCCTCAGGAACAAAATGTAAACATTGATTATGTGCTGCTGTGGAATGCAACAGGTGCACCTGTGATTGGTCTTATGTGGTTGTTTGTAATTAATGGGCAATCACAGTCAGCTGGCTTGGACACAGAGCCCAAGCCAAAAACCTTTGTTATCACTCTTTTCTATTCGTAGCTTAGCTAGCCTTCTGATAATATCTTTTTCTTCTATTCTTTTAGAATAGTTTTAAAGTAATGTATATTATAAAATAATAAATCAAACCTTCTCAAACATAGAGTCAGATGCTCGTCTCATCCCTCATCCAAGAACCCCTGTGAACACTGTCACAGTCCTGGTCCCTTTCCAGAGTCCAGACATCAGCAGCCTGAGGACCTCTTAGGGCTAAGCTGCTTCCAGAATTCCCACATTACTTGTAACAAGTACTGACAGACACAAACTTAGCAAGAACATCTTGAATCCAGTCATGTTTTGACATCCACAGCTTTCCATGGCAGAACCTTGCACAGCTTTACAATTTATTGAGCGAAAAAGCTGTTTCTTTTATTGATATTAGACCTAATGATGAGTGTTCCTCCCTCTGTGGTTGTGAGAAACAGCATGGAATCATGTGCAAGTCACTGGAAAGCTGCACATTCTTGACACAAGCAAGCACAGGACAAATGTACAGAAGGTATTTGAGTTACTCCAAGCCCACAAGGTACCTTATGATTTCACTGCTTGGTAGAGCTCTGTGACAGACTGCCCAGAGCCTGTCTTGGCTCCAAGCCACTTAGGTCTGGCAAAGCATGAGACACCTTCTGGTGAAGTAGCAGGGGTGGGAGAGGTACCCATGTGTTGATTACCATCCTGCCACCACTGAAACTCGAATCTTAAGTTTTTCATAGCTGCAAAGTCAGTGCCTGTGTAGGTGTTCTCTTCTGGACATTAGAGAAATGTGGGCAGTGTTTCTCTGGCCTGTATTGCTGTGTGGGGAATCTCACACCAAACTCTTACATAAGGTTTTAGGGCAGAAAGGTGCATTTATGGGTGTGCGCTAGAGTGCAGAAATGATCAACACTTCAAAGGGTTACATGCACTTCTAGGGTGGGGGAAAGTATTGCCAACACTCCCAGCTACAAGCAAACTGACTCAGAGATGGGAAGGGTAATTTCCATATGCTAAGGCAGTTTCTGGAACAGATTGGGAGAGATCTGAGAAGTTTTGGCTTCCATCCCCTTCTATTACTACCAAGGACTTTTGAGCTTTTAATCAATTTGCAAAGCCCTCTCGGTTTCCCTGAAGGGCTGCAGATTGCAGGGCACAGGATGCCAGTCCTGACAGTGGGATGGCTCTCCAGCCCCTTTGCTGCAAGTTTAGAAAGTCTTCACACCCCTTTGGATCCCTACAGCACAGGGTGGAATTAGAAGAGATGCAAAGTAGAAGAATGAACCCCAAAGGTCCCTAAAATCATCACTGCAGGCTGATTGAAGTGAGATTGAAGAAAGCAGTGATAGCCTCTTCTAAAAATAATATACACATATAAAATATCTAACAGTTCACTTTGAGGGCTGTTCACTTTGCATCACCCTCCCAATACTGCACTCAGGCTGTATTTCAGGAAAAGCCCAATGATTATTGCTAATAGTTGGATCTAATTTATAAGGAGCTGAGAAGAGACAATCATGAGAAAATGAGATAGATAAACTTCAGCTGGAAACAATAAGGATCAATTATGACATAATCCCAGCCCAGCATTCCCAGGCTCCTGAGATACTGCGTCTTCCTCTTCATTAATCAGAGATAATCCAGAATTAGGGTGTTTAATTATTTGCAGAGATTCTTTTGTACTTTCTGCCTCTAAAAAGAAGATGCTGATTAGCAAATATACAAAAGCTTTCCTGTTCCAGTCACCAATTTAATTTAGAGCAGGGTTTTTGGCTGTGGTGCTGCTATCATGTTGAAGGCTTCACTCTTGTCAGGTGAAATTCACCCCTGTGCTGAGGGTCCTGATGGATCAGTGGAGCTGGATAAAGGTGGGAATAAAGGGAGTAGCAGGCATTTATCTTGTTTAATGCTCAGGATGCTAATGGGATCCCTCCTACTGCTTTCTATTAACTGCTTCCAGTAGGTTTTGAGGTAGCAGGATGAGTGAAAACTCAGCTTTTACTGGTGTAAATGGCAAGGCAATAGCACAGATCCCAACGTTTTGTCCTTTTTGTTTGTGCATTCAATCAGATGGCTTCTGTACACAGCACCAGAAGTGCACATAATCTTCCTTGCCATTGTCACCAGAGCTGCCTCCAGGAGCGGGTGAGCTGAGGATGTGAGTCATGTCACTCTCCTCAGAACAATGGTGTCCTTCTGACAGGAGCAGCTCTGGAGTGTGAAGGGATTTTGACACACACAGAGATATAACCTCTGCTGAACAGGGTGATACATGTGCTTAAGGTTTTCTTGTTCCTTTGCTTCCAGGCTAGGGCTGCACAGAGAGCAGCAGCAATGAAGGCGCTGTGGGTCCTTCTGCATCCACTTCAGGTCCCTCACCTGAGTACTCCTGCCTGCACCCTCATGAGCTTCACCTGGAGTGGTGCAGAAGCACTCCATCCTCTCCCAGGGTGCTGCATTCCCCTTCAGGGTGAGAAATTCCTCAGTCCCAGCTCTTCTGCCACTTGCTTACCTGCTCCAGCCACCCTTCCTAGCACTGCAACTCATGCAGGAGGTATTTCTGCAGACCCTGAAGGCCATGGCCCATGGCTCAGGAGAGCACCCACAGCTTCAGGAAAGGCTTAGGCAGCTTTTTGGCTATGCCTGGCCTGGAATGGGATTAAACTGGGGAGCTGCTACCCAGCTTCTGAGAGCAGTGCTTGCACTGAGCTACCTGAAGGGTGTAGAGGCTCACCACAGGGATACCTGGTGGGCTGGGCAGGATTTAAGTGCATGGGATCTGACTGCTATCTGGAATTTAGACAATCTGCTTAGATCTCAACTTACGTAGAATTTAAGCCTTATGGGTTTTGCCCAAAATAAGTAGCTCACAAGCAATGTGTGTCACATATTGGTTTCTAGCAGATGGAAAACATTACAGACTGGGAATAACTTTGTGGGAGTTGTGGCTTGCCTGACTGTCTCCTAAGATAAGGGCACTAGCCTTAAGTTTTCCATTGGATTGACTGCTCTGTGTGCATGCGTGCATGCACGAAACCGTGTGTGTGTAAATTAGGAGCTTCACATTCTCAGTAAATAGCACCAGCAAATGGAAGCTGGTAATATTAACTCTGTCAAGGCTCAGTATTGATCCTGAACAGCTCAGTGAAACGTCAGCCTGAGACTGCAGTCTGCTAGCACTAATAATTAAACTGGTTAGCAATATGGAGCTGCCACTCAGATTCTGTCTTATAATGAAATTGTTTTAGAAGGAAAAAAAAAAAAAGATAGAGCAAGTATGAAGACAAGTCCATGGGTTGGATGTCCTCTGGAATTTGTTTCTCACAGAACTCAGACTTTATTGCCTTTATTATTACTCTGTTTAACTCCTTTGTCATTAAATTTCATTCCAGGTGGAAGCAGCCTGACATGGTTTTTTTTGCTTTTTCCCAGTTTACTGATTTGCTCAGTGAATGACATGCTTAACTGTCTGCTGTTATGATGGCTGGAGCTTCTCTAGGACATCCTAGCCTACTACTTCCCTGTGGGCCAGCCCCTGTCTTTGGGTGTGGTGGAAATGAAGTGAACCCAAAACTGAAAAAAGGTGCCCACAGTTTATTTTAAGCCATTTATATCAAGAAGGCTGATCTGTGCTGATGTGTGTTGAACAGCTATGAGGCTGGTGTAAAGTAATTTTTTTGGCCACCAGTGATTTTATGGAATAACAATGTCTTTCTCCAGTGCATCACTGTGATTTGGATTTTTTTGCAAAAATTTTGGATTTTGCAAAAAATCCAAATCGCAGTGATGCACTGGAGAAAGACATAGTTGCAAAAATGTGCTGGTTGATGTTGTACCTTGTCAAAATATCCAGTGAGATAAGAACTGTGTGAAGACTGGCCTCTTCTCTGGTGTTGCACATACCCACACATTTTATGCTATATTATATGCAGATCAATTTTAATGGACACATTAATGGCCAGGAGGAGAGGGTTTCCTATTCAGATTGAAGTTACTTTGTCTAGAGACTTTTGGGGAAAAAGATAACCTTCCTGCACCAGAAAGAAGCCTCATGCTCATTCTTGGGCTGTAGCAGAAGATCTTTTGTGCCATTCAGGTAAAAAAGTGGCAGAAGGAGGAAAGGAACCTCAATGTTTTTCAATGAAATATTTGCGTGTTTCAAACAGTAAATGAATGTAATATTTAAACTGGCGCATGTACCCTTGCAGCTGCAATCACTGGCTGGTATGAGCCCATACAAAGAGCAGGTGAAGAAGGGAAAGACCTGGGGCTGGTGGATGAGAGACAAACAGAGGCGATGATGGAGACGGTGAGCCAAGATTTAAAGTATCAATATTGGCATTTTTAAAGAAAGAGCCATTCTGTTCAACAGGGTGGGGAGAGCACATCTGGAGTGAATGTAAAGGCCTTGTTCAGAGGGGAGGCATGAGTTTGCATGTGGTGACCCACAGCCCACTGGAGATGAGTGTTTCACAACGTGATCAGCGTTTTCCTCTGACGCACAAGCAGAGAGCGACCAGCAGAGTAAAAACGTGCCCCCGCCTAAAGTAAGAGGAGCTGTTCTGGGGGCTGCATGATACGGTTTGTCACACCAGAAAATGATATGTGCACGAAGAGCAGGGTACAGCACGAGGCATGCCTTACCTTTGCTGTTGCCGTCGGGTCCCCGGAGGATCGTGCACTCCTCGATGTTGCCAAACGCCTCGAATAGCCTGCGCACATCGTCTTCCGACTGCTGCTTATTGAGCATGCCCACAAAGAGTTTTCTGTCTTCTGGAACAAAATAAAGAGATGCTTACCATATTTCAGGAGGGGTGTGAAAGCCAAGATGGCTCAGTACCACATGCAACACAAGCAGTCACTTCACCGAGGTGACACACCTCAGAAGCTGATAGTCTTTTCGGGTGACTGGCTCGAAAAAACTTAACAGCCTCTGACTTCACATGAGTACTTGGAAATAATCCAGCAAATTTTGGAAAAACCAAACCACCAAACAACAAACAAAAATGGTTTGGTTGTTTATAAAGTCTTTATCTGCCTCTTAAAACCTAGGCACCAAAGTCTTCCAAATCAACTTCTTCTGATCAATTTTTGCAGTCAGTTTGCAGTAACTGAAATGACAACATTGCTCAGACTGCAATCCAAGAGGAATGTGATAAATATAGTATATTGGAACCAAGTCCAAATGAAAAATAACATAAGTTAGTAGCCCTCGCAATACTAAATAAGTTGCAGGAAAAAAATGTTAAACATAAGCTTTTTAAAATCAGGATATAACGGAAGTCACAGCCTGTAAACTGGAGATTTGTCATTCATGCCCACTCAGAGACATGTATCTACCAGTTTGGATGAGATTTTTAATATATTTATAAAGTTCATTTGAAATAAGCCCAAAGTTTTTGAAACTTAAATTGTTTTTTGAAATATAAAGTTAACTTATATGATTGTTAATATATGAGATAGCTCAGGCAGGTGGTATTTCATGCCAAAGCAGGATGTTTTCTGCTAGTGGATAATTGTGTTTTGAACAAGGATGCTCAGGGTGACCCAGCACTGTGCACTCACAGGACCAAACGTGTCCTGGGCTGCACCCAGAGCCCCGTGGGCAGCAGGGCAGGGAGGGGATTCTGCCCCTCTGCTCTGCTCTGCTGAGACCCACCTGGAGCCCTGCATCCAGCCCTGGGCTCCCAGCACAGGAGGGACAGGGACCTGCTGGAGTGAGCCCAGAGCAGGAATTGGAACTGGATGATCTTCAGGGCCCCTCCCAACCCAAACGATTCTATGATTTATACTTGGCCTTAAACCAAGTTTGGGGATCTCCATGGGACACCTCCAGAAAATAATGGTGAAAAAAATAAGATTGTCAGAAGGATCTCAGAGGGGGCTGAATGATGCCTCTCGATCAGGTTTCTGTTCAAAGACTACTACCATTACACCAAGAAAAAAAAGGAAATTTACATAGTTTACATCGTGTATGTAAACAGGCCATTTGCACATGATTCATAAATGTCTTATTTATGATTCATTAAACACTATGTAAATGTGTGAACCAAGAGGGTTTTTTCAGAGCACGTTACTGAGCAGATGTAACTAATTTGAATAAATATATGTAAATATCGAAATAATTTTTTAAAATTTAATTTATTTTTTTTAGTGTACAGGTTAACCTAAAGCTGAACAAAACACTGGTTTGCAATAACCCTTTTCTGCTGACTAATTGGGCAATTCATGTCACTTTTGTTCACTGAGAAATCACTGGAGTAGGCAATCTGTTCTGCTTCAAACCAGTGTTTGATCAAAATTCCCCTCTCCAAGATGCACCTGCACATTGGCAAATTACTTTACAGCCTTGGATGTGAATAATTTTTCATGCAGTGGCTATTGAATGAGGATATTAGGAGCTTTCAACCCTGCAGTCGAGTTATCCACAACAATGAAAAGTGTACTGCCCACAGAAAAGCAGGAATTATGTTGCCTTCAGCTAGGTTGCTGAACTTGTAGGAAAAATAGGTTTAGGGAGATACAGGTACACCTCTGATAGGTGAGAAAAACAGAAATGGCCTTCTCATAGACCTGTTAAAGTAAAGAATATTCCTACTTTATGTTGGAATTTATTATGTAGAGAGGTGTGTGGAGGTCTTTGCTGGCAACAAAAAGTTCAGATTGTACTGGTGCACAGAGCCCCACCTAACACGACACAGTTTGTAGGTTGTCCCCACCTCACAAGAAGGTGGTATGCACATGTGAAAGGCTTGTTTTCCCAATGGCCTAAGTGTGCTGCAAAAGAGACTCCAAGATGTGAGGTACAAGCCTCAGAGAAGAGCTGGTGAAGTTCATGGTGTGCACTGGGGAGCACCTTTCAGTCTAGGGCATTATAGAGCCTTAGGAAACGAGACCAGTGCAAAGTCCAAAGGTTTCCCAGATGTTGGAAGAAAACCTGCCTAGCAAATGGGACCAGATTCCTGCAAGATATTTTAGGAAGGGGGCAGATGAGCTGGAAGGAGCTAGGAACATGATTGGCAAAAGGTTTTGTCAAGAAACTTTGTGCCTGTTAAATGCTTCCAGCACAACAGAAGAACCTTATATTGTACTTTGTACAGCTTCCCCTGTTTCAAATAAGCTGCATCAGCAAAAGCACTCTTCTAGCTGTGTAACTGTTTTCACCAGACTTTTTGCTAATATAAATGTATCATTAAAAAAAAAAAAATCACATCCCTCCTCTGTCAGCAAAACTCTCTAGTGTGGAACTGGCCTGAAACTGCCTTGTCTGGTCTAGTTTATGCAAAGCTGAAACCAGGTGTTTTAGGAACTGCTCAAATTATTATTTTTACATCCCCCACCCCACATCTTTGCAGTGCACTGGGTCTGCAGTGGCTGGCAGGTGATGTGGTGCTTTGGTGAGCTGCCCATGGGATGGGCATCTGACCATCAGGGGCAGGCTCTGTCAGAGGGGGGCATCACCTTCCCCAGGGGCTGCTGCTGCTCCAGGGGAGATGGTGTGAAGGGGATCCCCATGGACAGCCACTGCTTGGACATCACCTCCAACCCCATCTCCAAACCAGCACCCTGTCTCCCTCCTGAAAAACATCACCCTGTGTAGTCTGGCGAATCGTTTGTTATATCTGCCGTCCCAGAACTTTACACAATCACACTCTAGACTGATAAAAAAATGAGTTGATTTAACAAGTTTTTTTTTACTTTCAGTAGTTTCTATAACAAAGTGCTGCATTTGCCTCTCACATCCCAACTCTTTCAGGGAACTCAACGCTGTGTTTTAACAACACTCATCACATATCCTGAGTAGAAAAAGAGAGGGAAGAGTCCAGCAGAAGGGATCATTCAATGTGTTCCAGGTCTTGGCTGATGAGTTTTTCCTCTAATGGTCTTTTATGAGCCTCTCACACCCTGGGCATCATCATACAATAGTCTTCCACATCCTGGACAAAATACTGGCATGCCAAGCTTCACGAAAACTTCTGTTTTTTAAATATGTCATAAAAGGGCCATGAGTTTGCAAGAATAAAATGAAGAGGTGTGGCAGTGTTCACAGGATTTCTTGGATGAGGGAAGACACGAGGATCTGACTCCATGTTTCAGAAGGCTTGATTTTTTATTTTATATAATACATTACATTAAAAGTATACTAAAAGAATAGAAGAAAGGATTTCATCAGAAGGCTAGCTAGCAAAAGAATAGGAAGGAATGATAACAAAGGTTTGTGGCTCGGCTCTCTGTCCGAGCTAGCTGGGCTGTGATTGGCCATTAATTACAAACACTTAACATGGGCCAATCAAAGACCTACTTGTTGCATTCCACAGCAGCAGATAATCAATGTTTACATTTTGTTCCTGAGGCCTCTCAGCTTCTCAGGAGAAAAAATCCTAAGAAAAAGATTTTTCATAAAAGATGTCTGCGACTAAGAGGGGATGTGCTGATGTCATCAAGATGTGTCTTGACCACATGTGCACACCACTGGTGCTCCTCACCAGGTGTTTCCAGTGTCCTCTAGTGAGATTTGAGGGTGCTACATCCTACAAAACTCTGAGTCTTCGGCTGCACACGAGTCTGGAGCAGCTCTAGATGATGCTGTCCCTAAGCTTTTCCTGCCTGTAGGGCCTGTCTCTACCAAAAATAATCCATATATATCACCATCCTGAGTCACATGCTTCCTCCTTTTTCAGTGAGACATTGTTTTCCCACTACACCTGTCTCAGGCTCCACACCTAAATTTCAGAACACTGGGCAGACTCAGTCCCCTATCTCCTCCACTGCCAGGCTCAGTGCTCAATGCCATTTCAGACTGTGGCATTGTGGGGCAAAAAATCTTCAGACCAGACTTCCTAAGACATGGGTCCCAGACCAAAGTGAACACTCAGTCAAGGAGAACAGAAGTATCACTGTCCAGGGCAGAAGGGAAAGACGAAAAGTAGCCAGGAATGAGCCCATGAACTGGGATGTACCCAGCATGAGCTGTGGACATGACCTCGTGCTCCAACCTAAACTGGTTTGTGGCCAAAGAGAGGCAGCTGTACCTTTCAGCACCACACAGCCTTGCTCAATGGAGATGGGCACCCAGGAGGAGCATCCTCCATCTCCTCCCCATGAGGGGAATGAAGACAGTGAGCTTACTCAGTGTGTCTAAGAACAGGTGTGATGAAAGAGGCCTATTCCATGTAGCCTCCCCAAGGCCACACATGTCTCTGCATCAAGTATTCATTCATATCTGAGCATCTTCCCTTTGGTTTTGTGAGGAACAACCTGTCCAAATTTCTGTCTAGTACATTCTCCCAAGTCACAATTTCAGTTTCTGTCTCATGTGATGACTCCCCACTAACCTTACTGCAGCAACATCTCTAAATTAGTGCCACTATGAGCAGTGCAACATTGCAACTGAGTATGGTGTCCATGTGAGCCTCTTCTCCTCATGTTTTTGTCTTCCCTCATTGTACACTCCATTATCAAGCTGAGTCCATTGTGCCCCCTTTGCCATGGAAATGTCCAAACATGGCTAGATATTTATGTGTGTGCTGGCACAAAGGAGAGGTTTTTGCTGGTTAATTCTGATACTGAAGATTAGGATCTGCTCAAGGCTGCCCCATTTTGCCACAAATAAATCACAGCAGTGACAGAAGGTAGCACTTCAAGATCCTCGCAGGAGGACAAGAAGGGAGAGAAAGACCACTGCAATGGCAAATCAGGGTTCCCAGAGATGTCCCTTTGGTCACATTTCCATTTTCTCTGTGGAACCAGGCTTCCCTCTTCTTGACCACTCTGCCAGGAGTGGAGGCTCGTGCCTGTCAGGAAAATCTGGCTGAGAGGCACCGTGGTGGAGAAACGCAACTTGTCAAATAAACATACAACATCTACAGACTTCCCTGCAGTGTTTATATGCAGCCTTGGCACCTTCCCCAGTGCAAATAGGGGTTAAATTATTCCCTGTTCTATTTGTATTTAAATGTTATGTTTCCATGATGAGTGTAAGGCAGAGGTGTCAGATGGGCCTGGTGAAGGAGGCAGGAGGCGGCGCACGTGAAAGGTGAAATAACAGAGTGCTGCAAACCAAGTGCTGAAAGGAGATGGGAAGGGGGGACACTGGAGCGAGGGGGAGAGGGGGGAGGACGGGCACTAATTAAAGAGACAGAAGGGACAATGAGATGCAGGATGTTTGACCCTCCGTGGAGCAAGAGGACAAGAACAAGAATCACAGCAATTGTGGAGGGACTGGGGGAAAATTAGGGTCACTCGCAGGGAGACATGACACAGGATTGTGTTTATCCAGATAGCTCTCGCTAATGTATGTGTGTGCGTGGGGGTACATTTAGATAAGACTATATAAATACACTTGTGTTCTTGTATTCCTCATGCGAAACAAAGAGGTTGAATCCTTGTATCAGGAAAGCACAAACCGGCTTTACCATCTAGAACTTCCGAGGCCTTGGAAATAAAGAGGGACAGATTCACCATCTCTGTGTCCCAGGCTAATTTGTATAGATAATAACTATTTGTGCCTGCTGCTGTTCCTCTCCTTCCCAAACATGCTTGCACACACAGAGGGGGAGCAGCTGCAGTGCCTTGGTGCTGGCACCATGGGAAGGAGTTTAGTTTATCTCCTTGGCACCATGACACAACAAACAAGCAACTAGAGAAGTTTTCTATGCAGGTGTGGGTAAGAAGAAAAGCTGGTGCACAAGACCAAGTGGCACATTTAACAGAGAGAATGCAGGAAACAGAGCTGATATTGCTTGCCCACTCTCCTGATATGTCCTTGGCAGAGAAGGAAGAGGAGATAGCACTGAGAGTGTTCCTGACATGCACAGAATCAGGGTGGTTTGGATTGGGAGGGACCTTTAAAGGGTCCACTTGCCCCTGCAAGTGAGGAGGGACATGCTCAGCTAGAGCAGGTTGCTCAGAGACTTGCCCAACAGATCTTGAAAGTTTTAAAGAACGAGAAACTCCCCTATGCCAGAGTTTTGCCAACTTCTTGGTGTACAAATATTCCTTGTATCTAGAGTGAATGTGCTCTTTTTTGTTTGATAAGCAGGAGTCCTTATCCTATTGGTACTGGCGATATTCAGAAGTCTGTCCCCACATCTCATAAGCATACTAAAGTATTTAAAGACCCCAATAAGGTCTGCCTGAAGACTTCTCTTCTCTCAGCCTGTCCTCATAGCAGTGGTGCTCCAGCCCCCTGTGTGCAGCCTCCTCTGGATACTCCACAACAGCTCCACACCCTTATTATGGCAGGGGCCCAGAGCTGGGTGTAGCAGTCTCAAAAATACAAAAACAGCCTCACAAAAAATGGCATAGAGAGACAGAACCACCTGCCTCAACTTTCCTTTGATGCAGCTCAGGACAAGGCTGGTTTTGGACTACAGGACCCCATTGCTGACTCATGTCCAGCCTTTCATCCCCTAGAACTCCCAACAGTGGAATCAGGCATTTTCCAAAGTCACAGTGGTGAAAAAGAGCTATAGACATGGGTTTCTTTCAGATGGTCATGACCAAGGAACCCTCCACAGGTCCAAGAAGAAAGAAGGAGCTTGAAAGAAGAAGGGTAGGCTGCAGATGCCCTGAATGTTATGAAAGTTTGGTTTGGGTGCTGAACTCAAATCTGCAAGCTCAGACCTGTCATTCTCTTGAGCCAGAGTGCCCCAACACTCCCCTTAACCTGTGCTAATCAGGTGATCAATAGGCTAAAAGCAGGGCATTTCCCAGGGCCTGGGTTTCACACTCCTATTGCCATTTTCACAGCAGTCCTACAGCTACTTGATGATGATTACCACCCTTTCCACAGGGGAAGTGATTATGAATACTGTTGTAGCTAATTGTAAATTAGCTAATTATCTTCTCCGTAGTACCTTGCTGGAAAATACATGAACCTTGTAAAATAGAGGTGCTTCAAAAATTAGGATGGGGGGAAAATCCAACAAGATTCAGAAACCCGAACAACAGAAGCATCGTGCTACCTAACTCCAAAGAATAGCAAACAAACCCTCCTTCCACCTGCAGCTCCTATTTGGCCCCTTTTCCCTCCTCCTCCCCATATCAAACAACACCCTCAAGGGGCTAATTCTGCTGCAGGCTTTAAAATGTTTGCTGAGTTCACCTCTTCCTTGCAGCTGGGTGTTGTGGGGCATCCCTAATCACATCTTAGCAGGACTGATTTCTTTGCGCTGATCTCTCCCCCTCCTCCCTCCCTGGTTTGGTTTTACTTAACAGATCCTTTATATCCCATACGTTAGCAGATATGATTGCACAGCTGCTGGTCTCCAACTGCTGGAGACAGAGGCTTTGAGACACCCGGGCTAGAGAGAATAACACTAATCTGAACAGCTGTGTGATGGGGACAAGCGCAAATGAATATAAGCCCAGGTGTGGGAGCGTAATTCTCCCGTGCAAAGAAGGAAGCTTCATCCCACAGGTGCGCTACTCTCCACTGTTGCATGTCAAAAACTTAGTTTGAAGGATTTCTCTTACTTAATTGCTTGGCTGCACCCTGAGCCTTGACTTGGACATGGATCTTGTAAACAGAGTGAAAGAGCAGCTGAACAAGAAACACAAGGTCTGTCTGATTCTGTTTGCTGTCTCCGGCAACAGCCAGTTTGGATGCCTAGGGAAGAGTAAAAGAATGGGGAATTTTGTTGATCCCCCCAAATATTTTCCTAGAATTCAGTGCTCTGCAATTCAGGGAATTCTGGAGTCTGCAGTGTGGTGGTTTTATTTTTGTTTGTTTGTTTTGGTTTGGTTTTTTGGTTTGGTTTTTTACTTTTTTTTTGTTTTGTTTTTGTTTTTGTTTTTTTTTTCATATGTTCATAGTAGTTTCTGAAGTGTCTCTCTTTGATGTAATTGTTCAGTGGACTTTTGAACCCGCGTGTGCTTGCGAGCATCCAGCACATCCTGCAGCAAGACATTCTCCAGCTTAAGCACGCACTGAGTCAGGAACTTCTTCCTTCTGCTTATTTTCAACATGCCATAAACAATTTTCAATAGATAGAACCTAGATCTTGCTTTGGGAAAGAGTGGAAATCATTCCTGATCCAGTTATGGAAGAGTGAATATCCATGAGGATATTCAAGAGCTTGGCTGAAGCTCTTTTCTGTATGTTTCAGACTGGTTTTTGGGACTCCTGAGTCCCATCTTAAGCCGTGCTTTGGAAACTAGGGAAAGCAAAACCACTTTTCTGTTAGAGTGATTTATTATTCCTGGTACCAAAGAGATGGATGACTGTGCAGTTACTGTTATTAAATACTTATATCTCTGCCACGGACAGTGGCCTCAATGGAAATATGGACTACGTAAGTTACCCAGTGAAAAAGGCAGCCTCAGTTTCCCCATCTGCAAAAAGAATAATTTGGTGTTTGCAGCTGGCAAAACTGGGCATTGGTGAGGTTTGCCATACTCCAGGAGCACAGGTAGCCTGGCAGAAATAGTGAAATGTACCTGGCAGGCTGGGAGTCAGGACTACAGCTGAACCCTGCAATGGCTTCTATCAGATTTAAGTGGCTGGAGCTTTCCCTACTCCTTTTCACACAAGAGTGTGAGGGTAAGTCAAGGCAGGGTTTAGTCCTCAATAAAAGTCTACTTTGGTAAATTTCAATGACTGTGAATCTTGAAGTTATCTTACAGGGAGAGGTTTTCATGTAGTGTGATCCCTAAAGACAATGACACCCTGACCAAGGTGCTTGTGTCCAAAAGAACACAGGCGTTGGCTGCTGTTGGCCCTGTGAGAAACTGGAAAGAAAATTAACTTGTTGCCAGATGTTGAACCTAATGTCTAAGATGATGTTTTTTTGATTAAACATGACTAGACCTATTCTCTTCTTTCAGTGTCCTAGTCTATGTTACAGTCCTTCCTTCCTGAGAGAAGACCTGCTGTACAGGGAATTGGGAGAGGTCCTTGATGTGCAGCAGCTGTAAACCCCATCCAGGTGTTGTCTGGGAGAGCAAGGGTAGGAGCAGGATGGAAAAAGTGCAGAGCCATGATGAACAATGGAAGGAGATGGAGGGTACTCTTCAGAGCAGGAGGGTGGGTGTAGTTTGGGTTTGGCTGGTCTGTGCTGCAGGAGCAACGCCCTCTGTGCACCAGCACTGAAGTGAAACCCAACCACAAATCAAGAGCCTCATCTGGGCAGCTGAGATGAAAACACACTCAGGCTTCCTCTGTGTGCACATGGAACTTTGGCCATGTGCTAAACAAACCCTGCCATGAAGACATAGCCTAAAAGATCCCAGCAGCAGACTCTTCTTGTACAGCTGCAAATATTATAACCCCAAGACAAATATCTGTAGTTCTGACTTGCTGAACAGCACCATCACAAGTGTCCATTGCCAAGATTGCCTGTGCAGATCTCAAGTGACAGGTTTTATGGTGTTTGATATTGAGCTGGGAAAACAACTTGAAAAGATCCATTTTATTTGTAGCCTTTGCTTTGGAAAGCTGCTGGTGAGAAAAGCCTGAAACCCCGTGCCAGGCAAAGCATAAAGCCTCTGCCTCTGAACTGTGCCTCACTGCTCATGATTCTTCTTAGTCGTTGTCTGAAACACACAACTGGAATATTTTTGAGAATTGTTCCTGAGGCAATGCCTTTTAGGAAAAGACTTGGGAGTCAGAATCTGGTCTTTCTAAACTCAACCTATAGCCTAAACACACACTTTCTTTTCACAATCCTGCCACAACAGGAAGAATATCTGAATTTAAATCAACCTTTCAATCATGAAAAAAAGGTAAAATTAGACCTCTTTCCATAGCTGTTGGCAGCCTGTTCTTACAGTTCCCATTTCCCAGGAACAACCTTGGAAACATTCTTGGGAGAAAGCACCTAAGGAGACCCAGCATGGAAGAATGGATGTGCCCAGCTGTGCTATGACTAAACTTCACAGGAATTTGCATGACTGTTTAGGCTCTTTCCTCTTGTGAATCCACAAATATTATCTTGGCTCAGTTTGATGGATTTCCAGAAGAAAAAGGAGATAAAGGAGAAGACTGTCTTGTACTATCAAATGACACCTCAAATGAACACTGATTTATGCCTTTGCACTCATCTTTCAGAGGCAGCTCAGATTTGAATACCACTCCTATTGCCTTTGGTTCTGGGGAATTTAACAGATCTTAATTCCTATGTGTAACATCCCCTTTTCACTCTGTGGCCACACAAGGTTGAGGCTGAGCCTGAGGGGCCATTTGGTTTTCACACCCATTCAGAGCAAGGCTTAGAAGCTTCTTGACAAACTCCGCAGGGTCAGTGGTGTCAAGACTGGTATGTCAGGAAAATAAGTTTCAGTTCCTAAACTCATCTCACTGGTGACCTGTCGAAGCTTTGAAACCCTTTCCAGAAGCCTAGAAGGCCAAGACATTAATCTGTGGTAGCACTCCAGCCTTGAGCACTGAGGACTATTGAAACAGCGTGGGCACGGGCAGGAAGGGGGGTGGGAAGGACATATTTTCTCTTGCAGCAGCTGGGATGACATTTCAGATCAAATTAAACTTCAGTTTTTAAAGACTTCAGTGGAGGTAATTGAAACACTTCCTCACAATTGCCTGAACCTAAGTGTTATCTCTCTTTTCCTCTGTATATCATCCCTTTTCCCCCAAGCCTGAGACAGCCCCGCACGGCCACAGCCTCCTTAATATTAAAGACGGTGATTAAATGGGATTCGCCAAAAGACAAAGGGCTGAAAACCTGCCAATTGTTAATCCCTCCTTTGCTGTGCTTAAAAATTCCATTTTCTTCATTTGAAGAAAGGAGGGGGGGAAGAAAAGAGAATTATACGTCTATGTCTAATTTAAATTCTGGTGTCGCGGGTCCTGTTCCCTTCTCCCTCTCTTGACGTCTGAATATATTCCTTTATTACCATTATTACAGCTTTCTGATTGCATTAAAATTCATCCACACGCTTCTCTCCACATTCCACTTTTCTTTTGCCAGTTTTTTTGCTAATTCCCTTTTTCTCTCTCCCCTTTTCTCCCCACTTTCAAATTATACAGAATGTCATTAAAGATCTCCACAAAATGCCTCAACTCCCTTCTCTATTGCTTTTATAAACTTCCTGGCTTTTTTTCCCTCTCCATGCCCTCATCTACAAACAAAGAAAATGAAGAAAAGGCAAAAGAAAACAATAATAATAAAGGAATCCAAGCAGCACATCTCAGAGGTCTCAATAACACCTTTCCTACTTCATACAGCTCTTAGCCTAATGTTCACTTCAGTTATGGAGCTGTATTTCACACAGAGTTTTGTGCATTACTTGTTTGATGCTGTACCTGGAATCTTTAGTTAAAATCAAAAGTGGAGTTTGCCAGGCTGTGTTTATGCGCATGTGATGAGATAGTCTTGCCTGTAACTGCAAGCAGAAAAATAAGAAGGTTGGGAGGAAAAAAATAATTTTGCCCCGCTTTATGGAGCAAGAGCTGAAACCCTGTAAGGGCTTGCTTGTGGATGTGAGCAGTGGAGCTGGGCATGCAGTGCATGTGGCCAGTTGCAGGTGAAGAGTACAAGACCTGAACCCCAATAGGATCCACCCAGTTAATCCTGCAGACATCCCACTGACTGCTAGGACACCCTAAAAGTGACTTTTTTCCCCCACAAGGCAGGTCACCTATAAAGACAGCATAACTTTTGCTAAACCAGTTCAGCTCTAACTGGGCGGAAGTCCCATTTGTTAGATTTTATTGATAAAAATGGAGGTGAGAATGGGACTCTGCTTCTATATAGAACACACCTGCATGTGGGCAGCTGAACAATGAGGTGGAGGCACATGACGTGGTGCCAGTGTGATTAGGCTGGGGTGTCTGATCCTCCCAACCTGTCCTTGTGACTCTCCTAGCCCAGCTGGCAGGGAGAAGCTGCTATTATGAAACTTTAATGCATTCTTGCCGGTTCTTCCCAGGGTGCCTAAGAAGGTTTTTTGTTATTGTTGGTAGTTTTACGTTTGGTTGGTTTTGGGGTTTTTTTTTGCTATTTATTATTTTTGCTGCTGTCACCCTCAATTACACTGATATAATGAAATGACTGAAACTGGATGAAAAATTGAATTTTTTTCTATAAGAAATACTGATGTCTCAAAAAATGTACTTCCACTTTGAATTGGAGAGGCCAAAGTTCTTGTGAAACGGAAATTCTTCAGTTGTGAAATGTTACAGGGTATTGTCTCAGAGGAATAAAAAGCCTTTGTCTTAATAACCTCAAAACATAAAATATATAAAGCAGAATGGCTGTGGTTTTCAGCCAGACAAAAGAAAGTATATTTTCACACACTATATGAATAAATAAAAGACATTTCTGTCATGGGATGTTGCTGAATGCAAAAGTAATAAATTAGCTCTGAGGCGAATGAGACAGATAGTGGTGCTTATGTCCACTCAGTGCTATAAAACATGAATATCCAGATGCAAAATCTATCTTAGTCACTAAACCTCTGTCTGCTGGAAGCCAGAGGGTGTTAGGGGGAAGACCACTCTTCATAAAAGCCATGTTCCTACTGTTTCTAATGGGCACTGTTGGAACACAAGATGCTGGACTTGAGAAACCTTTGGTCTAACTCAGGATGGAAGCTAGTGGTTTAATACAATACAGACTTGAAACAAAATTAAATCAAAAAGATCCCATTAAAATGATAGATTTGTACCTCCTGAAAAGAGAACTCAATGCATTAATTAAAAAAAAAAATGTCCCCTGGCAAAAATCTCACTGAAATGAATCTCTTCCAGGGGAATGCTTTGCCTGTTACAAAACTACACGTTGGGCTAGGCACCTGGCCTTTTGAAATACTTTGGCCAGCTTGACAAATGACCCAGGAAATGCATGGGTCTGCTTCAGGATGTCACCCAGCGGAATCTGGCTTGACTTATCCACATATTCATTTAAACTGTTACCCTAAGGTGTGTCTGAGGAGGAACATTATATTCCAGTGATGTTACACCAGTGCTTGAAATAAACATTGGGGATTCAGGGTTAGAGCTGAAGCTTATTGAAGTTAATGAAAAAGAGTACCACAGAGCCTTGCAGGCTTTGGATCAGAGTCCTGATTTGCTGAAGCACTGCTCAGATGTCCCTGCCACTGCTGGGTACTGCAGATTCTCCCTGATGCAGAACAATGTCAAACACCCATGCCAGGAGAGATCTGGTGAGGACAGGGCAGAAGGACAGCAAGAGCCTGGACTACACCCGTCACATCTTTTCTGTGCCAGGGTTTGGTAGTCTGCATGTGTTTCCCTGGTTCATCCTGTTTGCTTACACTCCTTTCACCATTCTGTTGCAGTAAGGAAAAGAAAACAAACCCCCTGTGAAATCTCCTGCACAGGCAAAACTCATCCTTCCTCTGAGCAGAAGACTTTCCTGCAGGTCTCACCCCAGGTTTTAAAACAGCACTGCAGAGAAGTGAAGGAATGCAGTAAAATTGGGATCAGACAGGATGCCCTGAAATGCCAGGCAGGGCTTGCAATAGAATTTATAATCAACACACTCACAGGGGAACTTTCCTTCAGTGACAGCAATATTCAGCACACACTTGTGACTAAGTAAGGCCAGCTAGACCCAAAAAGAAGTTATCCATAAAGGTGGGATGTCCAGAGCCCTTTCTGGACATCCTTCAGTCACTTTTTCTCCCTGCATTTCAGCTGCTTTCAAACTCAGAGGAGACCTATCCCACGGAGCACGCTGAAGCCAAAGATTATTCCTCTTGGGGAAAGCAAGGCTGCTTTCTTTGATGTCACTTAGCATCTCCCTACAAACATTTTATTGAAGATTATTTCTTCCACCCACCTTCCCACCCCCCAGCTCTCAGCTCCGGCTGGCTTTAAATGCCACTGTCATTTCCATCCGCTGACAGAGCTCTTTAACTGCCGCGCCGAATGGCATTCGCTAAAACCAACTAATAGAAGGAAATGAGGTTAACCTTTAAGAAAGGTGAAAACGAGCCGGGTGCTATGCCAGCAGTAAAGAATTAGTTCATAAACAGCCTCCCGCTGCAGAGGCAGGCTAATGCAGGCACTGATGCTACTGGCAGGGCTGTGGACAGCTGGGTCTCAGGGTGAGCGTGGTCAGGATAAGGCTCAGCACCTCCCCATCCACACATTTTAGTCAGCCCTTCCCTGGTGAGCCTGTGGGGACAGTCCCACAGTTCTGATCCTGGCTGCTGTGGTCTGAAATCACAGCAAACGGGTGTTGGTTGTAGTGGATGTCTATGAAATATTAGTGGCTTGCATCTCCAGATCTTTTCTCCAGTATCTTCTCTCACATGCAGGAAGATGGGAGTGCTTAGGGCCAAATCCTGCCTTGTCTTTCTCCTTGCTGAGTTCCTCCTTTCCATCAGTCTTGTTTAATCCTTCTCAGCTCAGCCCAATGCCACCTAGTAACTCTTACTGAATGAGGGCTCTGCTTCTGTAAAAGTAGCAGAGCTGGGTGCCCTTGACCTGTCTGAAGGACCATTATTGTCCCCATGTTTTCCTTCAGGATTAATGAATTTGTTGTCTTGCTCATCAAAAGTTAGATAAAAATCCTGGCTTTGAACCACACCTTGATCTTACATGCGCCACTCAAGCTCATACCTGAGACTCTGCTCATGGAGGAAAGCAAAAGGGAAGAGCTGGGGACAAAAGACTTCTATACACCTGCAAGAGATGGATCATCTCTTTGTCTACTCAGAAGACTCGTGTCCAAGGCCAGGTTGGATTCGGATTTGGCTTTGAACAACCTTGTCTGGCAGAAGGGGGTCCCTGCAAGTGACAACTGTGTTGAACTGGATGATGTTTTTTCTTAACAGCAGGTGAGTCTTAATAGAGGGGAATTCAATCCCTTACCAGCATGGGCATCAGAAGGAGATGCAACACAGTGCCACGATGGGAGCAAGACAAATATTTGTCAAGTAGTTTTCTACTGACAGTGCTCTGCTTCATCTAATTTTAATTAGACCAGAGAGCCTGAAGGATGCATACACTACCAACTGTATCAACAACAACTGGCAGTATAAGATGGAGCCCATATGAAGTTTGTCTCCTGTTTTCAGTCAGTTTGTATAGATTCATCTCTGTTTTTTCACAGAAGTGCTCTGAAGTTGGTCTTTCATTTCAGTCCTGCACAGTGCTGCCCATACTATTGCTTTTCTCTTGCCATGGCACATTATCCATGTCAAAAGTGTTTGAAAGAGAAAGTGATACACCTGGACCAAACGATTAGTAAGCATAAATCTAGAAAGCTTCTTGGAACAAGATCTTACTAGGTATAAATCAAGATTACAGACATACACCATGCAGTGATAGAATTATTTGTCCCACCAACACAGCTAAGGCAAGATCAGCAAATATAAAAAACTGTTATCCCATTCCTACTAATGTGATAAATTAATTGATTAATTCAGAGTAAAGTCCAAGTCTCAGAAAGGTGTTTCTAACCACTAGAGCTTTACTGTCCATATAGTAAAAAATGACCCTCCACGGGCCGTTTCCACCTCAGATTTCATCATTACTAATGATGCTTTTTGGTTAATAATGTTTTTTGGGGTGTGTGGAGAAAGGAGGGCTGTGCAAGCCAGATCTGAACCTGGCTCTGGTCCCTATTACTGCAACTATGCTAAGGGGAGTCATCTCTTCCCTTCCATCAGCAGCCAGGACTCAGAGAAACACAGAGAGAGGCAGAGAGCGAAGGTGCTGTTTTATAGCAAGCCTTTTCTGAGCCTGAGAGCTCGCTGCACTATTATTTTCCCTTTTCCCTTCATTTCAGGCCTTTTTTTTGTGTTTCATGTTTGGCCCTCGGCAGGCTGAGAGACGTGCTGACAAGTTGTAGCTCTCACTCGGCTTGGCGAGGGCTTTGTTCTCTGTGTGCGTGGCACAGACTCACTTCCTCTCTCGCAATGTGACAGCGAGCGATAACACTGACACGGGGAGCCAGCGCCGCGCTCCCCGCGCTAAAGACCCTCTTCAGTGATCTGCAGCATCAGTCAGCCTGCAGAGATGGCCATGGCACTGGGGAAAATGCAGTGGTGGCAAACTCCTCCTTGCTCCCCAAACCCTGTTAACCCCCGGCTCGTCAGAGGCTCACACGCCTGATTGTTCAAAAGCGATTTTTAGGGGTTTGGTCTCTCCCCCTCCGTACTTGAGATGCCCACAGAGCTGGCCCAGGGGGCTGGAGCACTGTGCTGAAGCCATCCTGCTGCTGCCCCGCAGCCATCCCCACAGGCTGTGTTTTGGCTAAAATGTGTGTCCTGGTGAGGGGCCAACTCTTACTACGAGGACAACAGGCAGAGCGAGCGACAGCATCACCGCTTGCTTTGATGTGCATCCTCTTATGACAGGAGCCTGTCTCTGACTTCTCGCTTTAATGTGTTTGGCATCGTGTTCAAATTAGAAAAGTTTTGGAGAAAAGTGCAGTCTCTCTCCAGGTGATTAAAGTGCTCTTCTGTATATAGCCTATTTTTCCCAGAAAAGATACTTCCGTAAAGGCCCAAGTCTCTTGGAGTTCTCTCAGTCAAGGATGGGCACAACTTTTCATACCTGGCACTTAGAGACATGTGTTTCATTTATAGAGGTTTTTTAAAAAAACTATTGCAGTTTTTAAAGGATGAATGCCAGGCTTGGATCAGTTTTCTGAAGTACTCTCTCCACCAGTGTCATCTACCAAAAATCACCTTTGTCCTTCAGGTTCTATGTTTATATATCAAGAAGCCTGCGAGATGGTTTTGCCCACCACCATGCTGGGACATGATGTTGTCTTCCCCAGTTGTGCTAGCCACTTTTCTACACCTTTGCCTAGGTACTTTTCAAGGTTGCTGCCTCATGAAATGCAACCCCTCATTCTTTAGGCCTGTTTTGCAGCCCTATTCCACCCTGAGTCAACTTAGATTTGGCTCTGCAGAAACACGCACATAATGTCTCAGCCAGCCAAAGCTTGTTCAGAGTGACCTAAGTGACTTAGATGACTCTGTATCAGAGCTCTGTCCTTACAATTTTCCATTTTGTGTTATCCACAGATTT
Organism: Melospiza georgiana; assembly: GCF_028018845.1. Classification (NCBI taxonomy): domain Eukaryota; kingdom Metazoa; phylum Chordata; class Aves; order Passeriformes; family Passerellidae; genus Melospiza; species Melospiza georgiana. Next base: position 75,666,050 of record NC_080465.1, read on the forward strand.
TATCAGCCGGGATATTTAATTCCACATCATTCATGACAATGCTGACTAGCGTCAGAGCTGGCTACTGATCCGTGTAGAGCCCTGCTGCAAATACCCTCACTCTATCATGGTTTCTCTTTGACAACTGCATTTTGAGATTTGTCCATTACCCACTTCTTAATCCATTTAATGTCCACCCTCTTGAACACTGTGCTCAGCAAGAACTACAAGGAAGTTCCAATTCTAGAGAACCTTTGCAGCTCAAGATAACTTATACTGATAAGGAAAACTCAATCAGTCAGTTTTGCCACGGGGGAAGATAGGATCTCAAAGACACATAGCCCCTCTCCTTCCTTCCCTTGCCTCTGGCATTGTTCCTTCTCCCAGCTTGAACAGCAGGACTTCACCTCTGCTGCAGCACCATCCTCTAACAACATTATTTAAGTAATACTGCATTTTCCTTTCTCCAGATATTGCTATAGAAGTTGGGCACAAACCTCAGTTATTTCTGTTCTTTGCTCTTGGTTATTGCAGCATATTTTTAATGGCTCGTTCACTGGCAGTTTTGTTTGCTATGCGGGAGTAGATGTTATCTTTGCAAATACAGTGACTCAACTACCCTAAGAAGGACCCTCTTCTTCTTTATTATATTCTTGCCACTACTATGTCTGTGGCACCCTGGGATTAAATACCCCCTTGCAAGCTACTCCCACCAAGATTGTGAGAGCTGGAGAGACCAGCAAATAAAGGAAACCAAAGTCATAATTCCTAAGAGCGTTTCATATAACAAGAAACACAGGACAGTTTTTTCCTTTCTCCACCTCTATGTGTTTTTTTTTCCTGGGAGCAAAAGTAATTGTACTGTATGCACTCAGAGACCTCCCTGCACAGTGGAGCAATGTAAAGGCAATAGGGTTCTTATCATTCAGCCTCCCTGAACTTTTCTCTGAGCTGGAAACCAAGCCCAGGTCCCAGTTGGGATGACATTTATTTAGCATATGTAATGTTAACCAAAATATGTCAGGGAACATGCATTGAGTCCTGCTTTGTCTTTTTCACTGTTTCATTATTGGCTTCCACTCTCTCTTTTTTTGACCTGTTCCAGCCACGTTTGTCCCAGACTTGGGAAAATCTAGCCCTGGGTGGTTTGGTGGTCCTTGGTCTTACAGACAGATACTTGTCCTGTCTTTTTTTCAGGCAGTAGCTCACCCCTTATCTAAGTGGAAGCTAGGACACAGAGAGCAGTAGCTTGAAGGATTTGGTGCAGGCTTTTCTGAATTTTAACAAAAACACTGAAAGTTTGCCCATCAATAACCCACTCATGAGTAAGATACAACAGTTTGTCCCCAGGTCCCTAAGGATTCACCTCACGTTCAAGAGACAGCCTTTTATCTCCCTGTTTTTGCTGTTAGATGTGAGAGTAGTTCTGGGCAAACCTCTTTGTTTTCATTTTTTTTTTATCTCTTCACCTGCAATCCAAGGGAGTTTTGGGCTTGATTGTTTTGATACCCAATTCTGAAAAAACATGCTACCACAGCAATGATGGCAGACTTAATGAAGGTCTAACATAATCATTCAAACACTGCCGAAGTATAGTAGGTGGTGGTGTTGGCCTAGATTCAGGCTTGGGGTGACACAGAAGTTAAACAGACACACAACCTGGAAAAGACTCTGGGGATTGTGAGCACTTGGCTTGCAGCACAACCCCACAAAAATCATGATCCTTTCCTCTGGACTTTTCTACAGCATTTTTCAGAAGACTAGTCCATAATCCTGACTTCAGAGAGCTTTGCACAGGCTGCCTAAATTTTATTAAAGTGCAAGATTTGTAGTTCAGTTCACCCAGAAAAATCGTGTGTCTGGGTGTTTGCATATGGATGCGTGCAGCGTGTGGGAGTGATTCTCTAAATAGGAGGCGAAGTGCCTATCACAGAGAATAGACCTTAAAAGGGTTTTCTGAGCTGTGAGTGAGAAACCAAAGCTGGGAAGAAAAAATAAAGCAAAAAGACAACCTTACCACTACCACCAGCAACTCAAATTAAAAAGCAATTGTGTGTGTAAGGAAAAGGAAGATTTGGAAATACAGGGATAAATGACATTTTTTGTGAAAGCCTCCCCCACTCCTGTCCCCAAGTGATAAGGAAATGAGCTGGATGCCAAGGGAACTTCAGGTTGGATTCAGGAGAAGGAAACTATTTCAGGTCAAACTTTGTTTATGATTTTAGCTTGGGTTCCAGCATCAAATGACATTGGGCAAAGGTGCCACTGTCATCACTTCCCAAACCTGTGTGTCCCCACAACTTGACGGAGATGTGGACAGATATCCTTGGGCAGGTGACCCTTTCATGCCTTCCCCTCCACAAACACTACCACCAAAGTGCCACCCACCCTCTGGTTTTTGTGCTGTCCATCCCAAGATCCTACCACTGCCTTCCAAGGAGCAAACCTTCAGGAATGCTTAGAAAAGGGAGAAACTGCTCTTCTCCAGGGGAGCATGGGCTACCCAGTATCCTGGCAGGAATCTCCACTGTCCTGATTCACTGTTTTGGAGGAGCAGGGAGCCTGGCAGTCAGTGCTGCTGACTTCTGGGCATCTGAGGGAGCTGGCACTTGTCAATCAGTGCTGATCAAAGTGAGAGGGACCCAACCAAAGGTGTGCCAGCAGGAGTGGTGGGTAGCTAGCATGGGCACAGGCAAAGTGAAGTGTTTAAAATGCCAGAGACAGTGTGAGAGTTTATTTCCATTGTCTGTGGTGGAGATGTGGTCATTGCCTACTCTCCACTCCCATCACCCAGTCTGAGATTCCTGAGTCCTCAGAAATCTCTGCGTGGTGCCAGACCCAGCCCAGCACCGAGCCCTGCCTCGGAGGTGTTGAAGGGCTGGCAGGATGGCACTGCTGCTGATTTCCTTCCTCGCTGCTGTTTGGGCAAGCAGCAAGGTAGGAAAGGGGGGATGATTGAAAGGAGTGGGAGAGAAGACGAAAGGGGGAAGAAAAGATAATAAGAAAGCCCCCACTGCCCTCTGCTATTGTGCTGTTCACTAGAAGACTCCCTACAGAATTACGCTGTCGTCTTGCAGGAAAGCATGTAATAACTGAAAATACAGTGTCAAAAGGAATTTTTCAGTCTTTGACAGCTCATAAATTACAGTTCGTTGACTTCTTCCTGTGTCTAGATTTAAATTAATAGGCAAGCAGATATATATTTCTTTTGCTCCTTTCTCCTGAACAGTAGCAGTTGTGGAAGTGACGAGGTTTCTTGTGTCTCTATCTCCCCTTTTCCTCCCTTCCTTCCTTACATTCAGTCTCACCCTGGTGCAGGACAGACCCTTCTCTGGAACCCCAGGGTATGGCACAGCAGTCCTCCCAACACTGCCTCTCCCCAGCGCACAAGTGGGACTGCAAAGGCAAAAAAATGCTCTGATCCCTGCAGCAAATGGTCACTTTTTAAAATCAAACCCCTTCAGAGGAGGTATTTGGTGGGAAATAGTCACAGGTGGTAAAGGTCAGAGATGCTCAAGTAAGTCAGTCGTGGCTGTGGCATCCAAAGTGAAGACAAGCAAAAAAGAATAGGCCTGCCTTCTAAATAAATCAAAGTGAGATGAGATGGCCATAGATGAAAAAAACCTGCATTGCCCTTTTCATGGAAATATAGGTGCTCACCTGTAGTGAGAATAATGGTGACTATGAAGATGGATGGGTGGATGGATGGATGGGTGGATGGATGGATGGATGGATGGGTGGATGGATGGATGGATGGATGGATGGAATATCAAACAGGCTAGACAGGAGGTCATTGCTGCAGAAAGTACTCATGCTCTAAAGGGGTTGCATCCCACCTTCCTTGAATTTTTGGATGCTCCATAGTAAGCCTGCTGGATCTGAGCAGCCCCAGTATTTTGCTGCTGGGAGAAATGATCTGGGAAGTTGGAAGCTTGCACACCACTGACGATGCCCTGTGAACAGGAGTGCTCAGCAGTGGAGTTGTTTGGTGGCATATCAAAGCACGGTGGGGAGCTGCTATTGCTGCACAGGACCCCTTGTTCCTTTGAATGGTGACACATTTATGAGTTTCAGGCAGGACAGCCTGAGGTCTGCCTGTGATGTTGCTCTGCAGGTGCAAGGAGGTCAGCCTGCATCAGTGATGGCTGTGAAATTCCTTGGAGGGTGTGGATTGGCACCACGTAGGCAGTGAAATGCGTCAAGTGTTTTGGGTCCGGCGGTTTGAAAATGTCTTGTGTTAAAAAGAGGTTATTAATAGTATTAATGGTTCTGCTACAAGCTGTAGTCTGTAGCTGCCTAAGGAGCTGGGGTGAGTACTGGGATGTGCTTGGCAGCTCCTGGGAAAGAGCAGCCCAGGACAAGCATGTTTTTTGGGAGGGTGGCAATGACTCAGAGCTGGGGGCTGAACATTTTCCTTACTTGCCAAAGCAACACAAAGAAAGGGAGTGAAAAGTGCGGAGCCAGAAGGAACACAGGTCCTGTCTGCCCTGACAGGGGTGTGTGAAGGGACAAGTGTGACAATCACACATTTGAATCATCTGAAAGGTCCTGGTGCTTTCACCACTGGCTGTGTTCACACGGGCTGTGTGGTCACGTCCCTCTGAGGAGGCAGCTCCTTGTGAAGCACTGGGTGTTCAGCCACCTCTTGGCTCAGCATTCCCGGTGGGATGCCCTTTGCGGTGGGACTTGGAGGGCTCAGAAGGTGGAAAGGAAACTGAGGGGCTCTGTGGGCACGAGCAGAGTGCAGGAATGGAAGAGTAGGAGAGCCAGCAGTCCCAGGTGTTTGCCCTGCAGGGAGCTCTCTCTGTGTGCAGTGGCACAGGGAGGTTTTTTATTGACCAGCTTCACCATGAAGTGACCACTCTTTGTGGTATTGGGAGACATCTCCAGGTGCTCATGCTATCAGCTCAAGTGCAGTGACTACAGTGACTACAGGAGGGACAGAAACCCTATTCCAGCTCATGCAGGAGAGAAGTAACCTAATTAGTACTGAAGGTTTCTCATTCTGCAGTTACTTAAGGCCTGAGTTTGGCTCCTTAGAGGGGGATGGTGTTTGGGTATGCTGACGTCTTGAATGGGATACTTCTGGCACTAGGTGCTTATTATCTGTGACTCAATTCAAGAAAACCTGTTCTGAGGAAGTCACTTATTTGTGATGCCTCGTTCAAAGGGGTATGGAATACCCCAGGAATTGTGATCCTGCTTAGGGAGGTGTGGGGTGGGTGTGTGGGACAAGTGTTGCCATTTGCAGTTTAGGTGACAATTTGTGCAGCCATGGAGAGCCATCAGTCTCTCTCACAGTCTGACACATACCTGTATCAGCACTATTTCAACTGGAGTTGCTATAAAAAGAGTGTAAATTAGTCTCAAATCAGAAAATGAATTCTTCAACATATTTTCACAAACCCACAGAGGGCCCTTTTCCATGGCTCCCAGTCTGCCACAGACCAGTGTAACACTGGTTTCAGCCCATGGACACCACCACCAAAGGGACAGCCAGCCTATGCCAGTTTGTACTAATTTCAGCTCCTAAATGTTTCCCACAGCTTCTTGCTCCTTCCCCTCCCTTGGACAGCCTAACCTGTTCTTCTCCTGCAGCTCTGCCTGCCATACTCTGATGAATACTTGTTGCAATCCCCATCTTTATGATTTGCAAAACAGCATTTTGCAGAGGACGCAAAGGCAGAAGTGACAGAGAAATAAGGCAACCTTTCCATCCATTTATCAAAGTCCTTGAATTTCCCATTTCAAGGAAACAATCAGAAATAGGGAGCATAAAAATTGAATATGAAATCCAGGGCATTTTAAATAAATGGAAAGGTTAACAGCAAAGCCAGATCTCCTTGATGATAATAAGATAAAATCAGTCCTGAGACCTGTTGATCCCAAATGGATCTTGTTTATTAGGAAGAAGTAATTGAATGTACTGATAGAGGAAAAACACAGAAATATAATGTTTATTAATTTCCTTTTTTTGCTGTGTTACCTGGATGTTTGGTTTTGCAAAGTGCAAAAAATGGGTCCAATATGCTGTAGCCAAGAGAGACCCACTTAAGCACACTCAGTGGGTCACTCCACATTAAGCCATGGGCTGCATTGCCCTGGAAAAGGCATCATTAGGCATAAATGAACCACTCCAGCCTCACAAGGAGGTGGGAACAGGTACTGCAAGCACCAGGCAGGAACCTCACAACCAGTCTTGAGAGCCAAGAAGTCATGGTCACTGATTTACTGCTGCCCATTTGGCTGTCTCCTGGCTAAGGAGAAGTTTTCGTGATAGTTGTCCAGCATAATTATTTTCAGGCATAGAAATATTTAAATAATGAAGCTCAGAGGTGTGATTTTTGAGCTGAGATCTCATCTATTTAGGTGTTTACAGCGCAAGTGTCAGAATGATGTCTCATCTTCAGGCTCAATGAACCAAAGAGACCTTTGGGAGGTCATATTCTCCCATGTCTGTGAAATCTGTGAGGTTTGCAGTGTCTTAGTCCAGAAAATTTGATGCAGTCCCTTCTAAGGAAAATGGTGCTAGACAACAAGGCCACGGGTCCAGTCTCCTGCTCATTAAATGTTAAAGATCCAAGATAAAATGAAGAATAAATGGAATGAGCCCAGACTTCTTTGGGAGAGGGAACTGGTTAAATGCAAGGCATACAATTAATTTCCCCCCAGGGAATTTGCAAAGGAGCCTATGAGGAATGTGGTCTATTTCAGGAATAGTTGAGTAACAAACGTTTTTTGCTGTGCAGCAAATCTCAGGTGCTTTTTATTATTGTTTTTCTGTAATTTTAATCACTCAGAGCCAAATGTCACCACTTTTTTCACTGTCTCCAGCAATGATCTCCAGGAGCATCACAGTTACTTAGAATCATGTTTCTATTTCTTTCCATTTGTCTATCCTTCTCCTAATTTCCCTTGCTAACCTGCACCATTAATGTGTTTCCCCTCCTTGCTGCCAGTGTTGGAGGTGGTCCTGGCTGTGCTCTGCTCCTTATGAGAGTGGATGATGATGCCTTCAGTGCCAAAACTGACTGTGCCTGCCTGTGACAGCCTTGGCCAGGCAGCTGGAAAAGGAAAGAGTGGAGGAGCCCATGCTCCCTGTCTGTCCTTTGGTTTCAGGTCCTCTGGGTCAGGCCCACAGGAGGCTGTGGGGTGGATTACACTGCCTGTCTCATGGCTAAGCAGAGGACTGCCATGCCCAGGGTGCACAGTCTGACATCTCTCAACATCACGAAATGTACTAATTGGGGTTTTTTTGGTGCATTTTTTTTTTTTTAATTTAATGGTACACTAGGACACTGAACCTGCATTTTGATCAGAGGCTGATGAGTTAAGGATATGGGGAATTAGGCTCAGCTGGGCTTCTCTGCCATGGGCTACAATAGCTTATTTTAGTCTGTACAGTATTTCCAGCAAAATGCTTTGAAATCTCAGAGCACCTTCTGTGTGAGGGACAGGGAACTCTTTACCATCAAGGAGGCAATGTGGGAAAGAAAGCGGGAAGCTTTTAACCCCTGTCACTCATCTGTCTGCTTCTCAAACCAAGGCCCAGAAAATCTCCCCCTCTAGCTGATGGGATGCCTTTGCCATGACATCGTCCTGACAGCTCCACTCTCCCGCCCCATCCCCTGCCCCCACCCTGGAACACCCATTTTCATGTGCTTGTGAGTGTGTGCTTGTGTGTTCGCAGGGTATGGGTGCCTTTAAACACAAGCAATTCGAGTGAAATCTTACACCACCTACTCAGCATCCCTTGGATAATCAAGTAATAAAAACCCCAAACAAACAACGACCCAACAATCTCCCCCTCCCCAGCTTGTCCTGAGGTTTCAGCCTTAATTCTAACCCAATTCTGACCCCCTGCTTTCCTTGCCCTGCATTGCAGAACAAGTTGTCTGCCTTGGCATGCAGTGCAGAGGAGTTTTCAGTGCTGGAGTTTGTTCTGCAAGGACTAGGCTGTTCTGGGACTTGGGAAGAGACAAAATATCCATCACGCAGGATGAAAGCCAATGTCTAATTCAGGAAAACTGGCAAGGAACTGGTTTGGTGTGAGGCTATCTTAAAACTGCCTTCTGCTTCTACTAGAGCACCTGGTGCTTCTGAAAGCTTGATTGAAAACAGGCTAAAAAAATTCAGTTTCTGTTTTCTTTATCCAGTGTTGCTCTAACTGTTTCACATAATTGCATTCATTTATTTCCCCTCTGAGATGTTTCTACAACCTAACCATGCACACATGACCTGAAAAGGGGTCTGATTCTGTTGGGGGTGATGACTCTGGGGTTCATGCCCAGCAAAGGACAAGACAGCAATATCTGCATGCCAGGGAAATGCAAAGCCAGACACCTGTGCATGTCATTTGGCAGGAGATGCATAAAAGCACAGAGTGTAGTAAGGTGTGATTAAAGGAGGAAAAGGAGTCCTGGAAAGAAAGAGAGCAAGGAAGGGAAAAAGAAAAGAATGAACGTGATGAGGGAATGATTGCACCTCTCAGTCCTACCTTTCTCTTTCAGTACAGTGACAAGAGACATGAAGAAATGTCTTTGTGTCTGAAATGTGTCTCATGATGTGGACATACAGAGGCAGGTCAGAGAACAGCTGCGTCTTTCATCCTCCTTTTTGTGTGCTGGTCCACTGGCTCAGAGTAGGGCTCTGCAGAGCTGAGGGCAAGTCTTGGGCAACAGAAGAAACTCCTGTGTTTCCCTGAATCTAGCACTCTGTTGGCTGTGCAAAAGAGGTGATACCTTCTATTAAGAAAGTATTAGGGAGAAATTCCTTATTGTGAGGCTGTTGAGACACTGGCACACGTTGCCTGGAAAGGCTGGGGATGTCAGCTTGGATGGGGCCTGAAGCAACCTGATGTAGTGGAAGCTGTCTCTTCCTGTCACTGCCCTGTCAACCCCAGGGCAGTGGGGTTGAACTGGACGATCTTTAAGGGCCATTCCAACATGAAACATTCTATGATTCTAGTAAACTAGAAAACCTCCTTTCTTTCAAGAAAGTGAAGAATAGGCAGGCTATTTTGAAATGCACTGATTTTCTATGTTTTCCCTCAATTTCAGAAACAGCTCCACTGTTTTGTGGGATCCCTGAAGAGAGAATCCAGGGTTTTTAGAGAGGTTCCTGGAGGGCACTGATGCAACACCTATGCAGCAGGGTCCAAGCACATGTTTTTATAGCTCCACACATGGCTGTGAGTGGGAACATGCTCCTTTGCTTATGGGGAATAGTTCCAGGTGAGCTGATCCTGTACCTCTTGTGCCGCATCCTCTCACCACAGGCACACGGGCAAAGGCTTCTGCCATCCCGTAAAGGCACTGGGGGGGTTTGTGCACGTTGCAGCAACGTGCTCTCCATCCAGCAGACCCATCCCATTGCTCCAGGGTCTCGGAGGGTCAGAAGCAATTAGCATAGTCCTTCCCACCTGCCCCGGGGGCAGGACTGGGTGTAATGCAGCCCAGGCCTGATCTTGGCGCGCGGCATCATCGCGGCTGACACAGCTGGGCCCCTGATGAGATGCGGGCTGACATGTGTCAGGGAGCATCACACCATGCTTCTCTAGGTGCCCAGCTGGATTGTGGGAATCTCAAAAGCAGGCAGGGGGCCTGTAAACATTTTCTAATGTGGCATTTAAGACAAAAAAGAGTGAGTTGAGGCAGAGCAAGGCAAATTAATGTAGAGTGACAACTGCCTTAAGGAAGATCAGATGTCCAGAGGAAAATCAAAAGAATTCTTCTCTCAAGACTCCAATGTAAACCCAGATATCTCTGTCTATCTAAACATACATATGTAGGTCTGTGTGTAAATGTGCATATTAAAGCAGGTGGCCAGCTGGTGCTAAATAGTATAAGTCCACTGAATTAAGGAAAGAGCATGAAGATGCCTAAACACTCTTCACCTGTTTGCTTCCCTGGTTGAATGCTTTGACTTCTCTGTATGTATGTGTGCATGTGCAAATATTCTTTTCACTTTCTTATAGATCTGGGGTACAGAATTTTTTCAAAGGTGACTAGAATGAGCAAAAATTAGGAAGAAAACTTATGTGTGTTTTGGATGTGGCATCTATCTGGAGATGTATATATAAGCATAGAGAGATGAAAGAAATTAATTATGTGGCCATGGGGCTTTGACTGCATGTCAGAGAGAGAAATTAAGGAAAGAAACTTCCACTGAAAAGATTCTTGGCTTTGAGTTCCTAAAGCTGAAGACTTGCTTTAAAATAAAGGAGGTGGAAATGCCACAGTTTGAGAACCTTAGACACAATATGACTAACATGCACAATCCTGCAACAGCTGAAAAAGGCAGAGTTAAGAACTCGGGAGTGTATGGGAGTTTTTTATTATCAAAACCTTCTGTTATTTTAAGTTCATTTACAAACACTGAGATGCTTACAGGCTACTCAGAGATGCAGAAGCCACTGTTGTTTAACTGTGAGAAATGTGACACTCTCAGCACATCTGCCTGCATCAAATAATTCAGTATTCATCCTCTTAATGAAGACATACCTCTGAGTTTAAATTTCAGTGGCAGGTTAAAATATCCACATTTTTAACCAACAGATAGTCTTTCTTTTTACATTGCCAAAGCAGTGGAGGGATTGTTGTAGAGTCAGGGGAGCTCAGTGCACTGCTCCATTTACCCTGCAGTGGACATTTGGCCAGCTGCACTGATCTTCTTACCTAAAAAAGGTCAGGCAAGCTGCTCTGAGCCAGTGCCCACCTCTTTCCAGTGAGTATGAAGTAACCTCAAACAACTACTTTTCACTTAACCATTAATACTCAGATGGCCAAATTTAGGGGACAACAATCTTGCCCATAGCACATAAAATAAACACATATAATCCTCACTGTGCCTTCCTGTATCTTCTTTCTGGATCATGTGCATTGTAGCTTATCTAACTGATCACAAACAACCAACACAGCTGGAATAGCCAATATCAAATAGACACAAGGATTTTCTTTGTGATGAGATCTACAGAAGTAAAAAAAAAAAAAAAAAAGCTAAAAATATTTTTTCTAATAATTACCCAAAATGACTGTTGGATGAACCCATAATCTGCTAGCATATGGTGCATGATATAAGAACAAGTCAAAAGGAAATGGGAAAAACTATTATTTTCAAAGTATCACACCATTAACACAATATATTACTGCTATCTGCAAAACAACTTTCTTAGACAAAGAACAAAAGCACTCTAAAATGTAGTGATACCTGGCAAGACACTACAGCTCCTGAGGCTTCAAGGTATTTTAGAAAATTAATATCTTACACATATGCAGCAGGTTTCACCTGAAGATCTCAAAGCACTTTGTAAATATATATGCATTAATTAATCTTCACAGCAGCTCTATGAAATAAGCACTGTAAATATAATTATCTTGATTTTACAGATGGTTAACTTGAGACTCAGAGCACTGAAATAACTCCCCCAAGTTCACACTATGAATCAGCAGCACCGTAGTGACTGGAATCCAGTGTTTCCACTGCCACTTCTCTTTGCTAACCCAAATGACAAAAGTTGCTTTGCTTAGGGTAGCAATAGGCTCCACACAGAGAAAAGAGCTGCTTTGGGACTTCACACTTTCTACTCGGTGAAGCATTTCCCACCCTTTGAATCAGGGACACGATAAATGCACACAGTGCTATTTATTATTAATACGCTCATTAGCATCTGCATCATGACCACAGGAGGAATGTTATCGATAGACAGGGCTGGCGAGCAGGTCAGATCCTGCCCCAGTATTGAACACGGCCACTTCGGGTGGCTCTTTGCTGCTTAAAAGGACGATTTCCTTAATAAGCAGCTCTTAAGAAGGCGCAGGCAGCAATCACACTTCCTGCACATCTTTCGTCTTCATTTACTGTGACATTCCCGTTGTAGCCTGTAAATAAACTGTGGTTATCCCCACCGGGGAGAGGCACAGTTTGATATAATGTCAGCCTGAGCTGGGGCTGAGGAAGCTGAGCCTGCTGAGAAGGGGAGGGTCTCTCAAGCGCCCACATGTGAAATCTGCAGCCTACTCTTACCTTATTAAAAAGTCAACCTGCCAGCATGCAAATGGCAGCGCACGAAAAAGGGATGACATACGGCAAACTCAGGCAGTAGTCAGGGGTAACACCTGTGTATGGAGGAGGCACTTGGGTTGTCAGAGCTGAGGGGCATCTGCAGGGGCACCTGCTGCTCCTCCTTCTCCTTAAAGTAGTGAAGGCCTTTCATAGGACAAGTGATGCATTTTAAAACATTTAAAAGTGGAAATTATTTACTGTTTTCATCTAAGCTAGATTCTTTAGTATCATTCCACTCTATTCTGTTCTATTTGGATTTATTTACATAGAACCCATCTCTTTGGGGTAGCTTTGTTTATGACAATCTGTTTTTCAACAGTGGGTCCTGATTTTTATTTTTGGTGAAAATAATCTGTGTTTATATATTATAACATTTTGTCCTACTGCACTGGGATTTGGAAAGGTATTTTTACCCAGTAAGATCCCAGTTTTGTCCCTTCAAAAATGTTCTGGGTCTGGGTGTCTGTCTGGGAATCATGCAAGTTCATTCTTCTTTCTGACTCTTCCCAGTATATTCATGTCAAATGGTATCAGACCTCACCAGCTTCCCCTAGTAATGGTAGCTAAACCTCCATTAGAATGCTTTAATATTCCCTTTTCTAATGTGACAGAGAACAAGATAAAAATCATACCCCCAAACTACAGAGACAGTAATTTGATCTGGTGAGGGTCATCACAGAGGAGCATTTTAGGCTGACATTAAAGGCCACAGACAGCTCCAGGAAGGCATCTCCCCTGCAGCTTACAGACAGCTGGACGTCAGATGTTCCCCAAGGTCACTTTTCCAGGGGTCTCTGGTCACCCTTGTCCCCACAAAGATGCTTGGCCCTTCTTGGGGCAGTCAGTGGGGCAGAACCTGTCTGCCTACATTTCCTCCTGGGCATCCAAGCCTGATTGAGAAGACACTCAGTTTTGCTGTGAAGGTTAAGATGTGCCCTCCTTTCTTGCAAAATCTTGGCTGAGGAAATGAGCTGTGTGAGTGGCAAGCCCAGAGGACACAGGATTGTGAGCATCATTCAAAGCCAAATCCTGCCTTGGGTCTGCATCATGCCGCACTCTTACTGTTTGCAGTCCCGGGCTCTCTGTTTCCCAAAGAAAGTCAGGCTTTCTATTTTATTTTATTTTATTTTATTTTAATAGAGGCTTAGTTTCAAATCCGTTTCTCAGCTGTGCCTGCAGGGAGTTCCCAGCTGAGGCCAGTAGCAGGTGTGTGGAGACATTTGGAAGCAGGACATGCCCCTGAGCTCCCCCTCACTCACCACTGCTCTGGGGATGGACCTCGACTACAAAGGGTCCCTGAAGACAGCTCATGCCAGTTTTACTCACTTGTCTTTATGAAAGCACACTGAGGTGAGAGGGGAAGAGGGAAGAGAGAGAGAAAAGTGAGGGGAGCCTCCAAAATCAGGGAGCAATATCCACCAACTGTCTGAAGCATCACACAATTCATTCCCTGACATTTTTTCCCCAAGTTTGAAAGATACCCTGAGGTGGATTGCCATATCTGCATAGATTCATTTATAAAGGGGAAGTTCTACTGCGCATATCCGTGTTGATTGCCACATTGTTACAGGCACCTGGGGAGTCCATAAAGGAATCAAAGAATAAAAAAAAGGTATAATGTAAAAAATTTACAAACAACAAAAGCCATAATGCATTTCCTGTGAAGTCCTGAAATAAGGATTTCTCACAAAGGAGGCCCAGGAACAAAGCTAACACATGAACACAGCTCTTGGTGCAATAGACAATCCCAGATCTACATACTAATCTAATTAGCATCTTTGTTTATGTGTGGGTCCTTCCAACCACCTTACCATCATTCCACTTTATTGCAAACACCGATTATGTAGAGAAGTTTGAAAATCAAACACAGGGCAAGAAACAGGGCTGAAAATCCACCTCATCTCCCCAAAAAGCTGTGACAACTGCAGACCTTTTCTTAAGAGCAGAGGAATTTCCTCACTGGGAGCTGAAATGCTGTTTGGCTGACACAGGCACAGCCTGCCATCTCTAGAAGTGGCATTGTTTGCCAGCTGTCAAAAATGAGTTTTTTTCTGGACTGCCTGGCATATGGCAAAGGTGCCACAAAACCCTCTGAAAACCTGGTGCTCTTTGTCTCGTGACTGTCACTTGTGACTGGAGATGGCTTTACCTCTGAAATGTGGAACCAGTTCACCTATGCTTCCACCCAAATCTGAAATGTGGAACCTGTGCTTCCACCCAAACTTGCAGATGCTTTCCTGCTGCACGGCTGTGCCAGAGCTGCTGAACTCCTGCTGCTCACAGCTTTCCTACAGAGCAGGATCCACTGCGCGTTTGGGATTCCACCTCGAGTGGTGACATCTGGAGAGCTTCATCGCCCCGCTCAGCCAGGCTTCCCTCCCTGAAACTGCCACGCCAGCCACATCCACGCTTTGCTGACAGCATTTGGGGAGGGGAAAAGAGACTTCAGTGCTTTGTTTTATGATTGTACAAGTTGTCAGCCTTGAGGTTCTTTGACTAACTTCTGCCTTCTCCAGGGACAAACGGTTCTGCTCAAACAATGAGGAATGCCAGTGATGCAAAACCAGAGTCCAAACATCCATGTGAACTCAAAAACAGCAGGACGGCTCATGGAAGAAAAATCCATTGAAAAATACTGATACAAAGAATGTACCCCTGACTCTGGAAATCCCTGAGCTGCCAATTGCAGGAAGCCAGGAAAGAATATTGCTCTTGCAATTTTCCCTCTGCTTTATGACTGACTAGACTAGGAGATGGGATATGTGTCAGAATAAGTCTTGGTCTGACTGACTATAGTTGTTCTATGTTTTTTCCTGTTTTCCTTGGAAAAAGTGAATCCATGACGTTGGGATTCAAGCAAGACTAGTTCCCAGGATGGCAGTGCTGTTTATTGAGACAGGGGGGAGAATTGGAAGAAAAGAAGGTTTTGTTTTTAACCTCTTTCTCCTAACAGTTGCTTAAAGTGCTTAAAGGATATTTGCAGTATAATGCCCATCATTTAGAATACACAAAAGCTGTAGAAATATGGGCTTCCCAGAAAAAAATCTGGGCGTGATTTGGTTTTTAAAATTGTAAACTCAAAAGTCAAAGCTCTTTCCTGTTGGAAGTGGAAAAAAAAAAAAAAAAAACCCTGCTTTTAAAGGCTTTCTTTTGATAACAAAGTGCCCTGTTTTACAAGTGGGTCTATTTGCAGCCAGTGCCTGTGAAAATGGAAGGTTGTTGCAGGTTTGAAAAAACACTGTTAAACCATTACAGTGTCAACATGCTAATCTGAATTTGGAACAAAATGTGCTTAAAAGACCATCAGACAGACAGAAATTTCTCTCTGTGATCACTCAACTCTATGAATCATTTACTAAACAGAAATTTAACTAGAGCTAGATAACAGCTCCCTCCAAACTCTAGAAAAACCCTTTTTTCTTTAAAATCCCTCAAAATGTTCAGTAAGCTCTTAAACACCAGCTCACAGTTACTTTCTTTTAGATACACAAAGATGCTACCAAAACCAGGGAACTGAGCTATTCCCTTCTCTACCCCCACACTCCAGTCTTGATTGATTACAGAAAGCTGAAAAGCAGCTATTGCAAAAAGAAAGGTGGTTTAAAGGAGGAAGGTGAGCTGAAAGATGAGCAGATAGAGCTCGAGGTGGTTGGACTGATGTTGGATCAGGGAACTGCGCAGACTAAACCTGACTTTTGAAGTCAATAACTAGGTACAGCCTTAGCAGTGTAGACAATTACTAAGATAAGATGCAGTTTTACCAATTGTACATCTGTATGTCAAGCAGAACAAATGAAATCCTTGACAGTGTCTTATAGGATACCAATCCAATTTTAAAGTGCATGGTACAGGGATGAGAGCAATAGACACAGGTTAAGATAAATCTTTCTGTTTTGCTGTACTTTGCCAGATAATTTATTCAGTCGTTTTATTTATTTTTTCATCGTATGGAAATCTCTATGCATGCTCCTTCCATAATAAATTTGAGCAAACATTGCTGTAAGAATGGGGATTGACAGGTCAATTCTGTCTTTTGTGATTTTTTTTTCTCTAAGAAACAACATGCAGTTTACTGGTAGTCCAAACCTTTGCTAATTTTGTATTAATTCATATTAATTTGATATTAATTTCACTGAGGGTATACTCCCTTGAAAGATGCAAATATTAGAGCAGAAGGTTAACATTGCTGCACAGAGTCACAGCAGAGATAAGGTCCATGGCTGCAATGCATAGGGATGTTAGAAACAATGAGTTTGTGTCAATACTTTTTTGTTTCAAACTTTGCTTTTCTGCTGACTTTGAGTGGAGAGAGCTGGGAAAAAAACTTGCTGGGCTTAGTATCAATAAAATCACTACAGATTTCATGTGGGAGAAAGTTGTTTCCTGTCTCTAAGTTTACTGTAGCACAAGATATGGTCTAAAAGAAATACCCTAACTTCTAGCCATCACTCCAAGGTCTTCATTAGACACAAACTTTGACAGTGCTGTCAAAACCTTAAATTAATCAGCTGGGATCATGACTCCACTGGTGTAAGGCAACATATTATTTTTTGAAATCCGTAGCTCTGCACCAGTTACTGCCACTACAGAAAAGACTGTGTGTTACTGGTGCATAAAAGCTGCTGTGTTCTACCCCAAAGAAACAGTATTTAAAGAGCAATAAGGTGTCATTTTGCACTGTTGCCTCCTGTGACCATTATGTACATCTAAGGATTTGCTTTTTCATAGTGTCATTATGTACATCTAAGGATTTGCTTTTTCATAGTGTCATTTTCTACTTTTTTTTTCTCTTAGTGCTTTGAAAAATAAAACAAAAAACAACTATGTAACTTCTTCCTGTTCTCTTCAGGAAAAAGTTAGTAAGTCCAAAATATTTCAGTAGGAACACAACTGCCTTCCACTTGGATGGAAAACAAGTCCCATTTAGCTTCATCCAGATGAAATGAGTTTTCCTTTGGAATTTCCACTTCTCCCTCAACAACCATTAAGTGTCACAGTCATGGAAAACAGAATGGATGCAAGAGGAGACTGGAGCAATCAGCTCAAAATCAGCGCCAGCTGTGGTCATTTGAGTGACACCAAAGCCTTCTTCTAACATGCTCCTCAAGGAGCTGCACTGAGCAAAGGTAAGGGGATGGACCCTGCTGATTGCAACCATCAGCTGTGGGCTGGAAGCAGTGTCCCAAGTGCCCAATGCTGGAACCTCACTTTAATGTTTAATTTCGTGTTTAATTTTTAAAATTTGATTTGATCATTATCATAAACATTAAACAATATTTCCTGTTTAAATATGAATAGGCTGCATTATTTGATTGAAATGAGTGTTCAGATGGCTAATGCGTTTTATTATGGCCATAGAATTTTACTGTTATTTCCCCTCCAGCTGCTGCTGTTGCAGGGAACTCAAAGGGATTCAGTTTTCAATAAGATGGGCTCTATTGGATGGCATGGTGTGGTACACAAGCTTGCCAAGAAGAGTCTCTCCCAGCCTGGGGATACTGCTGCTGGTAGTTTCATACAGCTGATGAGTGGCTGTTATGGTTCAATGTCCACACAGGGACCTCTGAAAGGCTCCTCACCGCCTATCGCCCCCCTACCTCCCATCTCTAATTTGCTTTTGGAATGCCAGCTCCCATCTTTGGTTATCCTGCGATAACATCCTCTATCAGCCAGTAATTGAATTTTGCAGACAAGTGTCTCACTGGTTTCTCCCATGCTGGCCCTTTATGCATGGTAGGAGCTCCTTAAAGAGAGCTGCAATCCCATCTCAGTTTCCTGAAATTTCTCCAGAACTGGTCCCCCTGCACTCACATTTGACTTTGACAACACTGTGGCCATGTGTGTGTTGAAACTACTTCTCCTCATGCTATGAAACTTTTAGTTTTCTCACCTCCATTTTCTGGTTTTGTTTCTTCTTCTCTGTTACTCATCTTGCATTGTAAAAAGTTTGCAGTTGAGCGTGCCTCTGGCTGGTCTCTGCAAAGTGTACAGTCCTTCCCCATGACAAGCACTTCTCAGCACTATCTTAATTAGGGTGAGGTGGGAAACAAGAATTCCATTTAGCGGAAAATGTCAAGTTTTCATACATAATTTTTGTTCCGCACCAATGACCTTTAAAATATGGTTGGACTGACATCATCACTCTTCCCCCTTGAACACCCATGAGCACAGACATCAGGATAACTCAGCAGCAAAGGTAATCTGTGCCAGCAGAGTATGGGTTACACACTGGAGCACTTGCTATTGCCCTAAGTCCATCCTGGAACTCAGAAACCTGTCCAATAAAAATTTTATTGAATCCTCTGCTTTTGTCTCCAGAGCAGGAATCATGAAAAATTAGCATTTTTGCCTGAAAAATTACATCAGTCAGGGCTAATTATCATGTGGCTAATAAGTATTTAAGAAAGTTGCTTTCTAGCACAATGCTTCAATACATCCAGGCCAAATGTAACTGGCAAAGCACAGTGGGTGATGGAACTGGAAATCGGTAGCAGTTCTCTTTGATTAAGAAAAGAAGCATTTACAACTTTGTTAAGATGAAGGTTTAGTCCAGTTAACCCTTCCGAACCACTATAATGAGGAAACAAGTACTTACTACAAGATCATTATGAAACTCCATCAGAAAAGATGAACCCACTTCTTGAGTTGGGGAGTAAAATTCCAAGCATTTACAGGTGGAAAAAAAATTAGTTATAGATCTTTGGATCCAACATTTCTATTGAATGGAATTTCAGGTAGTTAAGGGAGGTATTCTTCTCTGACGTCTGCCATCCAGGAATTTACTAAAGCTGGCCACAGATCTACAGAAAATGTAGGTAGATAGAAATGAACTTCTACAAAGTGATTTATTCTCATCAGTTTGAGAAGTGAATGAGTGACAGTATTGGAAAATGTCTTTTCTTCCTTATTGATTGCTGGGTGTATCTCAAATGAAAAACTGAGAATAAACACCTAATCTTCCAAAGACGGAAGGTGTTGCAGATGAACATACTCCACCCTCAAATGACTTGCCATAAATATTACAGCAAGAGTGAGACCAACAGGAATAAACTATCCTTGTTTCCAGACCTGTGTTCTGCTGTCTGAAAAATGATGACCTCTGCAGTTGCAATAATGAGAAAAATCTACAATCTATAACATTTCCAATCAGGTATTTTTTCAGTATTTTTTCTTTGATACTACCACCATTTATGATTGCTGCGAGGCCTTATAAAATATATGTATTTTGGTACATCTTTGTTTCTTTCAAAGACAGAAGCAAATTCAAAGTGTGCAGAATGAGGGCAGTAGTGTCAGACAACACAGTGGAGATAACTTACAGCAATCCAAAATGAAAAAGGCTTCTTAGGGTTTATGGGTCTCTGATACTGCAACACTTCTCCCCACTGAATATTCAAAAATATATTTCCTATTGTCATTTTTAGTGGTCTAAGTAACAAGTTACATCTGTTCTCCTTGGAGGCTGATCCACAGTCTGAGAAAATTCACAATGAGGACTTTTCTTCATTGGACTTTGTACACATTTTATAAATATTGTTGGACCTGAGGATCTTAAAGGTTTGTCCTAACCTAAATGATCCTATGTATCTGCAAAATTCCCTTTATTTGAACTTTGCACAAAAATAGGGCTTCCCCTGCTTCCTTGGAGAGTTTAATTGCAGACCTCAAAACTGTCTTATTGCAGAAATTCAAGTGTGCACACACAAGTGTTTGACACCCGTGGAAATTACACATTGTCCTTATGCAACAGAAGATACTTTCAGCAAGAAGGACAAAGGACATGTCCTGCTGAGTCTCTGAAGGCACCAGATACTATTAATAAATAGATATGATCTATCACACAAAGGCAGATAGCAGAAAACTCAGAGCTGTGACCCTCTAAAGCAAATATCCACCCATGAAATCTGTGTGCTCCCTGAACAAGACGAGGTCTCTGTAACAGTGGTTGCAGCACTGAGATGGATTCCTTGCTGCAGCAGCCTGAACCAGAGAAAATCACTGCAAGTCCTCTCCAGCAGCAAGACAGAGTGTGCAGCCCACGTGATTGTGGTGTTCCTGTCTTCTATACAGATATTTACAATATGCACTTACATGGTGGTCCACGTTGGCAAAACCAGGCCCTAATTGTATTTGATAATCAAATCTGCTTCTCCACTCAGGTATTGTACAGCTGGCAATTCAGAATGAATATAACAAATAGGTTCAATTTATATATATATATATATATATATATATATATATATATATATATATATATATATATATATATATATGTATGTATATTTAGTGCTCTCCTTGATTTTCAGCTAAACCAAATGGAAAATACAGCAGGTATAAATGCTCCAGGAGGCATTCCCAGAGCCAAGATGTTTATATTAATAAAAAATACTGAAAATAGGATTATGTTAATGGAAATCAGTCCCTCTTGCATTCTGAAAATATCTTGTGCTCCATCATATGAGTATATTTTAAAAAGAGCTGTTTTCTCTCCCTCCTCCCTGCTTTCTCCCTGTGTCTATTACAAGGATTTTAATAGAAAGACATTCAAATTGCAACACTCACCAGCCCATGAGAATTAATTTTTTTTTCAGTTGCTGGTTACCATATTATTTTGTATAATTGTTGATGTCTGTCATCTATATTATCTCACCCGAAAAGCGGTCGGTCTCTCTGTTTCTCTCCCTCTCTCACACACACCCACCCCGCCCAACAAAATAACAACAATTAAAAATTTTAACCCCCTCCCAATAAGACACAATCTTGATGGAAGAAAAACAAAACCGAAAAGAAATAATAATAATAATAATAATAATAATAATAATAATAATAATAATAATAATAATAATAATAATAATAATAATAATAATAATAATAATAATAATAATAATAATAATAATGTTAATAATAATAATAATAATAATAATAATAATAATAATAATAATAATAATAATAATAATAATAATAATAATAATAATTTTTTTTAAGAGAAGGGCCCTTCTAGCTACTTCATCTGCCCAGTAAGTGCATGTGTGTGGTGGATCAGATAGGCTTGATGGCAGGTGATGGGGGTCGGGGCTTTGCACACACTCTGAAAGGGTTTTGATGATTGCAATTACTCGCCCACGCTTTGACACAGCACACAATGAAAGACTACAATTAGACAACTATTATTCCTAACTGCTGATACCAAAGATGTCCACACAAAGGCAGCTCACTTTGTCACTGCATTATTCACGCTGGAGGTGCATTTGTGTATGTGAATTTGTGAAAGGTGCCCGTTGCTGTTGGTATTTGTGGCACTGTATAAATTATCTAGATTTATGCACACTGTCTCTGTAAATCTCTCTTCGAGCGCACAGTCATGCAGATCGTTCCTCTGCCCCTCTCTGCAGACTTTGGCACATGGAGAGGCAGCAGATCCCCTGGCCTGCACTCGGAGCCCAAATCAGCCTTTCTGGGGTTTGGATAAGCCCTGGATGGGTATGTGGGAGACAGGAATGTGATTTTTGTCCTGAGCTCATGTCTTTTTCAGTCTCTCTGGTTCACATTTCCCTTGCAGCACTATGTGCTGAATGGTGGCTTCTGGATTTGGTCATGTTACCAAGAGGTTTATGGCTTTACTGCAGAAGATTAAGACAGAAGATTTCTAAACTGATTTTAGAACAGAAACTACTCCCTGTGATCAGCAGACACATCCCAGTGCTCTTGGCAAAAGCTTTAAAAGGGGAGTGTGGGGACTTCTGCTCAAGTGAGCATACTGGCCATTGTATGCCACTGGAGATTTTGGGATATAACTAAATGTGTTGAGTTATTCCAGAATCAGCAGTTTCTAAGAACTAATATTAATAATTCTTAATAAGAGAAAGTGATTGTTAGCAAGAATATCCAAAGTCGATTAATCTAATTTGGGCTACAGTAGTCTGACTGGAAAAAAAGCAACTAGACAGGGAATTAATTAAGAATAGCTATTCTTTGCTAAATGTACACTATACCCTAATCTGAATGAACATATCTGTGTAGAGAGCCCTTTCAAGAGCCCTTTTGATTTATTTTATCCTCTGGTGAAGGGAATTCTAGTCAAATGTTGCCAAAAGGAGTTAAATCACCAGTGGGACAAGATTCTGTGCTCTGTGCAGGAGTAGAGCTGCAGGATGTGCCGGGGCCAGATTTAGCCCTTGCTCTTGCCTTAGCTGTGTGCACAGCAGTCCTCACTGTGGATACCAGCAAGATGATCACTACATGACTAATATATTGTTAGATTTATACTGACTAACTTAGGTCATGTGAAATCCCAAAGCAAAAGCAAGTTAGCCACAATTTTACAATCAATCATGTTTTTAATTGATTTGCTGCTGCATCATCAGGATGAAAACATCCATTGAGCCCTGCAACACACTCATATCTCCTGACAGTAAACATTTATTCATGGAGGTTCTTGGACTGTGCTGAGAATTCCTTGCAGGAAAGTCAGTCACAATGAAATGAAATGCAAGTGTACCCATTAATGACCAAATCATAAGACATAAAAATAATAATAATAAAAAAAAATCTCTAGGGAATAGCCCCATTGTTAATGAAGCAAGTAATCAATAGACTATTGTTTGAAAGTGATGCTTGTTGCATGACTGCTTAGATGGAGACTTGAATAACAGCAGCATCCTGAAAAATGCATCTTGAAAGTAGATGCTTTGTGAGAGTTGTTTGGAAATCTAGGAAATTTAGGAGGTTTTTTGCTGATGGCAAGAATTTGCAAGTCTACACATTTTGTCTCCTCAGAATACAGCAGCCAACTTTTTCTAGACCCTAATATCCAGATTGTGATTTACCACCAGGAAATAGCAATTTGGGTACCAAAACCAGTGAAGCTGCAGGAAATGGAGACCCCAGGAAGGTGCTTAGATGATCATCTTGTGCTGATATCTGTGTTTCTGTCAGTCCTTGTTGTGCTTAGGAGACTGACCAGGGGAAAGCATGAAAATTGTTGAGCAAGGAGTCATAGACAGGGATGATGCAAAGAATTGCAGCAGCTTATGTCACTCCCAGAGTTGAGATGTTTCAGCCAGGGGTTTCTCCTCTCATGGGAAGAGAAGGGACAAGGAGGAGAGGTGGGGTGAAACACCAGTGCCATGTCTCTCCCTTTGTCTGCCTGCCTTGCTGCTGTCCTTTCATTGAGGCTGTTTCTCCCAGGGAGCCAGCTGTGGAGGTTTCCTAACACGAATGTGTTTGGCCTGAGTCAAGGCAGTTCCTAGTCAGAAGTCTCTGGGGCATTTTTTTGGGAAGCTGGAGTTGTTAGCAGCGTGTCTGGCTTTCCCAGCTTGTGGAATGGTCGCACCAGGTGGCAGGTGACAGGCCTTGTCACTGTTTGTACGTGTCAAGTGGGGAGCAAGGGAGACCGAGCCTCAGAGCTCAGGGCCGGGTGGGTGTACTTTGCCTCCTGCCATCTCATGGACTGCCCAGGCTTCCTTCATGTCCCCAGCGGGGTTTCCAGCCTCAGACATGCCCGAGACCTGACAGAGTGGTGACAGCCCTGCTGTGGGCCCGTGGACATGCAGCAGAGCAGGCAGGGGATCTGCAGGGGCTCTTGCAGAAGGACAGAATGCAAATAGGGCACTTGGGGCGCTTGTGCAGGTGAAGCACGCGGCATTCCAAAGGGTAGCACTCCACACCACTGGTCCTGCTTCCTACACTGGGTGTTTTCCAGCAGCTCCCTGCTTTTACAGCACCAGGAGCAGAGCTCTGTAAATTGCCTGTCTACCCAACTAAAAAGTAGTGCACCATGTTTTTCAGTTTTACATGTGAAACACTTGCTCGCTCTGAGTGCCTGATCCATGAGAAGGAAGCTTTCCAGGGAAAATTCCCAGGACTCAAGAAATGAGCCTCTGCTGAGAGGAACTTCTCTAGCAAAAACACTCATCCTAAGAACACAGATCCCGTCTTGGATTCGCATCTGGGAGCCACATGTCAGCGAGGGCACTCATTCCTCAATCTGACTGTTCAGGACATTTGTTTTCCTGTCTTGGGGAAACCTTTTGGCTTTCCAAGACCTGAGCACAGAAGCTTTGCACAGGAAAAAAAGGAACTTCCACATCTGCTTGTACCTTAGACCTGGAGCAGTTTATGGGCACAACAGCCTGTATCCCAGCATTATACACATTCTTTTAGAGATTATGTTCCAGAACTTAAGGCAGGTTAGTCTTAAACACAAAAGCAGCTCCACTGACTTTGGTGAGATGGCACAGGACTTAAGCTATGCATGTGTTTAAGCACCTGGCATATGAGACTTTCTCTCTAGTGCACTTCTCTCTCCCCTGGGCTTAATTTCAACTCCTTCCACTTTATAGTCTGTGGTCTCTGCTGTAAATTCAGAGAGGCAGGGAACTAATTCTTAAAAAATATTTTCTGCTTGAAATATTGGAAGTAAAGAGCAGATGAGAATATATATCAGTTAAATGCTTTTTTAAAGGCACATATGGCACGACATGACACGACACTGGATTTTAAAATGAAGTAAAGTAACAAGGAACCCCCAGCTGGAATTTCCTAAAATATGGCTTTCCTCCTCTGGAACCACTTTTAATTTTAAGTGCTGACTTTCCTGACCCAGAATAAAGTTACAGGCAATGTTTACTAGCCAGCATAGAAGGGAATTGCTCCCGTATTGCATTCCAAGCATTCAAGCCACTGAAAATCAATAT
Source organism: Melospiza georgiana (assembly GCF_028018845.1). Classification (NCBI taxonomy): domain Eukaryota; kingdom Metazoa; phylum Chordata; class Aves; order Passeriformes; family Passerellidae; genus Melospiza; species Melospiza georgiana. The sequence continues at coordinate 75,690,787 of NC_080465.1, forward strand.
AACGAAGGAGGAAAGAAAGAATAAGAGCATACCCCTCCTCTCCCCCCTGCACAGACACATCCATAGAGCTGTCTCTCTCCTCCCCACTATGACAGGTAGTGGCCCTCTCTAACCTTAGAGGCTGGCAGTGAAGAAAGATGAAGTTTGTCACATTGTTCCTGACCAGTAAGTTGTACAGCTAGGTCACCTCCAATTTTTAGCTAGTCAGTCAAGGCTACCTTTCCACGAGCAGTGCACAGCTGCCATTCCCCAACAAATAGTGAAATGATGAGCCCATGTCACGGTGGAGGACACCATCTAAACTCCTGGTATCCCCTTCAGTTTGGAAACATGATGGGAGATGACAGGGACATGAGGTGGGGCTGGTGTGAGGCCGGGATCTCCAGAACAGGTCTCCTTGTGGAGGCAGTGAGGGGCTGACCTTGGGACATTACAGAGACACAGGGAGCTGTGAAGGGGTGGAAGGTCATGTCTGAAAACTGCTACTTCAGGGCTGGAGGGAAGAAGCTGATCACTACTTGACACCAGAGCCTGAAGGCAGATGAGATGCTCCAGCAATGATCCAGAAGACATCTTCCTGACGTCTTGTTTTCTTAGTGCACTTTGGTGCCAAGGTGGGAGGAAGAGGAGAAAAGAGAGGGAAGGAGGAATGACTCACTTGTGGATTCTGCATCAATTACTAAAGTTTCTGCAGAAAGGCTGCACTGCTCTGAAAAGAGGCTGGATCTTCAGTAACAAGGATACTTTTGATTTCTCTGTGGCATTCAGACTTGTTCATGGCAGAAAGAAACCATTCTGTCTGCAGCTCTGTGTTTTATCTGAGTGCTGCTCTTTCAACACCAAAGCAGAGATCCAGAGCAGAAGTGATGCTCTCTCCTGTCTCCCCATGGCACGGACTGTGTGCTGTGCTCTTTAAAGCAGATTTTGATTGCTGGTGGGGGTCTGAAAGTGCTTTTGACCCTGGATGCAGTCAGGGCAGGTGCCTTGTGAGCCACAGGGTTTGCAACAGGGTTTGCAACTCCCCAAGTGCTGGAATTTGTCACCTGTGGGAAGGTAACATGAGTGGCTTTGCCATCTCAGTTTTTTGGGGGGTTTTTTTGTGCCACATAGAGCTTTTCTTCCCTGGTAATGAAGATAAAAGAGAAGAAAAAAGCAAAACCCTGATTTTCCAGCACTATAAGCTGAAGGATGACCAAAGATGAAGCCTCTGCAAGATCAACAAACCCACCCTTACCCAGAGACTCTCCAATCTACCCTTAAAACACATCCTTGGGATGTATCTCTAAATGACACAGCCTCTGCCAGCCCTTGGAGGCCAGAGCCTACAGCCTGACAACTTTATCACCTCCCTCCCTCCTGCTCACTTTCACTCGTCTTTTGGTGCATGGGGTATTCAGGGTGATGGCTAGTGCCAGTGTTAATGGGAATAACACTTGGAGGCTGCTGGAAGGAATCAAGGCCTCTGTCTTCCCAAGCCATCACTGCTTTGCAAGCTCTGGCTCTCACCTTTAATGTGGAGTCAGCTTTCTTGGCACATGGAGGATTCACCCTGTGGGATATTTTGCTGACTTTTCTCTTCACCTTGACTCAGACATGCACAATAGAAATAGCAGCTGTGGACTCCTATGGTGTCAGACCCTGCCCTGTTTCAATTAGAGAGACACGTGGGCTTGCAGAGGAGGTTTTCAAGAAGGACGTGTGGGTTTCCTTTTGAGCCTTAACACAGAGAAAAAAAGAGTTGCACTGAGCTGCCTGTTTCTCCTGCGTATCCCCAGGTATCAGCAGTCAGTGTTCTGCTGCCCTCCTCGTCTGGTGGGGAGAGCACAGAGTGTGCCCAGAGTGTATCACCGCCCCCCCATCACACTGGTCACACTGGCCTCAGCTTTGGGCCCCTCATGACAAGAAAGACATTGAGGTGGTGGGGTGTATTCAGAGAAAGGAACAGAGCTAGTGAGGGGTCTGATGAGCATCTAAAGGGAGCTGGGGGCAGGGGGGCCCAGCCTGGAGAGAAGGAGGCTCACAGGGGGATGTTCTCACTCTCTCCAACTCCCTGGCAGGAGAGTGCCACTGAGTGGGCACCAGCCTCCTCTCCCAGATTACAGGTGACAGGGCAGGAGGGAATCAGGCTGAAGCTGCACCAGGGGAGGTCTGGATTGGATGTTGGAAAAATTCTTCACCGAAGTGGTGGTCAGGCATTCAAACAGGCTGCCCAGGGCAATGATGGAATCACCATCCCTAGAAGTGTTCAGAAGGTGTGTGGATGTGGCATTTGGGGACATGGTTTAATGGTGAACATGGTGGTGCTGGGTTAATTGTTTGACTCAATTACTCAGAGGTTTTCTTTCTAACCCTAATGATTCTGTAAAGAGTTACATACTCACAAAATCCTGTTCTCCCAGCAGAAGGACATGAGAACAACACCAAGGGGTGAAGGGCACTGCTGAGAGAAAGAGAGTTTGGGGAGGCAGAGTGGTTCTCATGTCACCCTCCCCTGGTCCCTGAGGGTCACTTGGCGCAGGCAGGAGCATGGTGGTGATCAGGTCAGCTCTGTGAACAGCTGAGTCCTGGGGCTGGACAGGAGGTGACCCCTCAGCAGTGGAGGGGAGTCTCCCAGGGCTGCAGGAAAGCAGCATTTCCCAATTATCATTTCCCAGCACCAGAACTCCTGGCGTGGAACTGGGAAGAAGCTGATTTGGCCCCCAGGCACCTCCTGCAGCTGCAGGAGGCGGGAAATAGGTGGGAGAGCAAAAGATGATGCCTGAGCACTCCTTGATGGTCATGCTCACACCTGGAATACTCAGTTTTAGGGTATCCCTGTGTCCTGGACAGTCTCACAGAAGCACCCAGCAGGGTGAATGCACACTGTGACCTAAGGAATAAATCCACTTCCACAGCTTTTCAGAGGTTACTGAACAAGAGTCTTCTCCTGGCCCTGCTCCTCTATCTCCCTCACTAGGCTGGAGGGAAATACAATAGATCACCTTCAATATCAGGCACCATCCTTGCCCAGAGCAGGGAGGAAGAGAAAGAGATGATAACCAAAAAGTTGAGGAGCAAGGGTAAGCTAAAAAATAATCTGAAAAATAAAGAGAATTATATTTAGCTATTCTATTTCTTTTTGTCTTTGAAGGATCCATACGAAATTGTTCTAAAAAAAGTCAAGCTAACATCTTGCCTGAGACACTCACCTCCTGGCCCTGGGGAAAGGCTGCGTGCTCTGCAGCCTCCCATGAGGAACCTAACTGGCTACAAGAGTAGAGCCTGCTAGAGGCTTGCGACAATGATAGGGCTTAGAAACCCATCAGGATTTTTACAGCAATCTCAAGCTGTTTGAGGCCTTGCCCTCTGCTGTCATGTGCACACTTGAGGTTTTTTTTTCTTTCTTGTTCAATAAATCCCTGGTTTTCTAGACCTCAGGAGCATACCAAAGTTTGAAAGTGACCCAAGTTCAAGCTAAAGGCTCAGCAGGAGACAAATAAAGGAACCTAAACTCTATTATTAAATGAGTAAAACCTCATGACATCTTTAGGTCTGACTTATATTTTCTGAGTCCTTGAAATTGCTAATAAACACCGAGAAAATGTCTGGAGCTTTGATCCTCAGATAATATTTGGGAACATATTCAGAAATATATTTGTCAACACTTGAAGACTTTAGAAAATTCTCTGCATTTTCAAGTTGGGGCAGCTTGTATACAGGAAGGGTTTTGCAAAGTCAGGCTGTATTTGGTTTGAGTAGCAAGGCAGTGGGGAGCTGCAGGGCTGCATTCTGTGATGAGGGGCAGTGAACTGACCTCAGTCAGAAATAAGGAGTGAAGCAAAGGCCAGGAAGAAAGGAGGGGTGGGGTGAAGTTGTTTTAAGATATGACTTTCATTTTGCATTGCCCTCCTCTGATTTGATTGGTAATAAATTAAATAAATTTCCCTGAGTTTAGTCTGTTTTGCCTGTGCTGGTAATGGGCGAGTGATCTCTAGCCATCCCTATCTGACCCAGGAGCTTGCTGGTATTTTCGGTGGTATTATTGGTGGTATTTTTTCTCTCCTGTGCCCAGCTCAGGACTGGAATGATGGAGTGGCTTGGTTAGCACCTGGTGTCCAGCCCGGGTCAGCCCATGACACAGACTTTTAGACGCATGCATTGTTTTTTCATATCTCTGGCATGGAGTTAGTGAGAACGAGAAACAGATGAGTCTCAGGCAGAAAGCAGCATTGAAGTGAGTTTCCCCCAAGGCACAGCTCTCCTTATTGTTGTTATTTCATCTGCTGACCAGTGATTAAAAAAGAAAATATTTCTACCACATAGCCTTCAACACAGTTTTGCCTTACAATCCATTTTTTGAAATGACCTAAATAAAATGCATAGTCATGGTCATGTATAACCTTGACCTACAGATATTCAAAATATAGCTCCTACTCAGAATATGCTCCCTGAAGGGTAGGATAAATTTAACCAAACAGTCCTCCTGACTGAATCTCAGCACAGACCAGCACCCTTTTCACTAAAGATATCATAAGGACCACGTTGCAAAATAAGCATGGCCAAACGTGAACCCTGAAAGACCATGAAATGACTTTCAGCCTGCAGAAGTTTTGCACATATTAATTACACTTTAAATCACCTGGCTTAAATAGGAACAGCAGAACTACTTCAAAACTAACTTTGAAGTTTTCCTGCTGAGAGCAGGAAGCTATACTCCTGCATGTTCTCCAGACTTTCATTCCAACCAAAATGACACAGTTTCATGAAAACTGAAAAAAAATGTTGAAACACAGAGAGCGGATTGATGAGACACTGGAATTCTACAGCCACGGGTCATGTTATTCCTCCAGACCTAGAGGCTGAGTGCCGCAGTCCTGCCTCACTGTTGGCCATCCCCTCCCTCCAAATGCCACCCAGGATGTGCCTGGGGATGCAGGCTGTGTCTCTGCTGAGCAATTGCATCACTTTCAGGGGAAGCACAAGCATGAGGTGTTTGAAGGTGTCTCTGTCTAAGCAGCTTTGTGTGACCAGGTCCATCAGCAATCGCTGTCTCTGGCATGCCTGGGTAGTCAGGTGCTCTTCAAAGACTTGTGGTGGGCAGTTTCAGCCGTGCATCTTTTCATCTTTTATAGCCACCCTCCTTATGTCGGGGCCATTAGCAATACCTCTGAACTCCCTTTCAATCATGTTTTACGGTGCCTGCTCCGAGCACTGAGGTACCTTTTATGGTTGAGATGACACTTTCATTATAAGCTGCTGTTTTCAGTGGTTTATAACTTTCCCCCAAAATTACCTTTGAGGGTTGACATTTTCTTACGCTTTCTTATTAACAGGCCAGCAGTGAATTTATTTAGAAAGTTGGAAGATAATCTCCACAGCTCTTTTGGAGCTGTCATAACTTCAGGAAAAAAAAAAAAAACCAAACCAACCAAGCCAGAACTATTTTTGATCATTAAAAAGAAAATGTAGGCATGCACTTTGAACATCCTGTAACACAAAAAAATTGGTGACCACAGGGTCCGTGAGACACCACTTTATTATCATTAAATTTAGGCACCAAGAAAAAATTAAAAACAATGAGAAATTGTAAACCACTCGGATACAGTGCAAGCCTAATAGTAAGAGATGGAAAATGTACTTATGTTTATTGGAGGTTGAAGGACCTTTTCTGCTGGCTTCAGCATTTTGAGCTTCCTGAGCTTTGTGCAGTGGGCCTTTACTACAGCATCAATAAATGCCTTTTGAATTCACAAGCTAAATGGTCTTTTCCATACAACAAATATATAAGATATGCAACTAAGGTATTTATCCACTGCTCTGAAGGTATTTGCTCACTTTTCACTACATGTGTGTTCCAGATGGTCCTTGATAATGCTTATTGATGCCAATTACTTTCAGACTTTATTTTGGCTGAAGAACAGGAGTAACAGTCTGGGCATATGCTGCTTCCAAATGCGTCTACTTTTCTTTTGAGGGAAAGAAAATGGGTATTGTCTTCTTTCCTTCTCAATGTTTAAATCTGTTCTTGGGATATGTTTGTGTGACAGAGGCTTTCATCTGAAGACCTGAACAACAACAGGATGAGGCTGCTGGAGGAGATGGATACCTGCTTTGATGTATAATGTGAGATAATATAATGATGTGAGATAATCTTCACAACAAACAGGTAGATATTAAGGCTGCTGCAAATCTACCTGGGCTTCTTTTAGGTGTATATCAAGAAGAAAATAAACATGAAGACAGATTTGGTTTGAATTATTCTCTGTGGATCTGCTTCAGTGTTGGCCCCAGCCAGTGGGTCCCTTTCCATTTGCTTTAATGGCTTTCCAGTCAGGCTCTAGGGTCTTGTTTTATGTTCAATGACCCAGTTGTTCATCATGAGGTTTCAGCAATTTCAAAGTAACTGGTGTTATATACAAATGGTTCACCTTTCTCATAAATTCTAGCAGCTCCACCTACAAGATCCACCAAATTAACAAGAGTCAAGCAACTCCTGCAAAAGGGGCGGCAAAATCTTGCTTGAAATTTTTAAATTTGCATTAGCCTTCTGTTAGGACCCCCCTGTGCATTTTAACCTGTTCAGGACTGTGTTAACATCTCCTTCACAATTGCAATAGCCTCTCTCTCATATGGCTAAATGCAGAAATCACCACTGAGTCTAAAATTCTAATTCAGGGAACTCTTTAACTATACTCCTTTTGAGAAAGGAACTTAACCACTTTATTTTAATTTGCAATGCAAGGAAACCTGAACAAACTCTCAAGGAAACACTCACTTAAACATTAGGTAGTTCTGCATGGTCTCAGCATGCCTGATCCAAACTGAACAAAGCAAAACCCCTTGCCCCCTCATCAGAGGTCACAAAAAAGATAATGTTTTCTCCTTATAATGTGAGTTACTTCATCCTGCAGTATGACATGCTGTATTTAGCACTGCATTTTAAGCTGCATTGAGCTCAAATGAATACAAATACCCAATGGTCATTCTCTTTATTAAACTGGAGATACACAAAGGACTAATAATCTGGTTGTCTTGTTGTTCAGTCTAATTATAGTTGAGAGTGTGAAGAATCCCATGTGACTCCTAACTTTGGATGAAAACAATTAATCTGCATCTTTCCTTTTTTGGCTTTTATTATTATCATTATTTCAATTAATAAACTTCATAATCCACTGCCACTGTCTACCAAAGTGCATGCTGCAGACCAGAAGAGAGAGGGAAAATGAGATATTCAGCTTTTACACATGATTTCTGCCCTGCTTTCTTGGATAAAACTTGCTTTTTATATTAAGGCAGTGAGCTCAAAATCCTGAAGAAGAATATTAGAACAAAATGCTCAAAAATATTTTGGTAATAGAGGCTGCTGTCAACATTTCTCAAGAGTAGGCCAAGCACAGACCTTGAAGAGGGACCCTAGGGAATGATTTATACTATGGACTGATACAGTAAATGCAATTTGTTTTAATTAAAGTGATGGCTTATTGCATAATTCACATTGTGCTGGCTGAAATGACCGCACCAGGTAGTTTTGGAGAATCACAAGCTGTTCTCATAAATTCCATTAACTGTAATGCAGCAAATGTTGCAGGAAAAAGAGTTTCATCAAGAAACATAAATGCAACATTCCTGCTTCTCACAAGTTTACACCAAAATTAACTCCACAGAATGTCCTCAGCTCATAGCACCTGTATACTTTGAAGTATAATTTTTTGTTCTCATTCTCTGATACACTTAGCAAAGCTGTAGGTAGGGTCAACATTTAAAACTCCCTGCCAAAGCAGCAGCTGACAGCCTCGTGCAAAGGAGGCAAACTTGACCCAAAGCCCACCCAGCTGATCAGGGTCCCTAGAACAGCAGAGGTTGCTGCACTGATATACCACAGCCTACAAGGTACCAATAGGAGTGTGATTTTAAAGAGTAAATTCTGTTTAATTTGGGAAAGGGGGTCCATCACAATCTAAGATGCCTGTGCTCTTGAGTGAACACAGCCAGCTGGTTCACTCCAGCTTTGGCTTTTGCACTCTCAGTTTTAGTAGCTCTCTCAAAAAACACAATGTAATTATCGAATCAAGAAGTGAGTAGTGAAATAATGAAATAGAAATATAATTGAGAAGAATTAAATTTGCCTGGGTTGGCCTCATTTGGTTAGACAATTGGTATTGTCTAACATTTTCAGAGACAATTTTATAATATTTATCTTCTTTTAATGTCATTTCGTACTTGCAAGATGAATATCATAGGATTGTTAAGGTTGGAAAAAACCTCTAAGATCATGGAGTCCAACCATTAATCCAGCACTGCAAAGTCACCACTAAACCATGTTTCTAAGCACCATATCCACCTTTTTTTAAAACATTTCCAGGGATGGTGGTTCCACCATACTTTTGGCAGCCTGTTCCAATGCCTGGGCACCCTTTTTTTTCCTAATAGCCAATCTAAACCTCCCTTGGAGCAACTTGAGCCCATTTCCTCTTAACCTGTCTCTTGTTGCCTGGAGGAGGAGACCAATTCCCACCTGGGTACACTCTCCTTTTAGGGGGTTGTCAAGGTCTCCCTTGAGCCTCTTTTTCCCCAAACTAAACACTCACAGCTCCCTGAGCTGCTCCTTATCAGACTTGTACTCCAGATCCTTCACCAACTTCATTGCCCTCCTTTGGATACATTCCAGCTCCTATTTATAGTATGAATAGAGCTAGAAAGAACATGGGGATCTGGAAAAAACAAGGTGCCATTTAGTAGTTAAATATTTACTCTTTCAAATGAATCACATTGCACTTCAGTTACTCCAGTCCCAGAAAACTGCAAAAAAACCAAGTACTTGAAATGAAAAAAACAACAACAATAAACATCTTACCACATTAGTGAGGTAATTAAAGAAAGAAGGGAAGGAAGGAAAGAGAAAAGATCTCAGATCAGCACTGGAATTCATGATTAGATATAATCACTGTATGTATTTCCTCAGTGAAACAATGATTATTGAAGTAGATGTAAAAAGCTGATTCCTAACACCCTGTCATGGATTTAGTTTACTTAATACCAGCTACCTAAAACTAATATGTCTATTCTGTCTACGGGCAGCAGCTATAGGTTTATATAGAAATCCATTTGCAGTCTGTGGATAGGATTTTAATACAAACAGGGTGAGCCATCAGGGAAGTGAATTTAGAAGGGACCTGCTTGCAGTCCACTGCACGGGTTTGTGGAAGAAAACCAGGGTGGTGGAAGAAAACCAGGGTGGTGGAAGAAAACCAGGGTGGTGAAAGAAAACCAGGGTGGTGAAAGAAAACCAGGGTGGTGAAAGAAAACCAGGGTGGTGAAAGAAAACCCTAGCGGTAGACACTGTACTATCTGAGCAACTCTTGTTGAAACAAACCCTGCTGAAGCTTAGATTTTCACCTTGCAAGGGATGCAGTGGCACTGCCTGCCCAACACCCTCTGGCCATGGTGCTCTGTGGGCACAAGGATGCTCCTGCGGGCAGACAGACAGACAGACAGCACTGATGGATGGACAACTTGACTTGGACGCACCTTTGTGTCTGTGGGAGCAAGAGTGATAGGCTTGCCATGCTTTGTGCTCAGCTTCAGTTTCCTCACATCTGGCTAATGGAACAACCCTCCTCTCTCCTTTCGTGCCTGCCTCGTCTGTTTTGTTCTCTGCTGAGGGATACAGATCTCTCCTCTGTATCTGGGAAATGCCACAATCTTGGGCTGACAAGGGAGAAGAGGCAGATTCAGGTGCTGCCCAGCTACAGATGAATGTCAGCTTATCTTGAGTTGGTGGCTGCGTTCTTTCCTTCCCCTCCCACTCCACTGCCCCTGACGTGGTGTTATCCTTTTGCCTCCTGCTCTTTATTGTGGAGCATCGTAAATATAACAGGGAGCCAAAGCTCAGCTTTGAGCAAAGTTCCTCGCTGCATTATACATGAGTTTGGAAACAAGAGGAGTTTGTTCCGAATCCCACTTAGCCTCATGAACTTTCACAGGTGAATTTCAGGCCTATTTGGCTGGCTAAAGCTGAAGTTTGAATTATTGAAACAACAGGGGGGCGCGTTGGAGCTCCTCTGCCAGGAAGGCTGAGGGAGACAGCATTTTATTTTCAGCCTTATTAGAACTTCTCTATAGAGAGGAAGTCGATCTTTTCAATTGCTCTTAATCTCCAGAGAAATCTCCCACTGATCCCTAAAATGCCGAACTTGCAATCTTGGAGCAGTTTTTAACCTGCAGTGCTGGAATGTTTCTAATGTTTCCAATACTGTTTAAATGCATCTCCCTTTGCCGATTATCCTGCTGTGGCTGGATGCTGCCAGACCCTACCATGGCTTTAATTTGCACAAGGACAATACTTGTTGTCCACAGACATCTTGGGGACCACCTGTGACAAACTGCACGAAGTTCCAGACCCTTAGATCGCGGGCCCTGGGGTAGGGATGCTGAAGTGCAAACCTGCACAGTTTTGGGTCTTTGGCTGTCAGAAATAAGTGTCTCACCTAACTCTGGGAGTGGGATTCAGCTCCAGGCTGTGCACATCTACTTTGGAAAAAACATCTTTGTTTTTGCGCGGCTGTCCCCGTGTTTTGACAGACAGATGAGCCACATGTCCTACAGCAAGGTGTCATGTTTGTCTGCAGAATGCTGTCTGGGCAGGACCCCCTGGGCCCAGGCAGGCAGAGGGGCAGGGGGACAAAGGAACCGCGCTCCTGGGGGATGCGAGGGAACTTTCCGTGATGTGGAATAGGATTTCTCTCCTGCCTGAGCGAGGCACAGGCTCCACTGGGATGAGATGTTCCGCCTGAGGGGATGGAAGTGGGGGAGGAAAGCAAAGGGGGAAGAATTGTCAGCAGCTAGATCAAAATGAGGTTTGCCAAGACAAAAGACAACATCCCGTCCGGTAATCTGAAGGCATCGGCTGAGCCTTACCTGCTCCTTTAACGTGCCCTGTTTAAAGATGATGAGCGTGAGATTAACATCCTTTGTTTTCAGATTTTAGCTGCCTCCCTTCCTTAGCCTAGAGTGATTCTTTATCTCAATTGCCAGCTTTGCATGTCATTCAGTTCAACTTAACCGCAAGGATCCACAAATCAAGCGATTTCAGGCTGGGGGCTCTGCCTTACAAAGCCTCCGCACGTCAGCAAATAGGATTTTCGTGCACTTCCTCGTGGACTTAACAAAGACACTTGCTCTCAGTTTGCAGAATTTACAGAGAGCAATTTGGGCATTTCACAGTGCTGTTTGCATGAGGAGCCTTTTGAAGTCAGCGATCTCGGGTGGCCTATATGAGTGAATAGGCATTAGCACTGCATATACAATCGCATCGCGGTTGGAAAGCTCCTAATTTAATGACCAAGCAGTTAAACCAGATTCAGGCTCAAGATCTTCAGCTGATTTGAATAGGTGGAAAATTTTCGCTCTTAAAGGCTATGCGGAGAATTGCAGCAACCGAAAATTACACCCTAATATTGGGTTATTAAACTGAGTTATTGTGAAGCATTCACCATGATTGCTGCGAATGTATCGTCAGACCTTCATGCGGAATAGCCAGCACACCTCAGTGGGCATGGTTTATCAGAATGTTCAAATGTGGGAGAAAATCTGAGCCTGAGAACATCCCGGCGTTGGACCCGATTGCCTCCCAGTAATCATCCTACAGTAAGAGTAAGATATGCGAGATATGCAAATTAGTAAGATAAGCAAACCCTAGGACATATGGCACATGGCTGGCTGAGAATTTGTGGGGCTTTTTTTGGTCCATTACTACATTCCATGGGGAGGAGAGTTTTGTGTCAAAATTAAAATAGTGCGATTTTGGATCAAGGAGCACTTAAAAACCCTAATACTGAAAATATTGCCCTTCTTGGAGCAAATATTTGATCCTGTACCAAAGCCCAATAGTTGATGACTTCTTGTTTCAAAGTTATATTAAATAAAATTTGACCTGAATTCTGTAAGTGAACAAATTGTTTAAATAACCACCACATTAACTACATGTGTATATTTAATACAAAAAGTACGTTTTGGGTTGACCTGAAATGAAAATAAATAAATAAATAAATAAAAATTTTAAAAAGAGAAAGGCTCATTCTAGGGAATACTCTCTAATGTTCAGGGGATTCATATAATTTTAGCTTAAATAAGGAGAGAGATGTAAACCACAAAGACTTTCAGCCTTTCTGATCCAGTATTATTACATATCCTGCAGAGATCAATGCCTCAAAGAAAAGTGTAAAATCCCCTGAAATACCCCATTAAAAGATACACATTTGACAATTATTAGTAGATGGCTGTCTGAGGTTCCACCTCTTCTCCTTGTTGGGAAAGTCAGCCCATCCTTGTTGGCAAAGGTAGCTCTGGCTCATGGGATGCCCCCCATCTGGGCACCTGGGATCCCCTGAATTCCTACAGAATTGCACTGAAGGAAGAAGAAGAAGCAGAGAAGGTGTCTTATCCAAAAATTGTAGGTTGCTTTGCTGTCTATACAGTGGATGCCCTGTTTGAGGATTAATCACTCTGGCCTCAAAACTCAAGTGCTTCTGGAGGAGTTGTGGCAATATTCTGCCGCACCATAACCAAGTGTTTAGGGAAGGACGCAAGGAGGGATTTTGTAGCCAGTTGCTTGGGTTGTGTGAGGCTGAATGGGTGTGTGGATAGGCATAATGGACCTTTCAAATTGGAATTTGGCTCTGGAACATACGCAAACTATTGCAGCTTTCCCAGAAGTGCCATGTTATCTGTAACAGCCACACGCTTATGGTTATAGGCTCTAGGCTGTGCCAAGGAATCAGGCACTGAGCTGTTTCACTGGAGCAGGGAAAACTGCTTTCCACAAAGTTGGAAGCTTCATTGTTTGTAATCATCTGAGATCAAAGACAGAGACGATGCATTTGTTGTTGCTTTGTCCTGTCTTGGAGGGTAATGCCATTTGATTCAGACAGTCTGATTTGTGTGCGTCTGCTGACATGTTAATAGCTCATCAGACCCAGTGCTGCACCACAAAGGAAGGAAGGAAGGGATGACACAGGGAGCTTCTCTCAGCATGAGAAAGGCCAGCATGTCTCAATATCACTATTCCAACCCCAGCACCTCTTTTATGAGTAATGGGTTGGGAATGGCAGAAGAGTTATACAACTGTTTATGTGGATCTGTGGGATCAAAATCTCTCTGCTCCATTCAAAGTTTTAAAAACCAGAGTGGCCTCAGATCCATAAAGAAGAATTTATTTGTTGTGAGAGCTATAAGGCTTTCAGGGCTCCTTTCTGCAGGATCTATGCAAACACAAGGAAGGCAATCTCAGCCCAAGCTGACTAACCCTCCAAAACAGAAGCAGACAGGGGAAAAGGTGGGAATAGAAATCCTTTGCCATGTCCTCATTTCTGAACGCACATCCCATGTTCCCTCAGAGAAGGATGTCAATCCTTTTTTTTTCACTTTTTCCCTTGCTGAGCAATAATTTCCCTCCTAGTGCAATAAATGTGGATGCAATCACCTTTCATAACCAATCAAGTCTACAGGCTCTGTTTCATGGCTGTTGAAGTAAAAACAGTGGCATTTCTCTGCCTCACCCTCCCCACAGAGACATCTGAAGCCTCAGTGGTCCCATCACACCATCAGGCTTGTCAGCATAAACTTACATCCCTCAGAGGTTTCTGCTCACTCTCTGTCTGAAGTGAACTGAGAAAAACTCATGTTTTCCAGTTCAGAGTGGGTTTGGCACACAACCTGAGTGTATTTGGGGTGAGCTGTCCCAAAACCTTTTGCTTTAATGACACGGGTACATTAATGGGCACTGCAGGAGGAGCTGCTGGCAACTTTATCAAAGCTGCTGCCACAGGACAGACATCCCACTCTCAGAGCCACGGAGGGGCCAGCCACTGGACTTGCTTCTGTGTGTTTGCTTCTCCATGACAGCTTTCAGGAAAGGCAGAATCAAACATTGCACAAGATGCAAACATACACACCGTTGTGTGCAGGGTTGCACACACACACACACACACACACACACACTCACAATCCCCCTTACCAAGGCTGGTAGCAAAGAGCATTTACTGGAGAGTGTGAACACCTCCTGGTGAGAAGCCTGTTTTTCCTTTGAGAAAAGTTGCTTTGCTTTCCTAAATAGGGTCTATTATTTTAAGACAGGTTTTTATTATTTTTTTCCTTTTGTTTGGTTTTGTTTTTTTCTGAGATGTCATATATAAAAATGAGATGAGATGTCAATCAGGGCCCAGGGAGCTGGGGAGGGGTACACAGAGAGAGAGACCCTGAAAAATGCTTCCAATGCAGGCAGCTTGTTTAAGCACAGAGTGTGTTGCAGCCAGCTGGATCTTTGGAGAAAAAGATGAATTTCTACCCATTTAAGCACGAATAAGGTGAGATGAAGGGGGGGCGGGTGGGATCCATGAAGGTGAAAAGCCTTTTTTTCCCTTTCCCTAGTTGTGATGGATGATTTCAGCCTAAAGTACTGAGCCTCCAAGTGAAGAAAATATCTACAGTGATTTTGATAAATAAATGCTTAGACCTTGCATTTGCCACCTTGATGGTGGAAAGAAAGAAGTTTAGGCTTCATAGTGGGGGTTTTTTTTCTCAGTACTCAGAAGGCTGGGACACTCTTCCTGCCACTCCTGCATTAAGAGGAACTCAACTCTTGGGCATTATTTCCCACTGTTGGTTGTGTTTTTTTAACTATGCAGGGAAAACTGGAACACTCTCAGGGGCTGGTCTGAGGATAACAGCAGGCAAACTGAGGATGGCATGGATGAGAATGCCAAGAGCTTGGAAGAGGAAGGAAATGGGCCACCCTGCCCTGCACACCACCAGTGCTGGCTCTTTCCTCATATTTTTAGCATTGTGCTGTGTCCTGGGTGGCATGCAGGCTGCCTGCATGGAGGTGTTACTGACTACTTTTTGAGCAGGAATAAACTCCCAAACCTCAATTTTTTTTTTTTTTTTTTTTTTTTTTTTTTTTTTTTTTTTTTTTTTTAGTGGAGACAGATGCACTTATTCTTTACATGGATGAAGCTTGCAGGGTTTCTGAGGTGCAAGACTTCCTCATGGCTGTGCTCACAAACTACATGCATTGAGGCATTCCCTTACTTTTCTTTCCTTCTTTTCTTTTCCTTCCTGTAGCTTCTTACTCAGAGGAGCTGTTTTACTACCTCTTGCAAAATGAGGTACTTCCATGGCAAGGCATCAGGGGATACACAAAGAGGCATTATAGCTCTCTATGTTTTTGCAGGAAAATAAAGAAAATTATTCAATACCATTGCACATACAATTGGCAAAACACAATAACCCAAGCTGGAGTATAAGCTCATAAAGAATATGAAAAAAATGACTCCTTAAAGCACTACCTAGGACTTCTGTTTTACAACTCAGAAGTGTTCTGGAGAAGGGTGCTAGAGAAGTGCTGTGCAGTCATTGACCAACTCTGATTTCTACAGCAGCAATATTTCTCCCCCTGGAGCACTCCTTGTTCTGCCTTGGCTGGATTTAACACCACTCTGCTGATGAGATGTAAACAGATCAGAGGTGTCAGGCTATGTCTTGGAGAAACTAGACTCTGGCACTTCTGTTGGGCCTTGAATTAGAAACAAACATTGCTGTATTTCCAACCCAACCTTCATTTCAAAAAGAAAAACAAAAAAACAAAAAAAAAAAAAAAAAAAAAAAAAAAAAAAAAAAAAAAAAAAAAAAAAAAGAAGACTGGAAAAAAAAATTCCTTAGCTTTCAGCATACATCTTCTTGTTACACTTTTCTCCTAACTCCAGCTTCCAAAGCCATGGAGATGGTACCCCATCAGCACATGGCAAAGGGCACATGAAAGCAAAGTATTCAAGGAGTATATACCCAATTCTTTCGTCCTCTACCCCAGCATGGGGACTCCTGATGAGGATGGCTGTGTTCCTACAAAAGGCAGTTGAAATCCTTCTCCCTTGTTCCTGCCCAGCAATGAGGGGTTTGGCCCTGCTCAGAGTGAGTGTGGAGATACAGAAAACCTGATAAAAAAGACAAGAGCTAAATGGAGAACACAAACATATCTCAGAGCTACACTAATGAGAACATAACTAATATGTTGCATATTCCCAGCAGCATGAAGGAAACCTAAGGGAAGCACAAGCATTCTGAAGTATTATTTCATTAGCTCTGAGCTAGTTTTTTCACACAAAGGTACACCTTTCTGTGTATTTAAGTTCCTCTACTGGTTTCTTATACCTCTAAAATGCTCTAAATTTTGTATCTGAGCCTAAACTGCTTGGTTGTCTGTGCAAAGCTACATCTGTGCAAGGCACAGTGGGAGGGGTGAGTTAAGGTGTGGAGAGACTCCTGAAAACCTGCACAGCTCTTTTTATTCCCTCTGAAGTTTGCTCAATTCAGTTAGTAACCACAGAGCTTCTGAGAGGCTCCAGACGCACCCAAGCTGCAGGATGAAAGGAGGACTAAAAGGAGGGCTATAAACAAGATATCTGTGGGCTTTATTTCCTCTGCAGGAGACTGTGGCGGAGGTGGCAGCAGCCAAGGATGCAGATGTCCATATCATTTGCTCCCCAGTACATCAGGGGAATGACAGGTCAGCACTTGGGCTTGCATGATTTGCATTTCTGGGATGAGAAGGGTGACAATTTGAGGTGACATGGCAGCAGGAAGTGTTTGTAGCTCTGTTGGCCCTTAGGAAACCAGGGGAGGACAGACAAAATGACATTTCTTATTTGGCCAAAGGGCAGGACCTTTAGGGGGGATCTTTCTAGAAAAGGATGCCCATCCTAACACCTGAATAAAGAGGTGAGGAAGATTTTCTGTTGGGCCTGTCACAGGGTTTCCTTTTCTGTAAGAGTGAGGATAGCCAGAGGAAGACAAGAAACTGAATTTAATTTTGTTCTTCCACCCACAGTGTCACATCCGTGCCAGTTCATTGTGCAGATGTGGATAAAGTACAGCCTGCCCTTCTTTCCAATTTGGTGCAGGGCCTGGGTGTGACAGGATGTGCCAAAAAGCAGCTGTCCTGCTAAAATGCACTGTGAAAGATCACTCTTTTGAGGCTTTTATTTTTTTTCACCCTCTCCACCTCAGTGAAGCTGATTTGCTCGCAGGGGTCAACTAACTATCTCTATCAGTGGTCTCTGCAGTAGCAATTAATTTGTGTTAAAAAAAAAAAAAAGGTTTTAGTGAGAGGTGAGTGAAAGAAGGAGAGAGAGGTGTGAGACACTGGAGACAGATAGGGAACAGGTGTCTTTTGGCACTGCTCTTGCCTGCTCCCCCTTGCAGAGCCTATTGATGCCTGACACTGCTCTGCAAACAACCCAGGGCTGCTCATCAGTCTTCCTGGGCTTTGCATTCTCTCCTTCGAGGACACTTGCCCTTAAACAGAGGGTCTTAGAGCGGCTGAGGGAAAGGGAAATACTGACACTCTTTCAAGCTGATCAAAAAAAGCAAGACAGGCTTACCATTTCAAGAACTTCTGCAAGAATATTTCTGCAATGTCTGCTCGGAAGACAAGCTTTTGAGAGAGGAGAATATTAATCAAAACTGTGAAAGTTTTCCCAGCAACTCAAGCCAAGGTGGAAGATATTGTCCAAATTGAATTACATAAATCCCCCCCCAGGCCTTTTGGCAGGTCTGCTAGGCAGGTGGCTTGTTGGACAGGAGAGAAAAAAGTAACACAAAAAGCCCTTACTGTGCAGGCTGTAAAGATTCCCTGCCTTGTTTCCAGCATTGTGTTTAAGGGATTCCTCTGCTGCCCAGTGGAGCATCTCCATTGACTTACAGCAGCTGGAGAGCAGAGCCCTGGGCAGATATGTGGCTTTCCATTGCTGGAGCAGGTGATGTATTACATCCCACAGGAAATTGCCTCTCAGTACCATATAAAGCAAAAGTAGAGTGTACATAGGAGCATGGCTTGAAGTCTTAACTCAAGCAAAAGCCCATGGCAGAAGAGAAAGATTTAGCTGAATAGGAATAAAGAATCTGTGCTTTGGGGGTTGACAAGACATTTGGGATGTGCTATGGGGAATGCTAGAGTGGAAAGGACTAGGCAAATATAGGATATCATAATCATTATTTGAAGAAATCTGTATCTAGAAACCCCAGCTCTGCCATTAACTAAGACATAAGCTCAGCTGAGTTTCACAGACCTTATCCCTGTCATAGATTGGGAAGACACAGTCTTTCTTAAGCAGTGCTCAGCACATTTACTTAGTTATTTTAAATCACACTATAAATGAATCTAATTTACCAAGTTCCCAAATAAGTCAAAACATCTATTACAGAAAATAGCATTAATGACAGAAGGAAAGGAAGCCAAAGTAAAGAGCCCAGTTGAGGCCGGGTTTGCCTATTAATCTCCCTTATGGAAAGCAGGTCTGCACCTGAAGAACTACAGTTGGGCAGTGGGGTGCAATTAATTAGTGCAAAGCTCTGTCAGAGAGAAGCTCTTCTCTTTTGGGTCCACAGAAACCCAAATCAGTGGGGAGGGGAAGACAAAAATCTTTTAGGTTATTTTGGATTTAAGTGACTGAGAAATCTCTCTTTGTGCTGAAAAGAAAGGCGGTGAGGGGAGCCACTGTCTACGTAGTGAGGCACTGGGCAATTCTGCAGCTTTGACTGAGGTTTCTTGTGAGTTTTTCACTATGTGGTTTTCAGAGAAGGAAAAACAAAAGTTTCATGCCAAATCTGATTTTCTGTGGGATAGAGAGTGGCTGCAGCAGAAGTCATGTCCTGCAAGCTGGGCAGAAGGGTTGTTTTTAGGAGGAAGCCATGCTCTGGTCTCCCCACAGAAAGCTGTATCAGACCTCTGCTCCCAGCTTTTGCACAGCCCCAAAATCACTTGTCTCCATCACCTTTACTCATAAATACTTAGAACTGTCTAGCTCCTGTCAGGGAATTATAGAAAATGTGGTGATGAAATGAATCCCACAGATTCCCTCTGAAATAAATTTTTGTCCAGGTATTACAGGTAAGCAGTCATAGACAAACCTGTCAATCTGACCAAATCCATCCTTTCTAAGGCTTCCTGCACTACCCATACACCATTTGAATTTCATTTCTCATGACAGGACCATGTGCTGTTAAGGTGTAAATCTGGAACATTGCCGCTGATCTACACCAGCCCATAGAAATCCTGCAAGGAAGGATGCATATTTCATAGGCATTTCATAGTCTCTAAAAGGATATTTTCCATCACATTGTCTGGGAAATTAGACAAATGTAGCAGTTAAGGACGCAAGGATCTCCCAGGTTCTCAGGCTGCCTGAGTAGAGGAGTTCAGGGTGCACGTGAACTGGTGGAAAATGGTGCAGAGGAGACACTCTTTTACTGCTCATCAAATATATTGGTGGTGGACACCAGTGTGCTGGGTCTGGCTGCTCTCAGCTTGGCTATTCCCCATGAAAAGGAAGGGAAATTTGGAGCCTATTTTTTTCTGCTTTGGAGAATTAAATGGCACCTGTGGACACAGGCACATGTTTATGCTTGTTTTCTCTGTACATACACACACACAAACACCCCCTGTTTAGCTTGGCAGAGCCCGAAGGTGTGTCTTTATTTCTGCATGTCTTTTTCTTCCACAATTGTGAATATTCAGCAGGTATATTTTGGTCCATTCCAGCTGGAATAAAACTTACAGTCCAAAAGAAATAAAAAGAAGAGAGATGGGAAGAGTAAGTGAAAGAAATATGAAGAGCTGGCTGCCAGAGGCTGCCATCCAGATATTTTTTTTCACTCTCCTGTTCTAAGGAAATCAGAGTGGAGCAGTGCTGGGCATCAGATTTCCCTGGCATGGAAAGGCTGGCTGTTTGGGAGAGATGTCTAGGAAAGCCATGAAGATCTATACAGTCCATGTAATTTTCAGGGAAAGGGATTGATTTAGAGTGAGCAGGACTTTCTTCCTCCTCCTTCCTCCTGTGCTATCACAGAGTGGGATTTTTGGACATACTCAGTATTGATCAAACAGCACAAACCTTTCCTCTAGCTTTACATGTGCTTTTCAGCAGTTATGGCAATATTTCGGATTTGGGAGGTTTGGAATTAGCTCTGGCTCTGACACAAATTTCTGGGGCAAAAAACTATTTTGCTTTTTGTGACCAGCTTTGCTTGCTGTTCCTTGGATTTACTCTAGCCCTGAAGTGAACCATGTGCATGTAGGCTTGTCTAGGCCAGGGAAGATTTACTCAACCTGAGCCTTGAAGCTGAGCTGGGAGCAGATGGAATTGTAGTGGGCTCCATTTGGGTATTTTCAGATGGAAGTTGTGCTGAGGCAGGTGCACAAAAGCATCTCATTGACGCCTCACAACAATTTTTTTTACTCATCTTGTTATCATTAAGCAGGCCAAGATTGCAAAACTGTTTCCTAAAATGAAGCTTGGGCCCAATGGGTGGTGATTTTCACAGATACCTAAAATCAGTATGAGACTTGCTTTTTACTGTAAAGTCAGATAGAGTGGTGTGCTTCATCACTCTTCCTTAGCTACTCATACAATGAGTACTCCTAAATTGGAGAGAAAATACTTCTCTGTCTATATTTTTCTCTATCCCAGAAAGAGGAAACAGAGAAGAGAACAGAAGGGACCCCCATTTTTGGAGAGGCAAACAGAAAGAGAAAGTGGGCTGGTGAATCAAATAACAGAGGGCTGTGTCAGAGATGATTTGCAGCACTGATGTGGGTGACCACTGAAGGTCAAACTTGGCTGCTTGGTAGATGCAGACTAAGAGTGCCCTTACAGACACCAAAAACCACTGGAGATATCATGGATGGGGAACCAAGAGCTGCTTCACCCCACTTCATACCAAGTCCATAAACTTTGCTTTTTATCAAGTTTTAAAAAGCTCCAGAACAGTCAGATTAGCAGACCAATAAAACTTTCTGCTTTACTTGATTTTATAGGTCATCTTTTACAAATATTCAGTGGGCCAATTCATGTAAGGGTCATCATTCATACAGATCCGTGCATATGTGTGTAAACACACAAACATACACTAAATGCACAATGATGTTTGTGCATGTTACATATATATATGTACTTGTGCACACACACAAACCTGCCTGTCTGTCTGGCTAATCTGTCTGAAACACTTCTCTTACAAGCATAGTTTTCTTCCTCACCCCTGATGTAAATCCTTTTTTTAACCTCCTCTGAAAACACCTCCAGTGTCTCATTCTGGTGCCTAATTGGCCTTATCATTAAGATTTTTTTTAACTAATGTCTAAACTCAATGTTTCCTTTTTTAGGATTCAAGTCATTGCCTCTTGTTATGCCTGTTTCAATGATGTCTACATAATATGGATTGATATGCTAGTCAGGGATAGTTTCAAAAGAAGCAAATCCATTAAGGAATGGCAGTATAGGAATGAATCATATAAAATATCCATCTATCTGTATATGCATTTCTCTCCGTGTGCAGATGGACACACAATCCATTTTAAATACACACACACACAAATCAGACTGCTGCATTTCAAGGAATTACAACACTCAAAGACCCATAACAGCACGTTATCTCAGTCCCTGGATATCCTTAATCCACATTCTTATTTCCTTTTAGGAGCCCAAGAAGTTGTGGCTGACAGGAAAACACCTTGTCAGCTGCTAACTAGGACACTCATGCTCATTTTGCAACCTTGTGATCCCAGCTTTTAGGTGGTGAAAGGTGAGATAAATCCCACCCAAACTCTGTAAAGCTGTAGGTCTGAAATTAGTCATTGTTTTAAGCATCTATGTTTGTGTGATGCAGTGAAAGAGGCCTCCAGGCCCTGATTAAGATCTTTATTTGCTGCTCTAATGCAAAACAATCTCATTAATAGTGTTAGTAATAAGCAGTCCAGAATGCAAATCCTGAGAACATAGGTTATCAAAGCCTGTGCAACTTTAATGTTGAATGTTTATAATGTACTTTTTGATCTTAAAATCATAATCTATAAATAAAGTGATTAACATTATTACTATTGCTCCTGTTTTACTAGCCATGTGTTTTTCCCTCACTTTTCTCATTATTTGCACATTAAGTGTTGGGCTGGTAAGGGCACCTGACTTTCCTCAGACAGGACATGACTGTGCTAGGGCTGAGGTTGAGCAGGAAGGGCTACTTTTAGATGGATCATGTAGGTTCTGAGATCAAAGTTCACTCTCCATTGCAGGTGGTTGGGGTGAAAAATGTGAAGGACAGAGGTAGGCTAATGCTGCTGACAGGAGTTTTTCTTGGTGCTCAGAAACGTTCAAGTTTAATAATTAGACAGAAGTAGTTACTGTTTTAATGAACAATTTGCTGCACAGTGATGCCCAAACCAGAACTCTTTGATCATCACAGTAGACTCTTCCCTCCTTCTGTTCCCAAAGCCCATTAGAGTAACTTCCCTCACCTAAGTTTCAGCACAGCTTGTTGTTATGGGAAATTAGCTACTTTGTCCAATCCAATTTCAAATTAGGCAACATAATCAGAAGAGCCTCTGCCACTTCACTGGAAGGACCATACTTCCACTATCAAAAGAGAATCTTATAGTTGCCACAATCTGAGGCTTTCTTAATTTTCAGCCTTCTCCTAATTGCAATTTTTCTGGCACTCGCAAGAGTGCCATATCTTTAATTTTCCTCCTCCCATTGATAAAAAGTTGCCATGATTTCTCTGCTTGAAGTGATAAGTACTTTTCCTTGAAAACTTTTGCAGTGCCTTTCTCTATTTTGTGTGTTCAGTTACACCCCTTTTGTTTTGGCCCCCAGAAGAGGACAATCTATCCAGTGAGTAATGTCACACCTGCACCTTTGTTCTACATGTGCCACGTATTTACCATGGAGATGCTAAAATCTGGGGGCAGCTTTTTCAAAATCTTTTCACTGTGTGTTGTTCCCTGCCTATGTGTTTATAGAATGACTGAAGACAAACTGACCTCAAAGCCTGTACCAAATGAAAATGAAATGGAAATATGAGCAGTATCTTTTCCTTCTAATCTTAGGCTCTTACAGGAGTGGATACAAGGTGCTCCATCTCCCTCTTGCATCTGACATAAGAGGGATACAAAATGAACGTTCAGCAAATTTCATTTCTGAAGATTACCTCCTACAAATCGGAATATGAGATCTTAACTTTGCTGCTGTGAATTAATAAAAAAGCTCTGTAAGAGCAAATCATATGTGCTATAGTCCTCCAGTTACCACAGCTGTACTGTGAAAAAAAAAAAAAAAGAAGAGAAAGAAACCCAAATAGCAAAAAAAACCCCAAACAAGTGAAAAGTGTCACAAAGGGAGAGAACCCCATGGTGAATCTATCTCAGTTCAGGCCAGAGAGATACAAACATTAGCAGGACAATGAGGATTTTTATGGGTGTCTGGAAAAATGTGTAGAGCTGAGATACTGAAAATCAGCATTGCTTTCATAAGACTTTCTCACCCCATTGGTCAGACTACTATTAAATATTGCATTTGAATGTTCTTGGTTATATTATGTGGTTTCTTTTGTTTCTTTGTATCTGGATGGAGACTTAGTTATCTAATATTGGAAAAAGGGAAAAGAAAAATAACCTGTTTCTACAGTAGATCTTATCGACATATTGGGATTTCATCTTGCATAGCTGAATCATTTGTATCTGACAGGTACAACTACATTGAAGATGTTAGACTTCACAGATAAATTAATTTTAAGAAATGTTTATAAATCTAGAGAGCTGCACCCATTGACTTCTGCTCCAAGCTGAGGCAGAGTAACCACATTTTCAGAAAATGGCTTTCCTGTTGCTGTGACAGAAGAGTTTTTGGTGGAAGTCATTCATTTTTTATTGCTTGAAAAAGACAGTGCCAGGGTGAAAAATTTCACGGTAATGTTCATGATGTTAATGAACATAAATCACAGGTCGATTTCACCCACAGCAGTGGCTCAGGGAAGGCTTTCATTAGCTAAGGGGTGTGTGGTGGTGTGGGTATCGTTTGCTTCAGAGGACAAAGAAACAAGAATCAACTTTCTCCCTGACTGGTGTGCTCATAGGCAGGTGCCTCTGGCCTTGGACAAAGTGGATGAGTAAGGGAAGAGTGTTGGAGGTAAGAAGATGCCAAATGAAGACTGTCATTCGTGGGTAGCTACCTAAAAAGTGTGTCACTGAACCATTCATTCACTGAAGGGATAAAGATTCCCCATAGCTTAATACCATGATACACATTGAGTAACACTGGAAATATAATCCTTGAATGAGCAATCCTTGATGAGGAAATGTCTTTGCTCATCAGCTTGAGGATCAAGTGTTAACCACTTCTTAAAAGAAATTATAGGTACGAGAAAAGGGAAGGAGTGGGAAATAGCAACAGTAAATCATGCTATACATATATAATATATTGTATATATATATATATACATAACATATATGATATAAATAGTATATTTTTTAAATAACATAAAATTATACTTTTTCCTGGTAGGCTAGAGCTGCAGCAGGATGCTTCTGATGCTTTTATTTCCATCTGAGTTATGCCTACTACATTAGTCCATGCATGCCCACGTAGATCCTTTACTCTAGAGCCAACCATTCCTTCAGAGAGACAATAATCACTTCTGTTCTAGTTCTACAAAATTTTCATGGCCTTAAAACAGTCAAAGCAAAGTTTTTGTCTAATTAAAACCTGTGGCTGAGAGAATCAAGCTGAGTATGAAGAAAGAGAATGAAAGAATCACTAAGTACTTTTTATGGTCTACTAGCTAAACTACAAGGACCCTCCAGCATTCTGGCAAAACCAATGCACAAATCGGCTCTTTTCTTATTTAATTTGCTGGTGGATTGGGGGGGTGCTGCTGTGGTCACTGGCAGCTCTCCCAGAACTGAATTCTCTGAATAAGTCCTGTAGATGCAAAGAATGACCTAAGTATGTTTGAATTTTTGACCACAAAGGTAATATGTACTTCTATATGACAGACATATGCTTGAGAAGTTCCCCTTTTTATCCTGTGGAAACTGTTTACATAACTAGATAGAGTTATGTAAAGGAGAGGGGTTGTTTCCCAGCGAAAGAAACTGAACATTTCTAATATCTTCCTATCCCTATTCCCATGCTCTCCTGTCAGCAGAGAAGATCCTATGTCAGCTGATACTCTCCACAAAGAAAATGAGATATCAGAATCCTGCTAGAGGTTTTCATGAGGTAGAGTAGGGGAAGGAGGGAGAAGGGGGAAAAATAGGTTAAAAAAATTATTTATCTTAAGTCTTGTAGAAAAAAAAGTCAGAAAAGAGTGCAATGAGTGGCATTCAGCGAATGTGGCTGCAAGTGCCTCAGGTGCCTCTTGAGTAGGTCGGTTTTACTGAGTGCCAAGTTCCCTCTCTGGCTAGACAGTCACCTACAGGAAGCTCTTGGCTTCGACAGCATTTCTGCTGGGCAGACAGAAACCAGCAACGCTGAGAGGATGGTCCCACAGACGGGTAATGAAATGTCTCGCTAATGAGAGATGAGTTGGGCTGGGTACAAAGATCATGGCAAGGTGCTGCTGTATATGAGGACATCTGTCAAGTGCAGCTGACCTGCCAGAAATGAGCTGTTTTAATTGGATGTGACTCAAACTTCCTGTGTCTCTACTTGATATTTGTATGCTTCATGGAATAAGTGCTTCTTGTTACCTTCGTTAGCATGTGTCATTGAATATATAATGTCCTGTCACTTGTACTAGTATGTTCTATTGACTATATTGCTCCTGCAAAGCTCATGTTGAGTTAATGTACCCGATTTATTTATACAATTCATTTTGCTTTATTTCCAGAGACATGCTGTGACCATACTGTGATGCAGATCCTGTGAGAGTGACTGTAATAAATAAACCCAGTGAACAATTATCTCCCAAACATATCTTCACTGACACAAATCAGTGGAGTATAGTTCTTCACTTGCATTTAAGAGCTGGTGGTCACATAACAAATGTGGAGTGTAACCAACAGGGAGTACAAGCAATGCATTTGTGATCAGAAATGGAGGTGCAGGAGGGAAAAAACCTACCAAACAGCTTCACTAGTAATAATTTGGAGAGAAAAAGTGTTCTGTGGTGTGGGTGCACTGATAAAAGTAATGTTTTTGATTGTCTGTATTTTTTCCCAAGTTTTCTGGTAGATAGCTAGCTAGATAGATAGAGTAGGCTTTTTTTTTTTATGAGTTTTTTGTCTTTTGATGCCGGCATTTGGAATTAAAAAGCATTTTGTCCTTCAGCAAGGGAACTACATTGTTTTTTCCCTTCTCTCTCCAAATCTTTTCTTTTTGACTGGCAAGCATTTGTCTCTCTCCAAATCTTTTCTTTTTGACTGGCAAGCATTTGCTTCTCTGTACATTTTTACCTGACTCCTCTTGCAGCAAAACTACTCTATATACCAGCTGAGAAGGCATCACTCTATTGTTGATGAAAAGTAGTAAGTCCTCTAGAAGCTGGAAGAAAGTTACAACAGCAGAGTGCTTCAGAAACAAAAGGGATCCCACAATCACTGACTTGCCTTCTCTATGTGTCTCTGGGACTGTTTAAAGCTAGATGCTTCAGACCTGGAACAATCATGAAATGGATCCCAGCTAACAGCAGGTTTTAAAGTGTAGGTGTGCCCAGATGCCCTGACAGGAACTGAAATCTCATCAATACAATCAGTACTTTGCAGGATAAAGTTCTTGTGACTGAATGATGGGGACTTTGAGCTGAAATAAACCTTGATCATACTCCACTGACCATATCTCTGTTCACTGTAGAGGCAGCCAAGAGAGATTTGCTCTGGTACAGATGTATACCCTGCAGATACGTACTCAGTCAAAGGAATCACTGCCTTGATTTTGAGATAAACAAAATAGAAGATGAAGCCCAGCACCGTGCAGGTGGTTGTTGTTGTTGTTATTATTAATATATAGCAATAATAATAGTAATAAATAACCGGCATATCGGAGAGTTTTTCTTATTCCATGACTTAGCAGTTGTGTTACATTATCCACACTGATGTTTGTAGTTCCTCAAGGCTTCATGGTGACAACACAGCATCAATAAGAAGACAGCAGTTTTGATTGCAAGATTGCTCCAAAGCCCTGAAAAGCTAACAAATGTCTTATCCACTGTCATTCTTGTCACTTTGAGCTTTGAGCTCTGAGGTATTCAACTCGCACTATCCTGCTCTGCCTTTGAGGGAGATCTGCTGGGAGAATGGCAATATCTTCATGTGGGCAGTGTCTGCCACCCGTGTGAGCCCCTGTGTCTCTCTTTCAGAGGGGATAGATTTCTCTCTCCAGGTGTGACTCTGTTCATTAAGTCATGTCATTATAGAGAAAAACTAGAACAGTAGGATTAAGCCACGTGAGCGGCGCAGGACCTCCATAGGAAGAGTTTCTTTGTGCTGGCACTTCTTTGGGAGATGGGAGATGAAGTCAGCCACTGAGAACTGAGACTTGTCCCTCCACCCTCTGACTTCACATACCCAGTGAGTGGCTCACAGCTCAGCCTGTCCGTCAGCATCACAGTACTCAGGGCCATGGAACACCCTCACAACCAACTTAGCTAGGTCCTGGCCCTAACCAGTCTGGAAGGAATGGATATTGAATATCAGCCAAAGGAATACAAAGATCTGTCCCTCAGGCTCCTGTTAGCAACCATGGCATGGTTTGCTGGTGCTGAAGCTCCTGGCAGGAACAAAAAGACTGCTTTGCCATGGCAGTCATGCACAGCCTGTCTCCTGAACAGCCAGTGCATGGCAGGGCAGAGGGAAGGTAGGATTTCAGCCTTCGCTCCAAGCTGCCTTGCTTTCTTGGGTTTATGTCAGGCCCGTAGCATTATTTGAACATAGTTTTTCTGGTTTAATTTGCATAATTGATGAGATGGAAAATTATCTCAATGATTGATGGATGTTCTGCATGCACCAGAGTTTGTCACAAAATATAATGCATCTGTAGGATGAGCCTGCTGCTCCTGCCATGTTATTTCCCAACAGGGCTATAAAATTCTAACTTAACCCCGCAGGTTTTTAAGTTTCTTTTCTTTTTAATCTTTTACAAGACAATGTGCAACACAGTAAACAAGCACAAAGATGCAGCATCAACTAGAGTAACCATCTTTCTTCATTGTACTCCTAGGATGTTGAGTAATGAAAGTGAAGAAGCTGTATCACACTTGTGGAGTTGATCCAAGGCTTTCCTACATGAGGTGTTCTCACTCTCAGCAGACTTGCTTTATAGCTCTATATACATTTCCACCTGCTTTGGGAATGGTTTATCTCTTTCAGACATTTACATTGACAAAATTATCTTTTCATTTTCAGTGAGTCAACAGTGCATATACCACAATTCATGTGACGAGTGGACTTTATTTTCATAATTGCTTGTAGATATTTTTATAATCAAAAGATGATGCCAAGTGCAAAAGTACTCTTTGGTAATTAGCAATGCTTCTTCTAAAAAAAAAAAAAAAAGGGACCCTGGCTTGATTTATTCTTGTCCAGCAAAGCACTGATGACACACACATGGGTAACTTGAAGCCTGTCCTAAAACTGTGTGTGAAATTACATACATATAAGTCCAGCATGTGTCAGAGTTCCCCTCAGAGCAGAGTGTCCATGTGCATGGACACATGTAACTTTGCTGAACAGTGAATTTGGAGAGATGAAGCCTCCCTTTTCCTCTCTGAAATTTATGCACAGGCACAGCAGGTGTTTTTGCTGCGTTTTCATTCACTGGAGTGATGCAGTAGGTGGGGTGTGCCCTGCATTACCTGTCCCAGCTATCAGGAGAAGTAGCTAATGAGCTCTTGCCCACCTTAAATGGTGAACCAGCCCCTCTGGGCAGTCTCAGATGCCAGTTTGAAATTGGGCCTGACATCCCAGGACATAGTCCTTTAGGGAATCAGAAAGTGAAGCACCTTTTAGTCATACCTGGGCTATGCTCAAGGAGGGTTTATAAGGAAAACAGAGAGAGAAGGAGGGTGAGAAGAGAGTTTTCTTGATCCTCAAACCAATCATGCAAAAAGATGATGAACAAGACTTTCAGGGCACTTTCAAAGTTTTTCAGCAGACTGAAAGCATAGGTTAAGTCTGAGATTATCTAAATTTTAAGTCCAAAATTTTCACAGCACAATTTTGCAGTGTGAGGTCAGTTTTCTAAACAACTCTAATTTTGGTATAAGGAGGACAAAACTGCAATGATATCAGTGAGGCTGGAAAGATGAACAACACTGGCAGTCCTCCAACCACTTAAGAAAAGGTACCAGAGTAAAGTATTTACCCCAAGAACTCATTACTGTGACAACTCATTGCACTGAATAAAAATTTTCTTCAATGGGAATTTGTTCTCCGGGCTACGTATGGATTCCTCCAAGCTGTGAATAGGTCAAATCTACTTTTCTCAGTGATTTGATTTAATATACTTTAGTTCACATTAACAAGAGGATAAAAAACATGTTTCCAGTATTAAGCCTGTATGCATTTTTTCCATCATACAGCATACTTCATTAATGTTACTGGCAGAAAAAGGATAAATCAGACCAAGAAAATAGAAAAAAAATAATATAAGAACTAGAGGAGAACATTGGCAAGATTGTCTATGCACCTAGAAAATTACTCAAAAGCTGAACTATTCAGCTTCTAAGCACTGAGGTAGAAAAATCTTATGGCAATGGCCACGGTCTTTTTCCAACAAGGAACTTTTCTACCAAGGAAAATGAACAGCATTCTCCCCATCCCTGGCCCAAGCATGATGCTGCTCCAGTCTGAAGTGACAAAGGGTTGATTAGTTATGATCGGCTGCTACAGCTGAGGCGATACAGAACTCCAATCAATTCCCCAGCAATCAATTCGTTACACTGAACTCTCTTTCTCTCCATTTGCAGCTGCCTGACGTCCATCAGGGCCCCCTTCTCCTGCCTGCAAGTCGTGGTGAGCATCTGAAGATGGCTCAGTGGGCTGAAATGGAGATCAGTGGCTGGCAGTGCTCTTGGGCAGGCGGCGTTAACCCTCTGGAGCTGAGCAGCTCAGCTGTGCACTTCAAGTTTCCACTGTGATATTATATTTGACATTCAATTTGAAACCCTAAACTCCTTTAATGCAATATCTCAGCACAATGATAGTAATAAGGCAGCACCACTTGCTTTCGATTTAACTACCAAAGGCAAAGTGGACAGGGGGAGAAAGCAGCCCCACTTATGTTAACCCCTTTGGCACTAGCTCAGCAGGTGACTTGTTTTATAAGTACAAAATTCTGTATCAAAATAAAGTTGAGCAGAGAAAAGGATTGCTTTTTCAGCTAGCAGTTAAAATGTTTTGTTTCGTTGTGTTTTGCTCCCTGAAAGTGCCAGAGGCTGCCATTTGCTCTGAAAATTTCGACAAAACTGTAGGTAGATGGGATTGCTTTCTGGTAGACCTATCACCTTGCATATATGGCAAGAGATAAAGAGTTCATATAATATTGTTTTCTAAATGCAGGACCAGAGTTTTCTCTCTGATTCTTCATAACTCTACTTGCATGGTACTGTTATCATACCACACCAGTCGAGATGCTAGCAATGGTTTCAAGTACTCCAAGTTCTTGTCCATCCACAGGAACACGTGGAAAACAGCGCACCAGTGGTCAGTATTTCTATTTTACAAATGGGAAAATTGAGGTCCTTTTTTGATGGGACAAGGAAATTTTGTTTACTGTTCAAACTGAAATACTGACTCTAGGGGTTTTCAAGGCCCAGATATGGTGCTGTCAGCTCTGGAGAACACTGAAACACCATTTCTAGCCCAAATTTGCCATTAATCCTAAGGCACAGCAGGACTGTCAGCCAGAATTTAGTCAGCCTTCCATGATGACAAAATACAAAGTGTGGCTGAGCTACACCAAATTTGCTCAGCTCTTCTGTGGACATTCACCTTCCCTTAGACTCAATGGATTTGAGCCATCATTCATCAAAAGAGGGGCCAGTGTGAAAGAAAGGAGACACCGACCTAATGGATCAAATCTAAAGGCAGCTAATATTCATACTATGCATACTTTGTAGGATAAGGATTCTTTCTTCTGATAACTTAATTTCCTTCCCTTCCAGTCCTTTCTAGCCTTTCTATCCCTTTGCTTCTTGACTGTGTACAGACTGATCTGTGCTGTGGAGGATGGAATAAAACTTCCTGTCTGCCTCTTCCCAGCTTGTCCTTAGACAGCAAGTGAATGTCACAGATCTAGTCTCAAACTGTTTAAAAACATTTAGCCAGCTTTACACAGCAACTCTCTGGTCAAACTTTCTCTGCTTTAGGAAAGGACATGTCGCCCCTCTTGGCAAATCAATTATTCAGACGCTGTGATAGTCCGAGGCATCGTATCAGTAATAAAGTAGTGAATTATTAATCACGGCTTGTGCCATTTCGATTAGATTTGGGAAATTCAGGATTAAATTTCTGGCACCCTGTGTCTCGGATTGAGCTCAGCCCAGCTGGCCTGACAGGCATGAGCTGGCTTTGTACTTCAGAGGAGGCTGGTGGATAAAAATTACTTGAAAAGCCTCAGAACTTCAATTATTATTATTATTAGTATTTTGGAAGGAACTGGAATGACTGAAAATAGATTTCCAATCTGCAGGGCAATTTTGGTTTCACACAAAACTTCTGCTGCAATAGCTCAGGCTTTTTTTTCTGTTCCTCTGAGCTCATCTGCTTGTTGCAAGAAAGGCTAACTCGGCTTGAAAGACGAGGCAGTCTTGTGAGTCTGTGTGTCTCTGTACAGTATTTACACTTTCTACATTTTATCTGGACTCTGAGGACACTCTGAGAGATCGAAATCATATTAATTAGAAGAACAGGGCCAGCACTCCTACAGCTCTGGCACTAGCTGTTGAGGGAGGGAGAGCCTTAATGCAGGAATGTGAGCCTTGGCATCCTGAGAAGTCGCTTGCAGCCTGCTTAAGGCTAGCGTGAAAAGAGTTTTGGCTTTATCTGCCCTGTGCCCAGCAGACAGCCATCCCCTGCAGTGCCCTGCCACATATATTCACCTGACTTCACTCAGCTGATATTGTTTAGCTCTTGCCTGTGCTTGGCGCCTGCTGTGGAGAGCCTGCTCTGAAGTGCTGGTGAGTGCTCCTTTCACTGGAGAAGGGCTTTTTGAAAGTGTGTCTGCTACAGAAAGAGGAGCAAAGCCAGGAATGGGATAGGCAGCTGGGAGAGTTGGGGCTGTTGGGAGCATATGGGGAGCATCAGCTGCCCCAAACGTGGCCAGGTGACCTGTGGAGAACTGCTGGGATGCCATGCCAAGATTGAGCTGCTACATCTGAGCATGGCATGGGGCAATGCTGTGTGTGGGACCTTGATATTGCAGGGTGTTGAAGGGATACCAGAGCTCAAACCACCTGGGAGAACTAAGAGGAGGTGTACTCCTAACCAGAGTGAAAAATGTGCCGTAGAGCTGTGAAGAGAGAATTTCTTCTTAGGTGGCTTTTATCCATGGGTGAAATTTAATTTTTCCTTGTTGCCGATAGGCATAGTAGGTTTGCTATAGAAGTTAGTAATTTCTTCAGTAGTCAGGCTGAAAAGTTAAGTAAGTTTGTCCAGGCCTTAAGGAAATGAAAGGGAAAACTCTGGTGACCTGACCCTACACTCACATCCTTGTCAATGTGAACTGATAGCACAGGTCTGAAATGAAGACTGCTGGGTTTCTCTCTGTGAAGTTGGCCTTTTGCTAGACATACAACTGAGGGAGCAGCTTTTGCCACAAATGTAGTCCAATTCAAACCCTGAACAAGACTCAAAAGTGACCGAGTTGAAAACCCTTGACATGAAGGAAATAACATTTCACTCAGTGCAGTTTTAATTTCATCCCTCTGCCCTGGAGTCAGAGGTTTCTGAGCAGAACAGGGACTGTGGAGTGCATGTGCATTGTGGGGAGGAAAGTGTGAGGGGAGATGCTGCATGTAGCTAGTTTCTTACTCTTAGAAACCTCCATGACTTTCGGGGAAAGGAAAAGCAAAAAAAAAAAAAAAGGTTTTAAAAGAGTTTTTTTGAAAGAGGAGCTGAAAAAGACATCAAAACAGATCAAAGAAACTCATGGAAGTGGGAAAAAAATGGAGAGAGGGAGAAAAAAAAAGAAGGAAAAGCTCCTGCAGTAACATTGGATGAAAATTAAGCTTCTCAGATCTGTTTAAAAGATATTCTGTTTGATCTTTTATATCTTCTGCTCTGATTATCCAGGTTCCTTTTGATGTTGCTGAGCCCTATAGAACTGATATGTAAAAATACACATACATATGTATTAGTGCAGTGGGTACACACGCACATGCAGGGACCCT
Source organism: Melospiza georgiana (assembly GCF_028018845.1). Lineage (NCBI taxonomy): Eukaryota > Metazoa > Chordata > Aves > Passeriformes > Passerellidae > Melospiza > Melospiza georgiana. The sequence goes on from NC_080465.1 coordinate 75,723,976, forward strand.
CTCACTCTGTCACTGCTGCCCGTGACTGGGATGTGCAGAGCCAGCAGAGGTGAGCCCACGCAGGAGCAAGATCCAGTGATCTGACCCTGTCATGTGTGTCCCATGCCATGGTGCCCCTAGGGGACAGAAAACCCTTCCTGCTCCTCTCCTTGGCAGCAAGCACTGGAAGAAACTGAGCTGTGAGGCACAAAATTTAAAGGTAAGAAGATGCAGCTTTTTGGTGACACACCACGTTCTACCCCCTGTGCCTCCCAAACACTTGGGAAGTCATGGTCTGATGGTCAGGATGAGAAGCAACCATGAGAAATACCTCTCAGAGACCGTGCAAAAAGACACCTACAGACAAAAGGGACCTACCTAGATGCTGGGATCTTGGAGCAGATTGTGCCACCCCACAATCCCCAACAGAGATGCCCCACATTGTCCCCTCCTGCCTCCTGTCCCCTCCCTGCCTTCTCACCAAGGCCAACTCCAGACTCCTCAGCCCTTTAGGAAAAGCTGGTTTTGTTTCTGGCCTCCCCTCAGCATATGGGAGCATGGCCAGCCTTAGGAGGGGTCGCTGATGCCATCAGGAAGATGGAAAGGGATTTTTCACAGAGCAGCAGAGAGCCCCATCACGCTAAACCAGCTGCTGCTGCTGCTGGGGTAAGAGGAGGGAGGTGGATAGAAAGTGCATTCAAATCCCTTGTTGACCAGGCAGTGAGCCTACTTTGCCTTAGTGCCACCACCTGCGATGGCTTCTCACACTTGTGTGACACGTGAAGGCAGGAGGATCCAGCTCTGGTGGCTGCAATCAGCCCTGCATCCCCCCAGGCCCTGGCTGTGCCACGCTGGCCTCTGCTCCCCACTGCTGCGGTGCCCACATGCTCCCAAACCTTTAATCTGCTTACCCTCAGGAAGCCCTGGGAGGCAGGCAAAGTGGTCTTAAGCTCATTTTACAGCGGGAAACATGAGTGATTTCCATATAAAGACTGTTCAGGTTGTCAGCAGAGGTGGGACCCACACTGCATCCACCAAGGCTCTCACCCTGGGAAGGAGGGCAGCTCTCTGCCACCCACTTCCATCTTCATGTGCTTGGTTCTGCACTGCCAAGTGCCATCTCTGGCAAGGAGAACTCCATCCTCCATGTCCCACGCCCATGAGGACCATCATTTCCCACACTGCCTCCTCCCTCATCTCTCAGTTTTCCTCTGAGGATGAGCACAATGAAGCACTCCAGTTAAATTTGGCCATGCTTTCCTGCAATTTTAATACATCAACATGCTTCTAAACGTTATGTTTGGAGAGGAGTGTAGGCAGCTTGGAACAGCAGGCAGAGTATTTTGGGTTTTCTGAGCTGAGGCTGGTACAATTGGTAGCTTCAGCCCCTGGGCTCTGGCAACCTGATCCCTCCTTGCTAGATGCAGCTTCGTGTATTTACTCTCATTTCTCCTCTCTTTGCTCTCTCCCCCACCCTCATTCGGAGGTTTCCCAAGTAGATCTGTCTATTGCCACTCCCCTCTTTAAGCTCCCAATTTAAAGGAAAAAAGAAAAAAGAAAATACATGGGAAAGTTATTTTTTTACAGACAGCAGTAAAATGATCAAAGGCTTATTTGTAGCTAACAGCGGACGTACACCACTCATTGAACTAAGATGGAGTGGAAGCATTATCTTCATATCCCTACAAATGTGTTCCTTTAAAAAAAAAATCAATGAAGGCAGATTTTTAATTAAAGCAGATGCTGATCCTTCCTGCCCCTGATGCTGCTACATGTTTTGTTGTTGTTGTGGCTGTTATCTTATCTGGGCCTTTATTTATTTATGTATTAGCCCCTGACAACAGGAGATTGAAGCTCTGATTTCTCAGCTAGAGTTGGGGGAACAAAACAGAGGTGGGCCTGTTGGAGTAAAATGTTTTTGTCTCCAATTTCTTTGCTACTCAGGTGAGGGTCAAACACCCCCTTCCTTGGGCTTTCCCCTCCTCCAGCTCTGGCAATGTATACAAAGGCTAAGCCTTGCTGTCTCCTTCTCTCCGTCCTTTTTACAGATGCAAATCCCCTCTGCTCAAGCTCAAGAGTGTCTCTGGGAATAAAATGTGCTCTGTGGTAATGCCTTCATTTGAAAGTGTTATAGAGATCCGGAGCTGAAGTGCTGAATGGCGAGCTTTCCTTTCTTTTATTTTATTATTTTTTTAAACACCTTTTAAATTTTTTTTCAGAAAACCCCATTAATTTAAGTGTCTGATAAAATGACCAAGGGAACATTTCCTAATACATTCACCCTATTTCCTCACCTAGCAGATCTGAATCTCTAACCTCTTTCCTCTGTAGGGACAGAGGATTCATGACTGGAGGGACATGGATCCATGATCCATGGACTCCATGATCCTCGTGGGTCCCATCCAACTCAGAAGATTCTATGGTTCTCTCTTCTTCAAACTTTCCCTGGCTGCTCCCATTCCTCATGATATCGAGGGGTTCCTAACAAGGCTTTAATAATGAATATCCAAGATAAATGTGTGATCCCAGCCTGCCACAGTAGTAGTACAGGGTTCTGAGGGTTCTGAGGACTGAGCACATGGCCCAGCTCCTTTCCCTCTCTGGTTCTCTGTCTGATGCCTACATGGGTCCCTGGCTCTTTTCTCTTCAAATTAGGTAAGTGCATAGAGACAGCTGGGGGTTCATTTGCTGGAAACGACTGGCAGTACCCAGATATTTCAATCATCCAAAAATACAAACCAGAGAGATAGTGCCTTAGACAATCTAAATCAATTAGGCTCATCCTCCATGTCAAGCTCTCCTGCTATGAATGATGACCAGGCCGTGGTGGAGGGAGATGTCCTGGACCTGGGCTGTGCTCTGCTGCAGGCCCTTCCTGTTTCAGACCCCACAGATGCCTTTTGTTCCTGGAACTCCCTGACTTCATGCATGGGCTGTACCCAGACATCCCCTCAGGGGCTGTCTTGACTCTGCAGGTGCCAAGATGACCTGCAGCAGCCCTGGGCTTGGACAGAGCATTTGTCTTTGTGCGTGTCAATAGTACACCAGGTCGGTGCTGCAGGGCCTGAGGAGAAATTTGTCCTTTTTGTCGAGCACTGTGCATTGGGCCAGGTGCTGCCAGGAGGGAGGGCTCCACACACACCAGGCACAGCCCACTGCTGCAGGCGCCGGGCCTGACAGGATGGATCACTCGTCCCATCTGCTGGGCAGGCCGCATCTTTGTGTGGGGAAGGAAAGTGAAAGATAGAACTGCCCAGGGAGTGGCTTTTCCTTTAATTTACAGCTACATAAATGAACGTAGGATCCATACAGGTTCGTAGAATTATTTAGGTTGGAGAAGACCTCTCAGATTATCCAGTCCAGCTGTTAACTCATCACCACCAAGCCGTGTCCCCCAGAGGCCACATCCACACACCTTTTGTACACTTCCAAGGATGGTATTGTACCACTGCCCTGGGCTGGTTTTTCCAATGTCTGATCATGCTTTCAATGAAGACATTTTTCCTAATATCCAATCTAAATATAGTATCTAATATATCTGTTTGATCCTGACTTCCCAGACCTCTCACACCCCCGACCTTCCCTCTCCTCAATGACTGCCCTGGGCAGCTCCTCCCCAGGTCTGTGGGTAGGTGCTGGCAGTCATTCATGTGGACTGAAATGTGTCTGAATACTGTTTACTGCCCAAAATGCACATAAAAAAAAAAGTACAGTTTATGAGAGTGTCTCTCCTACCCAAAAGGTAACAACTTTTCATTTTGTTGCTTTGTTCCCTTTTCATTTAAAGCAAGTAGATTAATAAAGGAAATTGAGAAAAATGAAAAGAAATAGCTTTGTTTAAAAAATACCTCATCAGCAAAATTTTTCACATTTTCAATCAAGCAAACTGATTGTGGTATCTTATTATTTGATAGGAGCATGCATATATTTCCATTCCCCAGTTAATAAAGTATTTGTACAAAATCCTTCCTCACTTGTAATCTGGAATAGCATTTTCACTATGTCTGAAAAGACAACTAAATATTGATTTCAATAATGTGCAGATTTAGAGTATTGTGTTTGAAAGGGTGGGATGCATTTGCAGAAATGTGTTTACTACAAGGCATGCCTCTGAGATAATCACCCTTTTTCTCTTTTGTCATTTACAGGGTTCTGTTCTGCAAAGTTGAGGGCACAACTCTCCTCATAATATAGTAATCTGCTTTCAGCCAAATCACTCTTCCCCTAAAAAAGCACTTTTCTCTCCATGTTCTATATTTCAAGTCTTGACTGATTTGGAAGGATCCTTGGAAAGATCTGCATTTTAATTAGATGTCTTAGATGTGGGTAAATTTAGGGAACATTAAACCTGACCAACTAGTTTAAAAGAGAATTTGTTCCTTAAAGCTGTTCAGGATGCTAACAGGATTATGCAGAACCTAACAGGGCCATGGTTTCCCTAAAGCTGGCTGTGCAACAGCACATGAAAGTAAATACTTCTAATTTCAGATTGAATGCCTATGGGCAGAGAGGCACCAAATGTGCACAATAGTGCACAATTTATTTGAAATTGCAGATACCCACTCTGTAGAGGAAACACTATTAGCTGTGTCCCATCTCTGCTGAACTCATCTTCATTCTTTTAATATTATCAAGATTTTAAAATGCATAGAAAAATGAGGAGTGAGATATAAATTACTTCCCTTCTTCCTAACATCCATACTTAGAGAAGAAAACACACTCAAAAGAGGTAAACTACATATATATACATGTATATGTATATATGTACATATTCAAGATAAATTCCACTTAAAAAAGCAATCTGTAATCATGACCCAGTTTCATTTTTTTTAATCAGGTGGCAAGTTAAGGCTTTCACATCAATGGAGTGTGAATTCTGTTAGTGAATTCTGCTAGTAAATATCTTTGAAAGTGTGAGCCAATAAGATATTACACCTGAAAATTAACTTATATCAGCCCTCAGCAGAGCAGCAGGGAAAAACTTTTGGAGGACCTTGGTAAGGGCAAGGAGTTTTTAGGCATTTCTCTGTGCTTTTCACAGTGATCTGAAGCAGGACACTTCAATCACAGTGCCTTGGTGTAGATGTGCCTTTCACTGCAGCCTTGTATAACTATCCATGTTTGGGTGTTATCATGGGAGTAGCTGCCTTGCTATATCCATCTTTTCCCAATTGCATGGTATCGATTGATGGTGTAGCAAAGTTTTTGAGTGATAGCTCAACAATGAAGAAGTTCCAGACTCCCTCTCTCTTTCCTCTGCTAGTGGAAGGGAAAATGTCTTATCCTCAGCATTAATTAAACTCTGCGAAACCTGATCCTGGCTATGTAAGACCTGTGTGTAGATTCATACTCTCTGACAACATCTTAAATTCACTGAGTGGCATTTACTTGGTAAATAAATAGGAGGATCAGACCAGTACTGCCTTACAGAGGTCAAGCAAAATCTTTGATCTGTTGGTGTAATGCATGGGCCAAATTATTTCGTCTTGAAAACCACCAAAACTGTCCCGAAACTTACTGATTTAAGCCCTGATGAGCTTCTGTAACAAATTTGCACATAAGGGAAAGTGTGAGCCAGACAGTGACAGAGATTGAGATAGCCAGAGGGACCTTCTGTCTGGGAATAAGAAGGCTCTGGTTTATGCCTTGCCTTGGAAAGCACAGAGTGATCCCTAAAACTCCCAGGTCTGTTTTCTTTATTGCATCTTTTTTTATTATATTCTTCCTCCTTGTGCTTGTAATGCACTGGTAAGTGTACAATGCTGCATGCTTAAATCTGCTTTCAAATCAGACTTTATCCTCAAATTGTCAGTTTTTGGTCTGTGTCCATGGCCCTGCCTAAAGGTCTGTTCGTGCTGTGGGGTTTTTGGAAGGGTGAGGATGGAGTTCCCAGGACACCTAAAAGGATTACTAGCTATATGATTATTTAGGTTATCTCTGCAGTAAATTGGGTGAGAAAAGTGGGTTAAAGCAATAATAATAGTAATTATTAGCAATCTTTTTTTTTCCTTTGTTGTCCTTGCAGGCAAAGCATTCCTGTTATTTCTTCTAACACTCCTACAGCCATACATACATTCCTGCTTAATCAGTCCCTTCCAACCACTGCATTTTTACCCCTTGAAAATCAAGGGTGACTTTCAGCTCCCAGCATGATTGGGAAAAAAAGTCTGGCAGAGATTAAAGAAAAGAGTTGCTTTTCCCTTCCAGAATCTGTGTGGGATGATGAGATTTGCAAAAGCTGTTGGCCAAAATATCACTTAAAGAGAGGCAAAGCTCTTCCTAGGACAGTCTCTTTCACATCCCACTTACAATAACAACAATAGCCTCAGAATAATTTTAAAAGAGAGAGCAGAGAAGGTGTGGGGGTGGGAAGGACAGGAATTACAGCCCTTATACTAATCAGATAGAAAAGCTCTGTCTCCCACAATTCTTTCATTAGCTGGCGAGACAGGTGCCCTCCGACCTCCAGCATCACTTACTTCCTTGGTAACAACTACTGCTGGCAGATGATCCCTCTTGTAGACTTCATCCATATTCAAAGAGTTGTCACATCCAACTGATGCTAAGAAGCTAATCAAGTAGAATTTTCTTTCCCTTTTCTGTCTCTTTTTGTCCCCCCCACCCCTTATCCCTTCTCTCATGTTAGAAAGATATTTCCCCACCGTACATTCAAATTCTTTTGAACCCTGAGAAAGGACCAGATCCATAGGGAAAGGGAGGAAATCCCTTTTTGGTTGACACATGGAGCCTCTGGTGATTTTTACATTTTTACACAGTCAAGCATAGGACTGTTTTGCATTGCCATTAACAGCTTTTAAGGATGACCAAGCACAACCAGGGAATTTGACTGGGACAACTGTAACTGTTTCTGGGCAGGTTAAAGATGCCCCATCAAAACTATTTTGAGATTGGAAATTTAATTTCCAGTGCTGTCTAGGTTTTGGAAGAATGTGGCCTTATTAAAGGAGTTGATTTTACGACAGATAGAAGATGAGTTAAAATTACATTTTCTACAGAGAAGGGTAATATTTTCACTGACGTTTTCATTTTGTTTGCTTTTTCCCCTACAGTAAGCCCATCAGCTATACTGTGCTTCTTTCTTGCGTTCAGAAATAAACTTGCCAGCATGGTTCTAAAGTAGCTAGCAAGAGTTTACATGAGGATATTTTATTTGCATTTGCTGCATTTTGTGCAAAAATATTTTCTAAATGGGATGGTCATCTCTACTAACTACATGCAAAGACTAATGTGAAAGAATTTCAAACCTTGAGGATGAGAATGTTGAATCTGAAACAGCAACTACATATGAAAAACTGTCTCTTACATCCTTGATGAGAAAAAAGAACCCAAAGAATAATGAAGATGCCATTTCTGCACTTTTCCATTCTGAGATTTATAGATTTCTGATCATTTGAATAACATGAATCATCTAGAGGAACGTCTGAGGCCATTGAGTTCAAATAGACAGCAACACTTCATTCACAACAGTGTGTCAATGGTTGTCAGTCAAACATGAGGGAAAGGAAATCAAACTCAGGAATTTTTGCTCCAGAAAACATTGAGATTCATTTCAGCATGAAAATCCAGAACACCTGGCAGATATTATTTCCAACTTTTGAAAATGATGTATCATTAGATGGAGAGAATTCCTAAATGGTCCCCAATTTTTCTGAAAAACATTTGTCAGCAACTGACCTTAAGAATCTCTAATAAAAAAAATCATCTATAAACAATAGCCCTGTTACAATGCCACTGATTTGTACAATTCAGAGGAAATGCTGACATCCTCCATTCAGGCGCTAGTTTCAAGCTACTGAAAATGCTGTTTTCAATCCTAACGGCATCTGTTCCTCTTCCACGAGTTAATTCAAGGGGAATAAAAGTGCAAAACAAAGGAAAGAAGGCAGTCAAAGGCAGACCGGTCCCAGACAAACATCAATCCTACAAATCTCCCTTATTTCCACCATCCGCTGCCAGGTTTCTTGTTGGAATGTGCAAAACATAATTTACTCCTCGCGTCTTTCCTTCCGTCACCCTGTGAGTACAGATTCCTCCTTGGTGTCCCCGCCGTTCCCGTCGCGGGTGCAAACTGAGGCTGCCTGGCCGGCTCAATCCCAGGGGAGTCTGCTCTCTGCGGGATTGCTGCTGCAACTTTTTAGCTGCCTCTGTCTTCCTGACACTATTTTTGGACCTCCCTCTTGCTCTCCCTTGTCTGGTAATGTCTCGTCTTGTGGAGACTGCAGAGCTAAGTTCATTAAAATGGAGTTTGGTGGGTTATTGCACAAAATTTCCTCTATTTACATCTGCTGCCTGTCACTTTCAATGCTCTATGTCTTCTATCACTTAATACTTCCACTACCTGTCCATGCCAACTTTCAGTGGGCAGCAGTTGTAAACCCAGGTTAGCATTGTTTGCTGCATGTGCTCCTTCCTACAGAAGCCCTTTAATGTTCTGTGAGAGCCCCTGTACTGGCCAAGAATATTTGTTCATGGGTGAGATGGTGCTACAGCTGTGCTGATATCCAGAAATGCCAAGAATACCCACACATTATTTTCCTAGGCTGAATTATACTTCCTACACTGTGGTTAACTCTTTGTCTGCTGCAAAATGTCTTTGTTGAGATCAAAGCTGAGAAGAAAAGAGTAAAAATGAAAGTAAGCTTTTGGCTGGAGTGAGCAGTGGACCTGACTGTTTCTCATCTCAGTGGGGTTGGGCTGCAATATTTCAACTGAAACAGAAACGTGCATTTTTGCTTGTGGAAGATGGCTTAACTGTGAGTTCAATGAGTGACTGCATAACAAAATTTATGCCTGGGAGAAATTCAAGACCCATCTGAAACCCCAATGCCTTGAATTAAAAGGCCATACCTGGTACCTGCTCAGGCACAAGGCAGACTGTGCTGTCCTATGGTTGAGTCACAGACTCCAGGGAAGCGTGTTGCTCGAGTCTAGTGTGCATCCCTGGTTCTCCAGCACCACCTTAGGTACTAGAAAATCTTTAACACCAACCCATTTTCCTGTCTAACATGCCATATCCATCACCTTCACCTTTGCTTACTTGTGTGAGCGATTCAGCCGAGACATTGGAAGGTTGAAGAGCAGCAGAACACTTGATTTCCACAGACCTCAGCAGGCACTGGCTAATGTCCCACTTCTGCAGAAGCTCAAGCAATTACATTTTTCTTCTTGCTTGCTGGTAGTGTGACACCCAGAACCCTAACTGACTACCACAGCAAAGCCAGGAAATTTGCCCCTGTGAAAATTAGGCATGTACCAGCTAGGTACAGCTCAGATCTGGATCAGAAATGATGGCTTTAATGTCTCCCTAACTCCCATTTTCTTCCTGCCCTTTTGTCAGTGAGTTAACATGGCATCAAAGAGTCTGCCGCCCTGATCTCTGACCATGAGCCCATTAAAATTGCATTGGAAGTTAACAATAAGGATGGAAAACAAAGATCAAATGAATAATGCATAAACAAAGCACTTCAATTAGATATTGAAGAAAGTAATATAAATATATTAGATAGAAAAATATCTTGAATTATAAATTAGATGGGGAATTTCTTTTTCTTCCCCCAATGGGAGGAAAAAAATGAGAGGAAATAAAGAGATACATAGTCTTTTTTTGGTTGATGGGAATAAACTGTGGGGTTATTTATACTTCTTTGCTGTTCAAGCTTAGTAATTTCATGTGTTTTTGCAAGATAACATTTGGGTCATGTGATTTCATCAACCAATTGAGCTGCCAGGCTCTTTGCTGACACTTGGTAATGAAGTGATATGGTAGGGTAGGACAAAGTCACCTTATCTTTTTATAAATGCATTGAGTGGCATTTGGGATGCCTTCCTACCTTTCTGGTTCATTTGCATTACACAAGAACCCTCTAAATGTTAAAGCTTTCCCTGGCAGTGAAAGTTTGACGCTTCCAGCGGCATTCAAGGATGTCTGTCTTGGAGTGGCATAAAAATAATGATGTGCAGCTGTGTGTGTGGGGACGGGGCTGTGTGTACGCCAGTGCGCAGCAGCCGGCTGAGAGGCTCCGGAGCTGTCTGCGGCACCAAAGCAACGCGTGTCGTCCATCCAAGCTGACAGGCCTACCCAACCTGAAATCATCTGAGTGCAGTTTCTGAAATCGTTTGAAAGTGGAGTGTCAGGAAGATGTTTGCATGGCGGCTGACATCTCCTCCCGGCGTGGTTTAATGACATCCCTCCCTTGTCATAACTCTCCTCACGCTTCACAAATAATAACAGCGGTGTGGAAGAACTTGGCAAGGCAGAGTTGGGAGAGGGAATGGGAATGTGGGGAAGGGCTGGGAGGCAGGAAAGTGCAAATCGCTGGAGACAAAACCACTTGAAAGGGCTTGAATCAGCCTGAGCATTCGTACCTGGGAGGGCTGTGGGTGTTTCTTGCTTTCCATCATTTTCCCATCTTGTTAAACAAAGGGTAGGAATTTACCCACCTTTGCCAATCAGTCCAATCTAGAGAAGCAGGCGAGGATGAAATCCCTGTTGGTATGGAGGCCTGTCTATGAAAGTACTGATTGTCTCTGCCTATTTATTGCAATATGTTTTCCAGGTGCAAGGAGGGAGAGGGGAGCAAATACACTGCTGCCTCGAGAGCTTCCTCCTACCCAAGCTGGGCTTTGGTTTTGTTTTTTTTGCCAAGCAGGTTACAGACTGAAAGAAACAGGTGAGATCTTAGGGAACCAAAGTGCTGGACCAAGTTTGATCTCCTGACTTTTAAAACTAGCTCAGCCACCTTTTTGCTGCTCTAGTTTGGGCAATTTTCCCATTCCTCTGTGCCTCAATCACCTGCTTTGTGCTAGGATTGAGGAATGAAGGTTAATCCTAGAGCACACCAAAACCAGCAAGATGACATGAAACATGTTAAAGTGCTGTCAATAGGGGATTAACATGGTTCTTTTAAAATGTCCCATGGGCACTTGTTACCCTTAATTAAATACAATTGTAGCCAGCAAAAGTGATCAAGAGATAAATGACTATTTAGCTATCAGTCTATACCGATTTCCAAAGAAAGAAGAACATTTAGCAAGTGTTTACTTGTTAAAGTGTGAGAAACCTAACTTCTGGCTCCATTTGTGGCCAGTGCAGTGTGTGTGTGTGTGTGTGTGTGTGTGTAAGATGCTGCCTCTGGATTTCTGGCAGGGAATGTACTGAGCAGAACAAGGCATGTCACCCACAAAGTCTGTGTGCTGCCAGGCAGAGGAAAGACTTGTTTCTGTCAGGAATGGAGACAGTGAGAGGGCTGAGGAGCTGGAGAACCAGGTACGCTGCTTCCTGAGTCTCCAGATGGCTGTCTCAGCTGTCTTCTCAGCCATACGAGGGTGTTCAGGAACTGAAAGCCTGCACCTGCTGCTGAAAGAAACATGATTTTGTAGGTGCTTGGAGCCTGAGGGTTTCAGTGTGCAATAAAAAGATAATTTACAGTAATGATAACAATCACGGGTGAAGCCTTGACTCCTCCAACAGTCTGCTGTGGGGCAGAACGGCCGCATAAGCTGGTGACAAGTTTGTGGTCTCAAGGACTCTGTAAATGACTGAGCTTCAGTCCAAGGACTATCTGAAGTAATAATATGGCAAAGGGAATGCAAAGACCCTCCTTGCTTTAGCTAATACATCTGAGCAAGTGCTTGTGTACTCCAGACCTTTAGCATGAAAGGTAATATGAACAGAAAGGGTGGGTTTTTTTCTTATTAATTTTGTCTACGAGATAGATATGACTGTACTTCATAGAAAACATAGCAGCTTGTTGAGCCAAATACTGACATCACACATTTGAGCCCCATGGAGGTAGGTGTCTGCTATCCTCTCTGTCCAGCTATGCAGGGGGCATCTGAGGCATGCCTATAGCTCCCCACTGCCCCTCGACCATCTCCACACACCAGACATGTGCAGAAATCACCCAAACCTGTTTTTAAACATCTTTCCAGCTGATGTGACCAGGGTCCTGCAAGGATGAGGACATCTCCTGTGAGGACAGAAACCTGCATTCCTTCCCTTTGGAAGGAAGGACTGATATATGTGCTCTGCCAGCCCTTTGGGAGTGTATTTACAAATTAAATAGAAAGAGATAACAGATGCTTTCACATTATTTCACAAGAACTGAATGATAAAGTGAAGGAAGAGGGAAGGTAGAAGAGAGCTTTGTCAAAAGGAGTGTGCTGATGTTATCTTAAATGGGCTCACACCCCAGGTACTGGAGGGGTCCCTGAGCAAAGAGGAAGAGTTCCTTTAGGTGTGTTCTTCCTTTCCCAAACTTCTCTTGGATTTTATGACAGAGTTAGGAGCTCAGTGTGTTTTACTTGTCCAAAGTACTTGGTCCTGCCTCTGTGACACCATTCCCTAGCTCTGCAGGGCAGACTACCCTCTCCAAGGCTGTGTGTCAGCAGCTGGATGGCACAAAGGGATTAACATTTGTCCCAGCCTACAGACTGCTCTCCCAGGTTTCAGACTTTGCAAGGAATGTGACAGGCAGTGAGCAGAGATGCAGAGCAAGGGATTCTCTCTTCTCTTGGAGCAGGTGCCTGTGCTTGCTGCAGGTACAAAATGCATCCCCTGAAAGTTCTGGGGGTGGCTATGGCTCCTTAGCTGTGCCATGAACATGGTTAAGGTTTGAGAAGGTGGTTGTGTAAGTGATGGACAACCTGAAGATGGAAATGTAAGCTTGATTTTGCTGAGGGGTTAGATGTAGACCTTAGAGGGAGTGTTTCCCTTATTCTCATTGGTTTTAAAGAGAAATCCAAACTTGTTGTATGAGAATCTCTGAAATTCATTTCACCTGGCAGCAAGTACCTAAAAATTTGGAGTAAAGCTAAATGGAACCATGCAACTCTTTCTATTACCAATGGAAAGATCTAGACTCCTCACCCCTGAGTGTGATTTCAGTTGCAGATGTGGATTTATTGTATGAACTTCATGTGAGAAATTTATTCATGTTACTGGAGCAAGTATAGGCAAACAAGAACAGCACTGTGAGTCAATCAGAAACAGCAGATGCTGGAATTTTAGTTAAATCTTGAGGTGAGCTGCATAGACACAATGCTCAAATTGTATTTCTGCTAAGTGCAGAATGGATGTAAGGCTCAAGTGGAGATGCCTGTGATTTTCTTATACTTTATATGGCTTGGTTTCCCCAAATATCTACATGACCTCAGCTAAAGCTTTCTCTGCCATTCACCTCTCAATAGCAATGGGAAGAGTACAGTTTGCCTGTTATCTCCAGGGAGCATTTAAAGTAAATACCAAGCAATTCCCCACATTTAACTAAACTGAGAAGGGTTAGCACATCTATCTTTAGCAATATTTTTAACAGAGAGGATACCTAACTCCATTTGAGATATTCAGGATGAAGTTCCTAAGTGATTTAAGTAGGTGAGCATTGTGTGAATTTTGGTGGGATGTGTGCTCTATCTCTCTCTCTCTTGTTTGGTTTCTTTATTGTATAAAAGCCACATATCTAAAGGGGGATTGCAAATGTGAGGATAGAGCAGCTCTGCATCAGAGGCATTGCATGTGGTTGAGAAGAGCAGCTCATGTGGAGGTTCTCCATTCCCCTCATTCCCCCATACCCAGGCAACACTGCAGTCAATGTTTTGCATGGGCATACAGAATCTCAGCTTTACCTAGACCTTCATTCTTACCAGACATAACTCTGCTGTTTCTTTAAACAATTCTGCTTATCTGCTGGAGGACTTTGGGAAGAGCTAACCAATGATTCTTCCATCTGCAGACCAGGCATGCTAAGACTTCCTGTGGGCTCATTTAATCTGCATCACATTCCGGGCAAGGGAAGGAACGTCCCCACTATTGCACCCTAAAGTATGAATTATCAGATATTTCTTACTACTTTTTTTTTTTTTGTTTGTTTGGTTTGGTTTTTGTTTTTTTTTTTCCTCACTCTCTGCCCTGCCACCTTTGAAATTTCTAAAACTTTTTTTGTCTACGATGAAAATTAAATAAACAAATAAATAAACCCCCAGAACTCAAAGATTTCTTATTAAAGTTCTGAACATATGCTACTTATGAAAAAAAAATCCAAGTGAAATTGGCTGATAAAGTAAGAATCCCACAAAGGGCTGTTCTTCCAATCATCCAGTATTTCTCCTGTAATTTCCTCAGAGATTGTGGAATGATTTTCCAGATGTCTCTGTTCCTTCCAGGTGGCGTGTTCAACATGATTTGGAACAAGGCCAATCTTAGGCTTCTTCCTATTCAGGGGAGATGATACTGTGCAAGGTACATATCTGTACATACTTCCACATTTTTTGGAAACACAAATGTGTGTTTCTTTCACTGTGCAAGTAAGGGACAGTCCCAAGGAAGGGTGACTTTCTTTGAAGCTGGCAAAACAGCCCTTTCTGAAGAAAAGTGGTTTTTTTCTGATCAGAAATAAGAAGAAAACCAAGGGCAGCTTTGGCTATGGGAGCATTTTTAAGGGATCAGTATGTGGTACAGTTTCCTACTGCTCTTTGAGTTGACTCACATATATCCTGCTTAGCCTCAAAGCTGCTTTGGTTCCCTCCCAAATGCTATAGCTCCTTGTTTGCCTGTTGAACATGAGCTAGCTGCAGAAATGGGCAGCCCTGGAATTAAGGCTGCAGGGAGAGGGGCTTTCTCTGGGGGAAATTAAACAGTAAGTTTGGCTCAATACATGGGACAAAGCTAAAAACCTTCATCACATTCTAAAGAGAAGAAAGCCTATGGCAACCTGGATGATTCCTCAATGGCCAAATCTGCTCTGCTTTTCAACCCACACTCTTTTCACCCTGCAAATTTCACTGCTTCACTGTCAATGAGAACCAAACTAATTTTTGGGACTGACTCATGTCTCCGCTCTGCGCTGTCAGAGAGATTAGGCAGATCAGCACTATCAGTGACTGATCCCTGCCATGGTTGGATGTGGCAGTGTAAATGCCATGGATGGATTAAGAGCCTGTGCTTTTTACATGACAAGGAAGATCCTTGCTGGGAGGGCACACAGAGCTGGATTTTGGCTGTGGCAGAGAGATCTGGGCACTTCCCTTGAACAAGGATTTTGTTTCGCCTCCTCCCAGCACTGAAGTCAGAATGACCAGTAATGACCTATTGGGTTTTGAGATGAAAGAAGGAAAAGCATTTCCCCCCTCCATACTGGCCCCTGTGATATATTTAAATACCTCCAGCATGTCAGCGTGACAAGCTAAGCATAAGTAAGGGACATTGGGTTTGCATTGCTTCAGCTCTGCAGTTTGCTGCTGCAATTCCCTCAGCTCAGACTCCGTGTACATGTTTCTGCCATTTTCACTCATGTTTTTTCAATCAAAATCCAGCCTTTTAATGGAGGAGTTTTTTTTCCCAGCCAAGTGCCTCAATGTTGTCAGAGAGACATTTCCCTTCCTCCAGAAAATAAATGTGATTTTGAGAAAAACATCTTAATCTTATGCTGTCAAAAAGACCCTGCTTTAATTGAAAATTTGTATCACTTGTGGAAAGCGTAATACACATCATCTATCTGTGCTCACCTCAGCTCTTTGCCAGCAGTGTCCTATAAGGCAGTTTGTCTGCTTCCATGTATGAACACAGGTAATTTTCAAAGAAAAACAGGAAAATTAGGAACGAGGTAAGTTTTAGGAATTCCTAATATTTTTCCTTTTACTGAATTGGGGTCAAGATGCATTTTTTTTGCTAAACTGCTCTTCTAAGGACAAATCTGAGGAACAAGGAAGAACTTCTTCTTAGCTCAGGCTCACCAGATTTTCCCTCTCACGAACCATGTGAACATCACAATGATGTGCTATGATATTAAAATTTTACATATTTTGCCCTTTTTATGATAACCCTTTCTTCTCTGCTTCCCTACAGCTTTGCCTGCATTTCACACATTTCTAGCACATTTGTAGTGCAATAGTCTGTGCTTCCTTCAATAATCAAAGAAAATTCAAACATATACAGACATATTTCAACACTGTAAAAAGAAATTGGGCTAATTTCCAGTCCTTTGCACTGGGAAAGATGTTGCAAGCAACATTTTTCCTTGAACTGCTTTCATTTGGACAATAGAATTTCCCAACAGAGTGTGGGATCCATCTTCTCTAGATGAGGATGTCTAAAGGGTGGATTTCTAAGCCCATCCTAAGGTCCTAAGTATTTTGGTTTTTTGATTTTGTGTTTTTATTTTTTTTTCTTTGGTTTTTTAAATATATAAACACATCTGATATATAAACACATCCTGGGAGCAATTCATCTGGCATTTCTTACAAATTTTTCTTTGGCTGCAATGGAATTACCTCTGGAGGTGTATTCATTATAAAAAAGTCCTGGTATGCCTAGCCCAAATTAGATATCTGGCTTTTGGGACACCTAAGGCAAGGAAGATGAACCTTGTCCTAACTGGAATGGCAGAAAATGCCCTTGAGCCCTGTTACAGACAAATGATCATCCCTCTGTCTGGTGCCACGGTATCTGCTGTCTCCTGGACATTGTTCATGGGCAGCTGGGACCATGTCTTTAATCTGAGAGCAGTGGGGAGAGAAATCCCACAGGATGTCACTTGCATAACTCGCTTAAAAGTGCTGCTGAAGGGCCAGAAAGTTTGGAGAGTGGTTTCTAGCAAGCTATCAAAGAGAGCACTGGAAACCAAACTATATTTGTCGCTAAACACCTCTCTTTCATTTGCACCTCAGGTTTATTTCCCCAGAGCTCCCAGCAGCCGGGTTCTAATTTTGGATACGTGACTATCTTTTAGTGAGACGGTCACCAAGAACATGAGATTGACAATAAGTTTTTGGATGTGGGAATCAGTGACAAATTACTTTTTGAAAGTAATTTGAGCAGCTCGGAGTAGCTGATGGATTCAGGCCGCAAACACTTTCACCTAAATCAAGGCAACCTCCAAAACAAATACACCAGCCTGGAAGAAATGGAGGGATAGTTCTGGAGGGATGATTGGGTCACTGAACATAGCTATACTCCTTAGAGACGGAAAAACATAAGAAGAAGGATAAACAGGGAGACCTGATATGGTCCAGGGAGGAGAACGGTGTAGAGGGAGGTGCTGAGAACCCCTGAGATGCCCTAAGTTGTTGAGATCCTAATGTCAGGCCTTGTATGCAAACTCCTGTTTGCTGTGAAATATAAAGAAAGGACTCTTCATAGAAGTTCTTTTCACTTTGAGTAAAGTCCATTCATCTTAATATGGAACCTGATAAATGCTTATAGCGAGTTTTGCTCTTGACAATGTATCTTTCTGTAAAGACTGTGGGGTTCCTATCTACTGTATATGAATTCTATCTGTAGAAACATTGTGAGCATAAAAAGCCTGTGGAAAGTAATTGCCAAGTTTATAAGATTGAAGATGGTTTTGATTGAGGTTTTAGGAGAGCTTTCTATAGTTGCACAGTAGAAGACTGGCATTATATCCGGATTTGTCCCATTAGTTGTCCAAAAAAGAAAAGACATTCCTGAATAATTTGGAAACAGAACAATATGTAAATGAAATGTCTCTTTCCTATGGTCACTACAGGAACTTTCACTTAATCTGTAAAGAAATAACAATGTAAGTCAAATGGGTTTGATTTGCATTTCCCAGCTTGGATTGGGCTGGAGTCTGTTGAGTTAAAAGGGAGTCCAGAAAGATGAGGTAAGATAGAAGAAAGCTTGGTGAGTTTGGCATCTCTGATCTCAGCTGAGGCTGCTGTGGGTCTGGAAACAAGACTCGGACTGGAGAGTTTCACTGTGGCTCTAGTGCAGAGCTTCCCTTGTCCCAGTGGAGAAGGGCAGAAAGAGCAATGGCCAGCACTTCCACCTTGGCATTCACTCCTCAAGAACCCCTCGAGCCTTCTGCCCCAAGGCAGGAATAAAATCTGCTATTTTCCTCCTCCTTTCACAGAGAGGAGGAGCAACATTGTGAAAGCAGACCCCTTCATGAGAGGATCCCATGTTTTGAGGGTTATGAGGCCATTTTCTCTCTCAGGGCACCCTGTGCTGCCCTGATCCTGCTCCCAGGCACAGGGTTCATGGCAAGCCCTCCCAAATGGAGCAAGGACAGGCTGGGCAGTGCAGGATCTTTTTGGAAAGCACTGCTGATCTCATGTGCAGCTGCCCGGCAGGAGAGGGCTGTCTCTCGGCAGGACCTCCGTGGCTACATCTACATTACTCTGAAAGGGCACCATCTGGAGCAGCACGAAACATGGCACACTCCAGCTCCCGCTGCCTGCCTGCCTGCGGAGAGTTTGTTTGGGCCTGCCTGGTGACATGCTGGCCCACCAGGAGTCCCTGGGCAAGTGAGGTCTTGTGCAGTGGGAG
This sequence comes from Melospiza georgiana, assembly GCF_028018845.1. NCBI lineage: Eukaryota > Metazoa > Chordata > Aves > Passeriformes > Passerellidae > Melospiza > Melospiza georgiana. The sequence goes on from NC_080465.1 coordinate 75,742,259, forward strand.
TGGAGTGCACCTTGGGCCATTCCTGCAGGCTCATTATCTGCACAGAGGGTGATTCCTGGTCTCCAGCTCTCAGGGCCCCTGAACAGCCAGTGTAGACATTTGATACCGAGCGTGATTCAGTCCCACCTGTTCACAAGCAGTTCTTTCTGTCTCCTGGACAAGAAAGCGTTTTACATCTCTGTCCACCTGGGTCATTCCTCCCTCCTCCCCTCCACCCAACTATGCAAAACAGCGCGCAACATCACAGAAGGAAAAGCTGATTTATCATAACCAAGCAGAGTGTGGGTACATTGCATAAAATATGCCGTTTGTGACAGAGGGAGCCATCCAGCCGATTTGATAGCTCTGCTCCCAGAGGATTAAAATACCTCCTTCATCTCAGCAGATAGTCTGTGTATGGAAAGAACCTGAATTAAAATCTACCTTTTGCTCCAGTGCCTTCAAAACACTGCTGCCTCTCATGGGCAAAGCCAGACATAATCCTGGATTGAGTTCCCTCCCAGTATTGTTCAGTTATCTTGCCTTGCTTGTTTGCTCCACTTGTTGTGCACCCCTGGCACAAGGATAATCAGAATCTCTGGAGGAGGGGAGCATCTTCCCTGTTGTAATGAGCAGACCTCTGCCTGCACCCTGGAGCTCCCAGATAGTCACCAACCACTCTCATGGGTTTGTGGTGGTCCCCTGGCCGTGGTACATGAACACATCCCCATCTTTAGCTAGCAGGGTAGCTCACAGTGAGAGCTTTCTTTTCAATAGACACTGTTAGGTGAGGTAAATAAATCTCATCTTAATTTGCTGGATCAACGTAACCCAGGTAGCCTGTGACAGAATAAGACACAGTTTATACCAGCAATCTGTGTCCTCCCCAGCTATATGTTCATGCCCCTAATGTGAAACTAAAATACATCAAGGGGTCCCATAAAGGAGAACATCACCTTTGTCTCAGTGATCTTTTGTACTACAAATTGAAGGAGGTGGGATAAACGCTTTAGGGGAGAGTCACTGCCTGCTTGCCCTGATTTTACATTTTGTTTTAGACACATAGTCCTGGCCATTGTCAATGGTAGAGCATCAGGCAAGACTGATGTGCTTGCAATATGGTCATTCTTGTGTTCCTCCCTCTCCCTTGGATCAGCCACTTAGGGACAGCTGTTTAGTAGAAACATTGTTCCCAACTTTCTTTATCAAGGTCACATTGGAAGTCTGTGAAAGGTCTGAGAATTAAATCCAAATTTCTCAAGAGAAATCTCTACACATTGTACTGTCCACTCCCTGATTCATGACTGCCACAACTACTTTCAATGCAGACTATCAAACTTTTTCAGGAGCTGTGTCTGATTAGTTGATAGTGAAAAAAAAAAAAAAAAGAAAGAGGAATATGTCAAATAAATTCAAACAATAAATAAGCCAGCTGAAATCGAGGTCTGCTCATGGATATTCAGTAAGCTGCAAAAGAATCAAAATCAGTTGGATAAATTATTCATTGCAAATTATTTGTTAATCTTGACAGTCATAAAATTATGCAATCCATTAAAAATAAAATAAAAAAAAAGTCCAGTCACAGTATTTGATTCTAGTCCTGTGCTACAGAGAAGACCCACTGTGTTGGCATTTTGGACGATGAGCCTGTGCCCCCACTGATGGGATCTGTGGGTGTCCAGCACCCTTTAATTCAGCCTGGGAGATGGAGTCCCACAGAGACAGCCACTGACTGCTTCTGGGAGGGGTGGTTTTGTTTGCTCTTAGGGGATCTGAGGAAATTCCTTCATATTTCTCTCCGTACTTCAGTAGAAATGAGAAGGTGTGGAGATCACTCCTCTCACACAGCTCAAATCCCAAAGTTGTACAAACCCACTTCACTTTGTGCCAATGGCTGTGTTCAAAGTCAGCTGTGTTGCCACATCTCCTGCTTTGACCTCTCTGAGTCCCTTTCTGCTGCTGGGCATCACTGTCACCCTCAGTGGTCCTGTTTTATGGGGAATCCTTGGATGTGCGCTCCAAGAGACACAAGGAAGAGAGGACTGTGCTGCTGGACTTCCCCTGTTTCCATTCTCCTCTCTCAAGTACACACCTGGCCCCTTTTGCCTGCACATCACAATAAATCTGTCCCCATGCAAGGGAGGGGCACGGAGCTGTTCTGATAACTCCTGGCTGGGCACTGTCCTTGTGCCCACTCTGCACTGCCAGGTGTGGAGGGATTGGACTCGGGCTGATAAGAACAGAGGCCATGTCAGCTGTCACTTGGCTGCTGTTCATCCTGCATCTCACAGCCCAAATCACTGAAAATACCCTTTATTTTCAAAATGAAAAAAACAGCAGAGCCCTTATCAGCACGCAGCAAGGTGTGCCAGAGGAGCACCGGGTCCAGCGCAGCCAGTCCCACGTGGCTCTTATAGCCCACATATGGACTGAAACAAGTGGAGATGCCTTTGGTTACTTCTACACACATCAACATTCACATGAACACGTGTATATGTGTCTGTGAATATGTACAAGGACCAGTGTGGTCTGATTAGTATTAGAAGCAGTGGCAGACTTCAGAGAGTAAAAAGCCCTGGTTCAAAGGCAGAGAGAAAATAAGTTCTATCCAGCATCTTACACACCACCTCCATCACCATGGTATTTATTTTTCCCTCTGAATTTTTCTTCTTTTCAAGGTTTGATCTGAGGCCAGGTTTTCTAATGAGTTTAGTGAAGGGATCAAAGGATCTAACCATCTGCCTAAAGAAAACAATAGTATTTCCAATTGAATGATGGTATCTGGCAGGGAAAGCAGATTGCTGGGCTCCTTAGCTACATCACAGAAGAGAGATGGGAAGCGCAACAGAGAAGGAAACCTTATCTAACCAGATGCCTGAAAATTTTCAAGTCTTCCCAAAGCCTACCAATTACTTTATTTTGGCAGCAAAAATGGAGAAAATGAAGAGAGGAGAGGAGAGGAGAGGAGAGGAGAGGAGAGGAGAGGAGAGGAGAGGAGAGGAGAGGAGAGGAGAGGAGAGGAGAGGAGAGGAGAGGAGAGGAGAGGAGAGGAGAGGAGAGGAGAGGAGAGGAGAGGAGAGGAGAGGAGAGGAGAGGAGAGGAGAGGAGAGGAGAGGAGAGGAGAGGAGAGGAGAGGAGAGGAGAGGAGAGGAGAGGAGAGGAGAGGAGAGGAGAGGAGAGGAGAGGAGAGGAGAGGAGAGGAGAGGAGAGGAGAGGAGAGGAGAGGAGAGGAGAGGAGAGGAGAGGAGAGGAGAGGAGAGGAGAAAAAAAAAGAAAAGAAGAGGAAAAGAAAAGAAAAGAAGAGAAAAAGAAAAGAAAAGAAAAGAAAAGAAAAGAAAAGAAAAGAAAAGAAAAGAAAAGAAAAGAAAAGAAAAGAAAAGAAAAGAAAAGAAAAGAAAAGAAAAGAAAAGAAAAGAAAAGAAAAGAAAAGAAAAGAAAAGAAAAGAAAAGAAGAGAGAATTGTCACGTGAGAAAGAAGAAGTAGATGTATTTATCCTCTCCTGGAAGGAGCCCCAGCAGCGCAGGAGGACAGGCACCATTCAGACAGACCAAGATTATTGGGATAAACTTGGTATGTCCAAGGCAGATTCTCTCCTCCCCCATTTGTTTCATCTGTTGACATTTCCCATTAAATGAACAGTGAACTTACTGGTTTGCAGAGCCCTTTTGCAAGGGAGTGGATGCTTACACAGCTCTGCTTTCCAATGGCCCCTCCTTGGGCAGGGGGGTGTAGGAACAATTTAGTGTTTGCTCAGACTTAGCAGTTGGATATTTAAAAGAGGCAGAATAATTTCAAATTTGCAGCTGAAAAGCCTGAAAATTGTTTGGACTTCCAAAAGTCACAGAACATACTCTTCTATCAGTGTTTAATATATCTGAGAATAAGCAGAAGGACTAAAAAATTACCAGTCTATTTCATTAGTCTTGGCGTGTAAATGAATGACCTCAAGACCATCAGTCCTAAGATAGGAAGAAACATTTAAAATAGATTTAGATTGCTAAAGAGATGGCCATTCCTCTGTCATGGACTTCTTTACAACTGTGGAGTTTTGCTGTTCACTTCAGCATTGATCCACAATCAGTGTGACCATATCAGAGAACGTGTCCAAAAAAAAAAAAAGCGCACAGAAATCTCAGACAAACGTACAGCAGTTCAGACTCAATCTCTACACAGAAACAAAGAAAGAAAGAAAGTCTCTAGGGGAAAATGTGGATGTGTGGTGATTCTGCCTAAAGAGACATGATGGTGTTTTTGCTGTCTCCTTTCTGGCTGCTTTTGAAAAGACCACCAGTCACAGATTCATCTAAGCCCTTTCTCCACAAGACACGGAGACAGAAGAGGTTGGGTCCCAACCCTAGACATTAGCGATGCAACCTTTACAACCACCTCTTTTTAAAAGGAGATTACTCCATGTTAGCAAAATATTTGCATTTTTTTAATGTTGGTATTGTCCTCTTCCTCCTAGGCAATTCACAGGTATAGAAGGGCATATGAGCTAAGCAGGGAATGAGGGAAGGGAGAGATTCCAAATTCACAGCCCTAGAGAACAAGCTAAGCAAAGAGGGACTTCTCAAGGCTTTAATGCAGCATCCTCTTCCTGACTAGCTACTTGGCATTCCAGCAGGGTGGGTTAATCCTTTGCCTTTGATGAATCTTTAATCTTGGCACCTTGTGGCTGAAGCCGGCACTAACTAGCAGATCCTGGCGATCAAAGTCATACACTTAAATATTTCATTTATAAATAAAAAGTAATAAAATAAAAAATAAAGACTTGTCTTCATAATAGCAATAAGGCAACTCCAGAGGGGTTGTTAGTGCCAATTAATCACACTCTTGGGACTGAAGTGTAGCTCCACTGCTCCTTGTAACTCTAATTGCCCTATGGGTGCAATTATCCATACCCCCCTCTTCCTCTCCCTGTCCAGTCAGACCTTATGGCTTAATTCCAGCGTAGGCATTCTAGTTTTTAACCTCTGTTGCTCTACTCCACCCTCCTGATGATCCAGGCTGGGAATGGAGAGTGATGAGAGTAATTCTTCTCCTCTTGTGCCAGACTCTGGCCAGCTGCAATGCAGGTGCATTCATACCTGCTTCCCTGAGCACAGATCCTGTCTGCCTGTGGGGATCCTCAGGGGCAGCCTTGTGCTGCAGAAGGAAATTCATGAGCATTATCCTTGTGGACAGGCTCTGCAGCTCATGTCCATGAAGGCACATAATTCTCACTTCCTACTCAGCACCTCATACTTCCCACTGGTGGAACCTCTACTCAGATCTTGGGGGCTGGACCTGAGCCATGAAATTTTGAGCATGGAAAGGAGCCTCTTTCCACTGATATTTGTGCTACTTTGAACATTTGGAAAATGCTAGAACTAATCCTGTTAAAGATACTTACCCATTTTTTTTTTCATTATCTATTATTTAAGCATTTCCCAATTTGATGCTTGGGCCTGACCCACAACACAACTGAATTTATGGAAAAATGGAGGCACATGCAACAGTGATGTGTAACTGGCAGGAACAGGGGCAAGGAGAACACATCTAGTGACTTTTTGGGACTATTTATATGTCCTGCAGAAAAGGTTTAGACCACATGACTGGATCCCATTAAAAATGAATTTCTCTGGTTTCATTTTAAACATGCTGGCTGATAATTTTTTTCAATGTCCCCCAGCTGTTACACTGGGAGAGGCAGTGAATGACTATTCTCTGTTCATCTTCCCTGAGACATTCAGTTTTACATATATCTGTCATAATCCAGTTTTATCGGGAGAGACTAAAAGTACCAGTTAGCCCCAGAAAATTAAAATTAAGCATTTATTTAATCACTGTCTGTGGACTAGAAATATGGGAATACAGGGCCCTTTATTTTAGCAGATGGGGAGGTAGAAAGCACCAAATCCTAGAAGACAAAGTCTGAGATGTAAAGAAGAAAGAAGTTGCCCCTTTTTAGAGTAATTAGCTATTAGAAACCTTTACCAAGGACTATAGAATATAACCTCTCACTAGCTATTTTAAAATGGGATTGGGTATTTTTCTGAAATATGTATTTTATTTTGAAAATAGCTCTTGGACTTGAAATGGAAATAATTCAGAGGAGTCTGAAGGCCTGTTATATGTAGCAGTGTAGCTCAGATTGTCACACCAGTCTCTACTGGGCTTAAAATGCATGAATTATTGAAGTCTGATACTGAGTTCCAAGGCAAAGGTTGCTTTTGCTGGAAGGTTGAAGCATTTTAAAGGTTCACTTGTAACTTCTTGTGATGTTCATCACCTGCCAAAGTGGAAGACCAAATCTTTGAATTCAGGTCTTACAGAAAAAAAAATTACAAAATCAAGGACTGGATTCTTATTATACATACTTTGTGGGTGATCTGAAGTTTGCCACCCTGCTCTGCCTGACCATGTGAATTGAGAGTTGCAAAAGACCTGTCATACTGCAGGTCCAGAGCTCTGAATTCCTTAAAGAAACCCGGTTTGCAGCAATAAAGTTTTCCTCATATTTTTGTTCACTAATATATACTCAGCTAGTATAAAGGAGCAGAGCTCCCTTTACTTCATCTGAGCTGTAGCAATTTTCCTCATCTGAGATTGTGTCTCATTTCACCTCTCCCTTCACTGACACCGATGGCATCACCTCTTGAGAACATAAGAATTCAAATTTAATTCCCATCACCAATTCATTCCTTACTTTCACTGCTAAGACAACTAAGAATTACTGCTGGCCACACACACATGCACAGAGAGATTTGCAGAGAATTGCTGCAGTTCTGCAGTGAAAATGCTCTAACTCTCATAAAAATCAGGGATCAAGCTGTTCCTATGCCTTGTCCTTCCCTCCAGCATTTAAGGCCTGGAAAGCTTGCTGCTTGTGTTGCAATCTTACCCAGCTACAGGGTGTGTAACTGCATTGCTTATTCTTCCCCTGTGGAATGTAGACCTCCATGCCTCACATGAGCCAGAGCCTTGTATGAGTTATACAGCTATTATGTTATAAGTGGGACTGATGTATTACAGAATGCTGCCATACATCCTATGAATGGCACTCGGGCTCCATTTTTTTCTCCTTGTAGTAAATTCTGCACTTTTTTTTTTTTTTTTTTTTTTTTTTTTTTTTTTTCGAAGTGGACAGCTTCACAAGGGTGCAAAAATCTGGCACCTGGGAGTGGCTGGGGTAGAGTCCAGGGCTTGCAGGGTCAGGTGCTGCTCACCTGAGCACCTCACTCCCCTCAGTGGCAGGATTTGTGCTGACATGATGACCAGCCCCAGCTGAAAATCTTCTGTCTTGTCCAGCCAAGTGATTCTTCCATTCCCTCACACATTAGTCCACTGCCTGAACTGCTCTCACCATGATAATATTTTCCCTTGTTCTGAATTTACTCTTACCTCAGCCCCTCACTACCATTCATTCTTTTCTGCCCATTGACAGATTTGCAGGCATCTGCCCTTTTTGAAACACTCTCCTGCACAGAAGCAAGACACAGCGTGATGTTCACATACAGTGGCTTTTTTTTTACAGGGTGATTTTGATAAAAGAGATATTTTTCAGGATCAAACATTTCTGATCTTCACTAGATATGCATATTTCTGGGCTGCAATCCCATTCTGCTCTCAGTTCTTTAGAACAGGAAGAAACACAAAGCCCAGGGTACCCACAGGTAGGGACTTCTATCCGGATATGAGTTAGATTCTTCTCTTCTTTTAATAATCAAAATTGAAGCACAATGCGATCCTTTCCATGACAATTTCATTCTCTTGGAACTGTTCTCATATGAAGTTTGGGGCTTTCTTGAGTTTACAGCTAAATACCAGGGTTGGAGTTGGAGTGGAGTTTGCAGATGTTAAAGGTAGTTGAATGCGCTTTTTCTCCTTTTCCAAATTTTGAAATTGGCACAAAGGCTTGGTACTGGACTTTGTCTGTCCAGTCCTTTCTGTCTGTCAGCTTAACCAAAAGAAGGCACAGATCCAGACACTGTGCTGGGGCCATACAGATTGCTATGAGCCAGGCATCCTTCCCAGGGATGCCTGTTTCACTCTCTCTGTTCTGGGTGGAAGGGAGTTTAGATAACTGGATAAAAGCTGTACTATGTCTCGTGTCCTGTGGGCCAGAAAATGGGCCTTGGCTGGTTTAATTTGCTAGAGTAGATATATGTTTTAAGATTGCAATCATGTGGTAATGATAACAGGACAGTGAGACATGAAAGTTTAAAGATAACAGTATCTTTCCTGCTAACAGCCTGCTGTGGCTCCCCTGTATCTTACAGTTCACTTTCCTATTCCTTTGCTGTCTCTTCCCTCCTTCCCAAAACCTGGTTAACGTGCACTGTGTGGCTTCTTATTGGGTGCCTGGAAACGGATTTGGAAAAAGCTGGCTTCTTTCCTCAGAGGAACTGTGGGGCTTGGGTGTATTTGGTGCTGCCTCTGTTCCAGCCCAACTAAACACCCAGCAGCACAGTGAGTGAGAGAATGAGCATTTGCAGAGCCATGATGCAATCCCTGCCTGTCATATCTCATCTAGGAAACAAAGTCAGATGGCTTAAAAAAAAAAAAAAAAAAAGAAAATAAAATAGCATAACCAGCGCTTCTGTGTTGGAACTGAAACATTAGCAATTAGAGGAGAATATTGAAGCAGCGCAGCCAGCGCATCCATCTCAGGCACATCAGACCGAGTGGAAATCCATGTCCAATGTATACAAGGAGCCTAAATATCTCGATGTCAGTAGGACACACTCAGCCTGGTTACAGAGAGGCTGGTGAGGTGCAGAAATGGGGTCATAAGACTGATATGCAGAGTGTTATGAAGGCAGATTCTGACCAGGGGCTGGCATCCAGGTCTGGCATAACTGTGTCAGGAGCAAGGGACTAGGGAATGCAAGTCTTGAACATTTACTGAATTTTCCACTAAAAAACCCAAGATTTTTGTTGCTGTTTTTTTTTTTTTTTTTTCTGTTTTATTTCCTTCCCCCTCCCCCCCAAACTCCAATGTATCTCTTATCGCTAATGAAATAAACTGTAATAACCTGTGGATAGGGCTCACTGAAAGGAGAGGAAGTACAGGGAAATTATATTGAAAAGTATTTACATTTATCTGTCTCAAATCTTCAGTTTGGCTTCTTTATTGACTCTATTGGCTTTATTGACAATTTGACTTTATTGACTGGTGTTTGGGATAAAAGCAGCACTCCAAGTCTACAATGAGTGTTACAAATGTGGCCTGAATTGGGGACAAGCAAAGGAGCACTCGCCTGTTTGTATCCACTTGCCCTGTATCCCATAAAAGTCTCACAAAATCTGAGGTTGGGAAATTTTTGTCCCTTTAGAGACAGATATGTAAGATTTTGGTAAAACTTCTCAGAAGTAAATTTGCTAAGCTCTGGCTCAGCATTGACCCTGAGCTCTCCTGAATCTGGATATGCTTTTATTTCTAGCTATAGCTTTTGTGTATGTTTTACCATAAACACAAAGACCTCCTTTTAATAAAGGGAGGAAAAGAAAGATATAACGGCGGAATTCATACACACATTCATTCTGTGCTTGTCCCATTGAGTCCAGAAGCAGAAAATGCATGGTGGAGTAAAGAGAAGGTAGAAAAGAAAGAGGAAATCACAGCCATCTTGTCAAACTACTCTATTTCTCCATCCTACTACGATTTATCTTTTTCTCCCTTTGTTACTACGGCCCTGAAGAAGAAGGCAGTGTCCTTTCTGGGTTGCATTCCCACTACTCCTGCTTGTGGAGCATCTCTGAACCCCTTGCTGATACAACCTCACAAAGCTTCACAGCACCCTTGTGAGAAGAGTCAATATCATTAAGGACGGTTGTACCTTACGATACATTTCCTAACGCCCCGTCTACGCCACAATTAATCTCCAGTTCCAATCCAGTATTTGGCCTTCCAAGGTACACATTTACTTTCCAAAGCATGTAGTAATGATTTTCTGTCCCTGGCTCCTACTTTCCAGTGGTGTAAATCTATACCGAGGCCGCTCTGGCTCATTTTACACCAGCCCATCATCTCAGAGGCTCTCTCTGGTATTTGTTGTCTGGTGGTGTTGTGGGTCATTAAGACAGATGCTTGTGGCTACCTCGGGACGGACGGATGTCAGTGCTGGGAAGATGTGTTTCCTTATATATGGTTTGCTGCACTCAGTGGGGTATTTCAAGGTGGGAAGAACTATCTGAATACAAAGAGGAATTGAGTTCACAGACTGTCACAACTGTTGGGCTTGGAGGCACCCAGAAAGAGCTCATTTTTCTTCCCAGAAGATGGGATCAGCCATATCTACGTGGTTATAGACAAAAGTTTGCTTATTCTGCTCTTTTGGGTCTGTAGTCCTGAAGCGGCTGTGTGAACAAAGGATTTCAGATTTCTTGGACTTTGCCGTTTTACAGTGTGCTGTTAGTGTGAGTAAATTTTACCTTATCATGAATGTTACCTCCTCCAGCCAATTATTTTTTTTACACTAGCACCTGGAATCCTTAAATAAAGAGAATGTTGTATACTTACTGTTTGCATTAGATTTTGATCACCCTAATCACTGGACCTCCCTCTCACCCCACCTCTCAGCTCTTGGGGGAATGAAAAAAAAATAAACATATAACGTCAGACACAATGCACAGTCAAAGAATGCCTTATGTATCTGTTAAAAATCACTTTAAGAATTTAAGCAACTTTTGTACTTCTCTAAAGCTTGACTCCTGATTTGGAATATTTGGGATCAGGGGTTCTACAGTGGGAGCCATCAAGGAAAAGCGTGGGCCAATGTACCTGCTTCATGCACATGGGCACTGAGTGTTACCCTGCCCAAACTGGAAGTGGGAAAGCTGAGCAAAGCCTCAGGTGACAGGGCGTGAATGCAGCTGCCATTTGGATATGTGGGCACAGACTGGGAAGAGGACAGAAGTGTTCTCCAGCTTTTGGCTAAGTTTGTGATTCAAACCCATCCAGGGTCACACCTTGACCCTCTCAAAGAACATCCACAGCTCATAGTGAGATGCTGGGCAGCTCTTTCCCTGTGTCTGAGGGGCTAATTGGGCTCTTAATTGCCTAGCATGTCTGCACAAGAAAGGTGTATGGTAATAATAATGCAGTAAATGAGAACACTGGCTATTTGAATATCACTTCCTTTGTCAGCTTTATTTCACCTAATAATGTGACATAGCTTGGGGTGGGAAAAAATTATTAACCTTGCCATTTTTAAGCCTGAATTGCTAGAAGTTTTTCTGCTGAAATTCATGTCCTTAACTTTCTTTGGTATTTAGGAAATTCTTAGTTTTATCTCCATGGAAGACTGTTTCAGGAGGAATAAGAGCTAAATATCTTTCGGGGAGAATGAGAACATAGAGCAAGCCATGATTTGGGAATTGCCTGTAAAGTTGCCTGGCATTGTTAAAAGAAAGTGGGAGGGGAAGTGTAGTGAAAATGAGTGAAAGAACGGTATTGTAATCTGCTTTATTGCATCCCGAGATGCTTGACTTAGCCTCATTGTCATAGCAAGATGATGTGTACCCTACGAGTGTATAAAAATATATGAACTCCTGGGACAATATAGTTCAATCTGCTCTGCTATTACCCATCATGCTCATCTGAGCACACTACAGCTATTAGATCTGTTTGTGAAACAGCTGAGCCCATGGATGGATCTCCTGCCACGGGGCCAGAATGTACAGTTGAGACAGGATCTGAATGTACAATACATGGAGGGAGAAACAATGGAAATGAATGTACAATGGGGATGACTGCACAATGGGAGGTGCAAGAGGAATGAATCTGCTCCTACTGTGGGTATGTAATGGTAAAATAGACAGATTGCCATCTATAATTCATGGTGTTTGCTTCCCCCTTCCCCTTGTCAGATAGCCCTCAATCAGTTTGACTTGCAGAAGCCATCCTTCACGACTGAAAGTTGTTAAAATGCTGTCATGTTTAACCCCAGAGGTAGCTGCATTTTAAACACAGGAAAGGAGTGATGCATGTGCAGAAAATCATCTCCCGTGCTCCTTCCTTTTCCAGATGGACCAAAGAAGGGCTACCCCTGGATGAGGAACAGCAAGGCCAAAGCAGCTCGCTGCAATGAAAAAGGCAAAGCAGAGCAGCACGCAGGGAGCCAAGATCCCTACTGAAATTATTTTAAAGGTTAAGAATATATGCACCAGAATATAAGAACACATATATTCTTCTATGAACATTCTTCTATGAAACCTTACATTAATATTCTTAAAGGGCTGCAATCTCAATCCTAATAGCAATTAATTTTTAAGGCCCCTGAAGACAAGTATTGTGCTATACATGCTACTAATGCTGCTAACACTGATGCCTGGCTGTCAGTGGCACCATGAAGTAACTGAGTCACATTCTTCTCATTCCACATTACAACAGATTTTAGAGTGTTTTTCTAATCATCTTATTTCTGAATGGACTGAAAAATACTGTTTTCACACACCTGCATCTTTGTGTTTCTGTCTGTAAGTAAATTTCCTGCATTCGGCTCAGAAGAATTATAAATGTTCAAAATGCATTTTCTTGACTATTCCTGCAATAGTACTCTTCACCAAGAGAGGAAAAAGAGAGGGGAAAAAAAAGGCAAATAAAAAAAGCTTGTCTAGTTATTTCCTTCTCTGAGTAATTGCATTTTCCAAAACCCCCCCTTCAGAGGCATTTACAGTGAGTTCTGCCTTCCACTGCTTCTATTGATTTGCAGCTCTGCAGGGTGAAAGCCAGACCTTGGCAAAGCCAAAGGGAGTTTTGACTTCATTCTTTAGGAACAAATCCACCGGTGTGCTGAATCAATGCAAAGAGTCAGAGCACTGGCCTGTTAAACTGGATTTGTAACTGCTGCTCAGAGCTACAGCCATGCAAGGAGCCAAACTGTACTGCTGAATTTAGTATTTACTTTTTGGATGCCCTTTTAATGGCTGGGTGAGGTGTGTTAGAGGCAGGTGGAGGCCTGGGATGTCTCTTTCCACTCACACATTGTTTGCATTGGGAATCACCTGCTTGGATTAACCCTACAAGCAGGAACCTGGTCCAGAGCTGTCCAGAGGGGTTTGGGACACCCTGCTGTGGGATGTCCAGCTGTGGGTTTCTCTGCTATGGGATGCCCAGCTATGGGATGCCCAGCTGTGGAATGCTCTGCTGTGGGATGCCCAGCTGTGGGATGCTCTGCTGTGGAATGCTCTACTATGGGATGCCCAGCTGTGGGATGCTCTGCTGTGGGATGCCCAGCTGTGGGATGCTCTGCTATGGGATGCTCTGCTGTGGGATGCCCAGCTGTGGGATGGTCTGCTATGGGATGCTCTGCTATGGGATGCCCAGCTGTGGGATGCCCAGCTGTGGAATGGTCTGCTATGGGATGCTCTGCTATGGGATGCCCAGCTGTGGGATGCCCAGCTGTGGAATGGTCTGCTATGGGATGCTCTGCTATGGGATGCCCAGCTGTGGGATGCCCAGCTGTGGAATGGTCTGCTATGGGATGCTCTGCTATGGGATGCCCAGCTGTGGGATGCCCAGCTGTGGAATGGTCTGCTATGGGATGCTCTGCTATGGGATGCTCTGCTATGGGATGCTCTGCTATGAGATGCCCAGCTGTGGAATGGTCTGCTATGGGATGCTCTGCTATGGGATGCCCAGCTGTGGGATGCTCTGCTGTGGAATGCTCTGCTGTGGGATGCTCTGCTGTGGGCAGAGCTGAGGAGATGAAGCAGTGCTGCCCAGTGAGGTGCAAAGCCGTGCAAAGCAACCAAAGCACAGCTGTCCAACCTGTTATGTTTTGTACAGCAGAAGGTAGATTTAATCCCCCCAAAAAGTCGTATCTTCCAGTACAGCCAGTAGAACCCCAGCAAGCAAATCCATGACAGAAGGAGGAATGGAGCATCACCTCTGAGAAAACATCAAACTCAAGAGCTGAATAAGCTGTTGACCTTGGCCTGTTTGTTGGCTATATCATCAGATCAATTATATACAATGGTTAATAGCATAGCCTAATTACTTCCTAATTTCTTCAAGAATACCCCAAGCATAAGAATTCAATTAACTGCAACCATACAGAAAGTTTGAAGTCTGAACTATTCTCTTATTGACATCATTTGGATGAAGAGTGTGAGCACAGATGATACATTTCTTAGAGAATCCAATTTTTAATTAATTTTAACTTATAATGTAATGAACAAGTTTCTCTTGTAAATTCTCTGAAAATTTCTTTCATCCTCCAAAAGTAAGAATGCTGAGTTTCAGAAGAATAAGCTGCTGTTTGCTTGCAAAACAATAAGACAGAATCCCTTTATTGTAAAGCAGAAAATGAATTTTTAAATAACCAGACCAAGGCTATATTTCTAGTTTTATTAGACTTCCTTATGCTGTATGCCCTCTTGACAAAAGAAAAATATGAAGTGGTCAGATGCTTCTAGAAAATATATTGTGGTATCTGGTAATGTTTTGTCAGATTCTCATTCTTCTCCTCTAAGTTTTGCTCCACTTACTAATGATTTGGTAATAGAGTTCAGCATGTGTGATCTGTAAACCACTTGATGGGTGCACAGCACTGTCTTGATATACTAGGGAAGAGATTTCACCCAATGTGTCCACTGGAGTTTACTTCTAGCCATTGAGTTTTCTGGATTTTGCAGGAAATCTGTGATGGTGAGCAAGATGCCCCAGTCACAGAAGCCCAGGGGTGAAACCCAGACCCAGCGCAGGTAACACCATCCCCTGGTGTCACTGCATGGGGAATCTGCTCACTGGAGCTCCTGACAGAGAGCACACGCGTGGCCCTGCCCTTGTGGGATCGCTTGGAGGAAAACCCCACTGCAGCCCATCTCCCCTGGACACTGCAGGGATTACACACACTCAGGGCTGTGCATGGGGCAGAGAGGTTACAAACAGTTTATAAATAATGGTCACTTTGGGTGAGTCTGAGCCAGAGCTGCAGCTTCACGCCCTGTTTGGGTAAATGCACCAACACACTGAGGCTGCACACGCTGCAGTGACTGCTGCCATGAGGATCACAAGTGAATTATTGTCTCCCTTTAAGCCCTGGGATGCTGAGAAACAGCGAGGTCCTCCTTGTTTTCTTACTTGGGCAGCTATTTGGGGAGGGTTCTGCTTTTGTTTGCACTGCAACAACCATGATACAACACTTAAAAGGCTTAAAAGCGTTTTGTACTCCAGCACCATGTGCTTGTTTAGGGTTGGGTGGTGTTAGTTTTCCTCATAGCAACTGTGTTTTGTGGGTTTTTGTGCTGGAGATGACAATGCCAATAGAGGGATGTTTTAGTCATTGCTGTGTGAGCACTGCACAGCACTGAGCCCCTTTCTGCTTCTCACCCCATCCCACCAGTGAGGCGCTGGGGATGCACAAGAAGCAGGGAGAGGACACAGCCAGGACAGCTGACCCCAGTGAGCACAGGGATAATTCTTATAAATTAATTCTTATAAGCTGGGAGAAGAAGGAAAAGTGGTACATTTGCAGTGATGGTGGCTGTCTCCCCAAGTCAACATTATGCACAAGGGAGCCCTGCTCTTGGGGAGAAGATGGACCACCTGCCTGCCCGTGGGATGCTGGATTAATTCCTTGCTCTGCTTTATTTCTGTGTGCAGTGCTTGCTTTACTTATTAAACTATCCCAGCTCTTGAGTTTTCTCACTTTTACTCTTGTGATTCTCTCCTCCATCTCACTGGCAGGGAGTGAGTGAGCAGCTGTATGGGGATGAGTTGCTGGCTGGGCTTAAGCCACAACATCCCAGCAGGAGGCTGAACTACTTGGACATGCTGGAAAATGAAGATAAAACAACTTTAATGCAGAGAGAATGCCCCAGGATTGCAGGAGACATTACTATAGGTCATAAATAAAAATTTAACTCACAAAGAAGAGTCTACATAGAAGACCTAGCTGTAAGCTTCCCAGGTTGGGCATTAGCTGTTTAATTGCAGGAGCATGAATGCCAGTGGAAAGTTGCAAAAAATCCCACTGAACTGCTGAAGGTGTTACCAGGTCTTAGGATGTCCTCAGCAGAGCTCAGCACCTGTCTCAACAGAGCTTCATAACTGAAGGTTAATATTCATATTTATCTCTTCTCTCCTATTTTGCTAAAATTTGACCACAGTACTGTCAGCCGTTTTTTTTTTATCCTTGTAAAGGAGTGACAAAAGGACATTTTTCCTGCCTGGAAAACTGTGAAATGGGTTTGCTTTTAAGTTTTGTTACAGAAAGAGAAACCCAGCCGGCCTTTGAACCCTGACACAGAGGCAATTCTCACTGAAGATGGGTTGATTTCTTCACTAGATTGCAGAAAAAGGAGGAGGCGAGGGCAGAGACAAGCATGTCAAGATGTGGTAATGAAAATGCTCACAGGAAATATGTTATATCAGTAAATACCCTCTAATGGCATTTGCACTTATTTAACATCTCTTTTACACATCCAGTATGGCTTAGGAAAGCCTTAATACAAATGTGAATTGGGGTCACAGCAAGAGAAGGAGATAGAAGGAAATGGGCACAAGCTCTGGATGATGTTCTCAAGTGGGATGCACTGGCACAGCTCCCAATGTGTGGTGGGTAAAGTTTTGGCCGTGCAGTGCATTCCCACACACCGATGAAGACACACAGATGCGAGTACTTTTCCTCAAAAACAGCAAGCTTTCACTGGGCCCCACTTCCCATTAAAGAGGACTTACATCCTATGAAAATTCATAAACTCTGCAGGCGTTTCTACGGCGATTTGACGGAGTAATCTCCCGTCATCTCAGCTTCTTGGTGACAATGACAAGAGGAAGATGGATTTATCAAATACACAGTGACATGTTTATGACCCTGTTTTGCATAAGCAGGAACCTGAGCCAAAGGCTGTGCAGCTTGAGATAGCAAGAGGGTTTTTATAAATATTGTGACAAGCAGAAGTGATATTTGGAAGAACATGAAAAAAAAAATCTTACAGTTTTTTGGTTTTTTTTTTTAATTTGAGGCAGACCGCATTGTGGTGCGGCGGGGGAAGAAAGCCTTTTCCCACACTTCTCCACAGTTCAATTTCTCGAGAGCATGAAGGCTTAGGTCTCCGCCTCACCTTGAAAAGTTTTTCTATTAACCCTTCTCCTTCCTCTGCACAGAAAGAACATCCTTTTAGCAAAAGTGTCATTGGGAAGGGGGCAGGGGGAAATTCTCTCCATCTTTCATCTATAGGAAGAAGCTATCGGAACACAGATGGCAACAATAACTCCATGCACAGACATGTCAGTCCCAGCTCCAGATGCACTCTACCTTCCCCAGCATGGCTCTCTGATGGGGAGCACCTCTCAGAGGGACCACACAGCATTGGGAAGTGTTTTTGCCATATTATTGCACAAAACTCCTTTCTGTTATGGTATTACTGCAGCTCCTAACCAGCGGTCCAGGCAGCCCACAGGGCACATTTCACAGGGTGCCCCCTCATGGTACTTGAGGCTGTGTGAAGTTTTTTGTCTCTTGGAAGCAGGGCTGGACCTACAGAGCTATGAAAAGGCTTTAGAGCCCATGTTAAGCAGGGTCTTCAGCAGACACCAGGTCTTTGCCATCACACTCGCCCATTCAATGCCTTAGGCTGAGCACTGAGAGATGGGCACAGCGTCGCCTTCTCAAACACAGGGATGGATGAACCCTTTTGCTGCTCTGCCCCCTCAGCAGCCCTGCCTGCATGAGAAATAGAGCTGTCAAGGGCTGTGGAGACAGCTTCAGCCTGAGGAGCGTCCACCAGAGGCTGTGGAGGCGCTCCCAGCTCGGGGGTCCGTGCCGTGCTGAGGTTTGCACAGCTGTGCCGCGCCCGGCAGGATGCACAGCTGAGGCAGGAGCAGCGAGGGAGCGATGCTGCACAGACGAGGACTGAGCCCCACAGTTTTACACTCACAAGTCCCACTGCAGGGGGTACCCTGAGCACTGCTAGATACTCTTCTGGAGGCTGGCAGGGAGATAATAAAATGCTTGAGCTGTCTTTCAACATCTCACGAAACCAGGAGGGCTGGTTGAAAGTGCAGTAAATGAATCACAAAGAGCTAAAGAAGGAAAAACATGAGTAAGAAATGTGCTTGGATGTGTTTTTCCTCTCTGGATTCCATCATTTTTGTGATAATTTATACACCAAATTAAAGGATGAAGCTAAGAGAGCAACCGTGTGGAAGAAAGGGTTGTGGGTACCCAGAGAGCTCATGTGCTAGACAGACTCAACCAAAACCTGCAATGCTCAATGTGAAATACAGTCTTTGTTTTAAGTTTGTTTTCCTCCCTCCCTTACCCTTCTTTATTCCTTCCTTCAGATAAATATATTAATTAAATGACCCTTCCTTAGAATTACACAGAAAAGGGAGTTCAGGAACCTTTATTGAACCGACCTGTAAAACTAGAGCAAAATCAGCTTCTCTGTTGTTTCCTCTAAATGATTTTTCCATTGCATTTCACATCTTATCAGGGACTTGTTTGGGCTTGAAACTCTGAAGCTTTTTCTGTAGGTCAGTTCAATAAGGCACTCAAAGCTGCTTTTCTCTCCATTGATTGGGATGTTTGGTATGGTTTTTGTTTCTTTTTTTTTTTTTTTGAGAGTAAAATAATAATCTGTGGGTTTGTGTTCTTTTTATTTTCTCTCTTTTTTTTTTTTTGTCTAGTATTTCTTTAATCTTTAAAGAAAAATAGACATTTTCTCATTCTTGGTTCATCATAAAAATTTTTTACAATGAAATGATCCTCTTTCCTTACCTGGCATCTAGAGAGGACTCTAGTTTCTCCACTAACACTGCAGTGTTATAAAATTTGACTGATAGTTTCAGATTCAAACAGTTATTTTAACCAGACATGAGATAGGAGCAAAACAACAGCTTCACCAACCATTCTACCCAGGGTAAATTGTGCCTTTTGCACAAAGGCTGTAGGTTGCAAAAGTTCATTTGTTCTGACATGTATTTTTTTGGTGCCATCATATCTAAGGAAGAGATGGACACAGGTTGAGATTCAGGGGAATGGACAGCGTGTGAAGACTTTTAGAAATTAAATAATAATTGGGTGACAGGCAATATATGGAGAGATGAGGATGATCCACGGGTCCCTGGATCTTCTCAGGTGCTGGGTAATAGTGAGTGTTAAGACAAATATGTACCCACAAGTATGAAATCATCCATGTTCTCCTCCCCTGCAGCTGCCTGGCTCCAGGAACAATAGTCTAGCACAAGGTTAGAGATGGGATTTGGGCTCTCAGTTCTCCTTGATGCCATTTTCCAAGAGCCTTTCTTAATTTCATTCCTGATTAGTCCTGTTCTCAGAGAAGAGCCACCAGAGCCTGTGGTTTCAGGCAGCCCCTGGCACATCCTCCAGCAGTTTCTGGGCCTGCAGCGATGAGCAGGGATACCTGAAACCCCAAAGAACCCAAAAAGGGACTTCCACAGGGATTGTCTGGGAGGATGAAATCCAAGAGCCTCTCTGATAAGAGCCCTGCACAAACACACATTACATCTCCTCCCCACAGCCTCTGCTCCAGCTTGAGGCAGCACCTCAAAATCCCAGGTGGCCAGATTTGAAATTTCTATTTAAAAAAGTCACCTTTTTCTTTGAGCATTAGTAAAAAGTTCCTACTTCCAGCTGACTGATTATGTACTTTATCTTTTGTGTTGGATTTCTTCTTCCTCCCCCCTCCAGCCTCTCTCCCCTCACAGCAAACAGTTTCATGCAAACCTTCTAAGATTTCTGTGGGGAGTGGTAGGCAATAGAACTCTGTTGTCTAATGGGATTTCCACCAGCATTTGGCATCCTTCCTGGCATTTCACCCTTCATATTATAATTTATAGTGTAATGTAATTTTTTTCATATCACGCTATAACATAAATTATTGCCAGTTTGTCCTTAACACTCAAGGAGACAGTCTAGGGCTTTTTGAAACAGGAAAAAGAATGAGAGAAAGAGAGAGAGTGAGAAAGAGATGGAAGGATGGAAGGGGTGGGAGGGAAGGGGGGATGAGCAAAGGAAGGGATGGGAGAGAGAGATGAAGAATGGAAGGAGGGAGAGAGGAAGGAAATTTATTTTTTAGAGGCAAAACTCCCAAAGCTAAACCAGCTTTCCTGAAGGCAAACTTAGTAAATAAAATTAAAGAAGAAACCTTTTTGTCTGAATAACTTATTATAATGTTCTGCTTCAGCCTAGGATATGTCAATGAGTCCTCAGTGGATCAGACAGGAGAGAGTCTGAGGAAAAGACCATCAGCCTGAAAAATAATGTATTTTTAAGTTTCCTTATCTTTCTCACTAGTATGTCCCTTAAATTATTAAAAGTGAAAGAATTTTAATATCATTTGGAGGCTGTTTGTTTGTTTCTGGTATCTCATTTCACCTGGAGAATAACATTACGGAAGACAGCTTTACTGTCTATTTACTTTATTATTGTAAGTTATTTCCATTATGCGTGCCGTGAGGAGCCCCACTTGGTTAGGTGCTGCACAGATATGTCCCAAGGCAAGAGCAGCCCATTTAGCTGAGGAGACTGCAGGGACTGTGGCCGTGTCCCCTCCTCTCCAGGCTGGCTCAGCTCCACGGGCACAGCCACGCTCCGCATGCGGCAGCGCTGGCAGAGTGCTGCTCCTGCCTCCTTCATTTGCATCACTTGGGGAAATCATCACACTCCACCGACTGAAAAATGCCCTCCCTCTGCTCACATATCCCCTGCCTTCCTTTGGAAGCTTCCCCAAAGCAGACAGAGAGAGCTTCAGAGGTGCCCTTGTGTGGTCAAGCCCTTGGAGACTCTCTGCGAGCAAGTCCCAAAGATTGCCACATTCCTCCATAATTAATGGATCCCAATGAAGGAAAATAAAAGAAAGTAAAATGGAAACAAAATGTTTTTAAACATACGTGTGATTGAGGCTTGAAACTATCAGGCCAGAAATAATCATTTGACTCCTGACTGTGGTTTCCTATGTCTGACAGGCCGGTCTGTGTCCCAGCATGGCAAGGCACAAGCTGGGCTCAGCCTGGTCTGTCTCAGCCGTGCGGCAGGCAAATGTGCTGCTGTGTGCCAGGTGGGCATGCTTGTGAGCTGGGACAGCTGGAGATAAACGCTGCAGCCAGCTCCTGCTGACAGCAACCTGGGCCATTGTACCAGCATTTGGTGCTGGATCACATCACACTTCATTTTCCTGCACACCCAGTACAGCAGGACATCATGAGAGAAGAGGAGTTTTGGAAAAAGCATAGAACCACAGAATGGTTTGGGTTGGAATAGAGCTAAAAATCATCTTGTTACACCCCCTGCCAGGCTTCTTCCACTATCCCAGGATGCTCAGAGCCCCATCCAGCCTGGCCTTGAACAGTTCCATGGATGGGGCAGCCACAGCTTCTCTGAGCAACCTGTGCCAATGCCTCAATACACTCACAGTCAAGAATTTCTTCCTAATGTCTAATCAAAACCTGTTGTCCTTTCATTTAAAGACATCACCTCTTGTCCTCTCAGTACATGTCCTTTTAAAAATCCCTCTCCTAATCTCTTTTAGACTCTTCAGTTACCAGAAGGTTCTAGAAGGTCACCCTGGATCCTTCTCCTCTCCTGGGTGAAAAGCCCCAAATGTCTCAGCCTGTCTCCATACCAGAGGTGCCCCAGCACTCTGATCATCTTTGTGGCCCTTCTCTGGACCTGCTCTAACAGGTCTTGCCTATGTTGAGGGTCCCAGAGCTGGATTCAGCACTTCAGGTGGAGTCTCACAAGAGCAGAGGGGGAGAACCACCTCTCTCTACCTGCTGGTCACACTGCTTTTGATGAAGCCCAGAAGCCAGTGCCTCCTTCCCCCTTTTGGACAGCATTCATGAGGCATTAAGTGCTGGGAAAATAGATGGGCTTTTGGATCAAGGTTTTTGCTAGAGCCCAGCTCTCCTCCTTCCTCTCACTTCCCTCCCTTTGCTCCTCTTCTCTCCTGGTTTTCAGCTGCTGAAGTGGAGCAGAGAGGTTACAAAACCACCCAGAGCCTCCAGCTGCAATAATCAGTCAGGCTTGTGGAGGATTTACACTCTGCAGTTGTAGGATTACATCTATAAACAGCTCAGAGAAAGAAAATAAAAAGAAAAAATACTTTGCAACATCCTTATCCTTCTCTTCATGCCCTCAGTTCTAAACCTCCCTGGCCCAGGACCTGTGAATACCCATCTTTGATGGAGTCTCAGGGATTTTAACTCCTCTCTCCACCCTATTCTTCTCCCACAGCCCTGCTCAGTTACTTGAGCACAGTATTTTAGGGCAGCACCTTACATATGACCTCTCTTGCCAGGTGTGTATTTGCCTTTTTCCCCACAGCTTGGGTGCCTGTGGTTTAGTAAAGCCAAACACTTCATCAGGTGATAATCAGCAAGATTCAGAGTTTGACACCTTTCTTCCTAATGGGCTGCTCCAAGAGCCATACAACATTTGCAGAATCTGTTTCCTAAATATCCTTGCAAATATGGGCAGCTGTGTTGGAAATGTAGATCCAGTTTGCTTTTCAGAGGAGGGAATATCAATACCCCCAAATGGAAATCAAAAGCAATGAAGGTGCAGAAGGGTTCTGTCACATCAGCCTCAAATTTCTTGGTGGAAGAACCCAAAATAATGACAGCACTCCTGAAAGACTCTCTGCTTGCTGGAAGTCTGAGAAATTCCTTACCAACTTGCGCACAAAATCTGCCTCCTGCTTTTTCCAAATGCAATTTTCCTGGACACATCTGGTCATCAAGCTTTGCCTGTGGCTGATCCAAGCCCCTCCCCTGTTTCACCACCAGGAGGGAATGCAGGTCCTGTTCCGCTTAATCTAAGGATTTATCTGGGTTTCACTTTCTGCCTGATTGTAAATGAAGTTTGTCCATCCTAATCTTCTCTAGGGGCAGCTTGTGAGAACCACAGATGTTTTCTGAGCCTGTAGAGACTCTCAAAGGAAGGATTGCAAGATGGAATTGCAGTATTGAGAAAGTCTATAGTAACAGACACACCTGTATTAATTAATTACTCTGCTGAAACAGCACACATGCCTTGACTGATGCTCACTGCATGAACCCAAAATGCATTCTTTTACCTTCTTTCATCTCCTTATTTCTTAGTAATATCTTTTCAACTCTCCAAGTCCAAGTTCATGTCCAGGCTTGTTTCCTTTTTCTCCTTTGTCTTCACACCCTGAGCAGAATTTAACTTAATATGTTTAGTTAGACATTTTTGTCAGCCAGCTGAGCAGAACCACTACACAATAGGAACATATGTCAGCCTCTCATGGACTTATCCCTGTGTTTTTGACATGATAAATTCAATCGATTGGTAAATGGGTAAATAGTGAGAGAAATTGCTTTCTCTCATTACTCTGCATGGCTGTGTCATTACCCTTTAATATTACATCATTATTGACTGATGCAGCCTGTCAAGATATGGCCAGCGGGATGTAATGCAGTTGTAGGAGATGTGCAAAATATTACATTCAAAGTCTACCTGTGGGTGTGTGGGTGAAAGAGAATGAAAGAGGGAGAGGAAGTGAGATGTGAAACCCCATCAACCAAAACAACCAAACCCGTTTCTCACTTTCTCTAGGACTCTTAATTTGTGATGAATGTTTTGGTGGAAATTTGCCCCACTCTTTATCAAAAAGATCAGATCCCATTTAAGCCGTGCCAAATTCATCCTGCTCCTGACATTCCTGTTTCTTACTGCAAAAACTCCACGACTTTTCCCTTTAAATACTATTATGGCTTGATCTAACCAGTTAGATATGATCCAAGATTTATAACACAGAAGATCAAAATAGGTTTCTGGTGTTGCTGAAGTTCCTAGCTCAAGGAAGGGAAGGTTCTGGGAAGGGACGGGAAGGTTCCGGGAAGGGAAGGTTCCGGGAAGGGAAGGGAAGGTTCCGGGAAGGTTCCGGGAAGGTTCCGGGAAGGTTCCGGGAAGGTTCCGGGAAGGGAAGGGAAGGGAAGGGAAGGGAAGGGAAGGGAAGGGAAGGGAAGGGAAGGGAAGGGAAGGGAAGGGAAGGGAAGGGAAGGGAAGGGTGGATTTAGTTTTTGGACACTGTATCAAATCTTTGCAATCTTTCTTGATTTCTTTATTTCATTTGATATTTCCAAAACCATTCTTCTGCTAAATACATTAGTAAACGGACAGAGAAATTTATTAGAAAGATATTTTAGCTTTCAGTTAAGAGGGAAAGAAACAAATATAAAAAGAAATATTGTCAAAGACTTCACTCTCTAGCCTACTGTTGTGTTTCCCCTTTCCCTTGCTCTCTCAGCCCTCCTTTGTGGAGAAAGACCCGTCAAATTAAAGATGAACAAAAACTCATTAAAAAACAACAGGCCTAGATGAAATTTCAGTGGGGTTGCACTGATGGGGTGGTCTTCCCCCACCTTTACTTCCTTTCAAAGATTGCAAGTGTTTTTTCTCCACCGGGGCTCTTGCCTCCATCCTGGTCCTGACTAACCATTCCTGCGTGAAACCCTGGGCTTGAAGGGCCCATGTGGAGAGAGAGTAGGAGAGAGAGGGATTTGCTTGTTATGCTTCCTTTTGTTGGTGTTTTCTTTGCCTAGAGACCAAATCCTCTCACCCTGATTTTTTACACACGCTTGCATGCAGACTGCAGAAATGTGAGATCAAGAGAAAGAAAACCAGAAATTGTTAGGGGGGAAAAGAAGTCTCTCTGTCAAAAGGAGGAGCATCATATAGAAAGGGAATTGCATTCTATATAACCTTTACAGCCCAATCTTTCCTCATTTATTCTGATATGAAACAAACCCAAGAGGAGAAAACACACTCACAGACAGACATTGAACTACCAGGCATCTGCAACTCAGGATTCCTGCAGCAAACTCTCATTCCAGAGGCTGGCACAGGAATGTATGAGTTGGTCTTTGACACAGAGATGTGCAACATAACCCTCCCTCTTGCTTTTTAGCCCACACACTTAAAGATGCTGATGGTTTCATAAATACCAACCCTGAAATACTTGAAATTATCCAGCAGATCTAAGGTTATAGGGGAACTGCATAGGGGTACTTTTATCTCCCCTTGTGGATGGACCAATTAGAGGTCAAAAAACCCTATAAAGTAGTAAACTTAAACTTAAACAAGAAGACAAACAACATGGTTAACTTCTGCTCTGGTTGTGATAGGAGAAGCAAAATAAATATTTTATATATGTATTGTTGCAGAAGTATAGGTGGGAGGCAGGACAGGAAGATTTTTGCTAAACAGATTAACTCAGGCAAAACGAAAGGCTGGAGTAATAATCTACACTTAAACCCTTGTTCCACACAAATGTAGATTTAAGATATCTGCAGAAACTGGAGATGAGATTTTGATAAAATCCCCCTTCTGTGGATTTGTTTGACAACAACCCAGCATTGTGCTGTGGGGAGGTTTTGGTCACTTCAGCACCCGGAGCTGTTTCTGAGTGTGAGTGTCCTCATGTTTTTGGTCTCTTTTCTTTGCCAGCAGTGCTGTTACATAAAGGAGAGCACACCAAATAACAGCTTTCCTGTGAAAAGCATTTTCTTTCCCAGGGAGAGACAGACCAGCAAAAAGCTTTCTGTCACTTTCAATAGGAACTTTGGGCTAAAGTCTCAGCTCATGCAAATCAGTGTAGCTCCACTGAACTTCAAGTTGAAGAAGCAGTTTGAAACCACTTCACATCATCTTGGAGAATCCACAGCAAATGGTGGTGCATGAGTCATGGATTAAAATAGTAATGGTAATAATGACTATAACATAACTGGAATTTGCTGTGGGACTTGAACACCACCAGAAGCTGAAAACATGGACAGTGTAAAGATGTGAGTATGAATTTCTTATTTTATAGACCAGAGCTGGGAATTCCATGCTTTGTGTATCTTCACCCAGTACATAATCATTATGCTACTGCCTTGAAAATAGTGAAATTTGGTAGTCAGATGATTTTTACAGTAAAAATAAAATTATTTTGAATATTGTGTAGTTGAGTCCCTTACTCATTCACCATGTGTCCTAAATTTAAGTCAGGGAGTCACATATGTTCCTTATCACTCATGCATACATATATATATGTACACATTAATCATACTGAATACCCAAAGAAAATAATAATGAAGTGTTTATATTTTCACTTCCACAAACCTGGATTTCTTTCTCTTGCTCTAAAAGAGAAATCCAGTCACTGTTAATGGCAGCAGGATCCTTACTGTGAAAGAATTAGCCACCACACAACAAAGTTATTCATGCACAAGACAGTGCTGTACAGGTGGGCTGTGTGAAGCCTTATGGAAGCCTTAAATCTTGTGAAATTGAGCACACTTCTGAGTTTTATGATGCACTTATAAACTGTTCCTCCCTTTCAGCACTTAAGGACAATTCTGTGCCTTCCCAACTTCTTTGCTATTTGGGTACCAAACAAACCCTGAGAGCTGTGAGGGTCTTCATAAAGCCTTGGGTCTGCTGCCTTGGAAAGAAGGGCCAGAGCCAGAGGAAAGGTTTGGCAGGAACCTGGAGAAGCTCCCTAGCTCAATGGGCACAATGCAGGACCACATTCAAGTGTGTTTTTACTGATGGGTACATTTCTCCCATTTTTAACCAGCCTCCAGTGACAGAGAGCCTCAGTCTCCCCACACCATGAGTTCTACCCATATAGTTTCTTTCCTCCCCATTAGAAAGGATTTCTCTTGGTCAGACACCTTCTCCATTCAATTCTCTGCCTCTTTCCAGTGGCAATAAAGAAGTGAATAGATCTTCAGACAGGTAACAGAAGCCCTGTTCTTTCATTAAAGATGTCTGTTGTAACATCCATTAAATGGCTGGTGCCACGAGATGCAGACATTGATACAGGGCAGTGAGTTATCCTAACAGGGACAAGGGGAAGGACATGTCCTTCCACTTTCTTTTCTAAATTTTATCAGAGCCAGTCTTTGAAAATTCAATATTCGTTCTAAGCTGCTGCTTAATAAACTTGGCAAACATGACATTTTTAAAACAAAACAAAACCATGCTGTTCACTTTCCCTTTTCATTCTTAATTGGCCCATCTAAAAGCAATCAAGTGAACATTTAGCTGTGGTAGAAAGATCTGCAGGAGACCTCTCCTCCAAATGCCATTATTCAGGAGTGAGCAGGAGTGTGGATATATTTATGGAGAGTGGGAGGCACGCTGAAAATTCTCTTTCAACAGTGACAGAGGAGCAGAAGCATAGCCAGGGCTGGGACCAGGGGGAAAACAGACACACAGTGCCCTGTTGTTCAGGATTAGCTGTCCAGAGGAAGTCACAGCCTTCTCTGCCTGTGGATTAGGCTCCTTTGATAGCGTCGGGGGAAATTAGGCATTAAAGAATAAACTATATAAACAGCACACTGAACTGGGAGCAGCCTAAACTTGGCAAAAGAAAGCACCATAGAGAAAGGGATCTCTTCCAATGGGTCTCACACTGCACCCTTTCCTAGGGGATTGGCTTTCTGGGATTTAGGTGTGTTAGTCCCTCCTGCCACAACACACCCACCCAGAGGAGGGTCCCCTCTCAATCAGCTGCTCAGTGAAAAGGAAGGTAAATTCCAGGAGAGGGTGAGGCGTGTGTAAAGCATGGCTGTCAGCCTGTCTCTCCCACAGCTGAAATGCAGACCTGCTGAAGCACTTAATCTGTTTCACCTGTTAATGGGTTTGGGGCTATGAAATCCTCTCTCGGCTGCTTGGGGTGCGTGATGAAAGACATCAGGTGTAGATCAAGCTAACTTTGCACAGCAGGTAATACAATTTCTAGAAATACACACACAAGTGTGTCTAGGGCAGGAATCAGATTTCAACAGTGGAGCCATACAAAATGTATAATTATATTTTGCATTTTTAATAGACTTATTAGCATAATAATACATTAGTCTAATAGAATATTAATGCGATGCAGAAATATTAGCATATTATAGATCCTTATTCATTAATATATTAGACCCTTATTGTATTAGCGGCACAATCTACTAGAGAAAATGTTGCTTTGTGTCTGATATTGCAATCCCCAAAAAAATTGAGATTGGCAAATACAGAGCCACTCTGTGTCACAGGCATGCCTGAGTCTAGGTGTTAATCCAAGAGCTGAGAAGAAAATGATTTGCAGGCAGAAAGCAGTTGATATTTGAGTTGTTTTCCCACTTTTTCTGAATTCAACCTAAAAACTTTTAAAGCTGTTTCTATGAAAAAAATTCCTCTAAATCCTAAACTCTTAAAAATCTCAGAGGAGGAAGAAATAGATTCCATTTTCTGTCATTCAGATGCCCTCCTAAAATGTAGGGAAAAGGGTTCAGATCATTGCTCTCCATTGTTTTAAATTCTGGGGAAAATCTGCTCTGGGCACCTGGTGACCAGCACCCCATTTCAGAATTTCCCTGTGTTGGACTCTTCCAAAAAGATTATTCCAGCAGCTCGTATCCTGATGCCCCACAGAACTGATGGGCAACCTCATTACTTCTTTGTGTGGCTTTCTGGCATTGGCCCCCTTTCCTAAACCACCCACCAGGATCGAGAGGACTATTCTGAAAAACACTTAAAGGAAAACGGTAGCGTCCCATGAAAAGACCTGACAAATCCTATTAAATTTGGCCTATTAAATTAGCCCCCCCCCAAAAAAAAATTCCTCTGTATCTTTGTTAAGATGCTGTCAGGTTGACAGCCGCCCCGGAGTCCCATCACTTATCTGCTCTCCCCATCCACTCCTCTCCAGGAGTGAGGCCTTTTTGAGCCTGCGTTGCTGTGCATCCTTTTGTCCCAGGCAAACAGACTCCAAGGGCATTTTTAAGGCAGGCCCCCCGGACAACCAGAATGTCAAATCAGGGCTGCTTTCTCTGATAGGGACTAGACTCCCCTCTGAATGGGGCTGCACACTGCAGTTGCCTGCTCAAGCTGCACATCAGGCTGCGTGACCCCGATGTCCTTATGGCAACTGAATAAACATTCTCTATAAGCTACGGAAAACAAATATCATCTAGCGACTTAATCCCACATCTCTCATGCACAGACAGACTGACAAACAGGACTAATTCCCCTTATTAATACTTTGGGTATAGGCAGCAGCACTGACCAAGATGACTCATAGGTTAGATTACGTGCTTTTAGCAGAGCAGAAAAATGTGTGAAACAGAAAAATGAGGAATGTCAGTAGGGATGCAGAGTTTTGAAGTCTGTTACTTCTTTTCTTCTTTTGAGGAAATGCAGTGAAGCTCTTTCCAGAAGCAGATATTCCCCAAGATCCAGGTTACCCTCCCAACTAAGGAATACAAAGAGAAGGTGAAAATCACATTGCTTACCCTCCAGAAAGTGTTTGCTTCAACTTGGCATCTCTGTGGCGTAGGATTTTTTGAAACTCCTTCTAAGCAGCCCAACTAAGTAAGAATTTTATTTTTAAAAATAATATACTAGATCCCCAATAAAGAAAGCTCTTGAATTGTACTGACCGTAGTGCATTTTTTCTGTCTTATATTAGACCCAAGAGGCTGTTTTCCTGGGCTTTTTTTTTCCTTGATGCATTTAAACAGCAGCTTTCCTCTTTTCCTTGTGATCATGTTAAATGTTTAATTGCTCTTTGCATTTGCTGACGGCACAACATAAGCCCCTGCAGTAAAAGAGATTTGTGCTAAAACTCAAGTGCTTAAGAAATAAGGAAAGGGGTTATATTTTGGGTCAGTTCAATTATCTCTATTTTTTTGGAATTATATATTAATTTTAATATAAACTGTAGCACAGAAGTGCAATTAGCATTCAGACAACGTGAGGAAGTCTTGCCTGAAGTTAAGTGATGTGTAGAATCCATGCAGGGAATTCAGGGAGGTTAGGCAGTGCAGCTCACTGCCATAACAGAGCTAAGCCAGGTCCTTAGATGGTGTAAATCAGCACCATCAGGGAAACCATCCTGATTTACACCACATAATTATGTCCCCTCACTGCTATTTGAGATGGGCTCAAGATGACAGAATTGGGATCATCCCTGGAATACAGACGTTTTTAAAGTTCAAAATTACATTAGAGCGACCCAGTCAGACTGAGAGCAAACCTTTCATTAGCAGCTATCAGCCTTTGAGAACCAATGCCAGATACTCCAAAATTCCCCTGATTTAAGTCATGAGAAGAAAACCTTGCTTCCCACTTCCACATCTGTCCAAAGCATATGTTTTTACATCCTCCATTTTAAGTTAAATTAAACCATTGCACTCCCTGCCTGGCCTAAAAGGAGCGCTGAGCACAGGAGGGCCAAACTATTCTGGTGGGACCCTTCTCCTTCCAAATTAATGTTTTGGGTAACAACAGGCAGATGTTTATCCTCCTTCCATATCTGTCTCCTCACACCTAAATCTATTGTAATCCCTTAGCAGGGCTGACCTGAGAATTTTGCCAAGTTAGGACCTTTGTCTGTTCAACAGCACAAGCAGACCAGCTCCCTGTGCTCCCAGTCCCAAAACTCCTGAGCAGCTCAAGCTGGGAGCTTCATTCAGTGGTTTTGCAAGTGAGTCTTTCCTGGCAGAATCTGTCTAAACTCAAAGAATAAATGAGCTTGTATTCTGCAAAAGGCAGTGAAAGGAAACCAGCCAGAGAGACCCTCGATAGGACCCTCAATGCTGCTTTGTTACTGCCCTTTGTTCAGCCCCCCAGCAGACTGAGAGGGGGCCCAGCTGATCCTGAAATGCAATTAATGCATAACAGCTTCAGCCCATCCGTCCAATTTAATGCCTGCATTTCTTCTGGGGTTGCTTTCCCCTTTATTTTACATCTCGTAATGAAGAGTGGCTCTTGTTAAAAAAAAAAAAACAAAAAAAAACCCCAAAAAAACACAAAAACAAAAAATAAAAAAAACCAAAAAAAACAAAAAAACCAAACAAAAAAAAAAAAAAAAAAAACCAAAACAAGAGAAAAAGAAAGAAAGAATAGAGAGAAAATAGCTTGGTGAGGGTTTTATGTTTTGTTCTGTGGGGGGGGCTTTTTTTGTTTCTTTTTTTTATTTGTTTGTTTTCCATGGATTCACCCTGCTTTTTCCCTTCCTGAATATTGTTTTGGGTCTCTTTTTATTTAACAAAACAAGGTCAGCTCATGCAAAAAAGCTGAGACTTTCACAGGGTTCAAGACTGTTACCATCTACGGAATTACTTTTTAACACATTCTGAGTAAAAATTATCCCCTCTGAGCCAAATACAGATTGACAGCCAAATATAAAACAATCACATTTTGTTAATTCATTTACAGAGGTGCAAATGCCTAATCCAACACCACTTTGCTCTGCCACCACAGCAGTGTTTTTGGGCTGTCTTTTATTTTTTTATTTTTAACGAGATTTTTTGGATGGAGGTTCTTGTTACTGTTTAAGGGAGAAGACAGGATTCCTGTGAATCCCTGGGGCTGTGGGATTGCTCACCAACATCTCAAGTCCATTTTGCTTGTTTATAGTTCAGAATGCAGCTTTTGTGTCAAAAACTGAAGCCTTTAACATTTTCAAGGCCTGTCGTCCTCTCAGTTGTGGTGCACATGCTGATGGAGCAAAACAAGGGCACCCAGAGTTCACTAGCTCTTATAATTGGACCTAAACTGATTTCAGTCTAAGGTCAAATCAAAGAGGAGGCTTCAGGTGCCATTCAGAAATGACAGGAGAGCCCGATGTAAGCCCTAATATTGCAGGAATTATGTAGCACTGATCAGTTGGAAATCAGTGCTGGAAAGTTCCTATTGGGATTGTCTTGCTTTCATATAAGCTATGGATCTAGATTATTTAGAGAGACAGATAGTCAGACAGACAGATATGGGTAAGGAGATGAAATTCCATCCTTGTCACTCTGTGATCCAATTTAACCTGATTTTCCTCTATTTAATTTTGTGTGCTTTACTACAAAGGTGTCTGTAACCTCATTATCTAAGTATGGGAGATGTGAAATTAGACTAATAGGTGAGGGAGATAAATAGTCATACCATTCAGCAGCTGTGTATTTTCCCTTACCTATCATTCTATTCATGCATGCATCTTTCAGTTTTCAGAGGTGTTGAAAAGGGAAACATTCAAGGCTTAATATTTGTCTGCATTTTTTTTGAAGTGGTCGATACAAACACTGACAGACACACTCACAGCTCTGCAGCAATCTCAGTCCTCTCAAAAATGGTTCATTGAGCACCTCTGAAACATCAGTGTGAAGGCATTAGATCACACAAGAAACACTCGAAATCTATGCCAGTGTTGAAAATTCACCTTCCTTATTTTCTTCTGCCTCGTCCTGCATGTAGAAAAGCCACAACTCCATGACCTGACCTTTAGAAAATATCTGATTCCCACTGCAGTTTTAAAACACGGAGCCATGTGGCGGGCTATTGTTTTTGAGGATACACAGCAGGGCTGGAAATACAGAGGAAATTTATGACACGGCCCTTTTCCAAACTAACAGGTGACTTGGTTGACATCAGGCAGGGTTACAGTGGTGGAGCTGAAAATTGTGCCACCTCTGGAGCAGAAGAACAAATTCCCACCTTCCACTTTATCTATCTGTAAAGCATGAAAGGCTCACAGGGATCTGCTGCCCACCCACTGTCCCAAGGACTTGGGGGCTGAGTTAATCCCATCACACTAACAGAACCTAACAATGCGTTGGGAGTACTTACCACATTCCTTGAAATTGAAGAAAGTTGCCATGGTTATTAGTAGCTCCTAATGATATTTGCATAGATTAACAGACTTTAATGCAATCATGAATGCTACAATCCCGGGAAAAATAATGAAGAAATCCATTATGAGGTAATAAAATAACTAAGTCAATACAGTAATAATTTGATCCCATATTAGTAATAATTTCATCTCCTGCTGCAAGGCAATTTTAATGCACATACCATTTCTGGACAGTTTTATAAATATCACCTTTGTTTGAGATAATTAATTAGCAAAACCAAAAAATATATTGCTGGTATTTTATACGATAAATTAGTCATTAGGTTTAAACTGGCAGGCTGTAATAAAACTTATTAAGATAAATATGCTGGGATTCTTAACACTTCAGAGAAGCTGCTCTCTGTCTTAAGGCTCTTCTGGTGCAAAGCTATCATCACTGCTGGATGGTTTCTATGTATGTTAAAACCCAATTATGAAAATCATGTTTATAACCCCAGCTTGCTTAGCAATAGGAGCAGAATGCATTAGCCCATGTGTGCCCAGTGGACGGGGCTAAGGTGAGGGTGAGCTGCTGAGGGCCCTATTATCTCACTTCCCATCACCACTGAGAGCCCAGAGACTCCTGCAAGACTAACCCAAACTAACTTCACTTCACAGGAACCCAGGTCCAGGTCGTTCTGCCAATAAAGGGGGGAGGTTTGCAGTCAGAGGTAGGGGAGAGGGAGAATATTAACTATTAGGTGAGTGCTTACCAATTTTAGTTTTCCAGTTCTTTTCTAATTTTGTGATTACTGAATTAATTTTTGCCTTCCAGAAGTGCCTGGAAATTACAAAAGAACTCAGCAACATCTGTGACAAAGTGGCCATTGGGGCAAAAAACTACTGTGCTTGACAGTGACCACTGTTTCCAGCGCTCTGAAATATTCCCTCCACATGGCTGGGACTCTGAGAAAGGCTTTGCTGTGTGTTTGGGGAGCTGTCCCAGGCAGATGGCACAGGTTGGCTGAGACTGTCAAAACTGGATGGGGACCAGCTTCTTGCAAGGAGTGCAGATCTTGCAGTCTAATGAGCTGATCTTGGCTCCCTGGAAGACTGTGCTGCTTGGCCAAAGCAAGGATTGCTGTTCTGGGCTTCATGGCACCTCTGTCCAGGAACAGGGGTATTAAATCATTAGATAGCCTTTGCATAGGTCACCATTTGGCCTTGCTTAAGCTTCCCCTGAGCCAGTTTACTGTCACCTTCTCAAGGCATTGCAATTTCCCAGCCTGGCCAAACTCAGCCCTTTCGCCACAGTTCCGCATCTAGCAGGGTTTCCAAATCCATGTCACTTTGAATTTGAAATGGTAGTAAGTGACACAAATTGATGATACATCAAACCCTAGTCCTCGGTGCAGGCCAATTCTTAATGCAAAATAGGAATGTCCCCAAGACCTCATTCTCATTTATAAAGAACTCACAAGAGTTTCCTAGCTGGGAGTAGGCCATGAGTGCTGTTTGAAATTACTATTAAGCCAATTTTGTAGTAAGTAAATAGTCAAAAGACAGAGAAAGTGGCCAAAACCATTTCTCCTCCCATTCAGAAAGCCACATCTATTATAATACTATTGGGGTAGAAAAACACCTTAAAGATCTAAGGAACTTGCTCTACTGTGGACATACTCCTAATACACCATGGGCATCACTCTTAAAATAAAATGATGGAATCAATACTTTGTCATATTTGTTTAGCTTCTTTGGGGAGAACAAATGTTTTTTCCCCACCATGCAGCAATGCCATCACTTAGTGTATACTTTGTCATTGATGTACAAAGTGCTTTATGTACAAGTTTGATTTAGGAATCCCATAAGCTCTGGAGTGCTGGAAGAGTAACTGGGACAAAAATAATTGTAACAAGCACTTTGCTCTCAATTTTGCTTTTTTAAGCATACTTTGTTGGCCAGTGTTGGGGAAGGTTGTAGGACTACAAGGACCTTTTATGTGACACAGAATGGCTGCTATTACATAATCAAGTCACTTCCCAGTACCAATTGGCATGGTCCATGGAATTCAGCTGGTGGGCTATATGCATTGTTTTTTAATGAGACCTAGTTGGACCTGAATTTCCTGTCCTGATATTGGGTATGTTAATTGGAAAGCTGTTTAAAAGTGCTGTGACATGAAAAGGACCACAAGTCTAGGCAAGACCTTAGAGATTATTCAATTTGCTGTTATTTGTGGATGCATGTCAACCCCACTGCATTCTATGTTCTATCATCTCTGCTTTGATTTGTTGAACACACATTTGCTTTGACTGTTCAAAGGGGCAGGCAGGGTTCTTGAGGACCAGATTTTCGGGTGCAGGTTTCCCTAGAGTGGTCTGAGACTCTTAATTATCTATTGGAGCCATTTCTTTGGCTGATCTCCATCCTGCCAGACACACTTGAGCAAGTTCTGCTCAGTGTCTGCGACCCACAAGTGATCTGGTGTCTCTAAAATTATGTTTCAATGATGTCTGTTAGATGGGTCCTCTGTTGGCCATTATGGTTCTCTCTGGGATATGAACTGAGAAATGCAAGCACACGATTAAAAAAAGACTTTTTTTTAAAATTACCACATGGAACCACTGAACTGCTTGGCAGTGTTGTGACTGATTCATGGCACCATCTTTCTCACTAAGACCTTGTGGCTCCACAGGCTGTGGCGAAAAACCATCTGAAGATGCTTAGGCCAGCCCTAGGGGGTCTACCCCCTTTCGGTCAAGTTGGAAAAGTCCCTGCATAATTGGCCATTTTGGGATTGGCTGGATCCTGAGATCCAGCTGAGATCCAACTGAGATCCAACTGAGATCCAACCGAGCCTTGCAGCTCAGGTCTCTTTGGCACCAGGGATCCTCATCTTCACACACCTCCCAGCACCACTAAATCAAGAGCTGTGAGGGGTGAGGGCAGTGAGGAAAAGGCCTTCAGCATCTCCTGTGGAAAAGTCACTTTAGCGACAGCATCTCACGACTGCCATCCCCACAATCACTCCCCTTGTCAATACCGTGACCTTTCCGAGGAGGAAGCTCCTTTTTATTACTCTGTGCACTGGGGTAAACCAGGCCATGCTGTGTTATCTACCCAATTTATCAACACTATTTACAGCAGGTCCATTCCACTGTCTGGCTTAACTCAGTGCCCAGAGACTCTGCATTGAGAGAGGAGGCTGCTGCTGAAGAGAAAGAAATGTCAATTCCAGCCTAGTCCCCTAAAGTGAAATAAAAGAAACACAGTAAATAAGTAAAGAGAAGTAAATACAGTATCTCCAGGGTGATTACATCTATCTGCTCCAATACAGGCAAGCATGAAACCAATAGAAACACCATCTTATCCTCTTAGTTATCACCACACACAGAATGTCATCTCTTGGTGGTCAAAAAAAGAAAGAAGCACACCACATCCATCTTTAATGAATACAACGTATCTCTCACCTGCTTGTATTTCAGCAACCCCAAACTGCTGAAAAATGAGATAGGAGAGTATGTTCTCCTTGCTTGCCCTGAATCATGAGAAGAGATTAAAATGGTTCCTGTTCTGCTTTGTTTTTCAATTATTTCTCTCAGTAATTT
The DNA here is from genome assembly GCF_028018845.1 of Melospiza georgiana. Classification (NCBI taxonomy): domain Eukaryota; kingdom Metazoa; phylum Chordata; class Aves; order Passeriformes; family Passerellidae; genus Melospiza; species Melospiza georgiana. Next base: position 75,778,400 of record NC_080465.1, read on the forward strand.
TGGTTTTTTCTGCTCTTCTGTCTCTAAGAGTTCAGGTTCTCCAGAACTTGTGATTGGGATGTAATCTTTTACTCTTTTTAAATCAAAGGCTTTTATATGCACAAATACTTGTAAGAGCTGTGGGAAATTGGAAAGCCCTGAGTATCATGAGATACTGTCAGTCACAAGGGTGGCAGTGTGCTCTCCATCACACTCACATCATTTGAGCTTTGAGCCTCCTTTCTAGCAGGTTCAGATTCTCTGAAGTGGCAAAAAGGCCATTCCTCTCCTCTGTGGCTCTGCTGCCTGGTCTTTAGGGATGCTCAAGCCATGCAGAGAGGGAATGATGCTCTGATACTTTACCACATGTCTCAGCAGATAGCTCTTTGCATCATCTCCTCCTGCAGTATGATCTGTACTGCTCTCTCACTTCAACAAGGATCATGCCATGCCCATCCTTATGTTCTTCAAATGATTTATATATTTATTATAAGTTTATCTGTCTCACTCCCCTCCAGCCTGGATTGATGTCAATCCTTGCTAGCTACACTAACTCAAGACTAAACAGTCAGTCATCAATATCTTGGAATTTATCTTCTATTATTTACACCTGTATTGAACCATCACATGGATGGTCCATGGAGACTGTGATGAACAAAAGAATTTATTTGTTTCCCTGCAGCTAAAATATGGCCCCCACAAACCTCATGGTTGTGATGTATCGCAACGTCTGGACATTCTCAGAAATCTAACTCAACCGTGTCCTCACAGATTTACAAATCAATCAGAGCAAAATAAGGGACATGCTGGAGGCTGCTTTCTTAAATCATATTTGAAATGTGAAATTAAGAAAATAGCAAGAACAAAAGAGGGAAGAGAAGACCGGTGTATAATGAGCAATTCAGACAGTTTCACTGAAACTAAGGGCTCTGCTCATATTTCCTATTATAATTACACTTTATTGTTGCCTCTCTCTGATGGCTGCCTACAACCTAGCCCTTGACAGCCCCCCCTCTAAAGCAGTCTCTGTATTTATTGCCCTCCTGGAGCCAAGAGCCATGGCTGCCTGCATGAAACACCTAAACAGAGACCTGGCTGAGGCCCTCAAGAAACATGAGATTGCACATGCCTTCAAGTCAGAGCTTCATCCTAGACGCTGTGGACTTTGGCCATGAAGGTGATGCAAAAGCAGGTGGCAGGAAAGGAGGCAGCTGAAGAGAACAAGGCCCCATTCCTTTGGTGCTTGCAAGTGCTTCACCAGGGGATAAGGGAGACAGGTCAAGGTAATGTCTCCTAAGGGGAAAGGCCCTTAACATTGCACTAGATTTGCTCACAGCATGGCTGATGACAACCTCAGGCTCCCCACAGCATGAGCCACAAGCCCTGGAGACACCCAAAGGCAAAGCAGAAAGAATTTAACAAGGTTGGATTGCACCTATTCCCTTTGTAACTCCCTCCTTGCTTACACTGCAGAGCAGGATGCTGCCCATCACTGGCGGTGGGTTGTTCCAGGGTAACTGTCATTCTGCTTTTGGCAGCTGCCTCCTAGGAGTCTCATGGTCATTTAGGCACTGCCAGCATTGTGAGATGCCTTTAACACTCCTATCTGAATGGCAGTGAAGTGTGACACCACTAGCACTGAACTTCTCCAGTGCCTGTTAAAGATAAGGGGAGGGGGGAAAGAAACTTGAATAATTTATGTAGTTTGTTTAATTTAAATAATTTATATGCTAAGCATTGCAAACAGAGCTGAAGTTGATAATGAGTCCGAGTAGCACATTTTGAACTCAGTTGCAGATTCTACAGCATTGTAATTCTTGCAGGATACAGGATTTCCTAGCAGTATAAAGGCCTGGGAGTGTAAACAAGGTAGTTGCTTGAGGAAGACTCCATACAGATTCCTTCTTTGCCAATTACCACCAGATCTTCTTATGTTCTCTACAGTTTGAACCTCCTAAAACTATCAAAAGCTTCATGTGTTTTTCTGAGCCACAGAGAGAAGCCTGGCTGCACTGTTTGACAAATAACAGTTTGTAACTTGTGTAATCTGTAATCAGGAGTCAATTAAAGAGATATCAACAGGAAAGGAAAGATAAGGGAAAACCAGGAGAAAATCAATGAACAACATAAGGGAATTGATCATTCAAAGGGTCTTTCTTAAGCCACTGGGTCCTCTCAGTGGAATCTTTGCTGCACATTGCACAGGTTTTGTCTTATCTGTCTCAATTTTTTGGTCCCTTTTACATGAGGCAACCCTTGTATTTTGCTGTAAAGGGGGAAAAATATATACCCAAGACCCCCCCACCTGCCAGGTTCACTGAGTGGCCACTGCCTTTCATACTTAGAATGCAAGAGAAATACATCTGAGAGGTTGCTTAGAGCTAAAGAAAATTGATGCTAAACTTTGTGAATTCTTGCATGAATTCACAGGGAATATTTCCATGAACACTTTAAAAGATGTACATATCCTCCTCAGGGATGCAAGCATCAAAGACATCATTAGCACACACCTCATGAAAAAAAATTTCCCACAAAACTTTGCACAGTTTAAGAACCATCTTTGTCATAGCAGACCAGCTATTTGCTACTGGCTTCTTTTATCAAGGTTTTTTTTTTCTGCTTGAATTTCTAACATGCTTAAAACCACACTTGCTAGTTTCAAAGAAGCCCCTAGAACAGTGGTAATGAACCCATATTACCAACACCAGCAACTGCTTTGAGTGTCAGAATATTTTGTGTTGATCCATGACTCCTCTCAGAGTTCTGCAGTTATGTGTACAAATCACAGGTTTTCAGTTAAAAAATAAATACCTTTCCAGACATGAATTGCTGTGAACAACAAAAGCTTGGAAATATGAACCAAGTCCTGAGCCCTGAAGACAAGAGAAATTATAAGAAGCCAAATATAACCATTAAGGGAACAAAAATATCTTTTTAAGCTGATCATTGCTAGGATTTTTTGGGGGTCTTGTTCATCACTTTTGAATATTTGTATATTGGCACAGTGGTGAAATCATGAAATGCTTTAGTGCTTTTTCTTGTAAAGTGCCAAAATTTGTGTCATTTTTTTTTTTTTTGTTGATTGTACCATAGTTAGGAAATTCATATGCCCAGTGAAAACAGCCCTGGTGGTGAAGCATAGAACTGGTTTCAGGGTCTTTCCAGCATCCCAAGGGTGTCAAGGACAAAAGTGTGAGGGAGTCAAGAGGAACCATCAGGCTTCCAAGGAAGACAAAGGGGGTCCAGGCTCTTTTTGAGCCCCACAGGTGGGTTTGGGGAAGATCATACAAGGATCTTTGTATGATCTTTGCAGAAGACATGTTTGTGGTAAGAGCTACCTCCAGTGAAGGACCTAGCTACGTTCCTAAAAGTAGGAAGGGCTTTGGGAAGCTGGGGTCATCACCTCTGGAAGCCGATTTAACTAACTGCTAAGATGAGCATCTTCTTGTATCTCAGCAAAAGCCAAAATGAAGACTATGTATTCAGATAAGAGCTCATGCACACCACACCAAAACTTTCTGTTTTAGCTCTCTATCCTTTGCTTGAAAAATCAAATACTTCAGTATCTGAGGCAATAATTCCACTGCTGTCTGCCACTGACTTTTACTATTCCACATTTAACAGGAGGCAGAAACTTTTTGGTAAAGCCAGCACTTTCCTTCTCTAAATGAAGTGTGGGATGTATGACAAGGAAACCTGCTCTTTACTAACCACAAATAAAAGCAGCAGAGTCTAGCTGGCTTCTCTTTGTTCTGGCAGTTTATCTCATAAATCAAAAATACCTCCAACCCCTCCTGGTGCTGACCTAGATGAACTCCAGAGATCATTCCCAACCCCAACTATTCTGTAATAAACTGAACCTGCTTGAACTATCTTTAGAAAACATGGGTGGGGAGTGGGGGGACAAGGAACTAGACAGCTGGGTATGTTTCACAGCACTTCAGCATATAAAAGTGGCTAGAAATAAAACTTATCCACTAAGTTATCCACTTAACTTATCCACTAAGTGAATTTCTTGTCCAAGTTGTCAGCAAGTGTTCTGAAGAAAAGGAATTTGGATTTACACCACTGATCAGATTTCCTTCTAGCCAAGGATGAAATAAGCCATGGCAAACAGCAGTGGACTTATCTACTTTAGCATTGCACATTTTGGGTTTTGGTCTATGTCCCTCCAGGTGAAATACTGTGGATATTAAAGGAGACAACAGAATTTGCTGCATTGGACTTTACGCTGTTGGTCCTTGTCTTCTGCCAGGTGGTGTTTGCTGCCTTGGAAGATGGTGTTCTCCCCATTTCACCCCCATAATTCACAGGGTCAATTATGCAAAGCTAAACAGAGAGAGCAGGAGAATTATTTCCTGACCCCATGCACAGTCAGTTGAAAGATTCCTTTATCTTTAGCTGGTGATGTCTTGATACCAACAGAAAACTATTGCAAATGCTAGTAAATAAAGGCAGTTAAAATCCATTACAGCAAGATATGTAGTAAGTCTTCTTTCCCTCAAGATCTCTTTTTGTTGTACAAAACACAAGCAGGGATGAACCTTTCTCCTGGTGGTGGGTGGAAACAGCCAGAGCTCCTCTGACCTCTTTGCATCTGACAGCCTTTTCCCTCTGCTCTTTAGGGAGGGAAAGGCTGAAGGTCACCTCTGCCTTTCTTGCTTCCTTCCCTGATGCTCTCTGAGAAGAAAAGGCCTGAAATTCATATCGGTGACATCAAGCACAGGGTCTGCTGTGCTACTGCACTTTTAAATTAACAAAGCATCCAAAATTGCCTCTCCTGCTCTCTCTGCCTCTTGGCTTCTCTGTTCTTCATTCAAAGCTAAGCTGACCAAGCATTTCCTCTGCCTGATTCCCACCCAGGACTGAGCATCCCTGCTCTGCCCTCCCCACAGCAGGCCCATCTTTCTCCATTCCTCACTGATGATGGGACCTCAGCAGAACAGTGAGAGAAGAGGATGAAGAGCAAGCTGATCTCATGCATCTGTCTCTCTTGAAACACCCAATACGCCTCTCAGTTTCTTCCATAAATCTGTGTTTCCACACATCTGTATTCCTTCATATACTTTCCATTCCACCCAGTTCTTTGACACCACTCTTCCCATTCCCTTAAAACCCCTTAATACAATCCTTTTTTTCTTTTTTCTCTTCATCTTTCTCCCTTGTCATAAAATCTCCTATCACCACTAGCACCTCCCTCACCACCAACCTCTGTGGAGTTGCAACTCTGTCTGACCCAACAGGAAGAGAGAAGAGGGCAACACACAGCTTAAAGTCAGGATTTTTCATCACTTCCACTTATTGGAAAGAGCAATAGAGAAGGAATTAAAGAGGCATAGGGAAAGTTTCTCTACAGAGAAGACAGGTGTTTAACTAGAGAGCTGCTGTAATCCACTTGCTACTACAGCTCCTTTGCTAGAACCAGGAACCTCACAGCCATGACATAAAACTCCTTCCACACTCCTGAACTAATGCATAAAGACAGGTAAAGCATGTAATTGTGCATGGTATACATCTACAGCTCTGAAACCTCTTACTTTGTGAAAAATTTTCATAATTTCCTTTTTTATGGTTTTTTGTTTGCTTTGTTTTGGTTTGCTGTTTTTATTGTTTTTTGAGAAAGTCTTACAACCTGAATTGCTCAAGTCACTGAGTTTGCTCAATCCTGAGGACTGCATTCATTACTATTATTGCATTTAATCAGTAATAACATTAAATTATGCAACAGAAAATAAGTTGTGATATCTGCCATAAATGTCTCAAAATCCAGTAAATTAGTGGATTCTTAATGAAGAGCATTGGTCAAACTCACTGGAGTCACAAACATCACATCAAATAACCATTTGTATATGTTGAGGGGGAGAGGAGAGTTTTTGTTTGGAGTTCTTTTGTGGTTCTTTTTCCCTTCTCCTTCAAAATTATGCACAGAACACTTAGTTCCACCTTTCAAGAATGTGTTTTAGGTCAAACATCCCCATTTCTCTAATAAACCCACAGATCATTTTCTCCTTTAAATGGGGATAATTGTCTGTTGTTGGAAAAAAATAAAAAGATAATTGAAGGACTTCTGATGAAAGCGGAATCTTCCCACAATTCAAATAATAGTATTGAAAGACCAAATAAAATTTGAAAGACATTTCTTGTGAGAGCAATGGTTCAGGTGTCTTACATCCCCACCCTTCACAGGGCTGGGATCCCCTGCCAGGCTGCAAACCCCACTGTGCCCTCCATCCACAGCATTTGCCTGAGGCACAGTGGCAGCTCAAGTCTGGCCGCGTGGAAATTGAATTTCAATTTGAGAAAAGCCTAAATGTTTTTCTTCAATCAAAGATGTCAGACTAAAAAAAGTTTCAGTATTTCCAGAACTCTTCACCCCAATACAGGTTTTGATATTCTGCCTTTTCGTTCCGACCCAGAACAAAACCAAATGGTGACAAAACTGCAGTTGCTTAAGTCAGCTTTCCTGCTTGTGTTCATTTTGTTAGAGAAGGGCAGAAGACTGTGAGGACATTTCCACTTTCACTTGGTTCACTCAGGAAGTTTTAAAATAAGGTGGAATCCATTGCCCTCTTAAAGGAATACTAGTGTTTGGTTTAACTATATTAAGTAAGGCCGTGGTTAAACGTTACCCAGGTACATGGAACCAGCTAAAGGATGACAAAAGCTTCGGGCACATGAAAAAATGTGCTGATCTTAGATACTGCTGCTTCAAATGTCTTTGATGTTTTTGACGTTTTAACTGTGTTTCAAAAAGTTTCAGATTCAACCTTGGGTTCTGATAGAATCTGGGATTAATGCCCAGTTGCAGAAAATCTATTTTCTATTCTTCTACATAAAACTAAGGTTAAAACTTGAAGATTGTAGCAGAGCTAGCTGTTTCACTGATGCAATTTGACTGTATGCTCACACCTGATCTGGGCATATTAACACCACAATGTTTAACACAGAGCTCCTGTATTAGAGATTTCTCTGCTATACACAATTTATTGTCCTCTTCCTGTTGACCAGATGTAACTCACCAAATGTGTGTCCTTAGACCTGCCTCCCTTGCAGACAGAAGAAGGCACAATGGGCCCAAAAACTGGATGGCCCAAAAACTGGATGGCAATTATCCAGCTTTGGTAGCTGGATCATTTTGGACTGTGTGGCCACACATCCATCCTGTGTGATTACACTAGTTCAAAGTTGTTGCAGGTTCATTCCTGATTTTAGAGCCACAGACAAAAGCAGCTGCAATATCAGGTACTTGTGAGATGGCACCAGTAATGTTTAGTCACCTCCACATTAAATATAGATTTTCTTAACTGCTAACCCTGCCCGATACAATTGTGATTTGAGCACTAAAGAATCTGGCTCAGTTTTTGACATAACTGTAAAGAAATAAAGAAGCCATACTTCATAACCTGCAAATGGCTGCACAGGGAGGGCCTGTGGATCCAGGCAGCATGTCCTGTCTCTGACAAAGGCCAGCAGAGTGGGAAAACTCCATACGAGCAGGTGCTGGTGCTGCCTGGGGATAACTTCCTAGCCTTGGAACTTAAGTGATAAATTTATTGACAAGGCTCACGATGCAGGGTACCATCACCACACGCTTTTTTTGCAGGGAGACTGACAAAGTGAAGCCATCACCCTCCTGCCCAGGGCGGGGCTTTGCAGCGCTCCCTCAGAGGCCGGCAGTCCGTCACTGGGCCTTCACGTGGCAGCGAGGGGAGGAAAGGCGTTTCAAAACATGTTTGTGAGACAACAGGAATCAGCAAAGGATACTCAAGGACAAACATAGCACCTGGAACTACTTGTAATTCACATTTTGTTCCTGAGGAGGTAGAGCATGTTGGCAGTGTCCCTTTAACTGCTCAGACTCTCCCTGCCAGTAAGCAAGTCAGTGGTGACTCAAAGGCACTCTGGGTTGGGGAAAAGGCAAGCATGTTGCTCCCAGAGCCTTCACTGAAACAGCTCACTTTTTAATGATATTGCTCTTCAGTCCCTTGTTTCTCAGAACACCTTGTAACTGAACTTCCTCTCTTCACACAAAGCCCCTCACAAGATCTAACCCATTTCCAATGAAAACAGAAGATCAAACGCCTGTCCTGAATGCACCTGAGACCCAGCAGCAGCAGGTGTGCACCTCTGGGACAACATGGGCTTGGATGACAGACATCCCTCTTTTTTTAATGCTTAAGAATAGCTCCATGTATAATTGAAATATTTCTGCTGCGCATTATCATCGCTCAGTTGATCCTGACATATGACAGCTGCTAACTAAACAAGTAACACGGGCAATAGCACAAATAATGTGTTTTAAAACCAATCTAGGAACTGAGCAGCTGAAGCAAAGCCTCGTTCTATGGACGATTATGCTGAGAAAGAGGGAGAAGCTGCCTGAACTGTACAGAGTTCAGTTGACTTGTGTTCTCAATCAAAACTCTTTAGAGAGTCTTTTAAATACCTAAGGTTGATGAGGTTAAAATGCTTTTAGAGTTACACTTCTGAATTGTATGGAGAAACTATCTTGTGTTTCCAGTCTGTAACAAAAAGCAGGGCAGGCAAAATAAATCTTCCCATTTACTCTAGTGATTTTAGAAGATGCTCTGCCAGAAGAAGTGACCTTTGCAGAGCTGCACAAAGTGACTGCCTGACAGTTCTGTTTTTGCACCTTAGGGGAGGCTCTTCTTGATTCTGTGTGGCATATATCCTCTGCTCTCTGCAGACCCCACTGAAATCACCTGAACTCATGCACAGTGTCATCTCCAGTCTTGTGTTCAGCACAGGGAGTGACTAAAAGAGACAATCTTCTGTCCTCAGCCAAGGAATAGCTACGATCTGAATCCTAGTGAAGGCTCTGGGATGAACATTAAGATGGAGGATTTGGCTGTGTGTTAGCACCAAGGAGATTTTAGGGCAATTTACCTGTCTGTGCAGACAATTTCATCTTAGAAATGCCAAGGACTGCATCACTTCACTACTGCTAAAAATATCTGTTAAAGGAAAGGATGGAGACTGATGGAGAAATGAAAAATGGTTATAAGCCATGTTCTGGCCATATACTGGCCATTAACACCAGTCTAAAAGAAGTCATGCTGTATTTGGGTGATATTTACCCTCTTCAATGGTCAGAACCCAAAAGTATCACAGGCTGACAAAGCTGAATCTACTTATGGGCAACAGGGACAGTCAGCCTGAACCAGCCATGGGCACTTTGGGTGCTGAAAAGCCAATAAAAGCTTGCAGGAACAGTACCCCACCCTAGTGAGACCTAAACAGCTCCTTTAATGAAAGCAGGAGTGCTGTTTGAGAGCATCCTCAGCAGGGCACACCTATCAGGATGGACAAACAGCCAGGGTGACAACAGCCCTCAGTGAAGAGGGGGATCTTCACAGTCCAATTGAGATAACTGGGGTGGAAAGGAAAGATGTTAACCCCAAATTAAATTGTTGCAGTCACTACGTGCCTGCCTACAAGGGCCAAACTTCCTTCCGCTCTCTTTTAAAGTACAGGGTGGCTTGTGAGCACTGTGCTGTTTTCAGTGGGAAAATCAGTTTTCTGGCTGCATGAGAAAAAAAAAAATATCTGAAACAAACCAACAGCAAAAAAAAAATCCTCGGGGAGACAGAAGGGAAAGGAACGGGTGAAGGGGTCCAACTGCAATGGTAAAATGTATGTCTGCCTCCCTAGACACAAAAACACCCTACCCTATCTTCTGAACCAAAATCCTGATGTGGGAAGGCTTGCAGACTCAGAGGAAAATAACTGTAATTTGTGTGAAGAAGGCATTTGCAGCAATTCATTATAATTCCTTGCTTGCTGTCACCCGTCTCTAAAGTCACTGGCAGTGCAGTACTTGTGTGAAGTTATTAAGGCCAAACTCTCTTTAGATTCATGGCAAGTGCCGAATGACAAGGCGAGAGCCCAGGCAGTGATAAAGTGAAGTGACATGCCATACCCCCTTCCTCTTCCCCACCCCATCACCACCATGCCAAGGATGAAAACACTGCAGATTTTGCAAATGAGAGCCACCTCTCCTCTCCCTGCCCTGGGCTGAGTTTTGCCTGACGTGCACACGTCTCCTTGAAGCATGCATCCAGAGGAGGGAGCAGGAGGGAGTGGAGAAAGGCAAAGGAAAATGTGCTTTTCCTCACATTCCTTCCACAAAGATCACACAGGTTTCTCTCAGAGGTTCCCAGACAGATGGCATATATGTGAGATACAGAGATAGGCAAGCTGTGCAGAGGAGAGATCCAGGTGGGAACTTTTCAGCTATATGAGATAAAGTCACCTCTTAGGAAAAAAAAAAAAATTATATTTACATCTATATATAGAAATTGATTGGTAACTTATCTGTGCCTAGGTTTATCCCTCTATCTCTGTTTCACTGTCCATTTTAGTAACCCCTAGACTAGATAGGAAATGGATTAATTTCTTGCAGGTGTACAGACTTCCAGCAAAGAGAATGGGTAAGTAAAAGGTGATAACTCTGGAGATCAGGGCTGCTTTCAAACTGCTTTCCTCTGTCCCCTCCTGTTTTTTCCTCACATCCTTGGCCTCTATGTTTTTTCTTTCCTCTCCCTGTCCCTTCTTTTCCTAAGCTGGGCAGAAAAATCAGCTTAAAGGATAATACCGCTCAGCTTTCAGTAGGATAACACAGCCAGCCCACAGGGAAGAGAAAACCTCAAACCCAACCAGAACGATGAAAACAAGCAGGTTATTAAAGGTCCTCCTAAAGCAACAGCTAAACCCATGTTTGCAGATACTCACAGGCTGTTGCTCAGCAGTGAGGATCTCTGGTTCAAATCCAAATGCTTGCCAACAGCAGAGTTGTAGTGGGAAAATATCCTCTCCTCTCTGCTAGCCCCTTACTCTGGAAAAGCCATATGCTAGTTTAGCAGTATTGGGAGGCTCTGAGCAGAATCTGTCAGAAGTCAAAGAGGAATCACCTTGCCCAAAAGATTTCTACAAGTTAAATTAGCCTGCCCGTGTTAGGTTTCAAAACTGCAGCAAAACCTAAATTGCAAAACTTCAAGCAGATGAGAAAAGCCATTAGCAGGCATCTGATGGGACTAGGTGAATAACCACAGTTCACTCTATTATCATGTGCTGGGTCCTGACCATCCCTAAAGATTTCCTTCCCCCTGGGGTGCTGATGACCCACCTCACCTCCCCTGAGGTTGGGGACAACATGTAGACCTTTTGAAGAATGTCTGAAAATTCAACCATTCAAAATCTTGGGAAAGCAGGCTTGCAAAATCTTCCAATATCAGCACCTGCAGCCAGGGAAAGGTCCATCAGCAGCTGCCCCTCACTGTTCTACCAGGAGGAAACACCAATGCTCTCTGTTCTGATCTCAGCAGGGCAGAGAGGTTTTGCCCCTCAAACACCTGAGGTTTCAGATGAAGCCACCTGCTTGACTGGACCAGATAAGCATATGAGGCATGGATGGATGCTCCATGGTGAGAAACAAGTGAGGCCCTAACTCCCCAAGGGATCGGGGAATACTTACTCCACTGAATTCAACAGGAGCTGGGTCTTGAAATGTACTGGGGAACCTGGGAGTGAGTTAACTCTGAGCCAAGATTTAAGGGTAGAACACAACATAAATGTGCCCACTTGTTTAAATTAAAATTGCCCATAACCCTTTTATTTCCTTGCATCTGATTCTTCCCTGGAAGATGACAAGAAATTGCTGGTCGTTTGTGGTTTTTCTTGCAGTGAAAAGCCACAATCAATCACACTTTCTTCTGACCCTGCAGTTATAGGGAAACAGAATGAATTTGAGCTATATTTTCAGACTCCACAGGTTGCTCTGACTCTGTATTTGGTGCTGCATCCTCCCTCCCTGCTTCCATGTTATAAAAGATCAGGACTCTCTTTTATAAAATAGTTCTGGCATTTCCATTATCACACATGCCTGAGAACAGGGATGCGATTGCACTGAATAGTGTGAAAAAAAGCAAGGAGAAGGGAAAAAAAGAAGAAAAATCAAAGCACAGCCGAGTTGATTATTTAAAGAGCTGGGTGAAATTTGCCATCCTTTTAAAGCATCCTGAGCTCTGGAATATCACTGTGTCACTTAATGTTTGCAGTTAAGTATTTACAGATCTGTTTCCATGGCAACCAATTCTTCAAAGTTACTTTTACAATTCTGTTTTCTAAAATGTGTTTCTTTGGTTGATTGCACAGGGATATTTGGAAAGCAGCCAGGTCTAAATCATGATTTTTTTCCCATTAAGGAGAGGTCCTTTCTAATCATGTTTAGTTAGTTCTTTGATGGCTTTATCTTGATTCGAAAATGTATTTTGGTTTTTTTTTTGTTAGCAGGTGGGAGAGGGAAAGGGGAAAACCATGAACAAGCAACGTGGGACTTTAGCAAAAAAAAAATAGTGTGGAAATTAGGAATGTGAAATAACCTTGTCTGAGTTGATTTTATTTATCCTTCCCCTGTTTAGCAGAGTAGTCCTTTAACCGCAACAAAATAAATAAATAAATGTCCCACTGATAGCTTGAATGCATTTTGAGGCCACAGGAGAAGATGACTCACTTATTAATTAGTCAGGGAGATGGCAGCATGGGGCAGGATGATGAACATTGGAAGAAGTGCAGAAACTGAGGCAGGTGGAGTCCGTACGTGCGAGGTTTGGCTGCCCCCAGCTGCAACAAAATACCTGAAAGGAGCAGGTGAAGGTTGGCCCCCACCTCACCACCAGGAATGAGACAGCTCGAGAAACAAAGCAGGGAGACTGTCAAACCCTGCCACAGCTCCCTTTGCAACTGTGGGCAAGGGAGCTTGAAATGTGTCTTTGTGGAGATGTGAAGAATGCCTCGAGCCCACTGCCCTGGGCCCTTCCTATCGAGGCAGCACCACATCCCCATCCCTCCATCCAGCCCCCAGCTCTTCCCAAGCAAGCAAAGGGGAGCACAAGAGCTTAATCTAGAATGCAACATGTCAGGAGTGGGATAGATAGGAAAGGGATGTATATTTTACCTGTCGTAAGGTGTTGTCCCTACCTGAAGAGAAAGACAAATTTAGACTTGTCAGGGTGAATGATAAAGGAGTGTGCTTAGCAGTGCTTAAGGAAAGGTGTAAACTTTGGGCACGTGGTGGGGAAAAATCAGCCCAGATGTGCTTGTAAACCTCACCACAAATAAAGAGTCCTGCAAAGCTCAGCAAACTGCCTCCTGGGAAACATTCAAGGTCAGGTTGGAGTAGGTTCTGAACAACCAGATCTAGCTGAAGATATCCCTGGTCATTGTAGGGGTGTTGGACTAAAAAACTTTTAAAGGTCCTTTACCAACCAAACTATTCAGTGATTCCATGATGATATGATTCTATGTTCCTGCTGATGCAGAAAGGAAAAGTATTGCATTATTTGGCTGGATTCTCTGGTTTAGGGAGCTGGAGGTCATCCTTTGATATAATTGGCGCTAGAGCAGGTGAGGGGGGATATCTCAAAGGAAAGGTTAGGACCAGAAGACAGAGTATTATGGAGTAACCCAAGTATCCCAGGGCAGAACCCAGAGCAGATTAGTGAGGCATTTGGCATTGATAAAGTAGATTAAATATGGACAGATAATTAGAATAAGATGAAGAGGGATGGGGAGAGAGATAGTCTGATCCATATTTTCCTATCCTTTATGTGAAACAACATCAGATGGTCAAATCAAGGCATGAGGAGTCAGGACTCCTGGGCTCCCTTCCTCACTCTGCCACTAATTAAGGACCTGAAGACTCAGGCATTCTGCGCCTCCAATCACCTAAACTTTTAGAATTGTTATCAGATTCAGTTAATTACTGTCTGCAAAGAGCTTAGAAACACACAGGAAAGATGTTAGACAGATATCCTGATTTTAATGTTAAAGTTCAAAATATTATAATTGGTTGGAGAACTGAACAGGGGTGTGCATCAGAAACTGAAGCAACAGAATTAAAGGAAAGCTTTAAAAGTGAAAAAGCAAAGGAAGAAAAATCTGGAAGAATAAAGAAAAGAAAATGAAGACTTCTAAGCAGGTGACAGGCCAGGTGAATTTTGGCAGACTGAGATAATAAGCCACTCTTTTTAAACTTTTTCACTTTTTCCTCTTGCTGCAGAAATGCTCCATTAACTCTCAGGAAGATGATTGACCATTTGCCCTTTCTAGACAGAGCTGAAATAGTGGAAACATCACAGCAAAACATATGACCCAGCTTTTGGCACACCCCGTGGCTCCAGACCTTTAACGCAAAACAGCCTTGGAGTCTGAAGGGAGATGACAAAGCGACACTGCCTTGCTATGATGTTTATTAAGTGGGAAACAGCAATGAACAGGACCAGAAGAAGTTGCAGGGGCAAACTCCTTCCTTGAGGAGGATGGAGGGACTTGATTTCCCCTGATTTTTTTACCCTTCAATGTACCGAGTGAAAAGAAATCTTCGTAGTGCATGACCTTGAGGAAAAGGAATAAACAAGAAGTGGGTACAGTCACCTCAATGAAAACATAGAAAGGAGGAGAAGAGGAAAAGAAAGTCAAAATTAAATGTAAAAATAATGGAGTTTGGTAGTTACCTGCTATATTTTTAATTTTTTTCTGGCTGGTAGGTGTTCATATCCACATAAAATGGGATCCAAATAAAGAAAATAAGAGGTGATAATAGCAGGTCTTACACCTCTTCTTTCTTTCCCTGTTAATTTTTTGGCTTGTCTAGCTGAGTGGACTGTGAATAAATGCTGGTGTATGAAAAGGGAAAAGGGAAAGCCCTCACCAGATCACAGTAACTGGCTCTTGAGCCTCCAAGCTCAAGATCACAGCTGGAGAAGGGACAGAAAAGCTCATCAGTGCTCAAAGATATGGATATTCTGCTGCTGAAAACTGTCCCTTCCCTCCCAAAAGCAGCAGAGGCATGTCTTTATGTCTAAATAAAACAGATCTAAGGACCTTTCTCCAGCACCATGGCCAGCTGAAGTATGCTGACCACACTCACAATAAATAGGTCTGTTAATTTGGGTGGGTTCTGCTCAGAGCTGCAGGAAATAAACCCCACACAGCAAAGCAGTTTGCAAAGCCTGGAAATGAGAGCATGTGCTAATGCCCTGAGGTGTGGCATGAGGACCCATCAGCACTGTGGAAACACAGTGGAGGGCAGAGCAGGGCGAAAGGAGACAAACCTGACAGAAATTTATTCACATGGCTTTTAGGAATGGTCTTTGAAATGACGTGTGCCTTCATGTAGGGACCCGTGGTCAGCTTGGATGGGCCAAAGCTGTCAAGGGATGTGCTAAACATTCAGGAATGTGGGAAACTGTGGGGCAGGGCACATACCAACATCCTGATTTCTTCACAGGTAGAGATATAGGCGCTGTTGACCATGAAGACAGCAACCTGTCTGCCTTCAGGTGGTCTTTGCTTTACTGTGGAGAAACTCAAAGACAAAAGTGTGTAGGTTTTCTGGGGCTCTCTTTAACAGTATGCTATTATTTCATTAGTATACAAGCACATATTTTTTTTCTCCTTGTTTATATGGGAAATATGTCAGAGAGGAGTCAAGACAAACTAGGTTTTCTCTCATAAGCTATGCTCTATAACACATTCATTATTTTTATGAAGACATCTTGGAAAGAAACTTTTCTAAGCCAGCAACTCTTTAAGACTTTCATATAGAGTGTAATAAGTCTTTGTCCAGTCCTTCTGGAATGAAACAAGTTGACTTCACTAATAGTCTAGCAAGTTCTCACATCTCTATTATAAATAATTTTAGTTGCAGACATTTAATTAATGTTGTAAATATACTATTTACGATGTGCTTTGGGAAATGAGTAGTTCTCTCATTATACATCTCGTCCTGGTTTATTGTTTTACTCTGCTTTGCTGCAGTGGCCAGGTGCCTCACAGTTTCCACAGCAATCACAGCCCTTGCAGTGGGGGCTCTGCCTTCATATTCACTCTGTCACTGGAGAGATGGGAGCTTACCATATTCCTGGGGTCTTTTAGGCACCTAATTTAAATGCAAATGGAGTGAATAGCATGCAATTGAGGTTCATCTAAGGATTAAGTGACTAAGTGTTAGATGCCTACCCTGAGCTTGTCACTTATCCTCCCTTATGCACTGAGAGGAGAGCAGCAAAAACCTGGATACCCACCTGGAACTGGTTGGGTACACTTTCACTGCCTGCCAATTTTTCCTTACTGATTCTAAAAGAAAACCAGCTCAGACCTCATCCCCTGACTTGTAAATGCTAAAAAGGAAAGAAATAGGAATCCTACTCCTATATAATGAATAGGTGCACAGGGGCCTCAACATTTCTCAGGATTTTCTTCACATAGCGACAGCTAGAGGGTATGAGCACTCCCTTCTGTGCTCAGGCTTTGATCCACCCCTGTGGCTCATCTTAGAAGTGTGCTGTCAGGCTCGGATTTCCAAATAGAAGTTTTTCAGAGGACTGGAAAACTCTGTTGGGATGAAAGTTCCCATCAGTACCAGTGAAAATTCAGGACTGAGTTTTCAGGACAATGCCGTTCCTGGGGTGGTAGGATTGCATCCAGCAGAGAGCAGTTTGTAACAAATAAGTTTGTTGGCTACACTGACTAAATCCTCACCATGTTTTATGCAGTGGTTTACATCAGAAGGTCTGAAACTTCTCACACAACTCACTCTAGCAGAGCTGAAAACTCATGTGATGTTTGGCATTGCCATGACTCAGAGGTTTCTTTTTTTGATCTAGTACACTAAGGCACATTAGGTTGTGAGACAGCGAGGAGCACACAATGAGCCAGTGGAGCACCTGACAAAATATAAATCTGCATAGGTGATCATGTAGTTAAAGCACCCACCTGAGATTTACATACGTGCACACCGTACACCAGAATATTCCATTTTAGCTGATTAAATCACGAATTTCACCCTGTACAAAGTGTGGTGGTGTCTCCTGTGCCCGGGAGAGCTGCTCTGGTGTGTTGGTGGAGCCTGCAAGCTCCGGCACGTGCGACATGCACACACGTATTCACACACTCACAAGATAAAGCCTTCTGCCACTTTTTATCCAGCAACATATTAATCTTGCGTTTCGCATTCTCTAAAAGCTTCACCATTATAACATAATTACTGCTGAAATTGACCTTTAAAATATATTCCAAATTTCAAATGTCTTTAAACCCCTCAGTGAGCACCATTTTTCAATTTCACATATTGTTTTCTTTTTTAGGAGAAGTGGGACAAAAGATGGGAAAGAGCATTAGAAAATGAATGTCAGCATGTGACATATGCACGTAGTGATAAAGCAAAATCTTGCAAAAATTTACCTGGGCATTCTAATATCCAATCTTCAAGCAGTTACAATTTCCCTTAAGCTAAATGAAAATGTAATAAGACTAACTAAAATGTTGCATTTGTGTCTCACCCTTCCCTAAAGTAATTCAATCAATCAGTTTAGCTTCACTAATATTCAAATGTTATCTGAAACTGGCAATATTAAAGTTCAAGTACTCCTCAGCCTCTAAATACATTTAAACTACCTTTATTAGAACATGCACTTTCCTAAATTAGTATTAGTACCTAAAATTGGTTGTGTTTCTAACTACCCTTAAAGGAAAACATAACCTTGCCTGCAAATGAGATACTGAACTGTGTGTGGAGGCAGATTTCTGTAACACAGCATCTAAGACTGAAAATGTGCATATTATAATGCACTGATGAACTTGTGTGCTCACATTACTGTGCAAATAAGAAAATATAAAAGCACGTGCTGCAACTTCCACCCAGCAGCATTTGCATCCAGCTTTGTTCCTTCCATCTCCCTGTCCCAGGAAAGTGAGGACAGAGGACCTGGAGGAGAGGGGGAAATCTCCCACCACCAGGAAGGACTGCTATCCAGGGGAAGGACTGCTGAGGAAAGGCATTGTCCCTTTGGCGAGATAAATCTGACATGGGTTTATTAAGATGGGTTTTGTTTGTGGGGAAATCTGGGAAAAACTTGTCTGGAAAAGGGGGCTCATGGACCTCTCATCCGGTCTTCTGTCATGCAGTCAAGTGCATGGCCTTCACACAGGACCACTTATGCAGATATGCCTCTGCTCACCCTTGGAAATGTACACTCAAAGGGGGCTTTGCCACCTTGAGCTAACAAAGTCCACTTAGACTGGGGTGGGAGGGAGGCATGGAAAGCAAGAGGCATCTGTACCCACAGAGGGCCCCTGTCTGTGAAGAGCTTGCTGCTCCTCAGAGGTTGTTTCAAGCACACAGTGGGGCCAAGCGTCTGAAGACAAGCACAGCTCTGGCTTTACACTCAGCTCTCAGGCCCTCTGCGTGGTCTCTTTGTCCTCTTGACAACACTTCAATGGGATCTGCACTTTACCTGCAACCCTGAGCAAGCCCTGAACCACACCTGGCAGAGGGGACAAGAGTGTGTGCTCTACAAACCTTTGCAGAAACAGACAAAGTTTTGGGTCAGAAGGGATCTTAAAAAGCTTCTAGTTTCAACACCCCTGCTGTGGTAAGGGATACCTTCCACTATCCCAGGCTGCTCCAAGGCCTATCCAGCCCTTCCTTGAACACTTCCAGGGATAGGGCAGCCACATCTTCTCTGGACAACCTGTTCCAGTGCCTTAGCACTGTCATGTTTTGTGCAGGCCTTTTTCTACATGACTAAGAAGCTGCTGACAATGCCAAAGGGACGCACCTTCAGGGGACCAGCTCCAACCTTGGGAGCCATGCTGGCAAGGATAGGCAGAGTCACACACGAGTTATGCAGCTCCGTGACAAACATAAAAGAGGAGAGCCTCACTGAGGAACACGGGGTTTGTGCCCATTTACCCCAGCTGAGGATCCAGTCCATTATTTCCAATTAGGTTTGATGGAGGATTAGTCCAATCTAGAGTGTCAGTGTTCTGCCCCCTGACAGCTGCTCACGGAGTGATGCGTGTGCTGTAACCTGCTGGCCCACTTTACCCCTCACTTTATGAAAAATGCCGTGTAGAGCCAACCTTGGTAGAAATGAAGACAAATGAAAATCATTGGAAATCTCATTAGTGACCATCCAACAGCTTTGGTGAAAGGTAGAAGGTTTTTGCTTTCCCTTGCACACACCTGGTTAGGTTTTGTGGTTTTGTTTGCATATCCCCCACACACACCCCCTTCTCCTTCATCCCTTCTACAGGGTGGTGAGATAATGCAAATAAATTGCTCTGCCTACTTTGCACAAAGGTTTACATATTGTTCTGTTGATAACGTTTTTGGTATGCCTAATAGATGTAAGGGGGAAATATCTGTCTGTAGCACTTCTAAAGTTTGTGTATTATCTAACTAGCTCATACTGCTTTAGAGGCTTTAAGCCCTCCATAAGAAGTCCTTTTGCCTGTGAATCTTTTATGTTACACCTAGGTGTCCTCATTATAAGGGCTCTACTATTTGACAAGCAACGCTTGTCTCTACAGTCGGTGATGAACACAGCATGACAGGCAATGTGTGCCTCTGTCCAAAGCACTGAATCACAATAAAATGGTAAATTACTGTCTGTCATAGCTAGAAACTTCAGTGAGTAATATTCAATTCCCTATTCTACATAAGATGAGGTGGTGGCGGGGGAAGGGTGCTCTCATTTGGTGGTGGTGGGAAAAGCTTTTTTTTTTTTTAATCTTTGCAGTTGAAAATGTACCTGGGCACTGAGAAAGAAAGCAAACAGGGGGTTGTAGCAGGAGGAAAAGGACAAATTGCTGGCAAATGGAGTTATCACTAGAATATTTTTGGACAACTTAGAATTTGTTATTGTTTGGGGATCATCAGGATGGAGATATTTGCAAATGGGATTCACTCTTCTCACTCCCTGGCAGAAATACGGAATGCAGTTTCGATTAAAATGCAATAATAATTGTGAGTTGGACTGTGTGTCACTGATTCTCTGAAAGGCCCCCATTAGAGAAGTCTCTATTTTAAAACAAGCCATTCATCATTGGAGTATAATTTCCAGCAAATATATTGTTTGTTCAACTGTATTGCTAGAGATAATGTTTAAAATTCTCTCCTCATACCTCATTATGAAATAATTGATAGCAACATGGCCATTTCTTTTCATTCGTGAGGTTTTTTTTGCTGTTGTTTTTCTCCCCTTCTTCCTTTAAGGCAAACTCTTGAAACAATCAATATCAGCAGTTTCAAAAGTGTGATACAATAAATAAATCTCTCAGACAATGACAGAGAACATCCTTATAATAAATTTACCATAAATAAAACTGTGTGTGAAATTCCTAGGAGCCATTTTACATGAATGCCTTCAAATTTTGTGCAAGGAGAGAGAGGAAAGGAGGGGGAGAGACGAGGACAAAGATGTGTATTCAACAAATTGCTTCATTCTCAAAATATCTTACATTTGGCTGGCTGTGTGGTGCATGAAAAGAAAACTCCTTCCCCCCTGCAGAAACACACTGCAGTGTTTGGACTTGTTTAATTAATATTGGCCTTGGTTCCCATGTATGAATCCTTTTTTGTAATAACACACATTGCTACAGCAGAGTTTGTAACTTAACTGCTGTCTCACAAAACACTTTTGGAGTCTTTATCTTGAAATATTGTAATAGACCAAAATCAATAATGGCTTTTGCCACCAAGGTCCAGTTTCCAAGTGACCTACCAAGAACACACCTAACACGTTTAAATACCAACACAAATCTGAAATGTAGTTTATACCCTTCATAGTAGAGTACAAAATTTCCTCTTTTGCAGTCTTTTTTTTTTTTTCTCATTTTATATGCCACAATCTGGAATTTCATATGAGGTCGAATTTTCAGAGAAATGTTCTACCTTCCCTCTCCTTCCCTTTCTCCCTGGCTTTCAGTAAAACTGGGGCTCCACCAAGAATCTGGCACCCAGCTTTCTCAAGCCTAAACCTGTACTTTAGTTTAAGTATGTATTTAAGCAATTTGCTGAGGAGGAATCAAGCATATTGTTTACCTTCAGAGATGTGTTCCTAGAATTTGAACAAAGTGCTTTTTGAGCAAATCACAGTGCAAATGTGTCTACACAAAACAACAAAACACCAGAATAAGGACAGGCAGATTTTTGTGCATTTTTGTGGTCTATTAGGATGTCATATTGGCACTGGGACACCATGGTACAGAGGTGGTAATATAGGCAGAGCCAAAGAAAATGGGCTCCTCTGAATTCTGGATTCCTTAAATTGAAATGCTTTGCTGAAAATCTTATGCTTTCCTTCTGACTTGTGCTGGTGTAATCTGAACTTAGGAACTATTATTTTTTAGGGGGAAAAGAAGAAATAATACCTGGTAGGTGGTATATGTTTTGTTATTAATAGTAATACTTGGCACTCAGATGTCACTTTTCTTCTCCAAAGCACTTTACATAATTAACTAATTCATCTTCACCATCCCTGCATGAGATGGAGCTTTTCAACTGAGGCAGAGCAGCAGCTCATGTGTTCAGGACTGACTCTGCTCACAAGGACCAATTTTGGGTGAAAAACAGCTGAGTTGTCCTAAGGACAGGGGTGTCTTAGGAGCTTGTGCAAGAATAAGTGCAAGTTTGAGACCATCTAAGGAACATGATGGTGCACAAGGCCATGGAACCTGATGAAGTGCACCTGTGGGTCCTGAGAGAACTGGTAGGTAAAGTAGGTAAGGCAGGGTGCATCGTTTTTGAAAAGCTATGGCAGCCTGGTCAAATTCCCAGTGACTGGAGAAAGGTAAATATATCCTCCATTTAAAAAGGGAACAAAAGGAAGGCTCATCTCTGGGTCCAGGAAGATCGTGGAGCAGACGCTCCTGGAAACTATGCTAGGGCACATGGAAAATAATGAGGTGATAGACAACAGCCACCATGTCTTCACTAAGGGTAAATTGTGCCTGACTTATTTCATGGCCTTCTACAGCTGGATGAGAGCCCTGGTGGATAAGGGGAGAGTAACTGACATCACCTCCCTGGACTTGCACAAAGCATTTGACAGTGACCCACAGAACCTCTTTGTCTTGGCTGCAGAGCCATGGGTTTGACAGATGGGTCACTCGCTCAGTGGATTAGGATTGGGCTGAATGGTTGCACAGAAAGACCTGAGTCCTTTCAGTGTCCAGTTGAGGAGCAGCCATGGGTGGCATTCCTCCGGGATGAGTATTGGGACCACTACTGGTTGACTAAAGGAGCATTTTACATGAAAATATTGGCATGTGGTGTCCCAGGACACACCCCAAAGCTCTGCCTGCCCGTGTGGAGAGGGGTATTGTGCAGAGTTTGTTCTGGTGACTCCCCTTCCCAGGACTGTCCCTGTGTCCTGATGACTCCCTGTCCCTCTGGGTTGGGATGGGCTGCCAGTCTCATCAGTTCATCCACGCCTACAGGACCTTCATGCCCACTCAGAGTCATGCTCTGTCATCAGTGGGAGCTGCTGGACAGAGGGTGCTGCTTGATTCAGTTTTCAGAACCTACGCATGAGGAAGACTCCTGTGAAATCTCCCTTTCCTTGTGTTTGGGTTGATACCAGCCTTTTTGAGCAAATCACAGTGACAAAGGGCAATCTGCAGACTCTGGAGGCTCCATGTATTTGCTGACATGATTATATTACCTTCTTCTATATTTTTCTTTTTCTTATGACAAAAGAGCTTTTCCATTAGGACTTAATCCAAAGCACCTTGAAGTCTTCCTTTCAGCCCTTTTTGCAGTGGGCATACCTGTAGGCCAAATACCTCCATCCTCTCTGCAAAGAGTTTGGGAGAATTGGTTTAATCCTGCCAAGAGCTCAGACATGCAATAATGTCTTCAGTGGTCCTGGCCCTGCATTAAGGTTCATAACAGGCATCTCCCTGTGCTAAACTCTGGGGAGCAAACAGGCCAAAGCTGTAGAAACTAGTTTTCTACAACAGTAGAGGACAGAAATTTTATGTAGGTGCCCTGCTGGATTCTCCTTTGTCTCCATTGACAAAGAAGGCTCACAGACAAATGACTTTTGCCACAGGCTCCATGGAGTGGCACCAAAAATTGGGCTGCACAATGTCCCCATGGGTTTAGTGCTCTGCTGACTGTGGGAAGTGATGAGTTTTTCCTGATGTGTGGCTGTCCACACGTGCGTGGGAGGACCTCTCTGCCAAAAGGCGATTTTTCAGAACTTGCACTGAAAGTCAAACCCTGCAATTATAAGGAGTGGCTGTACTTAAAAGAGAGATGTAGAACACCCAAGCACGCACTGGGATTTATCATATTGAAGGAACATAGTCCTTTTTCTATACAGTTGCACTTTTTGATAAACGGCCTACATTAGGGTACCTCAAAGGTGCTCTGCATCATTAATTACTAGGGTATATGCTGAAGAGGAAGTTAATGAAACTTATCTCTTGCATGGAAGTGAGAAATCTTACTACCTGATGATTCCTGATGGAAGAAGATGTTTCTGAAACCACAGATGCAACCTTGTACAGGTAATAATAACATAACACTCAGGGGAGTCTTTTATATCTGAGGATGTCATTTTTCTTTTTGATTTATAGGATACTAATGGCTTTTCTCCTTTTCTTCCTTTTTTTTTTTTTTGAGCCAAGAGCTATGGTAAAAATCAACTGATGACGCTCAGATTCAGAGAGTAAAAAAGAAAAGAAAACAGAACAGAATAAAATGGGACAAATAAGAGTCCCTCTGGGAGAAATGCCAGCCGCTAGTTTTGCTATTATTATACTGGAGAATCTTATAAAACTCTAGCCATTAATAACGGGCTCTGCCAGATATTGATAATTTATTCAAATTGTAGGTCTGGATTTGAGGGAGCAGATGTTCCTCATGCAGACACTTTCAGAAAACGAATTCCAAAGACACAAAATAGCATTCCGTGCTATCAGTAGAGAAGAAAGGCAGTATTTTAGTGTGCAGTAAACATCTGGACTGCCTTCTATTTTTATTGCCTCTCTCACCCCTGTTCTCTCCTACCCATATACCCTTACTGCTGGATGATTCTGTTGCTCTCCTTCTTAGATGTCAAATAAATAAATAAATGCTCTGCTTAGCCTCCTGCCTGTGTTAGAACAGATAATGACAGATTTCACTAGGAGTAATGGGACCTGACCAACCTCAAATCACTTTGAGCAGGAGCAAAGCCTCCAAACAAGCCACCTATTAGGAAGAGTAAAAATTAATTTTGATTGAGAACAATTTTTTTTTCCTGGTCATTTCAGTGTTTTGATGATGTTCTACCCAATATGGAGCTTGGTTCTACCCTCCAGCAAATTCACAGCTGTTCCCACTTTCTTTCTCTCTCTCTCTTGCCTTGCTAGGTTGGAGGAAGGCTGAGTATTCATAACCCCAAAATCTCACTGTCACAGATGGTCCAAATTGAAGCAAGCTGTTCTATCACCTTCTCCAGTTGTTGGCTGCTCCATTTGAAACCACCCTCGACATGATGCAACAGAATGTGCTGTGTTTCCAAAAACTGTTAAACATATTTCCTTGGGCACAGTGACAACAGTTGATGAACACTAAACTGCAATGCTTGCTACCAGTGGTCCTGTTCTCTCCAAAAAAGAAGCTAATCTCTAGGACCAAATCCAGAGGTTGTAGTGAGATCATGTTGGCCAGATCTTATCCCTGGGAGATCACTTTGCTTTCTGCAGATCTGTGTGGTTCTGCACTGTTTGGAAACATAAGTAGGTCCAAGACTGCCAGGGGAGCTAGGACGGTGGTCTAATTTTCAGCTCTTTGCAAATGACTGTACAGAATTACATTCCCAACCAGTGCCATTTTACAATTCCCATTCATTTCCAGCTAATCTCATGCAATAACTTGTCTTCCAACTGGTTGCACGTTGCCATCTGTCTCTGCTCCTGACTGATCCCAAGTTGCCATCTGCCCCTGGCTGGCCTTTTTTTAGCTATACCCCATTTGGAGAGGTACAAAAGTGATGATGCTGAAGGATGTCAGTCCTTAGACTGTCTGTCCAACCCTCTGATGGACACATGGCCTTTCACAGCCTGCAGAGACCGTGGCACAGCCCTCCCCACCACACGTGCAGCCTCCCTCTTTGCAGTAACAGCTACAAAGGAGTGTTTGCCAGCAAAGGGAATAAAAAAAAAAGATTAGCCCAGGGATCTACACAACAGGATGTGGGAAGGACAAGGAAAAGAATAGTCACAAGCAATTTATTTGCAAAGGGTATGCAGATGTGGTTGTGGGTCAATACACATGGAAAATAACCCTAAAACAAGCTGGGCCCCTCTGTTTGCCCCCTGCTTCTGTGCCCATTGTTTGCGATGACAGGCACTGAGGGAAGGCTCTTGCATGGCAGGAGCCTAAAAGTGATCATATCTAATTTCCCTTCAAAGCTTGAGTTATGGCTTTTGAGACCTTTTCATGAAAAACTCACACTGCTTCTGAGGCTGTCACTCTTGGAAGTATTTTCCTTTTGTGAGAGAAACAGAGCGTAGCTGTTGCAACATTCCTCTGGGGTAAATTGTCTCCTTTTTGTCTTCCCTATGTTTAGGTGACAGCAAAAACCTCCAAGTTTCACTCTGATGGTGACAGCACTTCACAGTTCAATAGTAGAAGGGGAATGGAGTCATCAGTTCACTTCCCATCCTTTGCAATGTTGCCTTGGCCTCTAGTGCTGCACTTCCCATGCGTGACGTACGGAAACGACTGGAAGAATCAGAGCCTAAAAAGTGTCTTTTAATTTTTCCTATGCCCAGTTACCAGCTGCCACTAACTTTGCAAACTTTATTGACTACTGCTGTGTCTGGTGCTAAGTATCTTCAGACTTCATTCCAAGTAATAGGAAAAAAAAAACCGAGGGGCAATCAGCTAGTTCCATGATGAATGAAGCCCATGTCACTCAGAGAAAATGAATATTTCTTTGCAATAATGACCAGATGGTAGCAAGACTCAGATCCAAATTAAAACATGCATGATAAATGCCAAGAAAACACAGAAAGACAAAAACCCAACCTGGAGTGAAATCTCTCTATAAATCTTTCCCCCCTACAACACAGGCACTTCTAATGGGAATTAAATTATTAAGAGATGTTGCAAGGAGAATACAAATGTGAGACTCTTCCTCCTTCTTGGAACTTTTTGAAAGAGTATTTCAGCACAGCCAGCTGGCTTTTCTTCTCCATATGAGAGAGCACTGGGCTGAATAGGATCTTTTCATGTAGAAGCACAGGCAAAATACTAATCCAGAAAATAAATTATACATTGGAGTTGGCATAGAAATAGCATATATTTTGCCTTCTCTAGAGTTGACCTATGGAACTCCTTGCTGCAAGAAATTATTGCAGCTGAAGGTCTTTAAGGACTTAGAAAGGGGGTAGTATTCATAACTACATGATCTTTAGGTCCCTTTCAACCCAAACCATTTTATGATTTTCTGATTCCCTGATTTGCAAATAGTAATAGCATTCAAAATTACACTTAACAGAGAAAATGCTGGGAATGGTTTTACAATATCTTATTTCCAGGTGGACAGTAAAAGTAAATTACTGATGTTAGAAAAAAATATTGTTATGAAAAATGTAAAGTCTGCAATTCTTTTCTGATATTTTTCATGAGATATATGATATTTGAAAGTGCTATGATCATGACAAAGAACAACAAATATTGCTGAAGTTGAGCTAATATGGCATTTGCAGAGATATTTGAAGGAAGTCTGTGTTTTGGCATTCTCCTCTATGTGTTTTAGGCGAGCCAAGCCTAGCCCTTCACTGTCCAAAAAAAGCAATACCCTCAGAAGCTTTATTTTTTAACTTCCTGTTCCATGATCCCTTCTACATCCCCCTCCTTCCATCCACAGATCTCATGGTGACATGAAATAGATGGTCTCTCAGGGGGCTGTCTGGCCTCTCCCTGTCGGCATTGACGCCTTTTCCCAGCACTATGTTAATGAGAAATATTAAATTACAGAGGTGCACACACACTTTAGGAAGAAACATCGTGTTTGATCCTGCCAAACTGCCAAGCTCTACTTAAAACCGATAAAAAATGTTCTTCCCCAGCAAGATGTGATTAGCTTTTATACCTGTGCAGATTGTACAAACACACAGGAGGGAGCTTTTAAATATCATTGATTTGCCTATTTGAAATTATTAATTTCAAATTCGGCTGGAACAACCTTTGCTAAATTACACTGTGCCAGTGGGAGTTAGAGGACCCACAAGTCTAAACTTAACTTTAGAATAGAAGGAGGGAGGGCTAAAGAAGAAGGGGGAAAAAAAAAACTGAAACAACTAAAAGTCCATTTAAACTCAGTAGGTTTCCAGTTAATTACATTTTCACACCTATCTCAGTAGTTACAGATGTATTTATAATGTATGCCTGCCTCTGTGGTTACTGAATACTGCATTCTCCACGGACTCTAAGAGCCAGGATTTCTTTCCTACATCTGAAAGACCTTCCATTTTAATTGCAGTCACATCCAAGTACTGTCTGGGTTCAATTGTAATGGCTCAAAGTAATTTTCTTCACTTCCCATTTCCCCCCTTCTTTCCCCCTCTCCTCTACTCCCCTCTCCCCACATAAAAGGAACAGCTGGATTTCCTGTGTGGAGACATCACTGGTGTCTGGAGAAGGATATATCCACCCTTTGACTGTGCAGTGGGAGAGATGGACTCAACTACTCACCACAACAGTCCCTCCCCATCCTCAAACACACCTCAGCTCTTTTGGATGAGGACACACCAGTTCACCCTCACCACAGCTCCTTTTCAGGATGAGAATGCACCCCTCTCCTCTCCAAAGAATTTCTCTTCTTAAACCTTGCCTGAGGTAGAACCTGGGATCTGCTCTCCAGGTTGTAGGTCCCACAAAAGGGTCCACAGATGAGGTTCAGCCTTTCACCTTCTAACCACAACTTGTGTCCCACTGCTCTGCAGAGAGAAACATGTTCCTCCACAAGTCA
Source organism: Melospiza georgiana (assembly GCF_028018845.1). Classification (NCBI taxonomy): domain Eukaryota; kingdom Metazoa; phylum Chordata; class Aves; order Passeriformes; family Passerellidae; genus Melospiza; species Melospiza georgiana. The sequence continues at coordinate 75,806,215 of NC_080465.1, forward strand.
ATTGCTCTGTCTTTTTTTTCCAAGGAGATGAATTGCCGCCTGGAGTAACTTCTCCTCTCTGCTGGCTTTTAAAGGAGCCACAGGTGACTAGCTCAGTCCTGAACAAACTTTCAGAATACAACAATTAAAGCAGAACATAAGAATCTTGTCACGGCCAATTGACAAAGCTCTCATTGAGGGAAATACTCAATGTGAGCGCATCTCGGTTTTACTGAGCCCTCTCTGTGCCTGCAAAGGGTTCCTATACTTTTGAGGTAGAGGAGCAAGGAGTGGAGACGGCTAGATATGCAGATTGTCTCAATTCCATTATTTCTTCCTGTGGAATGACCAATTTTTTGTGCTTGACCCCGAAGTCCCCAATTCTTCTGAGAAGCACTGGAGGTGAGTCCCATTATTCCACTCCTTAGCCTGTATTCTTTTCACTTCTCCAAATATCCTGCATATTCACCTGCACCTATACGAGCAACAAATTCCCACTGGAATAAGAGACCCTGAATGACAGTGTCAGGTCTGAAATGGTGCAGAAGTTTCTCAAGGGCTTTACAGAAGCAGCTCTCACAAAAAAAAAAGTTCATCACAGACTGCAGATATTCTTTAGTTGTAGAACTAGGGACACTTCCTCGTCTTGACTTCTCTACTGCATACCCCAAGAGCAGACATAGAGACAGACTTCAAAAATAAAACCAGTGAAACAAAAGTGGTTGTGCACTTAAATTTGTCCCCTTCAGAAGAAAATGTCAGAAGAGGCTCACTGGAGAGAAACTGGTCATACTACTTAATGTGTGACTGGAGGGCTCTCTAGCATGCTGGTGCTGAGGATGGGATGAAAACCTATTTGGAACAGAACAGCACTCAGGAGATTATTCACAGCTGCAGCATAAACAGTGAAAATTTACTAAAGTATATAGACCACCCAAGCATGCAGTAAATGAACTTCACAGTAATGGAATTGTCATATCCCCCTGAATTGTACCTGTATGTAAGGCTACCCTGCTGTTTCAAAAGCAAATTCAGACTGGATGGTAGTTGCCCAGGTGATTAGAATACAAGCCATAGTGAGAAGATAAACCATCTAAGTTGATAAGGATAGTGTAGACTGCTCTGACAGAGCAAAACCAGTGTGAGCATTCAAGGAGACAAATGGGTTGTAGAAGCATGGCAATAGCTAAGGTTTGCGGAAACACTCACTTGAAGTAATATCATACTATCTGGAAAACGAATCCATGATTGCTGTAAAAGGCAGCTTTTCATCTGGTGTCAATCAATGTAGATCCACTGATGCCAGCCTCTTTCCTCAGTAGTGCAATGTGCTGTTTCTTTGCTAATATACCACAATATAATTCCAGACTTTTAAAAACTTCAATGGAGTTACATGACTTCCACAAAGTGAGGGTTAGGTTGACAGCCTTATGCTGCACATGCAGGGGGAGGCAGTGTTAAGATGACAGAAGCCACCTTAACCTCCTCCCCTGATGTCTGAGTGTTTTTCTGCAGAGCCACAGCACTGCTAAGGTGAGGTGCTCTCACAAAACACATCACCCCCTCCCAACCATTTCCACATGCAGTCCTCTCCCTGCATGTCTTGAAGAGCCTTATGAGCACAGCTGAACCCAGCCTTCCTGCCCAGCTATTGCAGCTGATCAGCGGGTGGCAAAACTGATGCAGTAAGATGTTGGCTGGTTCACAGACATCACACAGGTTTACCTCTTTTTCTTACTGATTTTTCACTTTCTCCCTGATCACACTTTTATCAGCAGCAGTCAGCATGAAGCCAGAGCCAGCAGCTTGTTGTTCATAAGCTGAGGGAGGTCAAAACACCATGGCCATCTCTCTGTCCAAGGAGGCAATTTGGGCTCAGGTGTTTTGCTTTTGTCCTCCCTGTTGTTTTGTTACTGATGTAGGTTGGCCCACTGCCAGCCCTGACCAGCTAGCACTCACAGTCAATACCTGGGCATGGTTTGGGGTGTACCACGAGCCAGGAACCTTTCCCAGAAGAGAAAATGGATGATGCCCTCTGGCTTTAGGGAGAGGAATATTACTAGAAGTGTGGGCATGAGTCATGCTGGTTCACTTGCCTGCAGAGCAAGTCTGTGGCAAGAGCAGACATCCCTCTCCTGGCCTGAGCATCACTGTAGGGACTTCACCTTTTTTTAACCACAGTTGTTTAAGTGAAGCACCTCTACTAAGACATAGGGAAAAGTCCTGTACAGAGTGATTTGCAAGGGGGAGGTGCCTCTTGATGCCAAGAGCATCCTGCTTCTGAGATGCTGCTCAACCAAGGGGTTGGATTTTGGTGTCTCTGCTGGGTGATGAGGCCAGAAGTGGCTGAGCAGGATGGGCTCCCCCTTGGAGGACAGGGCTCAGCCACTGTCCTTGGCTTTGAGTGCTTACTCAGCAGAGGAGGGGAATGTGAGGTGGGACAAGGCAGCAAGGAGGGAAAGCAAAAATAAACCCTACCAAACCAAACAAAAATGTTTTCAGTTCCAGTCAGGAAAAGAAAGATTGAAAATGACATCAAGTCAGCTCTCATTGATTCTCTTTTGTTATAACCATTATATAGAGCCTTCCAATCCCTTACATTCTCTGGGCTGGCAAACACTATCTGAGCATCTTAACCCAGAGTCTCAGGGCCACCCTCTCCATCTTCTCCTTTAAAATTATTATTATTACTATTATTATTTTTTCCTCATTGTTTTTAAATCACTCTCTATATAACAGTTGCTTTTCACATTAAATAACATCAGATGAGAGCTCACCACAGTCAGAAGAATGAAACTGTCATCTCTAATTTGCCTGGCAGAAGCCGCGTTGACAAGAAGTTGTCTGTGGTTATTTAGAAATAAAATAATGCTCTGAGGAGAAGTGCAGAAACTTAATAGGACTTTAAAAACAACAGGAGCCATGGGGACTGCAGATGGTTCCTAGGCCTAAGGACTAAATAAACAATGATTTTATAGGCAAGAATGTAGCCTAGGGGAGATGGCCTCTAAAGAGATGTTCACACATATTGTGTCCAACATCATTAGACTGCCCGGTGGGAGCAAACATTCGGCAGTTAAAGACATTTTGAAAAGGAAAAATCAGCCTCAAAAGATGCTTTAAATGAACAGGAGGTGGAAGAGCAAGCCGTCTAAAGAACTTCGCGCAGCTAAATGACTCACCAAACATCTGTCTCAGGGACCAATAATTTGAAACTGATTGACTTACTGGGTATAAAATATATAGATAAATGTAGAGGAAAAAGAAAAGTAAAAAACATCCAAAGGGGAAGGTGGGATTTGCTGCAGGAAAACAAGAGGTGGAGGTTGGTGAGGAAGGGGGGATTGGGAGGGGGAGATGGGAGATTCATAAATAAGTAGCAATAAAGGCAGCAGGGATGAGCTCTTTCAAAGGTCCAGAACACTGCTCGTATTCTCTCTCTCTCTCTCAGGTTTCATTTAAGCCTGGAACATGAGTGCAGAGAATATATTAAAAAAAAAAAAAAAAAGACAACCTGATATTCACTGATTGAAAAAGCAAACACAGGGACCAGCTTTGAAAGGGATCCAGTGCTGCGATTTTGAAAATAAGGGCCTTGAAACAGCAAGTGCAATCTTCTACCCAGGGCTGCTAAACCTTTTCTGTCAAACCATTTACATTTATAAGGCCTTCAATCATGTAGTGGTTTTATTTTTTTCCCCTTTCCCCACTTCCCGCCTCCCACCCCACCTCCTTTCTCCCTCTCTTTTCTGCAGAACGCTCATTTCAGACTCGCTCTTTTGTTACACCTGTTTGCAAGTGGGTATTTTGCAGTTAACTTCAGCTGGCCTCTTCATATTATGGCTTTCAAGAAAGGCAGAAGGTGGGTGAGGGAGTGAGCCAAGAAAGGCTTTTTGTGAAGAATGTGGTAAATTTTGCATCTAGCATTTTTTGGCTGGAGGGTTTGCTGCAAAGAAAGGGATGTTGATGTTGCAGCTGCTGCTGGAGAGACCTTTTTCTGCCACGGATTGAGAAGAACAGTGAAATCCCTATTGTGTTAAAGCCAAATCCTTATTTTTGTATCTCAACAGCTGTATATACAAATCTGTTACATTCCACACATTTTCTTGTATTAATTACCTGGGAATAAGATTAAATTTCTGAAATAACGCATTCTATGGCAATGGGAAAGAACACATTTTTTTCCTTTGGCATCAATGTCAAAATAAAACATTTTGACAATTTTCTGAGATTTTTCTCTGGATTTTTTGCCCCCAGATGAAAGACACTGTTTTCAATGATCTGGCATTTCCTAGCAAACTCAGTAACAACAGAAGCCAACCCAAGCCAAACAAAATACAATTTAATTGAAAATCCCCAACCGTCACACTGGACAAGGTCTGCTTTTGCTATCCAATCTTACTTTTCAGCCTTCTTTTGGAGTTGGCAGTTTAATTGATGTGAACCAGGTTGACCTGCTTTTTTTGCTCATCTGAGGATACTTGGATCGTATTCTGTGTCCCTTGAAGCAGTAGAAAAATAGCACCAGTGCTCTTGAAACTAACAGGATGCTCATCACCTTGGGTTTGTAAGACGAACACCAGATAAAGAGAATCAATAATCTATCTCAGTGCAGCAAAAACATCAGAGCAAGCCCTTCCACACAACCCTCAAAGGCTCACAGTGAGTCACCATCAGCAAATGCGGATCTTGTTTGTGCCTCTCGCTCTCAGGATAACACGCCAGAAATAACACTGCTATTTAGATCTTGCCTTGCATTTGTAGGAGGGAAACAAACCTCTCAAAGCTCTTGGCAAGTGTGGTTGAAGCATCACTATTCCCATTTTTCAGGCTGGGCAAAAGTGTGACCCTCAGAAAGGGTCTGTGAGTCAAGCTGGAGACCCCTCATGAGCAGCTCAGTGCCCCAGCACCCCAAAATCCCCTTGTCACCACAGACATCAGTGAGGATGCACTTAGGGCAGTCATTTCAAACCCTCACCTCACCCATTTCTACAAATCCTCCATTCCCAGGGGCCAGCTTTAGCCATGCCAAGACAGAAAGGGTGATTCCTAACACCAAAGGTCCGAAACATCTCTGTAGAGGAAGCAAATAGTTGTTTCTGATTGGAATGGGCACTGAGGAGCAGGCTTGGCTCTGCCCCTACTACTCAGCCACCATCTCTGCATGTGACCTTCATCACTCCACCTAAACCAGTGTTTTCAAATGTGGGTCCCTGAAATCAAATGTCTGAATCCTTACTCAGACATCAGAATAGTTGGCCATCATCTCAAAGTTGCTAAGCAACCATTGCTCGTATCGGAGCCGACGGGACACGCAAACACGCAGCGATACCACCTCTGGCAAGCATCCCTCTGGTCCCTAAATACTGCAGGCTTTTGCTGCTTTAAGCACCTGAGGGTGAACTTTCTGACCTTAAAGTCCTTGCACCTCAGTCCTCCCTTCTGTGAAGCAGTGCTGCACTTCACTGAGCGTGGGCAGGCAGCTGAACCGCAGCTCGTCTGCAAAGCACCCGACTGCACGGGTGGAAGGAACTGCAGCAGGAAAGAGGCAAAACAGGAGGGCAAAGCAGGCAAGAGCAAGTGAAAGCCTTGACACACAACAATGCAACACTGGGGCAGTGCAGGGCACTATTGGTGACAGACACCTCACAGACAAACCCTGCTAAATTCATGTGCTGATGCAGAGTCCTGTAACAGGTGTTTGGAAAGCCACATATGGGGGCTGGGGTGGGGATGTGGAGGCTCACAAGCATCTATGAAATGGCAAAGAACTTCTGGTGTGAGGGTGACCACGCTGGGATCTGCCTAATAGGTTTGTTTGTGGCTGGGCAGGCAGACTGACCAAAATTCATTTTGCTAAGGGAATTGGTATCTGAGGGAGGAAGAGTGGCCCCCAGACTGCTTTTGGGTATGTATGAGGGTTTGTAAACAAGAATGCACTGGTCTGTTACCCTAAATACCTGTGTGAGGATCAAAGTGGTTGTGGTCTAGAATTTGCTGACACAAAGTGCTCCGTGTTGGTTGGCCTCAGTGATTCTCACAGTGGGAGAGGTCCCAGCAGCAATTAATTTAACCAGAAAGTCAGGAATCTGGTCGCTTTTCATCTCCTGAAATTCAATCTCCTGAATAGAGTAAAATTAAATATTTCACCCATCAGCTTCTATGTGCAACTGTTTTGCCTCTCTTTAGGAGAATATTTAATAACAAATTTTGTCCATAGCTCCTTCTGTTGTCCCCATGGCTTCCACAGAAATCAGTTAAGAGCATCTCACAGAACCAACTATGAGATCAAATCCTCTCTTTATCAATATTTCATTGGGTAAGGAGAGGGAAAATGCTCCATGGCTCAGATCAAGAAGAACCTCAATTAAAGAGGGAGCAATGATGAGCAACAGGGATTTGGAGTCTGCTCCACATCTGCTGGGTGAGGCTGAGGATGGTGGTGTCTGGTGTGAAGAAGGAACATGGCATACAGTGCATAGCCTGATGCACCATGGTCAGTAGCAGGGAAGAAGACAAGGAAGTGTGACAAGAAATAAAATAGGATGAGGGACATAATTAGGGATATTATCATGGCCGAAAGAAGATTTGAAACGCTTGAATTTGGTCCAACCCAGATTTCCTAGACATTTCAGAGGGATTCCTTTTGCCGTGCTCATCAAGTACTTTTTCATAAACTCATATATTCCTTCATTGTTATTACTATTTCCTGTCTACCTTTGCCATGTTGACCTTAAACAGAATTTAAGAGTTTTAAATAAATAAATTCACCACTATTTTGCAAACACCAGATGTAAGGGAAAAACTGAGTTTGGTGGCAGAAATTTGGGCCAATTCTTATTATTTGCAGATTCCAAGGCAGGGATGTTCAGTTGCTTTTTTGTGTGTGTGTAGCTCTCTGGCCTGACCCCAGTCTCCCCCTCCTCTCTCTTCTAGAAAATAAATTAGGAGAGATTGTGATGAGCAGGGACAGGAGGAAGCTGTGACATGTAAAATGGCAGTCTCTGCCAGGCTCTGCTGCACAAACAACCCCCCTCCCTCCAGAGCTTGTGAAGGGGACAAAAGCGGGAAGAGAGAAAGCAGGAGCTATAAGCAGCCTGGCTATTTTGAGGTTCAGTTCCAGGCAAAACTGGTACTAAATTATTTACCAACCAATTGTGCGAAGGACTCAAATCCAGAGGCATCCACATGCGGCACTCATAACCTACTAACTGCATTAACTCAGCTGAGGATTAAGGGAGATTTGAATCAAAGTAATGGGAAAGATATCATGTGCTGGAGTATTTAGATGTAGTCACTTTTCATGCTGCCTTGATGCCTGGGGACTCATCTTCCCCCTTCCCTGGCAAGTGGCCTCAGCCAGCTACTAACCATTGGTGCTGACAGCTTCCAGCTCAGCCAAGCTTCCATTTTGGAGATGGAATTTGCAGAGATGCAGCTGGGTCCAGGAGGAAAAAAAAAATAAAAATAAAACCAAAAAAATTCAAGCCAGCAACAAAACCAAGAAAACAGACAAAGAGAAAGGAAACTGAAATAAACCCCCCAGTGCTTTGGGGACTATTTGAATTCGTAGCAGGGGCCTGGCAATGGGAAGGGGAAGTCTGTTAAGGGTCTCCCAACTTTTCCCAGATGATTCTGCTAACCAGCTGACATCTTTTACTGGATTACTGCCTGCTGGGATGGGGAAACGAGTATGAATAGTAATAAGGCAGAGAGCTGGAGCAGTTAATCTGTGAATGAGCAGCCAACTGCTGCAGTTCTGGGGACAGATACCCTTCCCCTGGACTGAGGGAGGAGGAGAAGGGAGGGGATCTTAGAATCTGGGAAAAAATAGGGGGATTTGTGCCTACTTTTCAAATGCCCTCCTGCCTTTTACCAGTACTAGAGAGATGCTACACAAAAGCAGGACTTAAAAGGTGTGAATTTAATAGTCTGCCTCCAAGAGTCATAGGCATACCAGCGCTGTGTGATGAAGGGAAGAACTGAGCATAGGCGTTCCCTTAGCTTTGTTTTCTGCTCCAGAGCTCAGCCATGCTGAGGAAGAGCTATGGGAGTGAAGCAACGAGAAGTACAGGATGGAACAAACACAGTATTCAGAAGCCACAGAGGTAAGGATCAGGATTTAGGCAAATGCTGAGTTACCTGGTAGACACCCTCAGCAAACTTTTTTTTTTATTACTGTGTACAGGGGAAAGCCCAGCCCTTGTAATCAGGCAACATCTCAATGCAGATGCAATGCAGAGGATCCTCAAAAGGGTGTCGGAGAGTATCTGGCTTTGAGAATGAGCTTCATGCTGTGGATCACCACTCAGACACTGCATGGAGTGGTGTTTGGTGGCAGTGGTGGTGGGCAGGAAGGATGTTTCTGCAGAGCCAGAGCCCAGGACACGATCTGCTCCTGCACAGTTAAACCCTAGGAGTCATCAAATGCTCAGCTCACATCTGGGCCTTATGCTACAGCAAGAGGGGAGCTTTGGCAAAGACACTGAGGTCATACCTCTTCTGGGAATGTTACACTGGGAGATTTTTAAGCTCTTTTTGAGCAGCAGCCACCTGAGACAGGTAGCACAAGGGAGCTCTGGTCAACAGCTCATCTGAAGGACACCAGTGCTGAGGATGCAGACCTGCACTCTGGGGCAGCGAGGGGTTGAGGGATGGCACCTCTCACTGAGCCATCTTCGCTGCAGCCTGTTGAAAGCTGAGCCTGGAATCTTTATTCACTCCCAACGCCCTATGTAATGTGGAGTTTTTAAGTGTCAGTCATCATGACAGTTTCAAAGGGCAGTGTTTACTCTTGCTAGTAAAGAGTGTCAGGATCAGACCTTAACGATGGCAGAGGAAGGAACCAAGAATTTCATGCTGGAGTTGAAAGCTCCAGACATAACTGGTCTGGGCTTCCCACAAACCCAATACTAAATGAAATCCAGTGGAACTTTCTATTAATTTTATCCAGCAAATGTTTCTTTTTCTTCTCTTGTTGGGCAACCCAACAAGACAGATCAATACATCATATCTCCTGTACTTTGCTTAGTTTAGGAAACTGAGGCATGGGCAGGAGGAAGAGGGGCACGACTTGCTCTGGAGAGGTTGGATTCAGATCGGCATTTTAACCTCAGCCCTAGCACAGGAAGGTGCCAGGACTGGCTACAGTCCCAGGGGCTGGCCAGGTTCAGCTGCAAACAGGGTTACCTGCGGGATGAGAAGGATACAATGCAGTAATAGGGTGCAGGGAGAGCCACATCTGCACCTTTACCTCAATATACCTAGCACCAGCCTCAACAACACATCTTCCAAACTGCCCAACAACCCTCAGCAAATCTTGTTGGAAAACTACAGTCTGTTCCTGTCTGTGTGAATGATTAATGCTATGGACTTGCATGTGCAGACCAGGGCTCATCAGTATCTTTGAATGGTGATGGTTCTCAAATGCTTCACCTAATTTCAATGAATTTGCAGATCCCATTTTGTTTTACTTGAGCCTTGAGTCCCCCCAAGGGCTTATGTTGTACAGTTTCTCTGAAAATGTGTTTTGCTTTAGATCTGTGCTTTGGAGCTGGTTAACCACCTACTTAGCCTGTCATTTGGGAAATTTGGGTTTTTTTAAAATAGTCTTAAGTCTTATCAAAACATGAGTCCTAAATAAAATTCCTTCTGCTAACTACCAGTCATGGAGTCATTATTGGAAAGGGCAGCTGGTGGAGGATAGCAAAGCGGAGCTCAATGTTCTTATTTGGAGTGGACAGCTTTGTACTCAGTAGAAAAAAAAACCAAACCAGAGCATTTAAATTGTGTTTTCCTACATCTCAGCTTTCAGACTGATTAGAGTTTGACTTTCCAGTAGAGTGAAACAGTTAATTCAAAACCACACTGACCTTCTTTGTTTAATAATAATAATAATAATAATAATAATAATAATAATAATAATAAATAACACTGAAAAAAGAGTGATGTTCATGGGCATCTCTTAAACAAAAGGAAGCATTTAAAAACCATGCCGGTGTCATTACACTCCTTTAAGCCAACACTGTATGAAAGCAAGGTCTAAACAAAACCTCACTACTTTTAAGTAGAATAGACTCCTCATATATTTTAACTTTTAATCATCCTATCAAGCTAATTAAATAAACAAAAAAGTGGTGATTTATTTGGCTAAGGGAGTAAGGTGACAGGGAAACTTTAAACACATTCAAGGATTGGATGCAATGAAAAACTAAAAATTAGGTAGAGAAGGAGGAACAGCTCTAAGTCAGTCTTCACTTTGGACTACCTTGTTTCTATCTGACCTGTAGTCCCTTATTGTGAACAGACCCCAAATCTGCAAATGAAACAAGGTTTAATTCACACTGGACTTGAACTATCTGTCTCTTCTCATTATTTGGGGTACTGGAGAGTGTGCAGAGGAAGGCATCAGAGCAGGGGAAGGGAAGGTTCATTTGGACATCAGGAAGAATTTTTTAATGTAAAAATTGTCAAGCATGTTTTCCTAGGAAAGCTCAGGAAAGTTCTGGAGTCACCATGCCTGGAGGTATTTAAAAGATGCATAGATGTGGTGCTCAGGGAAACGGTTTAATGGTGGAATTGGCTGTGCTGGGTTAACTGTTGGACTTTTTTTAAACTTAATTTAGTTCTATGATTCTCTGAATCTTTTCTAGCACAATATCTGAAATACTGGACATAAACCCAGGGGAAAAAAACTAATCAGATCAGAATTCCTATCTCAATGTTTTTGTTATTTTTGGCCCAAGTCTAACCATCTCCAACACTGGTACAACTTGGAACAAGATCCAGTAAAAAACTACTCTTCATATTATCAAGTCTCCATCTGCTGTCAGATATCACTCTTTAATTTTCCTTTCACCCCTTGCACTTGAGAGTTACAATTTGGGTAACAAAAGCCATACAAAACAAGGATGAATCATACAGGGAGGTTAGGGTGAACAGCTCTTGTGTTAGTCTCAAAAGCCTGAAAAACGAGATGAATTATGTGCATACCAGTCGTTGGGAGAAGATTCATTGGACTGCTGGGCCTTGAGCTTGGTTAAAATCACACCCTTTTAAATCACCCTCAGAGGTTTTCTGGCGCTGGAGATAATTCACCAGAGAGTGACTGAGAGCACTGGGGTCTAGCCAGGCTCTGACACGGTCAGCAATACGACCTTGGAAAAGTCATTTCCACCTCTGTGCCTTTGTTTCCCCTCTCATCTTCTCTGTACAGCCTGGCAGAATCTGCAGATCAAGAGCTACTGCCCCTTATCAGGTGTGAATACATTGCTTGGGACCCACAAACCACTTGCATAGAGCTCCCGGAATTGCTACCAGAAGGCAAATGATGGTGCTGAGCCCAGGCGTGCACAAAAAGTCACAGAAACCACAGTACCAGGGCAGGATTCCCACTGCAACAATCTTTCAGAGTGAAAATGTAGTGAGGAAATTGCATTGGTCTTGTGAATCAAACTGGGGTTTAATTAATCATCCCAACACAAACTGAAGACAGGGAGGAAAAGGTGAGCTAAGCCATGCAGAAATGGATGCTGGCCCAAAAGCTGCAGAAATTTTACAAAGCTTTCAAGGAGCAACAAATACATAAGCCAGAGGCTGCATGTAACCAGCAGGCAAGATGCAAGGAGCTTGTTAAATGTTAAGTATAAACAAATACAAAAAATGAAATTAAAGAGAGAAAAGAGCTCAGATCAATACTCTCTCAAATACCTGTCTTATCAAACCTGGCAAGTTGATTGCAGTCCAACCAAAATGACCTGCTGTGAATGATTCCCAATCTTTTTCTCCTTCATTTTATTTTTTCATTCCTGAACTCAGATAATCTTTTATTGATATGATACATGCTTGCAAGAACAATGCTGCAGAGATAGTGGGCTTGCATCATTTCACAGGCAATGTCATGTCCAGGACTTTTGCATCCTGCCCACTAAAAGTACAGAGAGGCACAGGCAGGATTTTCAAAGGACTCTAACCCCAAACTAAATAAGCAGGAAAGGTGGTTTTGTGCTCAGTGCTGTTAATCCACACTGGGGGATGATCTGGCTCTTTGTTTATTACTTCCACTTTAACAAAGGTAAATCTGAGGCTTGGAGAAACTAAATTCAGTAGGAAAAAAACCCTATAGTCACCCTGTTGTCACTGAAGAGAATTAGTGAGCATAATTAACCAGCAAGGGTAATTAAGCATTGAGGCTAGGGATGGGGAAACCTCTCCTTTGCCATAAGACTTTTTAAAGCAATTAAATACCTCTGGCTGAGCCATAGGCTGTGGGGCAGATGCAAGAGTCACTATGTGAAATTCAGCATTGTGTGTGAGGCCAGGAGGAAATGTCAAAGGCTACTGCTGCCTTCAAACCTCCAAGGAAAAAGTGCAAAAGTTGGAAGTGTTGTCACTACTTGTATCAGCCCCTTGCTTTGTGCTCCCAGTACAGGAGACCAGAGCTTATCCACACAACTGCAGCCCCATCTCTTTTCTGACTAAAGAGTTGCAGCTTCTATATAGAGCTGGATTTTCTGAATTTTCCATTCAAATTTTCTCCCTTGAAATAGAAAACAAAACCAAATAACTCATCCCTGCCTCACATTTGACTCTCCAACTCAAAGGAATTTGAGAAGGGAAGTCAAAGAAATCTATTTAAATGGCATTATTTGGACACAGTAACCAATCTGATTGAAACTAATTCATTGCATGAAAGCTTTGCATGTATTCAACAACTCATGGGCAGTTGCACCCTCTTTTTGCATGAGTTTGATATGCTGGATGTTACGAGGCAACATCACTGGAAGCTCAAGAAGCTGCAGAAGGCAGAACCTGAAGTCTGAAATAGATCGGATCTAGAGGATGTTTTGATTTGACTCAAAATCATGTGTAGAAGTCATGGTCATGGAAAGCCTTGATCATCCATTAATTGGTTGGATGTAGGGAAGTTTAGGCAGAGACGGCAGAGCAGCAGCCTATGGTCATTACTGTTGTCAATATCTTCCTCAGCTGCTCTTTGTAAATAAAGTTCTTCCTCATATTATCATCTTCAAATTCATCATCATTTATAATCCTCATCATGTTGCCAGCCCCTTATGCAAGCTCTTTTTACCCCTCCAACTCTCACCACTTATTCACCTTTAACTTTACTCTCTTAGCAATACTTTGCTTGCCAAATGTTGGGAAGTAAATGGAAAGTGAGTCCTCCTACACACGATTTGACATCCCTAAAGGGAGAATTTTGCCCAAAACATGCTGAGATGAGCCAAAGGACAAAACAGTAGTCCTTCCTGAGAGGGCTACTGGACTAGGTGATCAGATTTCTCTTTTCAGTCCTCTCCTATCTTTTTAAATCCTTCTATCCTCCTTCATTTAGGATGAAAAAAGGAAGTGAGAAAGTCCACAGAAGTATCACAGAAGCTCGGAAAATAAAAGAAGATCTAAGAGGAACCTGGTAAAGATGATGAAGTTATTCTAGGAACAGCACTTAGCCAGAAAGAGGCCTGAATTAACGAAGAGACAGAGTGATGAGCTCCAAAAAAGATACCAAGTGGCATCAGTGCAGATTTTTATAAGAAAGGCAAATGCAGAACACTTGGGATCACACCTGATTCTATTGTAGGCAGTTATAGACATCCCTGCCACTGAACAGAGTTAAGATGATATTACCAATTTACACTATTGCCTAGTGGATTGGATAAGCTACCCAAGAGCAGGCCAACTTCAAAGGAATGTGGCGGGGCCCAGGAACACCTCCCAGTTCTCCAGTGCACACACAAAGGGTGAAAACAAGCACCAGTCTTTGAAACAGTTCAGACTGAGATTGTATCACCCTGCAGTCGTCATCCTTCCAAATTTAGAAGGGGATTCACTGACAAGCTCAACTTATCTCAGCTGCTGACCTTTACTGAGTTACACAATTGGTTTCCTGAACTGAAGAGGTCTCAGATTCACAGCTTACTATGCACCAGCTGTCTCCACTTTTATGGTTTGCACTTTTACTTTATTATCTTTAATTTTCTTCTTCCAACTCTTGAGTGGGTATTAGAAAGTCAATACAAAAGCTATTCCGGCCTTTTATTCTAAAATAACAGCACTAAGCTTGTTTATTTACACTGAGACAAGATGATATTTGTGACAGTCTTGTCAATAGTTCAATGGCATAACGCTAACTTTTTTCTTTAAACTCAAATGCACTTTATTTATGTGTGTTTGTCTGTCTCTCCAGATTAATGCTTGTTTTCCACAATCAATATCAATATTCTCCAAAGAGCTGAAAAACTTCTCAGATAACATTTGGTGAGCAAGGCATTTGGCCTTTGAACGCCTCACCCTAGGGTAGGGACATGCTGATTCCCATGAATGAAGGGTTGGCTGTTCTGAATTCGCAGTTTTCAACTTAGTTGAAGAGGATCCTTTGGCAGCTTTTACCAGCCATCAGAGATTCTTGCCTTTCAGTCTTATACCTCATTCTAATCCTATGTCTTTCTGTGCCTCAGTTTCCCACTTGTAAAAATGGATGGATGTAAAAAAAAAAAGCATTGGTTGTTTATAGATATTAGCTGATAACACCGTCCATATTTTCAAATTTTAAGTCTGAGTGTGAACAGAGGATCTACATATACCCATTTTTCACAAAATCAATGGAAAATGTCTTCTAGCAGAGGCGAAATCCCAAAGCATTAATAGTGTATGCAACAGTTTCCCTACAAAACTTAGTGTTGGGGCTAAAGCCAGAAGAATGGTTGCTCATCTGAACTATGCAAAACCCTCAAGCCTGAGGAATGGGTGATTCAATTGAGGATGCTCTGCCAACTCCCCTCTTCTTGGCTGATATAAAGAAAATACCCAGCATATTTTGTCTCAGAGCCCCAGACAGCTGTGATGAATACTGGGGTGCTTCTTTTGCTGTCTTTATCCTTTTTTAAGTGTAGGTTATCCATGCAAATCCCAGACAGACAGACTCTTGGTTTCTTATTCAGATCTGGCTAGTCCTTGAGTCACCAGTTATGACTTTGAATTTTATTTGAACACCTTAAAAAGAAATTAGAGTGTTGCTTAAATCCAGTCCTTTTTCATTCCATGTGAAATCTGTGGAAAAAATTAGCCCTATAACTCTAGATAACATTCACAATAAGTCATATGACATTTGGGACATCTAACCCTGATATTCCAGAGTTAGAATAGCATAAGAAATACTTTCCTAATCTCTCTTGTTCCTGCACACTTTTCCCTGTTCTACCCAGCACACACAAGGATTTTTGTCCCATCTGCTAGTCCCGGGCATCATTTTGCCTGAAGTTTGTCTTAGACCAGGGACCTGCTCTCAAAACTTGCTGGGTTTTCTGTCCTGTAGAACAATTGCTATGTTTTCTGTCCTGTAGGAAGCATTGCTCATTGTTCCTATGCCCTGCTCCAGAAGCAGCTGCCTTCTGGTATCAACTCCAAGCAGCTTTTTGCCAGCTTCTGTAAGGACACTGTGGAGAGAAGGTGTGCAACAAGGGCAGAGGTGGGGTTCTGAATTATTTTTTAACTCTGATTAGCAGTAAAGCGGTGCCTGGGAATAAATGTTAACTGTGGAACTCAGATGTGGCTGGATGATTATTTCCCATCTCCTGTTGACCCTAAAAGTCGATAAAGCTCCTGTACTGCCCTTCTTTGAGATTTGTCTTTCCTCTCTATAGCAGTGTGATTAAAATACCCTAGTTCAGGTCCAGCCTATTTGGATGGTGCCATGTGCCTCTTCCCCATGGATTTCTTCACCCTGGCTGCCGGCCAATCAAGGCTTCAGCAATCTGATCAGCTGCATGATTTAATGAACCCTGCTTTTGTGAGAAAGGGCACGTTCTTTTATAAAAACTGGTGAGCTATCACATTTCACAGGATGACCTCTAGTTTCATAAGATGATGGGAGAAAATTGGTTTTGGAAATCGAGGAGGATTGCATCTTGTGAAACAGAATCCAGAGAGTGACACAGAGACCACCTTTTCATTCCAGTCCATTTAATTTTCAGGTTTTGGTTTTGATGGGGAGCTAAATATAGTTTGGGTCACTAGACCAGAAGCACAAATAATTAACAATGAAAGAAACCCCTCTCCAACTCCACTTCTTTACTCTGTGAAACTCTCACAGCAGATGTACTATGCTCAAAAGTGAATACAGAAAAAGAGCTTGTCCTCCATGCTCCTGCAAGAGCAATCTTTGAGGGCACAAGTGTGCTTCTATTAGCAATATTCTGCAATGTTCCTCTGTTGCTACTGGTCTTCACAAAAGGCAAATTTGAAGTTGCAGAATGCAACACAATCATTAAGACTTGGACACAGAGATTATGTCTGTGGTCCAAAGTCTGGGACCCATGCAATTTTCAGGGGGCTATTCCTAATTCTTGAGGGAAATGGCAAAAATAGTTAACGACTAGAAGAAGTAGAGATTAACTTTGAGAGTTGTTTAGAGAACTTAAGAAAGATTCTCTTTCATGAGGTCATAAACTTGATGCTCTGGGCTAAATAGAGTCTGACAGGCATGTTTGTTCAGGATACATTTATTACTGAGCTATCCAGGGACATCCACAATTACTGTCAGGAGTCGTCTGATGATTAAAGAGCAGAATGAGCAAAACGGAAGATTAAAGGCACAGAACGAGGAGCAGTGATGTCTGTCTTCACTGAGAGTACCCAGCTGACAGGAGATTCTGAGCCATTCAGGAATCTCTGTGTGTGTGTGGGTGTGTGTACCCTGGAATTTACTGTAAGTTTCTTAGACAGTGCCTGCCCTGCCCAGCTTCTACAACCTTTTGTCCACATCCTGTCGTCTGCATCTTTGGTTCTTCAGAGATCCTGTTGTGAAGAATTTGGAAACTAGCAGAAGAAATGTTGCTCAAATATCAGATTTTCTGTGATGCCTTCTTTAATCCCTACAAAATTTCATACTCTTTTCACTTTTAATATTCCTGGAAGAAAACTGCAAGTGGCAGAAGTACCATTATTTTTTGCTGCCTAGCATTTTTCCCCAGTATTTTCTGGCTTCCAGTTTAGTCTAATCCTTTTACTGTGATACAGGGTGGACACTTTTGCAGGGGTGTTGTGGTCATACTTTCCTTATAGTGGGAGTGCATTGACTGGAATGGAAAGAACTTGACAGATTTCATTTGAAATGGAGGAAAAAAGGTTTTCCTTGTGTGTGTCCATTCACTGTCCCTGCAAAGCCAGACCTACCAGGACTCTGTTCTCCGGGGGAGCTCCCTGAAGATGATTAACTGCGATAAAAACTCCTCATTTGAAATGTGAAGTTCTTGAAATGTGTACAAGGGCCTGAAAGTATGGCAACCCCTCTATAATGACAAGGATTCATTCTGAACAGCCAAGGTGAGAGGAAAAATTAAAGAAATAATGTTCAATCTGTAAACTGTGGAGGAAAATAGGTGTTCCAACAGTTTTACCTCTGGAAATAATGAGATGACAATGGAAGAGGAATGTTTTCTAGTACAGTCTGCAGCTGAGACAATTCACTACATCTTCACTTATTCCTTCAAAACTCCTTCTCTATCTCAATGGACATATTCATGTAAATACATCCCAGAAAAAGTGTTGGGATACAAATGAAATGGCCTATTATGGACATAGCATATGAAGGGCCGGATTATTTAATTGTCTGCTAAAATCTACCTATCAATTCTTCATTCTTCAAGGAATATTTTCTCTTTGTCCTTACCTAGAATGAGCCTGGCAAGCACCCTGCCTGTAAATGGGTTTGAAACAAACAGAAGAATAAAGAAAAAAGGAAATCCATATCCCTGGAGTCTCTTCACCTGTGAACACTTTTCTTTCCGTGTGTGCATGGCTACATGTACTACAACTTTATGACTGCACTGGGTTCCCTGGGGGAGCTTCAGACTCTCTTAATGCTTATGACCACCAGTCAATTTCCATCCAGAAATAACCTCCATAGAAAAGATGAGAAATAGGCAAGGAGAAAACAAATGTTCGTTACTTCAGGAGTTAAAGAAACATCCATTTGGATTGCACATCTGTAAAAGTCCAATAAATTGAAGGCAATGCACATAATTATATTACAGGCCAATCTGAAAAAAAAAATGATGCATTCCTCCAGAGCAATTTGCTATTGTTGGGGTTTAGAAAAATTCTCCCTTCCTGCTGCTGCCAAAAGAAAAAAAAATAAAAAAAACAGAGAGAGAAAAAAGATACTTCTTTTTTTGGATGTTGATGATTAAATAAAAGAACGCTGAATGGCAATAGTCATTAGACCAGCAGGAGGAATAAATAAGGAACATCACTGGTAGTTGTAAATAATGGATGCCGTTTTGAGCACAAAGCAACACATCTGGTAATTATTCTCAATTCCACTCCAATTGCTTTGATTTGGCGGTGCAAGGTGCCACAATGAATTCTGCCTTTATTTATTTATTTATTTATTTATTTGCAAATCAGTATTTAATTGTGAATTGTCTCAGAGGAATCAATGGGATTTATTGCTTCTGCCTTTTGAGGTGTGAAATGTTTGCTATTACTGAACAATGGACTAGTTTTTAATAATCTCTGCCTAATGTCCTTTTTGTTTGTAATGGGGTTGTTTTGGCATGGGCAGAAGTTGCTTTTGATCTTCCCCTTTCTCACTTACTTACACTTTTTTTGTCTTACAAATAACGCATGCTTATGACTGCTCATTTGATATCTTACTAACATTATTTCCTTTATTAAAACAGAGTTTTAACAAGATTACTCTGCTAAAGCCTCCTTATGTTACCATCTGCAAATTATTCTTAGACAGAGGTTTTGGAGGGGCACATTTGGACTGAACCAAGACATATTTCATTAACCAAAAAATACAATTTTGGATGTCTGTTCTCAGTCCTGATTTTCTTTTGTTCTTAGTCCTGATTTTCTTTTTTCATTAGGATTTGTTTTTGTGTTTAGAAAGAGTCCTCTCTATCTATTCTTTCTTCTGGAATTCAAGATAACATCCCTTTTCTCCCAAACAAAGGATGAATGAAGAAGGAAGAGCTTTTCTTGTCCTTTTCAGTCATTATTCAGAAACTTTAAAGAAAGAGTAATTTGGCAGAAATTTTCATTTTTAAATTAAAATGTCTTTTACTCCTAGCAGTTGTGGCTATCCCTTTCCCCTGTCAAAAATTTCAATTTAGTCTTGCACATAGTATAGGCAAAATGACACCAGAGGTGACGGTGACTTGGTGATGATAATACCTTTAAAATTTCTCTGGGCCTTGGTTTCTTATCTATGAGTAACAAACGACCTTTTTTTCTTTTTTTTTTTCCTTTTGAGTTGTCTGCTGAGATTATAAACATGCCAGGACTTCTCTTCTATTACAGTGCTTACAGTACTTAGCAGAACAGGGACACAGTCACAGTTGCTTTCTCCAGATGATACTGTAATTACCACATTAATTTGTATAACAACCTTCAATCCTCTGGCTGGGACACTCCTTCCCTTGAGCCACACTTATTCCTGTACTAAGCTGACACATCCTCCCTCCTAAGGATAGGACTCAGTTAGGTTCAGCCTGAAATCTCTTTTTTTAAATTCTTTTTGGAAAACAGTTGGGAGTGGGGGGTGGTGGGGGGGGTACAAAGATATTTTAGAGGAAACACTGATTTACTTGACATTAACCTTACTTTAAAATTAAACAAAGAAACAATTCCCGCTCCGCCAGGCCTGTAGCGCAGGCCTGTAGTCTGAAGCGGAACCAGAGCCCAGGTGGTCGCAGGGATGAATTCCGAGACTGGACTGCATCTCCCCAAGTTCCAGTGGAGACCAGCAAGCCCCAGGAACAGTGTCAGGAAATCCAAGGGGAGGGAAGGACCCTCCTGTTTGCCAGCTGTGCAGTCCCTGCTCCCCCGGGAATGATGGAAAGCTGCCCCGTTGGAAGCCGCCCCTGAGCAGAGCAGCACGGTCGCTGGCGCCGGGCCGCGGCGTCCCCTCTCCCTCAGGTGGCAATCGCTGCAGCTCAGCTCCAGTGTGAACAGAGCAGGCCAGCTAATTAACACAGTGAGTCATAAAGAGACGATGCCAGTGGGGAAAATGGATTTGGGTGAGCTGTGTGTGTGTCTGTACCCTGCGCAGCCCTGTGTCACAAGACTGTGAGGGTATGATTAAGAGTGACAAGTGTTAACCCCTCCTGTCCTCGGGTCTCTTGGCTCTCTTGCTGCAATGCTCTCGATCCATTTTCTTTCTCAAAATTACAGCAATTAGCAACAGAAAAGACTTATTAATTCTTCTATCCCACACGCTCACTCTGCTCCCTGGATGGAGCAAAATGAATCCCCATATTCAAGCAGCTCATTGTCCAGCCAATTTTTAAAAGTCCTGAACAATGAGGATTTCTTCAGAAAGCTGTTTCATTGACTAATGCCTCTCTCTTAGACTGATTAACTCCCATACTTGAAAGAGTAAAATTTATTTGGGAAGAGGGTGAAACAAACATTCTTCTTGTAGAGCATTCACCAGATGGCTCCTTGGGACATGTGTGAACCCTCTTGTCAGCAATCATATGTGGACCAGCACTCTCTGTTTTGCCAATTGGTTTTGTTTTTGTGTCCAGTTGACATTTTCAGATCTGGCATGCAATTTCTGATGAACTACAGAGGCAAAACTGGAATTCACACTGTTGAAAACCTGTTATGTGATAGCTGTTTTGTTTAAAACAAAAAGAAATTGGTCTTGGGAGTGTAAAGGGAGGTTAACCTCCAGAGAATTGAAATACAAAATCTTGATGATGTTCCCTCAGCATGATTAAGCTGGATTCAGGGATGAGTGTGGCTTGAAGCCCAGAGTCACACTTTCAATGGGTTTTTGTTATGTATTGCAGTAGATGAGTGTGTGGGAAGGGAAGAAGGGAAATGAGCATTGGAGAATGGAGGGAGAAAGTATTCAGTCTACGGATCCAGATTAATCCAAACTCAATGGCTCTCAGACCCTTATTTCCCCCTCAGAGGAAATGAGGATAAAGACATTTCTTATGAACAGTAGAGCCAGAGGATCATCTTTGATATTATTTTTCTTGGAGCGAATGTCCCTGTTTAAATTCTACAAAATAATAATAATTGAAGACACACAGAAAAGCTAGATAAATTCCATGCACAGCAACCCATTGGGAATGAATGCCGTTTTCAAGTAATATTTGGTTTTGCATTTGCTTTACTTCTTTATAGCTAACATGCTTAAATATCCCCTGAAGGGAAAAAAATATTAAAACCTACAGCTGATATAAAGGAAAGGATTGAAAAGAACACCTGACTAAAGTGGTTATTATTATTCACCATGATACACACTCACACACACACATAGATATTAATCCTTAGCAAGCTCTGTACTAGCAACTTCTCTGACAGTTGAGAGGGTTACACTTCAGTAATAATAGTTTATTGCATTTTATCAATAACAAGATCAAAATTTTCCAGGATTGTCCTTTCAACTCCAACAGGCATGTGTGCACCCAGACATTCTGTAAAACTTTGCAGGCCCGCTGATAGTCACAGTAGTGTTAACATGATCTGTACTGGGTGTCAGGTGAGACCTTCAGGTATGTTTTCCATCCTTGCCGAAGAGAAAAATTAAAAAGAATATTAAAATGAAAACCTGATCCTGGCAAGAGAAACAAATCCGCAGCCCACACAGAGCATTTTTCTAGTGGATTATAGAAATTGAGCAATTTGGAGGAGGGAGATAACTATGTATATTACATACAAAAATAAGGAAGCAAAGAATTTCACTAGGATAGATAATTTCAGATTTTTTTTTCTCTGTCTAGCTCATTGCTTACATTACCAGAAGACAAAATGCTAGCCAAATCAAGGAATGTTGCCCATCCCAGATTCAAAGTGCTCACTGATTCCTGGCCTTATAAATAAGTCTGCAACAAAAGCCAAATGAGTAAAGAATTTTTTCCAAGTCCCAGCTGAATTTCATCCTTAATAAATCAAGAGACCTGGAAATGAATACAACCTTCAACTGCAAGGATAATGATTATAGGTCACCATGGAGGAGATTGTAGGGTCTGGGGCTGCAAGCTTGGACTTTAGCACTTCAGCACAGAGAACAAACTACTTCTGCAAGACTACTGCAAGGAGTGAAAAATAGGAACTATTAAAATTTGTTCAGGCAATCTGAATAAAATTTATTGGAGGCTTAACACCACACTAAAGCCTGACCAGTAAAAATCTAGTCTCAAAAACACTAAGGATAATTTAGGCTTGGGAAATAAGTATTCCCACTAAAAAAATGATGTGCTCCATCCAATATCGGGACAGGTACAGCCCAGCATGGCCTGAGGGATTGTGGTTGCTGTGGTATTGCTCCTGGTTTCCTGGCTCAGTGGTGGGTTCAAAGGCTCACTGTTAGACGGGGAACTGGGAAGAAGAACTTGCATGAAATGTGCAAGGAAGCCTACAAAATTTTCCCAAGGCTCCAAGCTCTTTATTTCCTCTCCCCCTGTTATTTCAGAGAGCTCTGCCAGGCTCTGGAGGATGTAGGGAGTTCATCTGCTGTATGGACCCAATGCATTTAGGGTTCTTTCCCTTTACCACAGAACATCTCAGTATTGGTGGACACCAATAGTGCTGGGCAGCGACAGTGGACACTACCCTCATGGCGTATCAGAGAACAAGACAGTAATATTATTGTTTTAACATCAGCTGAGTGAAAATGTGATTTCCCCTGGTGCTGGCTGTGCTGCCACATTGCAAAGGCCATAATCTGATCCTGCTTGGCTGGGACATTGCTCCCAGGTCATTCTGCCCACAGAGAGGCAAAGCTAAAAGGAGTCAAAGAGGTCAGGCAATGCTGCAAACCTCTGTTGTCCTCTTGACTTGCTTCTTCAGGAGGTCAGGAAGCACAAGAGATACCTGAGACAGGTATTATGTGACTCCTCATGTGACTCCTAGCGTGATGTTTCACATGAGGAAAACAACATTATTAGGGGCAAATAATTGCATTGTAAGGGCTGGGGTGAATAATGGTCACAGAAGGGGGTCCTACCTTCAGAAAATAAATTTCAGCTGCTGCATAAGACCAGGCTGGCAAACCTCCTGCTGCCAGGGTGCTCTCCCTGGTCTGGTTCCTCACTGGGCACACCTCCAGCTATACAGAGGGTGGTCCACGTCAGGAGAGAGCTCTGGGCAGAATCCTTGCAAGCAGAAATAACCTCCTGGTGGAACTGTCGCCTCCTCCTTGTGTCTTCTCTTCTCCTGTTTTCTGTTTCCACTCATTCAGGAGGGACAGAAACCAGCCTTTTTTCCAGCTTCATCCTATTGGTCTTCCATACATATAAACAACTTCTCTGGCAGGATAATGTATACCAGAGCCTGCTCTAATGTACCCCACAGTAAATCAAACTGACTTTTAAGAACTCATGTGGAGTTACTGCTTAGTCACCACCATTTAAAAAGAAGAAAGGCTGATCCTATTCTTTTGCCTGCTTGTTATAGCTTCTAGAAATTATGGTGATATTACCTAAGAGAGAGGCAGGCAGGCAGGTAGGTGAAAGAGGTAAAGAAAGGAAGAAAGCCAAAACCGAAAGAAATAAAGAACATAAGAAAGAAAGAAAATAAGATTTTTTACTTTCAGCAAAGGGACTATAGAAATGAAGTCTAAGAAAAAAAAATCCAATACTTTGACAAATTGAAAATAAACCCAATAATTTTTCTGTAAAACTGCCACTGAATTTTAAAAAACCTAAAAGGGCATAGGACCTGAACAATGCATGTGCACACACATCCCACAGATTACCTAGTTTTATGCAATCCACATATTCAAATTAGTGTGATTTTCTTTGAAAGGAGGAATTAAACTGACTTTTCCTTTATCCAGAATGCTACAATGAGAACAAATAATGTAAGTACACATGTAAAAATTTTTTGATCTGCAGAAATAACAGGATGGAGAATTTTCTGGTGCTCATGAAAAGCAGTAGCTCTGACACGATGTTAATTTTAAGTTGCTTTTCTTTGAAACATAGGTTTCCATATGACTGATACCAGCTGGGGGTACATTTCAGTTGTTGTTCAATGCTGTTCTTGCCAAAAAAAGGTTTTTTATTTATTTACGCACACACACATATATGTGTATATGTATATGCATATGTATATGTATATGTATATGTATATGTATATGTATATGTATATGTATATGTATATGTATATGTATATGTATATATTTTTAGTGCCATTTATTCCTTGTACTTTTTAGCCAAGTTATATCAAATCTTCCTCAAAATTATATCAAATCTACCTCAAAATTCTTTGTCAGAGGCAGAGACCCCTGGTTTGTCTGTAGTACATTACACTGTATACTGTGAACACCTCCATCCACATCCCTCTCTCCACAGATGTGCTTGGGTAATGGCCAGAGATTGGACATCAACCCAGGACAGCACAGAGATTTCAGAACTAAAGCTGAAGAACCATCTCTCCTGTTGCTACATGCACTACCACCTAACTGGAGCTTTTGAGGTCTGCTTCAGAGTGTGCTTTCCTGTTTTAAACCTAGATGCTTTGAGCAACAGCTCAGATTTCTTTATTCTGCAGAACAAAGAAAAAAAAAATCAACCCTCCTAATGCAAAAGGGTTTGGAAGAGGAATTGAGTCCATCTGAGCAATGTTAAATGAAATTAAGATTTGTTCACACACCTTTCTTAGTCTGAAGTCAGTTTTGGACAACCTGAAGATATGATTGAGATACCTGTTTATTTTTGAGTATTACTTTTTGTGATGCTATAGAGAAAAATTTCAAAAGACTGTACTGTTTTTCTTGTTTCCTTCAGGTACTCCTCACTGAAAAGCAGCCACCTCTGATGTTGTGCTACTTGTTAAACATTGTGCAGAAATTCTCCCCAGTGGCTCTGGCTGAGGAGGGAAGGGAAATGCAACCAGCAGGCTGACTTCTCTGCCGTGTGAAGCATTGTTGAAATCAGCAGAAAGGAGCTAAGAAATCTGTCTGACATCCTGTTAAAACCAAGAAGCTGTTACTACAGGAGGCCTCTTGACAGGGTATCAGAGCTCACACACTGAAACAAGTTGCTTCATGGGCAGCCGAATGTGTAAACCCTCATCCAGTGCCCCTACCCCCATGAGTTCATTGATGTCTAATAAAAGATGGGCTTGTGAACACTAATGAGAACCCTCTGCTCTGCATGGCTGCCTATTTTCATGAAATTTATAGGAACACAGTAGCTTTGGGACTTCTTCCACCCCATCAACGACAGGTTAAATTACCCAGTGGGTTCAAAGCTCAGAGGAGGAGCCCTTGACAGATTGACTGATAGATGGGCCCAGACAGGCACATACAAACAGCTTGACTGTACAAGTCTGACTTCCTTTGGCAAGAAGGAGCAGGGATTTTATTGGTCCTAGCCAATAGACTGGATAACTTATAGCAAATTGCTTCATATTGCCTTTTGAAGATGTTGCTTTAATATTAACTCAATGGCAAAACACTTTCTGAAATTCTAAGACATTACTTAAATGTCTCTCAGGGCTGAGTGTCCTCGCTGAACCTGAGAAGCTATGATACCATCACTGGCAAAGGTGGTACAGCTGCAAACATGCTGGAAACAAAGGTCTGGAGAAGAAGGAGAGCTTTTCAGAAGCACGTCCTTCATTTTAAAGGGCAAGACCGTGGCTTTGAGAAGCCGAACAATTTTTCTGAAGCATGATTTTTGTTTGTGCTGCAGGGGTATTTACTGTTCTAAGACTTCCTGGCATTTGTGTGGTGTAGGTAGAACAGATTTACATAAAAAGGGGGAAAAAATTGAAACCTTCAAAGGAGATTTAAAAGGACAATATCCAGACTCACTGTCTGTTTGGGGGATTTTATTTGGTCAGAGCTGTTGCTGAGCCTTTTGTGACCAGATATTTGTACGTGTTATGCTGTGTGTTTGCACGGCTGCATGCAGGAGATAATATAACTGACAGGAGAGTGATGATGAATTCCTACGGCACAGAGGGTGCAGGGAGGTCAGGAATGGGGCTACATCCTCTCCAGCATGATACACCACCTTTTCCTTTGTTTCCTGCAATGCCAGCAGCAAGGTGTTCCCCATCCATAGGAATGGGTGGGTGCTGACAGGCTGGACCCACAGGGAATTCCCCTGAAAACTCCCCAACCCCATGCAGTCCTGTGCCCTCTGATTCACTTTATAGCACATTTACAGCACCCAGAAGACTCGTGAAAATCTGGGGGAAGGAAGGAGGGCAAAATGAATGAAGAAGACCAGATTTAAGTAGGGCACTGAACAGGATTTAGAAGACGTGACTTCATCTCCAAGCTGTGTAGTGATGTGCTGTTCCCAACCACATTAGTCACAGTTCCTCAGTTTCCTTATTCATACACTGGGCAAGGTGAAGAGGCTGATTACATCTGAAGGAGGCTTTGAGAGTCACTGACAGAGATGCAGAAGTGCTAATATATCTACATCATCCAGCAGAGCAGCATCCATTTTAAATCCATCTTTCTGCCCTTCTTCACTACCTGACTAAAGACGAGGTGCTTTATGCTACTGCTACAGCAGTGGGGATGGGGAGGAACTGCAGTTTCACTTTGCATACAACTCTCTTTTTGTCTAAGGTTAGAAGTGGGTATGTTCACAACTGGTACAGTATTTAATAAATTTCCATAGGAAGAAATGTCTAACTGTGGAAAGCTACAAGAAATGCAGGGCAGAAAAAAGAAGAAAAAACCAACCAGTTGGAAGCATACACACACAGGGAGAAATCCTTCTGTAAAATTTCTATGCCAGTTTCTACTACCCTCAACTTATTCTTCTTAACACCAGCTTGCCAAAATAAACGATAGTTTGCATTTTCAGTAGTTGCTTTTTTGGCTCTAACTTTCCCTATGCTCAATTTCAGCTCTAAATACATTTGCAGGAAGGGAAATGAATGTGTGCCCTTCCTGGTAGCAAATCCACTAACTGTCTCTGCACTTCATCAGGCTGTGAAAGGCAGACTTCACACCGTGAGAAACAGTCCAGGATAAATCAGCCCATTCACTCTCTTCATTCATCTTTTAATGTCTTTTGCCTGTGTTCAGATTGTATCATGGTGCAGATAATGTTGAAAGACTCTTCAATATTCACTTTTAATTATTGGCTGTTACAGTGCTCAGCTTTCAGCGAGGGAACATGATAGCTGACAAAAATTCAAATAAGCAAACACCAAAATGATGGTAGGAGGATGCCTAAGGCTCGGGTCCTCAGATTGCTCTGGAGGAACACTTCCATGGTGGTGTTGATCCAAAGCCTACTCAGACTCCAGAAGTCTCATTCTGAGAGGGTTTTGAATCAAAGCCCAAATAGTTTCATGAGTTCACCACGGTTTTAAAACTTATTTTTGTAAATCTGTAGACTTAGGAATTTTCCCAGAGTACAAAGAAAACCTTAAACCTATTCATGACCAGACTGCCTGCTCTGGTTGCAGATCATCCTGCTGAGAGGCAAAGCAGCTGCTTACAAGTAGAAGATGCTGTTGGGAGACTAGTTCATGCATCTAACTTGTCCTTTAATGTGTGAAAAAAGAGCCAAACACAGTCACAAAAGAGATGTATATCACAACTTGTTAAGAAACCCTACCAAATCTAAGCATTCATGACACGTTTCTGCAGGAGTAGCTGGTCATTTGGACTATGGACACCCAAACTGCCATTTTTCAAGGATACCCACAGGTGAATGTGAGGATTCCTGGATTCCCATCTTTACTCTGAAGGCCAAACATGTATGGTCTATTGGCTCTGCTGGCTCATGAAACAACAGTGGGTCCAACTAAAGGCCATGTATTTGTTTATGAGGCAGTAAAGAGCTATCTCCTGATTTAAACTAGCAGAAGTGTGCCATGCACCACTAGGGCTTTCTCTAATTCAAGGTGCAAGAGAAGGCCATTTCACAGCAATCTGCTTGTCCCAAGCTTAGCCTGTGACAGAGAAGCCCATGGCATTGCTCTGAGGTGGAATCAGAAAGAGCCCTGCAATCCATTTGTCGTATTTCCTGCATTTGGAGGCAGGATCTTGAAAACAGCTGCTAGGAACAATGGAAACCTCAGGGTTGTATTAGGCTTCAGAATTTTCCTTTGAATACTTTGTAGGCAGGAGGACAAGCTTATCAAACAAGAGTCATGTGAAGTATAATTTTCTACCCTGGCACAGCTAAATAACAACACTTGTGATAACTCTTTCCCATTCTGCTGACTGAAATAGCAGCAGCAGGTACCTATATGCCCACTAATGTAATTCTTCCTCCTGTAGGCAATGGGAAAGGTCTCACACAGCACTCTGCCTTGCATGCTCAATCTTCACTGCACACTGAGCTACGGGGAGGTACAGATGTAGAAAGAAAGCAGTGATGTCCCAATCAGAGATTGGGAGCCCAGAGATATGGCCAAGGTAACTCAGGCTCTTAGAGACAGAGCAGACACTTGAACAAAATGTTCAGGTGGGATCTTTAACTTCTTGGCTGTCCTTTCCTGCTGATAACAGAAGCAAGTGACAGAAGGAGCCCAGCAACATCCACCAGCTCAGTAACAAACATTACTATGCTGGGAGACCGGATGGATAATGCAGTCCCAAAGCATGGATGTGAACTAATGCCATCAGCATTGGTATAAATAGGGTGTCTGCATTTAATTAATAAATAATAGGCTGCAATGCTAATCTCCTTCTGCTAACTTTTTCTAAAGGTGCAATCTATTAATCACATGTCACTGCCAGCCTGGTCACTTCTTTTTTTAGATTCCAGACAGAATTTAAAAAAAAAAAAAAAGCCCTGCTAGAAATAAATGGATCCTAAGTACAGCAGGGCAATTGAATAGCACAGCCAGAATTATGATCCACTTCTGATTTCAATCCTTAGCTACAAGTTTTTCTCCCTAAGGATGGATATAAGAGTGAAAGCTTGTGATGTTGTTAAAGGTCACCATGTTACTGATGTCTGCAAAATGGAGGATTTCTGTCTCCTGATAAGTTGCCTATGGAAATTCTGTCACTCCACAGTGTCTGCAGACATGCAAACAACCATTTCTGTGGTCACTGGATAAGGCAGATGAGACATTTCTTTTGAGTTGGGGACAGCATAACTTTCTGAAAAGCCCTGAACATGTCTCACCTCTTTGGCACATGGTCAGAATAGGAAGACAGAAACTGAAGCAGAAACATTTGTGTTGGTATGGACATGTGGCAAGAAGGAAATGACAGCACTGGGACCACACAGGAGGAGCCATGCAGATTACATCCTCTGCAACGGAATATCTGTTTTCCAGGAGACTTCCCTTTTATTGCTCTGAATGAGCTCCATTGTCCATAAACATGAATATTTCCACCCATTTAGTTTTAGGAGAGTCACCCTGTTGTGTTTTTTCAAGGGTCTCTTTAGAAAAATCTGGAAAATTTTGCCCTAGGAAAAGATTGCCTCTTGTTTTTTTGTGAGGGAAACTGGAGAAAGCATACATATTTAGGTATTTGATGGAAAAATATATTCTACTTGTTACATGTAGTTGATCACCAAAATGTATCCTTACTAATTGAACTGAATTATTAAAAGCTTTTTAGAAGGTTCATATCAATTCCAACCTGTTTGATATCAAAGTTGTACTGAAGCCTCAAAAGAGTTATTCTCTGGCTAAATTTCTTTATTCTTCAGTCAAATACAAGCCAGAAGTCTCAGCAAAGATCATTTGGGTGAAATTTTACAGTCAGTTTATGCAGAAGGTTAAATGAGATCTAACGATTTCATCTAGATCTAAACCCTATTCCTTTCCTTTTTATCTGGAGAGAAACACCAGAATGGCTACTGCTCCCATGCTTTGGCCTTTCCTCTCAAAGCCCAAACTTCAAAAAGGAAACATCAGAGGCTCTAATGAAACCCCATTGCCTGTAATACCCGGGAAGACTGTGGGATCACACACTGAGATCAAGGATACGCAGGGATAAATTCAGTTCATTGCAGACCCTGGAATAGAATTTCTGTTGTGAACATGATTTTTTGACCTCTGTTTTGTTTTAGGCACCCTTGGTCCTTTTGAAGAGCTCTCTGTAAAGATATAGTTGGTATTTGGGGACATCTATAGCCTTGCACCCTTGTTTCTACCACGGTGCCCACTGAGCTGCCTCCTCTGTAGTGAGTGGCATGGTGGCATAACAGGCTCCTTCTTGTGTCCCTCAGATATCTGCTAAACCTGAGATAATTTTTTTTCAGCTGTCTGGCCTTTGGTGTGATCACATTCACCCACCCTGTGGTGTGAGAGTGTAAGAGAATGGTGCTGATCAAGAAGGAGGCTGTGCTGCTTTGGCTTAGGCTCTTGTGTGTGCCATTCATGATGTCACTTGCTTTGTGTCAGAGGATGTGTCACCAAAAGGAGCTTTGCTTGAAGGCCATCCTACTGTTTTCTTGCCCTGGGCAGACCCTAATTCCTCAGCCCCTGACTTGAACTACTAATTTCCCTCCTAACTGTGCAACCCAGCACAATTCCTTTTGTGTCACCTGGGGAGACATTGTCTGACACCTCTGTATCCAAACACTGCCTCTGGTTGTCTTTAGAGACTAATTTTTTAAGGAAGAGAAGACTTTTGTCTGTTCTGTGTAGTACAGTGAGCCTGGTGTCATCATTCGTGGCTGGTTCTATAGGCACTACCACAAGAAAGATGATAAATAATTAGATTTCTAGTCTAGGGATTGGAGAGACTGTGTTGGTTTAGTCCAATCTCTAAAGTCATTAAACTCACACAAACTTGGTTCACCCTTTCCTGTGGTTCTGGCCCACTCTTCCACACCTCTGTTTTATTAGCTATTCTTAATAATAATTATAGTCATAATCATTTTGGAAAAAGAAAAAAAAACAACAAGAAAGCAATACATCCAATGTACCTCAGGTTGTGGCAATATAATTTCATGTTAATTGGCTGTCTGCTTGGAAGTGTTAGTATATTGTGGTTAGTAATCAATGCATCTGGCCATTTATCAGTGACTCTAGAGATGGATAAAATAAAGATTTTTGGGAATTAATTACCATTCATATGGCAGTTCATGGGCAGGAAGTATTTTATTAACTATCAATTCCTGCATTTAAGGTTTGATGCAAAAAAGAAAGCATTCCCTCACTAAGGGAACTCCTAAGATACTTAAGTTACTTTTCCCTTATTTTTAACACTCTTCCAGTCCTGTTCATTGGGCAGTCTCAACTTGTTTTATGAAACAAGCCTGCCCTGCCATGGAACATGTCCTCCTCACTTTCCACAAGAATCCATAGGCAGCTTCTCCTATGGGAGAAAGATGGAGCTGATTCCATTGTAAAAGTGTAAGGAATCAGCCCCACAAAGCTGGCTCCAACTATTTGGAAGAACATCATTATTTGGGGAGATTTTCAAAGGGAATATTTAGACACCCAAGGCCCATTGACTTTATGTGAGATTTGAGCAGTGAAACACATTTGACACTTTTGAACACCTCTATTTATCTAACCAAGTTATTTCTGTGGAACTAATGATTAGAGAACCTGAGCACCTAATAATCTTTAATGCATGTATCCTTGCAGCACCAATATTATTTTATAGAAGGAAACTGGAGTCAGAGCAAGATGTTCGGCCAATTTTACGTGTATATTCAGACAGTCAAAGGTAATAATAGTCACCAGATAGAAATGGAGTGAAAATAATAGCCTGATCCTAAGTAACCTCTTCAAGGTCAGGGAGAATATCTGTGGCAAGGCAAGAATTTAAGCCTCAGTCTTCCAAGCTGCAGTCTATTGCCCTGTGCAGAGATTTCTCTTCCTCTGTGCAGGATCAGGCTGCAAGACTGTCCTTAAAATTGAAAAGAAAGGAAACAGTCCCTCACTAATTGAAGCCAACTGTTTATCCTCCCTGGGGGAAAATGTTTCAGTGCAGTGCTGCCTTGAAAATTGCCTCTCTACAAATGATATTACAAGGGGCCATATTCATTTTCTATCACAGATTCCAAAGCAAGCTGGTTTTAAAGATAAAAATACTTTTCTTAATTATGAAAACACATTTTAAAGACACTGATGCTACACACCGCTACTTTTAATTTTAAGGTTTTGGGGAGGTTTTTTGGTTCACTTTCTGTCCTGAGCATATGAGTGGTAGCAAAGTAAAATACAAAAAATGAAAATGGAAATTGACTTTAAAGAGGAATTAAAACTGATCAGATAATCTCTATTGCTCAGGCTGATAAGGATGCAATCCCTTCTATTCTTCCCCTGATATTATGACGCAAACACATTAATGAAAAAAGATACCTTTTCTTTTTAGGACAAACCCCAAACTTCTAAAATCCATAGTTTTTATATAGCAATTTTAATTCATAGATCTCGCCTAGGGTTTCAGAAAAGTCAAGTATCATCCTTCATATGATACAGATAGAAAACTGTGGCCTGAAAAGGTGAAAGTTGCGATTCATCTTACCTCTCTTTAGGTGTCTAAAAGTGAGATATCTAAATCTAAGTTAATTGCCATAGGTTCATTCCTGATTCAGTGACGGGAGAGGGAAGGGAAACTTTGAAGTGCCATTTATCCAATCTGTCTTAGGACAGGATGAATCATAGTTTGGAAGCTCTTCTCTCTCTCCACTGTCCATAGGAGGAGACTAGATTACTAACTTAGACTATATGCTTAATATTTTTGTGATAAAGCTAGAAAAAGTGAATTCTGCCTGCAGTAACATTCTAAGAACCATGGCATAGTTGCCCTATTTAAAATTTCTCCTGTCCCTAAGTCTAGGGCTCCTAAGAGGCCCAGAGATTCTGGGTAAAAGCAGTAGATACAGTTTACTCAGTGAGCTAAATCATTTACATTGAGAGATGTTCTTCCTCCCAAGCTGATTTCATGTACATACTGCAAAATATATATAGCAAATTGGAAAATGCTGTGTATGTCACGAAGAAAAGTTTTCTTGACCTCCAGTGTTTCCGGAGTCTTGAAACTTCTTGCAAGCTGTGACACTCCAATCTGAGATCTCAGCAGGCAAGAGGCAAAACCCTCCCCACTGAAACTCCCACTCAAAGAGAGTTTGTCTGTGTCAAAACTGGGCTGAGCCAATCTGGGTGCCAACAGCTCAGAGTCCTGCCCATGGTGCAGACATTTCCTAGCTCCTGCTTTCCAGAAATACCCTGAATTACTCTAGAGTCAAGGGGATTTGCGAGTCTACGATAAACAAGTGACAGTGGAGAAGAAGCAGACACATATCACGGAATCACAGAATATTCTGAGTTGGAAAGGACCCACCCAAAAGTCCAACTCTTAAGTGAATGGCTGGTATGAGGATCAAACCCACAACTTTGGCATTATTAGCCCCATCCACTAATCAGCCGAGTTTATGACAAAAATCTACCACTGGTGGAATTTTAAAGATGAAAGATGGTGATTTTCATGTGCTGAACACTGGACTCAGTTTATACCATGGGCAGCAGTATAACTGTACCAGGTCTGAAAACAACAATCTTGTTTACCCAGATTTCAGAAGTGGTTAGGCACTTGATTTACATTTATCACACTTGGGGATAGTTGGACAAACAAATGCATGTTAATTAAATGTGTATGTCATATTCACGCCGCTCTAATTTTCCAGAAAAATCTGAAATTTAGATCTGGAGTAATGGTGGCAGACACGAAGAAAACTCTGGGTACCTTAATGATTTTTTTTTTTTTGCTAAATATAGAAATGCCTCTGTGAATCAAAGGAAAAGAGCCCATTCAACAGGAATAAGGGCAACAACAATACCCTCATACCTAACAGATTTGTGACTTCATAGGGGTTGTTTGAATAGTACTGCTCCAAGAGCTGCATTTGGACTCAGTGTAAGAACATTTTGATTCTTTGTGAATGTCAGATGAAATAGTCAAAGAAGAAGCTTGGAAAATCTCAACAAGCAAATGAAATCTCTAAGGTGTGAGCATCAGTCACCCTTACTTTATTCAACACGGGCAGAAAAATGGCCCATACATTTCTTTTCCCCAAAATGTTTTTTTGAAAGAACAGAAAAACATGCCTTACTTTCTTTTAAAGGAATGGCTGCGTAACCGTAACTAGAAGTTCATCAGTGGAAAAAAATACATAATGAATGGCTTGTTATTTCGACTCTTTTGTGAGACAGGTCATTAGAAACTTCATTTGTCTACACAGATTGTACTTATTCAGCTGTATTCTAATAAAATGCACATTGCTTCCAATAAAGGGAATGCATTTGCTATTGATGTGCTATAAACTACTATACAGAGAGGTGTTATTATATTCCTGTGTAATAACAAGCCAATTACAGTGATCAGCAAAACCTTTACAATAAAGTCAATGCACGAGGAGTGATTATCATAATGCATTCTAACTGTTCAGTGCCATAAATGCTTTGCAATTAATTGTGGCGCGTATATATAAATGTATTATTAATTCCATATAAAACCCCATTGACAAGCAACCTTTACATTAAAAAAAGGATACTGGGATTGTTATGTGTCCCCGAGTTCACCCAGGAGGCTGAACTGTATTTACAATGGTAGGATTTTTTATAGGATTATATTTTTTATTTCCTCCACTCTTCTCCTCCCACTTCTTCTTCCATTTTGCCCTTTTACTGAAGAAAACTCCAAATATCACACTGCAGTATGAGGGCTCTTGATTACCCACTGCAGCTGATTTTTGGCCCTGTACACATCCTCCTGTGTACAGCTACAGGCTTTCATTGGTGCCTTAACCCTTTGACACTGACAGCCTTTGCATGAATGCCAAAGGCACTATCTACAAGAAATGAGCAAATAAAAACATACCACAGCCCAGGCAGACAATAAAGGAAGGGTGTGAAGGAGAAGGGAATCAAAGTTACATAACTGATCAAAAGTTCTGTCATAGCAAGAAACAGAGCCAATATCAAAACCTCGAGGAGATGAGCTCCCCAGTCTCTCTCTCCTCCTTCTTGTCAGTAAATTGTTAGGTTACAGACATTTTTTGAAAAATGTGCAATGTGGTTTTTGGTTTTTGGGTTTTTTTCCCTTTTATTCCCCTAATACTTGATTTTAAAAGGTTGTCCTTAGGACATGTACTAGAACACAATGTCCTGTGGATCTTTTCCAGTTCCTATTGATGGGCACACTTCCATTGATTTCAATCACCATGGGAAGGGCAGATGTGAACAAAAGTTTGATGTCCCTTATATTCTTTCAACATTTGACTGCAGAATGGAGCACGTCAGCCTTCAGCAGAGTCATCAAATAAAAACACTACACGTGAGGATCTGCTGAAACCCTTTTTCTCACCCAGAATTAAGTTTTAACAGAGAATGGAGAGCAAGAACAGGGTCATCCAGGGCCACTTTGAATTAACTGATCCATTTGCATGCTGGTACACTCTCCCTGCTTGAAAATACAGCTTTCTGAGGACAGCAGAGTGTCAGCTGTCAGTAGGGTCACATAGTGCTGAAATTCCACAATAAACCAAGAGATTTTGATTTTCCATTGACTGTAATCAGTCCCACAGCCACTTACAGCTAGGAAGACAAGATTTCCATGAGCACTGAAAAGCTCTTTCTGGATCAGATTTATCTTAGAGCTGAAAGAAAAACACTGCAGGTCATAAGAGATGTTCAGATCTGAAATAAAATCCGACAGACATGTCCTCAGACTGATGCTCAAGTTTGTGGGATACCTTAAGAGCCTGTTTGGGTTCTGGACCCAGCTCTTTCCCCAGCTCTTGACAAGACAAACAGGCTTTAAAGGCACTGACATCTCTTCCAGTACTGCAGCATCTCCTACAGTAATTCCTCAGGAGCCTCTGATAATGACACCAGAGTTTGCTGCTGGTCCTGACACTTCCCCAGCCTCTAAGGCAAGAAAGCTACCTCCCAATTTAATATCAAGATTTTTGCTGTGTTCTTGATTTTTCTTTTTATTTTTTTCCCCTTCATTCATGAGCTCATCTTCACTTGTGATAGACTTTTTAACAGAATATTAGGTTTAAATTTAACCAGTCATTTGTTCTCTTTACTGTCCACACAGATATACTGCAATTCAGCTCTAGTAGGTAATATTTTATATGTAATTGATGGAGAAAAAGATATTTATATTTGAATGTGGGAGTATTTTTTTCCAAATGCCTCCTGAAAGAAGTCAAAACCAGCTAACCATGTTGAGTACAAATCTCTGGAAGGGGAGATGTATGAGACTTAGGAGGAGGATTTGACGTGAAGCTGGGAACCTCCTTTCAAACTGCAAGAGTTGACAAGAGGGGAGAGAGATGCTCTTTAAACTATTGTAAACACTGAGGGAAAGAAGAGGGAATATGAGACCCTGGGTGTAGAAAATAATTTTTTTCAGAGGTCTTGAATCCAGAGCTCATACAATTTGTAAATGTTGCTTTACAACTAGTAGTCAGTATCTGCAGTACAACATTTTCAGCAAAGGCTGAGATTCATGTGTGGTGTGACCATTGCAAGCCCCTGTCTGTGCCATTCTCTACCTGAGCTACAAAAGATCAACGTGAGCTGTACTGCACTCATTGTGATGTTGAAAGAGTTAATGGAGATAGGTTCATTGAGATCTTTTCCCCAATTCTGACATGGGACAAAATTATCTTTTTCTCTAAATAATTTGACAGTGCCACCTGCTTACTCCTGCTGAATGAGTGTGTATACCATAAGAGGGAAAAAAAAATATGAGCAGTTGAGGAAAAAGCTGTGGCAGACCACATAAAGGCAGTATGTAAGGATTGCCACCTTGGAAGAGGATATTCCCTCCTGCTGCTCTTGGGTGGGTAGTCTTTTTAAGGTAAAAGGCTGGAAGCAGCTAGTAAAGTGTCTTCCAAAGAGCTGGATGTCACAGGCAACACGTGTGGATCAGAGATCAGAGCTGAGGAAGAGATGAGAGCTGCAGAGACGCAGCTCTGCACGTGCACGGCCCAGAACTCAGGACTGCTCTCACCAGGCACAGCCCAGCCTTCAGCAGGGCAGGAGAGAAGATGCTGAGGTCTGCCAAGGCTGCCCTCTGCTTTCTCATCCTTAGATGTCTTCAGACTTTTCTGGTCTAAAGATCTGAGCAACTAATTTATTCGTTACAAAGGGCTTCCGAGGAGGAAGGAAATCATTCCACGTACGACTATTATACCAACATGAAGCCAAACTAAGCTGAAGGAAACCAGTCTTGCATGACTGCAGCACTCAAATAGGCCTAGATCTGGCTGGTACCTCGATTGGAAGCTCCCTGAGAGGTTTTGGACATTTGCACAAGCTGTGTAATTCTGATTGGTTAAATGGAAAACAACTGACTAACAAATAATTACTGGGTCCTAGGACAGATTGCCCTGCCACCCACAGCAGAGAGCTAGCAAGCTAGAGACTACCTGCTTGAAGTAAGAATTAGACCCAGGCTTTTGTCCTAAATGAAAATTTAACTTAGAAAATGTGGAGAGGCCGTTCTGACCCCATCATCATTACCAAGCTGATGGAAAGGGTATAATAAGTAGCAGAAAATAATTCGTGAGCAAGGCACATGTTTTGCTGTTAACTCTAATTCAGTACTTGAATATTTTGCTCTGAATCTGGAATAAACCATGACCAAACAGATAGTTTCAGATTTTGCACATCAAGAAACAGGTAGAGAAATACTGCAAGTTAGTTGAAATACAAAGTCTAAGCCTTCCAGCTGCCAAGCAACAAAAAATGACACAGTGTCAGGATCTTTAGCTAGTCAGAGTGACTCAGAGAAAAGTTAGAAAGTCTCTTTTCCCAACCCGGTGCTTGAAGAAGGAGTCAGAGCTCTTAATTTCTCAGTCTCAAGGTTGTTTATTGCGTCTTATCTATAAAAAATGTTCTCCTGCCCTGCCGAGGTCTGTCCAGCAGGACAGTTCCAGGCCCACTGCCTGCCCCCAGGACAGTGTTATATCTTTATGCTAAAAACTACATGTATAATATTTACAATGACTTTCCAATTCCTATCACCTATGTTAGAGAGTGAGCTTCTACTCTAAACCAATCTGTGAGTGCCAACATCACAGCAGAAAATGGAGGCCAAGAAGAAGAAGGAGAAAGGCTGGGCACACCCAGATTCCTCCATCTTGCCTCCTGAACCCTCATACCAAAAATCTCAAAATCTACTTTCCACCCTGTGATAACTTCACTATTATTCTACTTAATTTGTCATAACTTGCAAGTCTTCATCTGAAGTTAGTAACTTGCTCCACGAGTCATAATCAAAACCACAAGCATTTTAAGCTCTGTGCCAGGGTCCTGAGACCCCTGGCAAAAGTCTTAGCTGCTCAAGACAGCCAGAGAGATGTCCTAAGTCCTGACAACACAGCACACACCTCCCTCAAACATGCACAAAAGATAACCTGCTTGAAAGCACAGACATAAACTTTAGCAGGTTTCTTGCATGCAGAAATACTGCAGAAATACTGCAGTACAATGCACCGCAGTCTGTCCTGTAAACCTCTTAACACTCTCTCTGCAGGACACTACACCCTTTCAATCCTAAAGCACTCTCTACTTTTCCTTTCTTTACTCCAGGAGCCTTCAGTTTGAAGGCTGGAGGACCCCAAAACCACCACAAAACGCATTTTGGTAGTGACATTTACACTGAGCCAGGGTATAGCGCACGGCGTACATCTTTGCATGGTTTCCTTCATGGACCTTCCTCTGTCCTTTGAGAGGAATGTGGGAGCAGTGGAGCATCTAAGCATCACTAACGGGCTGCAGCTGGAGCAGCAGGAGAGTCCTTTCCTTTTAAAAAATGTTACTGCCTGTACAACATAGTGGGACCTGGGGGCTGCGTTTATCATAGGTTAACCCTGCCAGCTGCAGTGAGAGCTGCCTGGTGAGGGCTGGAGATATTGTGGATGAAATAAGAAATGGCTCCAAACTTTTGCCCCAAACCACAAAACAGACTTGAGATCACTCTCTAAGTTTGAGAAACTTTAAGTGATAGATACCTGCAGGCTATTTTTAGAGCTTAATATCAGACAAGGAGCTGAGAAAAACCACCTCCACCAAGGCGAGAATAATAGTGAATTCTAACAGTTTAGCTGGGATTTTTTATTTTGAAATTTTGATGTGGAGTTCTAGCTTACCTCCCCAAAACTGTATTAGACTAACTAGTCTCTGGCAAAGTAGTTTCTGTATAATCAAGATAAAATGGCTAAAACAAAGGCCAATGAAAGTTCCTAAGATATCCTAGATATCCTTAGTAGAGCTGGACTCACAATCTGATTTTTCATGACAAAATATGGAATTGCTCATTTTCTATCATATTCCATCAATTATGTTAGTGTAAAAGTAAAAAGTCTCAATGGACTCTGATCTTCTGATCAGGTATTTGAAAATTTATGAAGCATTTTGTAAAAGGAATACCCCTATAGAATATTTTGTATCTTGACTATGCACATACATGCACAAACAAGCAGAAATGTAAAATGTAAAATTTTTCCAGTAATTGAGACTATTTCCCTAGAGGAATATATTGAGGACACATTAATTTCTATTTCCCATGGGATTGATTAGGCAAATGTAAATAATGCCAGTTTTTGTTTAAAAGGTTTTCACGCTTTGTTTTGCTCGTAGTACAATATGGATATTAACAAAAAAAAAATAAACCCAGAAAAATTATTAAGCGGCACTCACCATATCCATTTTGGTGGGTTGACTGTAATTTTTTTACAGCAATATACCGAACGCTTTCCCAAACTAAGACAGTCTAAATTCCAGCTCACACACACTGAATGCTAACACTCACTCTCATTTCAGCTGAGAATTAGGGCACAGGGAGGGTTAAAGACCAAAAAAAAAAAAAAAAAAAATCCAGACTCCTGAACAACAAGAAAAACTGAGCTTAATCTGGTTGAAGGCGAGAATAAATTTGTGACTCTTATCACCTTTTACTTGTGGAAGAACTTGCTGAAAAATTCAAAGATTCCTGTTTCAGTAAAATGCAAGTACTTGTCTCCAAAGAAAACACAATCTCAGTTCCACAAGAATGCTGCTCACCTTTTTCAGTAAAAACTTGCCTGCAAGCTGCAGTTCCAGAAAACTGCATTTTTTCATTAGCACTGTGGCCTGGCACCAGAATTCCCCTTAATCCAGGGTGTCTATTCCCCAAAATCCAGAGTGTGGATTTTGGGCAGAGCAAGGACTTGTACTGCGTGGAAGAGCTGTTTCATCTCCCAAGCCCCTCTCCTCCCCTATGTCCCATACTGATAGAGGGACAGGGTATAATAAGCCACAACTTAAATTTCTTTATTGTTGAGGTTGACCTTTATCTTGCAGCCCTAATGAAGCCTTTTGATGCGCTCCTAAGGCACAGAGCCCCCTTTTTAGCATTCTGTTTTCCGTGCCTGCTCTAACCGGTGGGCTCTTGAAGAACGTAAGTTTTCACACAATGCCTCCCTTGGGTGCCAATTGTTCTTTTCTCCCACAGCTGCCCTTGAGTCATGCCGTCCTGGAGCATCCCCAGCCCAGAAGCAGCTTGTCAGTGGGGAATTAGGACAACGTGTCTTTCACATCAATGACGAGAGCACCCGCTTGGCCTCTGCATTGTGATCGCCACTGACAGGAGAAATACGGGAGCAGGCTGGATGGGAAAAGATGAGGTTTGTGTAAGATGAGGAGGTAATTAGCTAAAATACAATGGGGAGGGGGCCACGGGTGGGATAATGTGGAATCAAGCTGCCTCTGGAGCCCTTTGCAGTTCAAACCACTGCTCCTGAAAGCAGCTGCTCTTATAGCAAAGGAGTTTGAAAACCCTCCCCAGAAAGCCAGGCATGTGTTCTCTATTACTGATTTGCATTAGAAAAAAAAAAAAAAAAGAAAAAGATTGGGAGCTACATACCCTGTAGGCGCACTAGGCAAATTGGCCAGCCTAATTATTATTTTTTGGTATGTCTAATTAAATGGACAAAAGGCCTTCCCTTCACTCTCGCTGTCAGCACGAACTCCACTGGAATGTGCTTAATGTCCCCTCATTTGCCCAGGCAGCTGAGCCTTTCCATTTTCCCCTAGGAGATTGGCATTGACAACTGCCCATGGCTTACCCAGTCCTACTCAGACACAGAGCCAGATCTTCAGACAAGGAGGGAAAGGGGAAGAAATTGACCTGGTTCTATTAAAAACCACTGGACAATGCTGAAGGATGTGATGCGTCTTTGTTGCAAGTCAGAAATGTGCCCTGGCCCTTGAATGCAGAACTTGCCAGATCCCATCAGGTACTTTCCCCCTGTATTAACCAAATTCCCCTAAATTTTCTTTATAGAGGTCCTGAAAGGGCAGTATTTGTCTCTGATGGAGATTTCTGGTGTTTTTCCAGCACTCATTTCTCCTGTTCTGCAGTTACACACCACCACAGCCAATCCTTACAGAACCCTTTTCAACCTGTAGTTTCACCAGCCTGTAACACCAACCCTTTAACTACAAGCTACATACCAATTCTCCCAACAGCTTGAGTCACTGGAGAGTTTCAGCCTCACACTGACACAGCCAAAGTCCCTGAAAACCACAGCTTCCAAATGAAATGAAAGAGAATGTGGTGCCTTTTCTCTGTGAGGCATTTTTCTCCTTTTAAGTAGTTGTTGCCGGAGATTTCCACTAATGCCAGCACAAAGATAGTCATCCCACAAATGAAGAAGAGTTTATATTTATGGTGGAAATTGAAAAGTTTTCAGACATCTAAGAGCCACATCATTGCTAAATGACAAAATCTACTCCCACATTTATCAGATACATAAGCACTAGAGGTTTTTACTGAAAAGATGAGGAAAAGGCTCTCTATTTTTTTCCCAAAGAGATAGGGATAGAGAGGAAGAGTACATGTCATTATATATATATGCGTGTGTATATATATATAAATGTACAGACACAAGAAAAAAATAGCAGGATGGTAATTTATCCAGCATAACAGACCATCTCACACTCTCTCAGTGATCTGTGTGTTTGATCTGACAAACAGGCTCCTATTAGAAGAGTACGGTGAAGTATCACCCCATCAGTTCAGGTAAAAAACCTTTTACAGGAAACACCTCATCACTGGTGATCTATTGAACAATCACTTAACAAAGCCTTCCAAATCCACTGTGTAGAATGGAAAAGCAAAATACCAGCTCCTGATTTCAGCTATACCTGTGCAAATCCTGAATAACTCCCAGGGTCTGGGAGAAGTCTTCAGTTTCCACAACAGGTTTATCCAGATAAGCTGATACAGGTGCAGAAAACTCTGCCAGCTCAGAATTTGCTTTTTCCAGAAGCAGAGTTTCTTGACTGCATGCAGAAACAACATGGTTAGAGGAACCATAGAATTTCTGCTTTATCCTAACCAAATTAAACACATCTACAGCTCAGCCTGACACGGGCTTGAAAAAACCCCCATTGCTGTCCACTGCTGTTAAACTTTGTTAAGTCACTGCCTGATGCTTCACTTCTTAACAAGGCAGTTATTTGTTTCTCAGGCAATCGCTGGCACCTGCCTGCCTTTTAAAATCAAATAATAATTGAATATGAGGAAAGTGAGACGAAGTAAAGGAGATTTAATAAAGAGAATCTTTGCTGTGGAGGGAATTTCTTTGGCAGTGATTACGTTACTAATTGATCAGCACATTGCCTGAGAGAAGCCAGAGACAACAATTATATTTAGCACTGTGGCTGAAAGCAATGCAGTCAACTACCTCCTCGGCTTTCGCTGTCCGCTGGCTTCACCTGGATCGGTCTGTTCATCTGCAAGGAAGAACAAAGACAGACATGTAATTAATGGAGGAGTCAGACATTCATATACAGAGGCTTGCTTTGCTTCTTTACTGCGCATCATAATTAGCACCAGCATTTACTCCACAAGGGGGGGAAAAAAAGCAATTAGTAAACAAAGAACTAACCAGTGCAGGCTGCGGCTTGGTCTGAGGCAAATAAATCAGTGTCACTCCTGTTACCCGACAGTGGCTTTGTTGAATCACATTGGGAGAGGGATCTGACTCATTTCACACAGGTCATGAAGTTTTAAATGTAACT
The DNA here is from genome assembly GCF_028018845.1 of Melospiza georgiana. Taxonomy (NCBI): domain Eukaryota; kingdom Metazoa; phylum Chordata; class Aves; order Passeriformes; family Passerellidae; genus Melospiza; species Melospiza georgiana. Next base: position 75,849,166 of record NC_080465.1, read on the forward strand.
TTTAAAATTTCTAATAGTTTCCCCTGGAAACACTGGTGCATGACAGCAAAAATGCTTTGTCAGAACATCAGGACCAGTGAAACTTAAAGTGCAAAAATTTCTTTAGATTGGTGTGATGGGAAAGAAATTGAAAAGCTAATTCCACTTCTACTGTTAGCTCAGTAGGATAGTCATGTGTGACACAGCAGCCTCCATTTCAAACCAGGATTTGGATCTAACTTGTCCACACGCTGCAGGAGTATTGGATACTGAGAATTTTCTGGTGGTAGAGGACCAGATGTTCCTTCTATTGCTTTTTCAGATATCTTTTTCCTTTCTCATATCACTATACGAGTAGGATTAAAAACCTTGCCCACAGTGTTGTGAATAGGTTTCTGTTATTCAAATTATCCCTCTCTCACTCAACAAAATCACTGGGGACCATCACTATCCCCAGAGCTGCTCACTCCCAGGAGAGAGGGCAACAGATGCTCACAATGTTCTTCACTGGCAGTGCCTAACATGATGTGGGAGCCTGAAGAACAGGGATGAGGGTAAACCCCTCCTGTCAATAGCCAGGAATGCAGACTGGATCAGAAACAGCTAAGAATTTAGTCTGAAAGCTCTTCCCTGCCTCATACTTCTTGTCACATAAAGCAATCAATACCCTGTACAGATGGAGTATTCAAAATATCTTTCTATGTGTGACCACCTCTGAGCAGAATAAAAATATCTTTTTGATTTGTCAACCAACAAAGAAAGTACAAGTTCAAACAAGAATCACAAGGAGCACGAGGTCAGAAGGCAATAGGAATCTCCTAACATATGTCTTCCCAGTAAAGTCAGACCACAAATTGGCTGATGAATATCACAGAATGCCTTCAGGGAATTAATCCGTCCCTTATTTGTGGCTAATCATAGTTGGGCAGCAAGGCCATTAGTTTCATTTTTCCTTTTTTTTTTTTTTCCTAATTTCCCCCTTTTTTTTTTGAAAAGCACTTCATAATAAGTTAGATTTATTCTAATTGCTCTGCACACATTTTTAGTAACAACAAGTTATCAAGCTGGCTGACAAGTAGGTTAAGATGATGAAGAGCCTAGCAGATCCTGCTGTATTGTTGTCTCTAGAGGAAAATGTACTTATCCATAAAATGACTACAGTTGGACTCACGCTCTGCAAGAGAAGGATCCATGCCTACAGATGCTACTACTGAGCAGTTCCTGCTCTCCTCTATGCCTGTGCCATCCAACAAAACCCAGACAGCTGAAGTGCTGAAACCAACAAAGAGTCTGGTAATAGCTAAACCTTGCATCAGCCCTTACTTCTGCAAAGTTGCTCACAGAGGTACTACAAGGTGTTAGCAGGGCAGGGGTGATGTACGAAGCAGCAGCAGCAGGACAGGTATCCTGCCACAGGGCTCCTTTATTCCCACATGTGAGCAGCTAGCTGCTGCTCACATTCAATGATCTGACACCACACAGGCGAGGAGAGAACTCAACGCCGTGTAAATGTGTGGAAAGTGTAACTCTGAGCCACTCTCGAACTTGGTGTTTGAGGCATAAACCGTGCATGGTCCTTTGCAGTGCCTGTTCCTCTCTACTGATCATGGAGGTTGTCTTTGCATTTAGACTTAGCTGATGTGAACCCCACCTTGCTTCTCATGTGCAGGACAATGAAGGCAAATTCCCTGGTTGCTTCCCTGAGCTGCTCAGCCTCTGGCTGTTTTTGTTTGCAGCAGGCTGGTGTTGGCCATCCACGTGCCAAAATCTGACTTGGGACCTGGTTACTTTTAACATTTGCCCCCTTATTCCAGATTATGGGCTCCTGATGGGAACCTTATGTCTAATCCACCCCTATGGTCAGAAAAGGGGATTCAGAGGTCCCTGGTGCTCATTCCAAGACAGCCAGAACCTGCATCTCAAGCAGTCAGAGGAATGTCACAGTAACCAGGAAATTGCAGGAGGTGTGCAGGATACAGCATCAAAAGGCAAAGTCTGGAGCCCGAATGGACACAGCCTTGAGATGCAGAACATCCCATAAATCCACCCACATAGGTGCTGATCTGCATTGTGCTAAAGTCCATGAAAATTTCCACTGAACTCAAATAACTTTTGGATCCAGCCTTGAGGAAAACTAGACAGATTTCATCCTTCTTTCTGAGTTGAATGAAGTCAGTTTGCACAAGGCAGAGGACATTATCAGACCCTTTGGCAAAAATGAAAGGATGCAAATATGTGTTTGGACTTTGGTTGTTTTTTTTTTGGTTGGTTTTTTTTTTTTTTTTTGGTTTGTTTTGGTTTGGTTCTTTGTTTTTGTTTTTTTTTCTTTCTGATATTGAGGAGTGAGAAAAAGCAGTCAGTTCTGAAGAAAATTTATAAAAAGAGTGAGGGACTGAGCATCCAACAGAGGAAGAAAAAACTGAGGAAATTAATAAGTAAAAGGCTAGTGTAATTTAATGTACACTATGATTTATACACTTGACAATTTCTTTATAGACCAAAGAGAAAGTGCTGCCTGAACGGAGCCCATAATACAAATTGAGATCATCTTGACATGAAAGACACCAATTATAGGGAGAAACACTGAGAGGAAAATAATTAAGTTTCCTTTCTCCATCTATGGAATTTTTTTTTTTTCATACAGACACTCTGGGAGCAAGGACCTGTCATGGGGACCAGAAAAGGGCTAAGTGTGGAAATAAAATGGCAGAACAATGCAGCTTTCTAACCCTGGGGAAATGCCTTAGTGGGGATAAGGGTATTCAGATATTCAAGTTCCCTGCTTATTCTTCAGCTGGAAGTGGCCATAAGTTAAGTGGAATGAAACTAAAGTTTATATTCCAAAATGAAGCCTTCTGAAGAGTGTTTGGGGAAATAGTGATATGGACATCTTTAATATGTGTCCTGTTTTGGTGGACCCTGAGTGTGTGACAGGAGAAAGAATATTTTCCAGACAGCAAATCTGATTAATACCACCAGGAAATCCACCTGGGATCTGTGGAATTACAGATGTGGCTGTAAGGTGTTATTAAACCCTGTCACTAGAAGGCTTCAAAAGGGATTTGGCTGCATGGGAAAGGACCTAGGGCTGGCTGACCCAACATCTGAACTGGTGGATGGAGTGAGTGCACTGCCAGGCTTTCCTCTAGGATGTGCTGTCCTTTCAGTGGTTCTTCTTTCCTCTGCTCATGGATGCTCTTTGTGCTCTCATCTGAAATATGATCATGCTTCCCTGTTCCATGTCACCCCTGCTGGGGTGCCACTGAGAAAGGAGTAAATTGTTTGACCATTTTTTAGTCCCAAAAACATTCATCTCCTCTTTAAATTCTCTACCATCCTTTAAGACCTGACATAAATTTTTTATTCCCTCCATAATATGGAGATATCTGACTTTATGGTACCAGAATGCTCTATAGTTATAAAACCATTATAAATCAGGACAATGTTTATCCTCATTCATGATTCAGAGTCCCATTTGGCCAAAAATTTACTTTGAAGTGCTTCACTCGACAACAATTTTGTAGCAGAGATGTGCTGAGGACCACTGAGGCACAGGGATTTAGGCAAGAGCCAAATAATTTAATCTGGATTACATATATAGGCACAGTGCTCAGAGAGGTGGTAAGACAGTGTTATGCACAGCGGAGTTTTATGCACAACTGTGTTCCCAGTGTGGAGTCAGGAAAAGCCTGTGGCTCAGGTTCCCCATCTGTACTGGAAGAGGAACCATGGCAGCTGTGAATGGGCCCATTTCAGGAAGAGGTGTTGTGTCCTTTTCCTAAAAATGCCATAAATACTTGTGTTGATGGTGGAGTTAGAACTTCATGTGCATCACACTTCTCATTTTCCTGTGATTCTTTGCAGGTTCATCAACGATGAATACCACCCTTGCCAGCACCTTTGCAAACCTTAGGCAAGGTGATCACACTTTCTACGCTTCGTACCCTTCCTTCATTTTGGCTTGCCCTTTCTTCTTTTTTGCCAAAAAACCAACCCATCCAAATTATGCCAGATGCCACCATCTCACACCAAATTGCCACTGCCCCACCTATGCCCACCCCAATTCTCCCAGCAAGTGGAAACACAACATCATTTTTCATGTCCAATTACAGCCACTGTGGTGCCACTGTTAAAAGACAGCGCAGGTACCCCTGTCAAAAAGGGTTTGAGTTACAAGAAGCGATGAATTATAGCAAGCCCTTTTTCAATTCTCCACAGAAATGAAATGTCAGAGCTTGCTGCTGTATTTTTCTCAGCACCATCAGCTACAGGCCACTGCAGGAATTAGACAGGGGACAGACACTTTTCTGCATCATGATTTTTCTTTTCCTAAGGTTGTCGTTTTTTTCCCCCACCAACCTTTTTCTGCTCCCTCTGGCTTTGATATTAATTTAGAGCAGGTAGAAGGATCACCTAGGAAAGAAGAGTAGGAAGCAGAGACAGCTGATTTCTCACTGTCTCCATCTTTCTTCCTCTCACTGTTCCTACCACCCTTTTCCTTCTTGTCTCACCCACGTTTTCATTGCTCATCAATGTACCTTCTGTTTTTAAGTAGGTCTAAAACTCTACTTGAGAATGGACAAATACAGAGATTAAAAAATACAGAGATTAAAAAAATTCCCTCAAAAATATGGAGCTATTCTGAATATCTTAAAATGTGCTCTGAAACAGGAAAGAAAAGGGAAAAGATGAGGAGATTACTGAAGATTAATTAAATGCCACTAATAGGAAGATCATGACCAAGCAGAAGAGAGGCTGGAGATAATCTGCTGGTTGTGCTTAAGGGTCATGTCACTTCAGGAGACAAAAGGTTATTCTAGAGCTTGTGTGCTTTATAGAACCATGGAAGATTTTCCTGCCGATCATATGAATAATAATAATAATCTTTCCACCATCCTTAGAGGTCTTAAAATAATTGAATACTCGTTGAGGACATATTGGGGCTTTTGGTTTGTATCAAGAACCATGATGAAAGGATTTCTGCTGCCCATATTTCTGGAATTTTCCAGAAATGTAAAAAGAGTAGAGGAGCTGACCTCTGGCAAGGCCTGTTTCCAGCTCTCTCCTGGGCTTCTGGGTGAGTTTGGACACATCATTACATCTGCCTCTTTCTCAACTTTTATTCTACTAATGAAGATAAAGATATCATCATGTAGTATTAAGGTGGTTGATGGAAAAAAAAAAAGTGTCTAAATTCTGCTTTTAAACAAACAAAAAACTAATAAACGAACATCCTGTCATTTCTATGCTTGAATTATGTGGACAGATATAACAGCAAATAACAAACTCTTCATTCTCACTGAGGTTGTGTTGTGTTTGGTATTGTTCAGGGATCAGCCCCCTAAACTGATGATGAAACTCAGCTGTGACCTGGTCATGAAGAATGCCAGCTAGCAGGTCTTAGCAAATGTTTATTGGGCACTCCTGCATCTCTGTAGCTGCTGGTTGGCTTAATGGAAAAAAAAAATCCCCAAAATAATATGGTGTTCTTGATGGTTTTGTGACATAGCTCAGATGTTAATTGGAGCTAGGAATAGTTTAATACCTGCTCAGAAATTTTCAGAAAATACGTTTACTATTTATTTCTTTGGTGAGTTTTCTGTTTCTAATCTCTCCCCAAAATGCTAAGAGGAATTTTATTTTACCATTTCTGCCAACTGAGTCTGCCATGAGACTTTTTTGAGTCTGCCACGTGCACAATAGTAATTTCTCCAAATTCAATACAGCTATTTATGTGAGCAAAGGTATTGGCAGGAACGTGTTTATGGGAGTGGGTCATAATTTTTAAAGCATTGAACAAAATCTGCCCTGATAGAGGGCCCTAAGGAAATGCAAAGTATATCAGTGTCAAAGTTGGAAAAGCCAAGAAAATCACCTACAATTGAATTGTGTATGTGTAATTGCAAAGTTCAAGTAAATCACTCTGTACCTGATTCTGAGTGACATAATTGAATTACAGTGATCTAAACTAGATAGCCATAAGCATGAATCCAAAGCAATCTCCTTTCTCTGAAGAAAAAAAACCAACAAAGTCAGGGCTCAGGTGCTCAGCTCAGGGAAATTTCTCCAAATGCTACAGAATCAGGAAAGTCTCTTCACCACAGGTTAGCTGCACAAGTAGACTCCTATATTTGTCTATTTCAGCTGCAATTCATAAAGCAAAAACCTGTCCCCAAGGTAATAGAGGTAAGTGCTATGTATGCATGGATTGATGTGTAATTACACATTATCCACATTTACTGTGGGCACTCCGAATTGATAAAATGTTGGGTTAACAAAAGAGTAAGGAGAAGAAGTATTTTAGAAAGTTTTTTAAAAATTACCCAAAACCCCCCCAAACTAAATCACGTAGGTTTCCCTTGCTAGTAATGCATTGCCTCTGAAATTATTATCCCAAAACTCATCTTGGTAAAGGAGTCTTATTTCATCCCCACCACCCTCTTCCCCTCCTGTTGAGATGTGTGCCATAGGTATGTACACAAACAGATGACAAGACCTGAAATGGCAATGTGTGAAATATGAAAAAAACCCCACTGAAGGGTCTGACCTTTCCAAATCAGTCAATGCTGTGGTGCCTGCCCCTGAGAATGATTGCTACCGGCCATCCCTGCTCTCTGAGACTATTTCTATATATCATATAGAACATATTATAACCCATCTGTCTAACTATTGATTCATCTTTCTCCTTTTCTCCCGTGTGTAGATGAACCCAGAGGGGCTCCAGTTCAGTTCATGCTCATGTGCACAAGCCTGTGGCTTCAAACACAAAACTTCTTCCTCACTCAACAGTTTGGGCTTGAGTTTGAATAAACTGCTAATCTTGCTAATAGGCAACTACAGACTTTCCAATACAACAAGTCATTTTGTTTGTTCCTGGGGTAGCTGAGCATGTAGTGTTTAATCTTATGGTGTCTCTGGTTTTAAATGAAGTGTGGTAGGGTAAAGGGAGAGCTCAGTCTTCATCCTGTGTTTGAGGACAAAACACAGGATGCTTGGAGTGAAGCCTCATTTTCCAAAATGAGATAATCAGAACTGCCTTTTAAGCTTTTATTTTTGTTTTTTGTTTGTTTGGTTTGCTTTGGTTGGTTCTTTTTAGTGTTTCCATCTTATAAATATTGTTTCATGTACAAATCTGCATGTGAAACAGACAGCAGGAGATTTCCTTAAAGCTTTGGGCAGTGACACTGTAAAAATGGTGTTTGGTAGCTCTATTTTCCCTCCCTAGACTGTGCTGCCACGTGGTACCTTGGTGGCTAAGGACAGAAGATGATGCTCTGATCACCCAGATGTGTGATTTTTGCACTCATGGATCTTACTTGGCTCCTGCCCTTGACCTTTCTTTCCAGGAAAAGACGGGTGTCTTGTGGACAGTGACTTCTGAAAAGGTGTCTGTAGCCCCAGACCCCTTACATGAGTGAGAAATCCCTGAGCATTTAGTGAGCACACTTAAGCATGTCGAGTCCCAGGACTGGCCCTCTGGCCAAGCTAAGCTACATAAAAGGGTCTATTTCTATGTGCATCCTTAAAGCAGAGGAATTACTCTTGAGTGAACATGCTGTTCATTAAATCTCGTTTTCTGCTGATATGATGAGCAACTACAATGTGAAATTCTGTTCATAAGCACATCAAATTCTAATATAAAACTAAGTCAGTCTTTTGCTGTCCTTTCCTCTCTTCTTCCCTAGTATAGTAGGAAAAATTTTTTCCATAATCTTATCTTTCTTCTAATTTCCTTCTCAAGTTTATTTCAAGATAATTTGCTTCCAATTTTAAAATATGCCCAAACACCTTCTATCAAAAATCGTTCTTCTCTATCCCTAACTTTTTCTATTAGCCAGCTTAGCATGTATTGAGTAAAAAGAGACCTCATTCTCTTTCACTTTGATCCCAAACTCCTTCAAGGCAGAGTAACAGTGTAGTCATGGAATGATGGAATAATTAATGCTGGAAAAGATCTCTAGGATCACCAAATCCAATTGTTAATACAACACTGACATGTCCAGCGCTAAACCATGCCCCTCAAATGTCCATCTGTGAGCTTTTTGAACACTTCCAGGGTTGATGGCTCCATCACTTCCCTTGGCAGTCTGCCCCAATGATTACCACCCTTTTGGTAAAGAAATATTTCCTAATATCCAAATGCAACCTGCCCTAGCAGGTCTACAACTTAGACCGGTTCCCCTTGTTATCTGAGAGAACAACCTCCACCTGGCAATGACCCCTTTCCAAGTAATTTTAGAGTGACAAGGTCTCCCCTGAGCCTCCTTTCTCTCAGGCTGAGCTCTCCATTTCCCCCAGCAAGTGAAGGCAGTCCAAATGGACACTACAAAGACAGCCTCATCCTAACAAGCACAGACCCTCACCCTGCAGATGGCTAATGCATGTATGAGGCATCACAGCCTTTAAATGAGCAATGAGAACATGAGCTGAGGGTCCTGGATCAGTTTTGCAGTGCTCAGATAAGGTGTTTTTGGTGGTGGATCTCTCTCTGTCTGCACTTCCCAGCTGAAGGCCTCCCCTCAGACCTCACATCCCAGTGGTCCCACAGGTGCTCCTGGTGCTATTTTGCTGCTGTCTGTTGGGCAGGTGGGGTGTTGTCTGCATGTGGGGCACACCATGGTCACACAGAGCCCTGGGGACTCCTCAGCACGGACGTGAGCAGGGATCAGCAGTCAGATCACAGAGACAGTTGTGTCCCTGAAGGCATTGTGGACATAACCCTTGCTCCCTCATGAGGAGATGAACATCTGCTCTTGTCTCTACCTTGCCCTGGGCCCATGGCCTCTGGCTATTGGAACTTTCCTGCTGTGCTCTTCCCTCTCTGAGCTTTATCTCTTCTTCTGAAGCAAGACCCAAACGTTGCCTTTGCCACTAATGGTTGCTTGGCTTGACTCTGCAGACTTTAGGCAAGGCCAAGCTCCATTGACTTCAGTGCTTTGAGTGCAAAAAGACCTTGGCCACCGTCCATCCAAGAAGATTAGACCTTCTGTGCTTGTAGCTTTGTGTGCCTGGCCACAAAGATAAGAACCACAGCCAGCCCCTTTGCCTATGGAGAAATGATTTCCACGGCATTGCCATTCAACAAACAACTGAGTAAGCTGGGTAAATTAACTAGCTGCTTTCACCCACTGCCAGTGCCATGAAATACAGGCTCTCTCACTGATCTAAATGTGCAGGTAGCTTCAGAGCATGACTTTAAACACAGCCTCCCCAAGAACTGAAAGAGGCTCTCACCAGGTTAAGATTGCAAGCAGGGTTTTCCTTGGTACTGGGCTAGAAAGTGTTCTTCCCCCATCCCTGGTTGGTCCTGCTTCCAAGGTCAGTGTGTTCACTCTCTTCCTCCTACACTAATTTCCCATTTTTAAAAGCTTAAAGTCACCTGCTTGCTGTAGCATAACAGAGAGCAGACCATCACCTCAGTTCTGAGCAACAGGAGGCCCAGACCCAAACCTATTCTAGGCAGAATGCTCTGACATTTCTGCACCACAAGAATTTCCTTCTAAACATGTATCCCTATCCTCTGCAGGTGTTACAGTTGTACTCTCTTTTCAGTTCTATTAACAAACAAATAAAATTTAGTCTTTTTTTTTAGACAGCCTGAAACAAGTTCCATCTGAACAGAAGGGCCCCCAGCAGCCATGCCACCTTATCCACTGACTTGTCTAAACTGGTTTGAAGCCACATCTCAAATCAGATGTGTGAACACTTTGTTCGGATGATAAGCCCCTTTAGCTGTGCACTGGATCAGGGCTCCTGAGCTGGCAAAAGGAAAATAAAAAATAATTTTACAAAAAAATAAAACAAGGAAACACTCAGAGGAAGAATAAGATTATCTTAGTTTTGATAGTGCCCCTTTAGAGACAATCTTCTGTGAAGGGACTTAGAGTATTAACTTTTTCTTCTGCCCTCCTTCACAGCTAGGAAATACATACAGGGTATGATTTTAAGCCCATTCAAATGCTCAAGTTAATTCTCAGTTTATAACAGTAAATGAATAAGCACAAGCTGGAATCTTGCAAATTTTAGTAGAGCCTTCAAAAAGGGGAAAACCAAAATCCATAGATTCCCAAATATTTCCTGAATTGGGAAAAGGATGGAAGGCTTGAAAAAACCCGAACACTGAAACAAAACCCCACAATCATGCCAGATTTCAGACCCTCAGTGCAATTCTCTGCACCAGTTTCAGCCTGTACCAGGCCCTCCAGTGCAAAAGGAGCTGCCTCTCACTCCCATCTATGTATACCTGGTATCATCTGGTCCTATGTTTTGACAATTATCTGTAACATAATTACCAGACTGATGAGTCTTGCTGATTAATTATGCCATCCTTCAAAGTTGATCTGGGTACTTAAAATAAACAAACACCCTGGTTGGGTAACAAAGGTGATTTTCTCTCTCTGTTCCAGGCAACAAAGGCTAGCAAGCTCATTCTGCTGTGTAGGGATGTGGTCAGAGACTCCCAGAGATTGGTTTCTGATCTGTCACTCATGTGGAGCTGCTTCTCTTCTGGTCCCTGATTGCACCCTGACTTCTACCCCTCCTGAATGATAAATATTTCCCCTCTGCTGAGAGCTATCCAACAAAATTGGTGTCTGATACTAATGCATCACTGATGCTTTCCTCCTCTAATTATGCCTAAATATTGCCTTTCTTTCTTTTCTGCCTTGAACAGCCACATTTTTTTTCTTTTTCTTTTTTTTTTTTTTTTTTTTTTTTTTTTGCATCAACATGTACCAAAGCATTAAACAAGACATTCCATTAATTTCTTCATCATCATAACTTAAGCCTGGGACATACCCTTTAAATATTCATTCAGCTATGAAAACTGGGCATTAAAATTTTAATAATGTCAAGCTCATTTGAACTGAGCTCCTGGGGGACTATTACGATACAATTAGAATAAATATGATGATTGATTTGGTGTAAAGGTTCACCTGTCCACATGTGTTAGTGGCTGGAAGCAGCGTGCCACCTCTGGCATCACAGCCAACAGCTCCAAGTTATTTAAAGTTATTTACTACCTTCCCCATCACCCCCAGTCCCACTTGCTCACAAGCCTGACCCCCTCACTTGCTCTCACAGATTTTTGAATTGGATTAAGTTGGAAGAAGCAAAGCAGAGGGGCTTTACCAAGAGCTGCATCCAGCAGCACTCTCCTCCATCCTTCCCCTTCCTGGGCTGTGGATGAAGAGGGAGAATTGTTCAGAGACACAGAAAATTTCAGCTGTGAACTTTCTGGAGTATGTGGCCATTAACTTTTTGCTAAGTGTGTGTCTGAGCTCCGGGGCCCTGCTGCTCCTGGGTAGGAGGGTGGCAAGCCCAAGCAACACTGACATGCCTGAACCAGCCTGGAGGAGAACAAGGCTTGTGTTTCCTAGCAGGATCCATCCTGATTTCTGGAGATGTGATGCTGACTGCAAAAAAAAAAAAAAAAAAAAAAAAAAAAAAAAAAGCAAAGGGGGAAACCGAGCAAGAAATCACACTACTTAAGGAGCCGTCTGTTTCAAACGCGGGATGTTCTCAAATGCACAGAGAGATAATTAAAAGATTTAGGTCCACTGGGTGCTGAGCATATTTGAAAATTTGGGCCAGATTGTACTTTCTCTCTCTGCAGTGTGAATTGGGTGCTACATGGTGTAAATATGAAAGGAGATAAAATGGAGCCATCACCACTGAGAACAATTGTTGGGCTTTTTTTTTTTTAAATCATCTACTTTAAATAAACTATTCATTAATTCTTTGAATAAGGGTAAATTGCAAACCTCTCTGCATTTAAAGGTAACCCTTATCTAGCCCTGCTTACAAGCACTGCCAGAGATTCTAGCTTTTGGGGCTTTACCATCAGTCTCCTGACATATGGTGCTTTCCTTAAATCCTAAACTTCTGGACCTGAGTAACTTTTTAATGAGAATTTTAATTCCTGAATGAAAGAAAATTCTTAATGCTTAAAATATCACTCAAAGAAAACAAAAATGTGAAAATAAATTTTCTTTATTTATACTATTTTATCCTACAGGATTGCTTGAGATAATTTATGCCTGATGCATTTTTATTGTTGGCAATGCTAATTATTAGAAACATTATTTGATTTTCACTGTTTTCAGCTTTTTTTTTTTTTCTCCCAATATTCTGTTAAAAGAATGTACTGCTCCTAAATCTGTCACTTTCTTTCTCAAATTCAAATCAAGTCCTGCTGCTTTTCCAATTTATTGTCTCTATTTCCATATGATTTATTTTTAATATTAACTTTTAGTAATACTTTGGTGTTATTTACCTTTACACTCCTACCTCTACTCCTTCCAAAATATAAAAGATTTTTAAAAAATTAACTCAACCCATTACACATTACAGCATGGAGACAAGAAAGGGAGAAAATGGTCACCTGGGGTTGCTTTGCTCTGAAAGAAAGCAGCAGTTTGGTGAACCTTCTTACAGTGAATGCAGACCGTGGAAAGATACAGCCTTTTGTGCTTTTCCCAAGTCTATTACCTATCATCTCCTTCCCCACTAAGTTTCCTCCATGGAAAAAGGGGTTAGACAGTAATCTTTACCATTGTGAGCCTTAATTAGATATTATTCCTACAAAATTGTAAAGTTTTAAGATGCTCTATGAGCTCTCACTGATATTATAACGTGCCATACCTGCATAACGTCTACCACTGCAATATTACCCCTTGGTTGTTCAAGACTACAGAACTGATGCTTCTAATTGAGTTAATGGCTTCATAGGTTGGTAATTTAATAAAACAGACTGCTTAAACCAGCAAGGTTTTGATTAAATGGGGTGTGTGCAAAGGGGAATTTATATTTGTTAGAAGCTCTGCGAATCCAAGGTATCAAGGCACGGATAATGCTGGTGTAGTACCTTACACAGAGAGGAAGGAAGGACAGAGCTGAAAACCATGGAATCAGGGAAAATCTTGAGTTATAAGGGCCCATAATGATGATTGTAGTGTACCTAACACTTGCCTATGTGACTTGGACAATGACAGGCTTAGTGTTCTTTTGAGTCTGTTCCAGTGACCAGACACCCACTCAGTGAAGAATCTCTTCCCAATGTTTAGGCTGAACGTCCCCAGACACAGCTTTATTCCATGAGGGATCTAGGAGGTCAGCGCCCCCATCTCTGCCCCCCTTGAAAGGGCTGTGTCTGGTTCACACCCTGCTGCAGCCAGGTGTTCTGGGCTGCTCTCGGGGGTGTGCAGGGGTGTGTGATGGTGTGCACGTACAGATAAGGCACTGTGCTGCTGCCACTGCTCGCTGTGACGAGCACATCCGCTTTAGGATATCATGCGCCTTGCCTGACTTCAGGGAGAAATAGAGATTTTCCTTTCTACCTGGCCATGCCCCCTAGCTTAGCCCTAGTTCTAGAGGAAAAAATTGGAAAATTCTGGGGAGATCCTGTTTGCTGAATGGGAAAACTTAGCTTGTGCTGAAACCACAGGTACGTCTTGAAAACCTTTTCTGAAGCAAGCTCCCGGCCGTGCCCATGCAGAGGAACGGGCTGCTTGGAGACCTCCAGAGGGAGCTCTTGGCTGCCTAAATTTAAACAACTAAATTATGCAAACCCAATTTCCTAGATGGAGAAATTAAGGATTTACTCCGGGAAGCCTGCTTCATTAGGTACTTAAAATGTACTCAAAAGTTAGTTACTTCAGTACACAGACTGGATCGCACCTCTGACTCCAGTGATTGCCTGTCTGCAGTGATTTTGGACTGTGGGAGCAGCTCCAGGAGCTTCCACTGCCTGCTGGAGTGAGTGGGAGAACACTGCCCTGATCTTGGAAAAGCAAGGCAAAGAATCCCTGCATCGTGACACTTTTCTGTGCTGAAAATGCCAATTCATAGCTGCTTCCTCACCGCAGGTCAGCGCCATTGAGAGTTAAAATTTTATTCTTGTATCCTCTCTCAAGAGCTCCCAGTCAGGCAAATCTGAAACCAAAGCAATCCTTCCTTTCATCCCTCTGACCCTGAGAAAACAAAGAAAGCCAGGCACAGTGTCACGGCTATTTTGTGTATAAAGAACAGCACCCACAAAGCTAATGAAAAGCTTTTATGGCTGTTTGGAGAGCACTGATAGATAATCAGGAACAGGTCCAAGCTGCAGAGTTTCACCTGTCAAAAGCTGGGCAGGAACCTCCCAAAATAAGGGTCAGGCACAAAATTCAGATGCTGACACAAACGTGGACATGTTAGGAGGGCATATGGCAACTGTGCAAGTGTCTGGGGTTGTAACACTTGGTTCAGAAATCTGGCTCAGCTAAACAGGCACTTGCTCACATCTCCATCTGAGCCAGCCAAGCTCACCAGCTCAGATACCTGCACTTCCACAGGCTTCCATTCAGGCACAGGAGGGTGCTGGGGTCCCTTTAGGGTGGGTGGGGGGTAAAGCCTGACCTTGTGGATCCAGAGGGGCCCCTGAGGCCAGCCATGAACCCTGAGTATGCTTTCCAGAAGGGCGACCAACACTTTGTGACTCCAAAGGACCTGATGTCAGCACTTTGGAGGGGAGCAGCTGGCTCAGCAGAAGGAAAAAAATAACAGGAAATTGGGAAGTCTGACATCAAAAGTGGATGTTTTTCCTTTTCCCTAAATGTTGTGCCCTGGTTTGGTGGTGGGTTAATGGTCCTGGTAGTTAGTCTCTAGACTGTCTTATGGTGGAGGTCAAAACTGCTTAATGAAAATTGTCCTCTTCAGCCTTAAAATCTGTGAACTCTGCTGAAGTTCATGAAAGCTTTGTGCTCTCATGGAGCCTCAAGTAAAGACTCAGCACAGTCTGCTTTTGGCTGAAGATATTGTGCTTGTTCCCCACAAGAATCTTATTTGGAGGATCGTCAGAGATGTTTTGATTAACATTAATTTAATGCCAGGCCAAAATGCCCCTGTGACAAGCTCCATTGAGCCAGTGCTGAACAGACGAAATTCAAAATTCAGCTCCTTCACGTGAGATGGTGTGCGTGTGTGTGTGTGTGTATGTGTGTGTGCGTGCACTTTAACTAAATCATTTATGGTCAATAATGCCAGGTTATTATAGGTCAATAACTTTCCATTATTCACTAGCCTTGCTGTGCTCCCACTGTCAGCCAGCACAACGGCATGTTGGCTCTTGTGAAGCAAAAAGCTCCTGATGGGAGCTTTGGAAAAGCAAGCACGAACACAGCTTGAGCAGAGAAAAAGAAAACGGGGGAGGGAGAGAGTGTGAAAAGTTCTAGTTGCTCTCAGGAGTGTCTTGGGGAATGCGTGTGTGACATACTCTCTATTTCTCATACGTGCATGCACACTCAGCCCCTAAATTCATTATTCCTGTGCTCCCAGCTGGTCAGATGTGAGGCAGCCCAGATCCCAAGGCTGCATGACCACAGAGCTGGTCCTAAGCAAACATTATCTCTCATTAAGGTCTACAAGCTCGGGCTTAATGCCACAGTAGCCTGCGGGTTGTCTGAGCTGTGTGTGTGGACAGTTCACACTCACAGCTGCCTGCTTTGTACTGGATACCCTGGAGAGGAAGAGTACCATGTTGTTTTTCAAGTCAGGGTGCAAATGTCAGCAAAGAAACAAAAATGAAGAAATCAAAAATTGCAGGACAACACGAAAATTATATTTGCCCCTGTCTCTGGTGCACTGGTAGTGATGCTCTCATGAGAAGGGTGGTCGGGAGCCTGGAAATGCAGGCATGTGTAAATAATAGTCTGTCTCCGTGGAAACTGCAGGAGGCAAAAGCCAGCCCTGTGGTTTGGCAGAGACTCCTTGGTGCTCCTGCCGAGGGTCTGAGTGTGCTTCTCCCAAACAAACATTTTGAGATGACAACTGGGACTCATCCCTTGTAAAGGACAACCAGTGGAAAATGAACTTCTGTGTGGGAAGTTGAAGTGGTCAGTAACTAAAAGCCTGTGAGAGGAGACAAGGTAATGCTGATTTTTCTAAGAACAGGCTACCTAAGATTTTTCCCCTAAAAGACTTTTTGGCTCTTTGCTGGGCAGTGTATTGACCCTAATTCCAGCTAGCACTGAGATGGTGCTGCCTTCGTGAGACATCTTGTCACCGATCACCCTGCGCATGCGAGAGACGCAGCCTGGGGGAAGAATGTCAGCTTTTCCTGATGTTCCAGGTAGAGGCCACTGCTGGAGATAACGTCCCTGGCAGCCTTGGCTTCTCAAACTCCCACCTCTGCACAGCTGCCATGGGCAAGAAGGAGTTAACAGGAGCTCTGAAGAGCTGGTCCATTTTGAATGTGAATAATGGGAATACTCTCCTTCAATCGGTATTCAGCACAGGGATGTACAGAGGTATAAAGTTAATCACTAGCTGGGCCACCCCTATTTCCAGAAAAAGAACTTTAATGCCTTCTTTATCCAATGAAGTACCATTGTTATACCTGCATATTATGAAGGGTTTATTAAACCGGTGATAATCTATTCAAGATAAAGTGATCTGTATGGCCAACTGAGCACAGATCAGACAGAATGATGGGAGGTTATTGTTAAAATATGCAAATTCACATCCTATTGAAATGCAAACCCTCCAGATAAGATTTTTTAATAAATCTGGTCTTTTTTCACTGCATGAAGGTAACCTAATGTTTATTGACTTCAAGACCATATAATGGAACGTAATATCTATTAGTCAGATCCTTGCCTCTCTTTCGATTACTGGAGGTACATGTTCTGGCTCCCGAAGAATTTTTGTTTTATAGTTTGGTACAAAAGAAAAGAGATTAAAACCCCCAAAATTAATTAACTTCTTTTTTACACAAAGCCCCCCTTCCTCCTCAAATGCTGTCATTAGTTACTCAAGGAAAAGGAAGCAGTATCCATCAGCTGAGAAACTGTCCACTATTTTTAGCATTAGGAAAAGCAACCAAAAGGAGAAATGCTATTTGGGAACACCTCTGTACAGCATAAAACATAAATTAAAACTTTTGGATGCCCTCCCTGGGTTTTACTGTTACCACATTAGAGAAATTTGGGTGAAGCTTCATTTCAGTCTTCTGTAAAATAGGACTACGAAACAGTTTGACCTGAATTCTGTATATGTGTATAAGACTTAGTTAAGACATATATTCAGCCTGTATTTATGATTTGAGGTGTGGGGTAAGAGGAGGGGCAGGTGGTTACAAAATCAGACACAGTTTCAGATACCAAAGTGACAGATGAAATAAAGGCTTTTATTTTAGTGAAATGCCAATGCTGGGATAGCAAAAGTTGAGAACCCATTTCTGCTTAAAGGTCACTTCTCCTCAAACCCTGTAAAATTTACATGATGATGTAGATTGATCTGAGATTTGGTGTGTCTGGTGGGAGGTTTGTTTCTGATTCCAAAATGAAGGTCAACAAAGTAAAACTATCCTGAAATAGGACCTTCCTAGCTCCTTGGAAAAGTTCTGCCCATCTCAAAGAGACTTTTTTCATGATGCTGTTAGGCTCTGCCAGGTTTTTGTGGTCAAATCAGGACTGTGATTGTGTCTAAAATGGTCTCACACACTCAACATTTTATTCCAGCTGGTTCTTGGTGGGCACTGGGTGGAAGCAGTGAGACAGGCAGGGCTGGGCAGGATTTCACCGTGGGGATGGGGCAGCTTAGCTGTGGGCACTGATAGGAGGAGCCCAATAGCCAACAGAAAATGTGTCAGTCAGGGTGTGTAAAAAACTGCCTGCACTTGGTTATTTGAAGCATCTACCTGACCTTCTGTGTTCTGCCCACACAGGGCTGTACAACACCACAGGGATTGGCTTTTCAAGTACCGCCAGAAACCTTTACAGGTCTGGTCCTCTCTCCCACTGCAGACCTCTGGCTTGCATCTCAGCTGAAGAGCAACCCAAGCTAAACCTTTCTGGACACTTTGCCTATGAGGCTGATGGGGATGGGCTTAAAATGAGCTGCCTGCTTGAAACTGCAGTGGGAACAGCAGTTTCCATCCCCAGTCTGCACTGCTGCCAAAACACAGACTCTCAACCCAGGCACCCTTCTCATCAGTCACTTCATTGGGTATACCACCAGTTACAAATTAGCACTTAATCAAGATAAATCCCATAGGAAGGATACGGATAATATGCAATGCATTAAGCCTGCAAATTAAGATGGTCTGATTTAGCCCTGGCTTTAAAATTCCCAAGCTTGCATTAGGACTAATGATGAATGGATGCACGTCCCTGGTTGGACAGGAGCTCTGTCAGGACAAGGCTGCCCAGCAGCGACAAAGCCAGTGCTGAACAAGTGCTCTGCTTAATGTTCATTAGGCCTTCCACACTGTCCCTGCTTGGGAATGTGCTTTCCCTTGTCGTGGATGGGTGTAATAGTGACATTTCTCCAGGATCTATTGACTTATTGGTCCTGGAGTTCATAAATAAAACCTAAGTGGCTGCTGGCATAATTTGCACACTGATCAGAGAGGGGAAACTGAGGCACACAGAATCATATTTGGAAAGGCTGACCTGCACTGCTTTCCATTCACTTGCTCTAAGCAGGATCCTGCACGTCACATTGCTCAGGCAGTCTCAATCAGGCTCGGGAGTCTCCTGTTCTTTCACTAACTAGCTGCAGGGATAGAGGTGGCATTTCAGCTCTGAAAGTGTGGCCCAAGGTAGTTAAAGCTCAGTGGCCTGAATTCTCCTAGCAGATTAGTGGAGTAGCACAGCAAGGAAACTCTTTCCCATTCCATCTTGTGGGCTGCAGCATGGGTGATGCAGCAGGACTGCACCTGCAGGTATGAATGCAGCAATAGCTAATGAGTGTCTTGCTCTGAGGTGCAGCACATTTTGCAAATGGAAAGTTGAAGTCTGCCTCCATCCCTCTGTGACTGGGAACTCTGGTTATCCTCTCTTCCTGCCTCAGCTCCTGCAGGACCTGGAACAAGCCTGTTATCAGGCCTCACATCTACTATATATAGTCCAGAAATTAATCTCTGCGTGAGATCAGAGAAGAAAAACCCTTATAAGCTTGTTCACCCATCAAGGTCAGGGTCCACATGGGCTGGAGTACACCAAAGTGTGAGTCCTGCAAAATGCAGGGGAGCTGCTATTTTAAAGGAGGATGTCTGTGATGCTGGCTTCAAGAGGAACCAGTTTTAAGATTCACAGCTGGGGAGCAGGAAATGGCTGTGGTCTTTCAAGGGTTAAAGGGCTTTGTTCTGGCTGCAGGAGTAATTTAGGGAAGGAAAATCCTTTAAAAAAACAAGCATGGCAACATCTGTGGTTTTAAAGGTACTTTTCTCCAGATTTGAACTAGTGTTCAAACTTGTCACAATAGGGTATTTTTCCTGGATGTCATACTGCACTTATTACTGGGAATGACTACCTTCTACAGTGTGTCTCTACTTTATGGCTTTTTAAGATATGGATGCTGTCATCATATTCCCTAGAGATGTGTTCTGGTTCATGGAGAGGCTGTTTTATATAATCTCCTGTGAAAAATTAAAACAACAGCAGCAGGCACAACAATAATGCAACACACTACCTCCTGAGAAAAACTGTGGAGTGGTGGCACAGGCAACAAACTCTCCTCACCTACTGCAAAGTAGCAGGCTTAATTCACGTGGTCAAACTTTGCTTTCCACAGGAAGATTACACCACATTAATTCCCAAGAGAGCCACGCTCTCACTCTATCCTGGGAAGAGCCTTCACCAAAGCTGCCATTTCTCCACTGTCCTCATACCTTGCAGCATCTCCTCTCTCTCCTGTATTGACATCCCCCCCGGTGTCTTTCCATGCAGCAGCTCAGACCAGGCACCACAAGTGGAGCTCTGCCAGCCAGTGCAGCTCCTGAGCTGTTCTTTTTTCCTGGGCTAGAAAATGTCAAATCTCACATTTTATGCCTCTCTCTGCTCTTGGCAGAGGAAACGCCAAAACAAAAAGTCAAAACAAAACACAGAAGTGATGGCAGGAGAGAAACTTGGGGAGAAGGCCCAATATTAATTAAGAAAATGCTGCTAGGGAGTGAAAGGGATTACACTGGGGTAGCTCACTCTGTGATCCAGGGTGCCAGTTTTCCCCAGTCTAAGGCAAAATAAGAGAAGCTGTGTCCAGTCGGAGATGCGCAGTAATTTGCCAGGTATTGTCAAGGCCAGAGGTTATCTTACCAGAGTGACTTTTTCATTTCCAAACATCACTTTAAGCCACTTATCAATAACAAGAAGGTTGGTGTGAAGCTTATGCAAGAGTAGAAAGGTGTATTTTTTATTTTTCTTTGCCTTTCTTTTATTTACTTAGCCTCCAAGATAGGAAGTCACCAGCTGTGGATCCAGGTCTGCAGGAGAAAGAGGGCTTTGTGATGAGTGAGCAGGATTAAGGTGGCCTCTTGTTAATTTTGATAATGCTGAAGATAGAGCTGAAGGAACAGGATATGTCTGTGCCCTGGGGGTGTGTGCCCTGTGTTTGTGTGTCTTTCTCCAGCTTGCTGGCCAGAGAAAAAGAGGCCAAGAAGCAAAGGTCTGAGTGGGTGCTTGCTCTGGACTGTAAGGTGCTTCTGGTCGTATTTCAAACCCAGATTAACCCTATGGATTTGAAAGTTTGACCATGAGCATATGAGTTAAATCCTGAAGGGAAACTGTTCAAGCCATACAAACATTGAAACGCCAGGCTGCTGAGGAAGGGCAAGGGAAATTATGTAAAATGAAAGCTAAGAAACAAAGACCTGCAGTATAAAGGAACTGAAAGAGAAAGGTTGAAAAATTCTCATAAAAAAAGAAGTATAACAAGTGCTGTCATGGATGATTATAAGGGTTTGAACCTGTCACCCACAGCAACAAGAGCACTGGCCTTTCTCACTTGACCTGAGGAGATAATGCTGTTAGCTGAGGTTAGAGAGGGCAGGTGATGTGTCACTGTTCAAATACAAAGCAAAGATGTCCTTTCACTCCAGATAATTAAACCAAAACATAAGCAAACAAGGCCTGAAGTTCTGGAATTGGCTGGCAAAGACCCCCAAATCCCTTAGGAAATGCTGCTAGACCTTCTCATCTTGACTCTCATCAGATTGTTGTCTGAACATATCCTCCAGCATCCACCCATCCTTAAGAAATGCTATTATCTTGAGGATATTCCATTCCCTGGTGTCTGTTTAAAAAATACCAGTCTAGACACAACCAAAGTACACCCACAACGACATCCCAAAATGTCCTGTGGTACTTTACAGTACACTGAATTCATAAGAAATTTGCGCATGGTATTGCTGAAATGCAGCCATTTATAGAAGATAACACAGCAAGAACTGTGTGAGAAGGTAAATTTCCTTTTCAGAAGACAGGACTGAGTTGTTTATAACATTTACTTTACCTATTTTCTGTGCTTTCTGTGAACAGTGAAATGGGTCTCTATAGCAATGAGTATTCAAGAAAACCCCAAATTTCCAAGAATATATTCAAATACTAAAGGAAGATGAGTACTCCATTTTCTCACAGATATGTTTTTGCTTATTGAATTGGGAAAATGAAACACATTCACCCTACGATTTTGCTGATCAATCATAACTCACCAAAACAGCCTGGAGAGTGAATATGCATAGATAACAATTCAAATATGCGAAAAGAGAGAGAAAATGCGACGTACAGTTAAGAATAATTACAAAGAATAATTGAATTAACAATTAGCCACTCATTAATATAAATTCTTTGAGATGAGGAAATAGACTGACCAGTTATGAATATATTTAGCCCAGAAATTAGGACGAGAATTATCGCTCATCAACAATAAGCAGTCCTAGCCTAGCTGGAAAAGTGAGGAGCAAGATACAAGATCATGTTCAAGATGAACCTTGACAAGTTCATGCAGTGGTAAAGGATCAAAGTTGCTGATCCGGGAAGGTTTTTCACTACTATGTGTTTCTGTCGTTTTTATATTACTTTTTATTTTATGCCTATGCTTTAAAATCAAGGGTGGCTCTTGCAACACTGTTGTCAGGGCTGAGGATTGGCTTAGAAATAGCTCAGATTCTGAATTCTTCTTCATTTGAAAGTGAATGTTTTTCAAGCTTTCAAATATGGGTTGATAGAAACATAAGTAACATTTAATTATTATTAAGGTGAATCAGTACCAATTCACATGCCTCCAAAGGCAGGGGGTTTAGGAAACCGATTAGCAAATGTTGTTTTTGTTTTTTTAATGATAAAAATATTGTGAGAACTGGCAGAATGGCTCAGGAGTTTCAGTTTTCAAAACCAGTTTCCAAAAACCTGAACAAAGATGTTTTGATTATCTCTTCATCTGTTCACGATACTTAGTTTTCTCATTTGAAAGTCAAATAAGCCAATGTCATTTGAAATGAGAGACGCTGCCTGACGCATATGAATAGGAGTCAAGGATTTCTGCTCACAGTGGTTCAGAAAACTGCCAATTTGTGAGCAGCAAAAGTAGTCACCACCCTCTTGACAAAGCCACTGAGTCTGAATCAGGGACCTCTGGAGCAGCGGGCTCCAGATCTGCAGCTTGTCTTGAAAGGCTGGTGGATGCCAGCTGGAAGCTTTAAAAACTCACATCTCCTCAGAAGTGGAAAGGATGGGGCTCACAACACACTGGTTTCTCTGATGTTTTTAATTTTGTGCATATATTTTGGGAAGGGACGGGGAGGAGGCCTAGGATGGGAAAGATTCAACAGAAAACCTAAAACGTGCAAACTGTTTTTTCCAGTTTCTGGCAAACACTTAGATTATTAATATTATCCATGGAGAATGATAACATTAGTAAATGCAAAGCCATTATCCTTTTAGTTAAAAGCTGATTTTCTTTCTTGAACTCACCTCCTCTGGTATTTCATCAACACCCAGAAAACTTCAGCTTAAATAAAACAGCAACAATAAAAGCATGGATTTCATAGAATTTATTGAGTATGAAAAGCTATATTTCATACCCATATATACCCAATTTCAGTCAACACTTTTTCCAGTGATAATGCTGTGTTTATATCTCAATTCCAGTGTTGTCTTTTATACTTCTGTTTCTCTACAACGAGTATCTCAATCACCTTCCCCTTTCTCCAGTATTCAATTAATCACAAACTTTTTCAAAGATGAGGAACAGAGAGGCAACCTTGAACCCTGAATATTTACTGTGGTGTCTGGATATCAGTTTTGAAGTGTGGGGATTACATCAAATGTTGTAACATTTAAAATCCAGGGGTAGGGATTTGTGGTGGAGAAATAACCTAATAATCAATACAGCACAAAAAAATATAGCTGGATTGAGAGATAATTCCTAGACTAAGAATTCATAACACCTTAAAAAATAGGGAAAAAGAAAAAGAGGGCGATGTTAAAAAGGAAAAAAAGAAATACCACTGAAAGGTGTAACAGAACTGCCCCCAAGCCGAAGGCTGCTTTAAGACTTCTCTGTAGGCATGATTATTCCTGGCTGGGAGAAAAGCCCCATTAAAAAGCTTTTCTGCTTCCTCTCCTGGCTATGGGATACCATCCTGAAGAGAAATCATTGACAAGCCTGTCTTTTTTCTGAAAGGGTTAGTCAAACAAATTGTCTCTCTCTCCAGAGCTCCTCTCCCTGCTTCTGCCCTTTTGTCTTTCTCTTTTCTTGTTATAGTTAGAAGTGAACATTTTGGCACGTTAATTAAAAATAGTAATAGTTGCAACAGAGGAAAGAAAAGGAGGGGTAAGGTGGGGGAAGCAGAAGGGGGATGGTATCTGCAGCCCTAATTAATAGAATTACTCTCAGTTGAAAGCCAGTCTGTTGAGGACTCTTGTCCTTGAGTAAACAACTCCCTGTGTCTGCGTAAGTATGTGCATATATATAGATAAATGTACATGTAAACACAGCTATTCTGTTGCTTAGCAGCCAGTAGTGCCCTTTCATGAGAAAACAAAATATATGACAAACAGTCTCAAAAACATGAAGTTCCATGAGCATATTTCTTTCCTCGTAGCTATTCAGACGAGGTGGAGAGTGGCCCTGAAATTAATGTCTCGTCCAACGGACAAAGGCAGAACTAAGCTAATTGGATTCCCATCTGTTCCAAACATAGTCTCAACATCACACAATAACAATAAATAATATGGTAATCATGGCTAACAATTAATCTTTTAGTTTGGATTTTTTACAGGGTGCTGGATGGATCTTAATATCACGCAAATGTAGACTGTTGTCTGAACATATCCTCCAGACTAAAGAGAAGAAAAAAATAAATCATAGTCTAACCAGTCACAATCATGTTGCTTTTTGGGTATATTTCAGGAGAGCAGAAGCTGCCTGATCTAAATGCCTCCTATAGCCAAATACAAACCAGAATTTAACAGAATATAATTTTGATCTAAACCCCAACTAATGTGAACAGACCTGTCAGAGGGATGTGTAAAGTGGCTCATGTGCTCCTTGTTTAAACAATTTCTGGGATGAACAAGCACTGCATAAAACTTTCACACTTCACCTGGGAGAGAAGCAGTCCCCTGGGGCTCACAGGGACTTGCAGAACACCCCTCACTTCTCCCTCCCTAGTGGCATTACCTTCACCATCCCCTGCTTAGGTAATTTAACTGCAAACTGGTAGCCCCAAATACTGACTTCCAGTTGATAGTGCAATTGTAGTTTCAACTCAGGACTTTACAGCAATCCCTGTAGTAAAGAGCAATGGAAATCTGAGCAACTTCTTGCAATAAGCCAGTGAGAGATTTTAGAGCCAAAATTACCTGATGATGTCCAGCTGGGCATGTCACTGCCCAGAACAAGAAGCCCTGCTGTTGGGTCTTCTGTGTGGGCATTGTTATAGGAAAATTTACACAGATACCCCAAATCCAGCTGTGACCTTAGGGGGTCTGGGTCTGCCAACAGTAATCTCCCCAGAGACATTGCATATCTCTGTGGATATGGAACCAAGATTTTCCATGAGCTTGTGAGCTTCCCCACACATCTGTGTAAACTTTTAACATCTAAGCAGCTGCTGGCAATGACGTACCTTACTCTTCTTTACTACATAAAAACCACTTCGTCTCTTTTTGACCTGATTCCTCGGGACCTTCGTTTTCTGCTCTCTAGTTTCAATTAGTGCTGAAGTCAACAGAGCTATGGAGGAGAAGCAGGGCTAAGCCACAGAGCTGTTACTCAACAATGATGTGAGCTCTTAAACATCAGCTACATCCCAAATCTGGAAATGCCACCGTTTAGTGGTGAAAGAAGTGCTCTGTGTAAGGCTATAGCTGTGAACAGATGGATGGATATAAGGTGACGTGTGGAGCTGGAACAACCAGTTAGTAAAGTTTATAAAGTACTTTGGGAGTCCATCTGGATGGATGGTGCTTTATAAATGTAAGGCCATTATCAGTGCCTCCTAACAGCACCCGACCATCATTCAGCACTTTTTGGATGGACAGTTAAAGAAAACACATAAAATATATTCCTCGGCAGATATTTCACCCAGACTCTTTTAGTTGCAATAGCAGAGAGATCTGGGCTTTTATTTGTACAGACCATTCCCATTTGCAGTCACAGGGAAAAATCCACAATAGCTCAACTCATGAAGCTGTTGGATTTGTTATGTTTGAAGAATGAGGTTTCACAGCACAGCCCTGGAAATAAATGAGTGGTTTGGGAATTTGTTAATGGCAGGCCTCTTGCAGAAGTAGGGGACAGGATAACTAAAGGGACAGTAATGGGAGGGGCACAGGTTATTTTAGTGGTGGGTTTTAGTTTTTTTCCTCCCCTCAGGGGCACTACCCAGAATTAAATTGTTGTTGGTAACAAATGAAAAAAATAGATCACCATTCTGGTGACAAGAGGGGATGCCATGTGTGAATATTGCACATGGGCAGCACTTGTACAAAATGCTCATTTTCCTTGTGGTCGCCCTGACTGTCCTTGGGAGTGTGGCTGTGGAGGAAACTGGAAGCTATTGCTCCTGCATATGACTTGGAGCCAAGCAGGATGATCACAAGGATCTCATTGAGACTCCTCCACAAGGTCGTGACGATCTTATTCCTCACAGCACTTCTTTGGCTAAAGAAATCTGGGGACGGGTGGGTGGCTGCATTCTGGAGAAAGCCTCTCCTCTTGGGTCTTAATCACCACTTACTGTGAAATCAAGCTGTTTCTTCAGAGAAATTTAGTGTTTGAGCTCTATGTTTTTTTCATGAAACAAATGTGGTGTCTACGGAGAATATTTCTTCCCCCCCCCCCCCTTCAAATCCCCAACACACCAAAGATTTCAGTCTGGAGATACTGCCAGAGGAAGTGTATTTTCATTTCCTATGCTGCCATCGTGCTCTGCTGTGAGATGGCTTCCCCAGACATACTAAGCCTCTCAGGATACTTTGTAGGAAAAAGTTCCCTTGATGAACTCCCTTTTTCCACTAAGAGTAGAGACTATTATATGTACCATATCCATGGAGTCTAATTTGGGATTATGGGGTATGGAAGAAGATATAAGCATCAGTTACCCAAATTGCTATTCACAGCATGGTGGTCTTTCAAAGTATAAATAAATATTTATGCATTCAGTTATTATTTGTCCATGGAATCAAAATATTCCATGGATAAATTTTAAGGACCTCATATAATTGTTTTTGTCAACTTATTTTTTTTTTTTATGAGGAAAGGGAGCATAAATGAAATTGTTTACATTTTTACTACAGATCTCGTTTCTCTCTATTTGTGTAGCTTCTGACATGGTATTTAAACCCTTGTTAAGAAATAATGTTGCAATAAGCTGTTTCTATGCTCAAACTCAATTTCCAGCTGCAGTATCTTGGAGGACTGGTAACAGAATTTGCCACTACTAATAAAACCATCTTTTGGGGCTTAGGGATCAGTGCACTTGTATCTTCATTTCACTTTCAAACTTGGACAGTCTCATTGACTGTCAAGATGATGTCAGCTGAGATGAAGACAGTGACTTCTCAGGGAGGTCTGCCACGAGAGACCAGCTTGAACTTGTCTTTTGGCATCTAAAAAAGCTGTCCATCTGCCTTTCATTAGCCCTGGCTTAGGCGTGGAAAGGGGAAAAGCAGACCTATTCTGGTAATAAGAGAGCTACACAGGTGGTCTAGTCTTGACTTTTTGGAACATTTTTGCATTTGACTGCTAGGGGACTTCATTGCACGAAAGTAGATGGGAATGCAGACAAACTAAGTGTTAACGAAGACATATATAATCAAGACAGTAAAGCATGAAGAAGGTATCACACATGATGGCTAAACTCTCACAGATGTAGGGCCACGGTAGGAAACATCAGCATGAGAGCATTCACAGAGCACCAACAGGAATATCAGTATTTACGTGCTGAGTAAAGTCAGTGCACTATAAAGGAGCTTGAACACCCAGAAAAGCCACTTTGATCCCACACAGACTGCAGGAGGAAGAGTGACAGACTATATACAAGATAAACACTGTGTGAATGATTGCCTCCAAAGAGCGCTAGGACAAAGAGAAGGAAGAGGATGTCAAGGTCAAATTATTATTTTTTTTTTTACTACAACAGCCAGACAGTTCTCAAATGGTTGATTTGAACAGCTCTAATAGAACAATGTAATTAAAACCCAACAGTCAGTGCTCAGGGAACAACATTGCTGAGTTGCTACCAATGTCTTGGCAGGTGAATATGAAGGTTCACACTGTTAATGACTAGCATTTGTAATGATTGCTTTATTTCTTTTCAGCAAATGTTCCGTTTCCTAAGGAACTCCAGGACAGAGATGGGAAATTGAATCAATGTGCATTTTGGGCTCATGCAAGGCAGTAGCCTTTAGCCTGGTCACAGGAAGATCAAGCAGGTATCTTTCTGCATTGACAGGCAGCACTGGACATTGCTGTTTCAAGATTTCACACCTGTGTCTATCAGACCCATTAGTACTCAAGGATTTGCACTGTGGAATGGATTCTGTCCCCCCTTGCAAAGGCACAATTGCCTGTTCAGCATCAGTGTCACAGCCTAGGTCTCAGATTCAGCAGAGGGTTTCAGATTTTGCCTCATTTCAAGCACGGGCACCCACCTGAATCAGCTCAGCACGACCAGAGTGTGTGTTGGACGTGCAGTGTGGGGCAGAGAGGGAGCAGATGGGGAAACTGGCACACAGAGACTGACACAGCATGGCTGTGTCACAGACACAGCTACGTGGGTTTTGGGTTATTTATACCTGTAGGGATGAGTGGGGAGAGAATGAGGGACATAGGGGGAAGCAGGCACAGAAATGACAGGAGAATGGAAAGAATGAAATCAACACATTAGATGTCAAGGCAGAAGGATTGAGAAAACTTCTCTAAAGATTTCCCAGTCAGATCTGGGTATTTTTTATTCAGTTTTTCTATCTATTTTTCATGATAGTGTCATTCAAGTAACATGATGGGATGCTGAGGCTGTTTGCTAATAGGCATGCAGAAATTTAGTCACTGGAAGGAGACACCAAGGAATAGAAAGGATGGAGAGGATGTCTTTTGGGATGGCAGTGTTCTACCAAAATTAACTCTTATATGCAGAAAAAGCCCTATTTCATAACAAGAACCTGCTAGAGACAAGTGAGCTACTCAGACAAGGAATGTCTCCCAGAAAGCTGAGTGCATCCTACTGTGCACAAAACAGGTAGTGCCACATTCACCATCACTGGTGCTATCTGATTAAAGCATATTTGTTAGCAAAACAGGACAGGAGCTGCAATCATCTGCCTCCTGATTCCACTCTGATTCCCACTGTGCACAGCTTCCTTAGGTCTAGGAGACAAACAAAGCCTTCAATGTTCTGTCTCTTCAAACTAAGTGCTCTCTTTCAGTTGAGAATAGACACTGACCTTGTGCCATGTTAAGGAATTAAGTCAAGTCAGTGAAAGCTGAATGTTGTCACCATCATTGGAAGTTCACCTAACCATGGAACCAAAAGTTACTCTTGCTCACTCAAGGTGAGCAGAGAAGATTGGTAGTGTAGGATTTAACTGAGACAAGTAGGGAGGACGCCTCTCTCAGGCTTAAGAAGGCAATGAGTATCCCACTGTGCATCTTGGAATCACAGACTTGTAAAATGGTTTGGGCTGGAGAGGACATTAGAGCTCATTTTATTCTAATACCGTTGATGTGGGCAGGGACACCTAGCACTAGATTGTGCTGCTCAGAGCCCTCTCCAAATGGGCATTGAACAATTCCAGGGACGGGCATCCACAGCTTCTCTGGGTAACCTGTGCCCGTGCCTCACCACCCTCCAGCTCCTGCAGCCCCTGGCACATGCTGAGCACTCTCTTCTGCACGGTTTCTCTGGTGGGGTTGAATCATGCTGGAAGTAGGAGTGAACTACTTCTGATTTGCCCCAGAAACAAATTCCCACCAAGGTTGTATCTTCCCCTTGCCAAAAGAAGAGTGCCAAATACGAGAAACTAATATTGATGCAAAAAATTATATGCTCTACATTAAAAAAATATATATTCTACATAGGTGAGAGTAGGGAGGAGGGAGAGAAGCATGGGGAACACAAGGGAGACCAGCACATTCCTGTCCCTCATGGGGTGAAGAAAGGAACTGAACCAAGTGCAGCAATCCCCAATTTAACACTCCCCCTGCTAGATCAGGAGGGGCCTCTTTGGGACACACATGCCAGCAGCTTGTTTGCAAGGTACTTCACCACTGACCCCAAAAGCTCCTGGGAGTGTGCTGGGTACACTTTGGAGAGCCCTGCTGATTCCTAATCTCTGCGCGAAACCAGCTCTGATAAAGAGTAACTCTGGTGGCCAAAAATGATGCAGCGATTTTCAAGCAGGCTACAAGCTAATCCCCAGGATCATGATTAACATGTTTATTTTACTCAGTTAAACAGATTCTAATGTCCAGGGCTGGGTGTAAGCATTGCTAAGAGCACAGTTCGTAAGCTGCCAGCTTTGGGTTGCCTTTGGTGATCTGGATGGCCTCACCTGACTCTCTAAAAACACTGATATTATAGAGAGTGAGGAAGTGGGTTTCTTTACTTTTATTATATGTATTTATTCATTTATTTATTTGGTTTTCCAGAACTAAAATCTGCTCTGCTCTGTCATTCAGCAGTCTTCCTAAATATAAGACCACTGTTCTTTTTAACTAGTCAGCTACTGTCCTAGATTTAGGCAGCATATTTTGCCTCTCATTGCTCATCTAAACAAAAATTTTACAGGCTGGGAAAAAAGCTTTCTTCTCAGTAAGAAGCAGAAGAAAGGAAATGGTGAAAGATGCAGAAAATAGCTGCTGTCTTCTTGTCCAGTTGCTGCCAGGTTCTGTAGTAAAGGTTACTCATAAATAGGAAGTAAAATGAGCTTGGCCTATTGAACATTTGTTTGCTTTTTCTCTCACAAGAACAATT
Organism: Melospiza georgiana; assembly: GCF_028018845.1. NCBI lineage: Eukaryota > Metazoa > Chordata > Aves > Passeriformes > Passerellidae > Melospiza > Melospiza georgiana. The sequence goes on from NC_080465.1 coordinate 75,879,383, forward strand.
AAGCCACCTGACTTTTAAATAATAAACAGTTCACTTAACAGACACTAATAATAGAGCACTCTTACCATCCCCACCAGGCATTTCCTGGCTGAGAGACGGGGTATTTGTTCTTATATATCTTGATCTGTGTGACTTACATGTCAGCCTACATGACTGGTTGGGGGGCTGGGTGTCCTTTTTGCCCCCAGGCATGTGACAGAGAAGAGGCAATAAAGACTGAATCAGCTCTCAGGGAGAGCACAAAGCAGAGTGATATCAGGGCAATCAGACCTCATGTAAGGGTCACCAAGTGCAGAACAGGAAATGTTCTCTTGTGCTTTCTGCAAAACACCATCCTGCTTCTGACACAGTCCAGATACCCCTGAAGCTTTCTATGTCCTTTGGATACTTTCCCACTACCAACCATCAGAGTGTGCTGTGCACGAACAGTCACTAATCACATCCGAGGAAATCTGAGCATAATTTGAATTGCGCACGCACTGGAAGGACCTTTCTCTTCTTATCTTTGGAGGTCTGGGCAAAACAGTATCTCTGCCTTCTCATGGCATCTGGCAGCCTCTGACATCCTCCGTGGTCCCTGATGCTCTGCACTGTCATCTCCTGTGCTCTGCATTCCTCGCCAGCCATTTCCCATCACCCATGGCCAAATGACTCAAGGGTTACAGGCCTTGATGACAAGGGATGACACAGGGATGACAAAGGCAGAACTAATCCAGATTTGGGGCCTGAAGGTAGGTTAAACAACCTTTGTGTAGCTCCACATTTCATCATTTCATGCCTTATCTTCCCAAGCAGAAATTAAGAAATATGTTCCAAATAAACAGTAAAGTAAATTGAAAATTAAGTTTTAGGGGGACTTGAATAAGTGAGAAATTTGGTCAGCATCCAGGAAAAATAATGGTACAAAAGAGCTTTGGAAATAAAGAAAATAGATGGGATTTATCCTTGTTTCAAAATGGCATATTTTTCTTTTAAACTAAAGGGAAAGGACTGGACTAACCCCTGAAGAACATTTCTCTGAAATTCAGGAAAGTCTGGCAGTACTTTTCCCTTGGTATAACTGTTTGTTTCTTGAAGATTTTTTTTTCCCCCTTTTCATTTCCTGTCTTTCCTCAGACTATCCTCTCTCTTTCCATGACAGAATTTCTGGAGTGGGGAGCACACCATGTGTTCACACCGTCCTCCACATTTTCAAACTTAGGAGTCCCTGAAACATCTCTTTAAAGGGTTAGGACCCCAGGTTGAGGTAAACAGAGAAACTGCAGAAGAAGACAGTTCCAAGGAAATGCTAGGCTTCATCCCTGCTCTGTACAGATGTTTTTGTCAGATCACAGGCAGAAACTGTGCTTTGCTCTATAAGAGAACAGTGCTTTAGCACATGACTTTCCAGCACAGCCAGGAATGTCCATGCTGTCCCCCTCTTATCCTTGGTGTTGAGTATGATCTGGGGGAGATCAAAGATCTTTGTGCCAGAGAAATTCCTGCATGGACCAGAAGACTGGTCCATAACTGTGGTCCACTCAGCAAAGCTCAACAGGCTGAAGCCTGTACACTGAGATTTTGAGCCCAAACTCACAGGGTTCAAGTGCCCTAGCTCAGCAAGGGCAGCAGTCCTGTGGAAGACAATGTCAGACTCAAACCACAGTGTAAGTGGAATAAGAGGTAATAAGTCATTTAAATGAATATCTGAGTAGATAGGTTTCCATTAATCAGGCATATGACTTGGAGAACAAACAGCCATTGAAAACATCTAGACAAGCTTGGAAGAGTGCAGCTGTTAGCGTTGCACACTACATTATCACCATATATTTAGATTGTTATTAAGTGAACTTGAAGTAAGGCATTCTCCATTTGTCATTTTCCCCCTGGTGAATTCAGCTACCAACATTGATTATTTTCTTTTTTTCTAATCTGAAAATTTGTCTATTAACTTCTCAAAACTTATTAATCTGTTTTCACTTCATTGGTAGCAGCTTCCCCCCACCCTCTACTTAGCTTCTTAAAACTCAGAGTTGATTAAATATGACACAAGAGTAAAATATTACATAAGCTCACAAGAAAATTTTTATTTCATTATCAGCACAAAGTGAGTCATCTTGAATATGACACTGGCTTTGGCTCCATTTTCTCTCAGTTTTTTTCTCTGGTTTTATATTTAATTACAGTTTTTTTCTCCCTCTCTTTGCACTTACGATTTTGTTTTTCAAATCCACAGCAGAACGATCCAACTTTGTTCTTACACTATTAATTAACACCACGCTCTAGTTTCCCCCATACTTAAATGATGAATAAGGTTAAATTCCAGACAATGTTCTGTACATTGCCATCAATTAACAATTTTCGAGGCAGCGCTTCATTAATAAACACTGATCAGCAGAGCCCTTGTGTGGAGTGCACTGGAGCTCAGAAATTGTACCAGAGCTTCTTTAATATGTGAGCTGGCGTGTGTGGTGTGGCTGAGCGTGTGCACAAGTGTGTATGTGTGCGTGTGTGAAAAAAAAAATCAATGCAATATCCTAGGAAACTCATCAGCACATCATCTCCTTAAAGGTTAATTAAGAATTTGAGGAAGAACAGAGGGGCTGAAGCAGAGGTGATGGACATCCGTGTCTCTCCAGATCATTAAGTACTAATTAGGTTTGGAAAGTCTATTGAGCTTCCTTGGTCTCATCAAGCCATGTGATGGTCCCTGGGTACCTCAGTGTGAAATGCCATCAGCACTATATCTCCCTTTATGAACAGGATGCACTTCAGTCTCAGGTGTGCCTTCTGTCTCTCACTCTGTGTGTGTGTCTGTATTCTGCTTTTGGTGTGCGTCTGATTAAGCTATTTATTTTATAAAATGCATAAAAATTGCGTGGAGAATACAGACCCTTTCAGAGTCATGTGTAATGCAGCATTTTTCTGCTGGAAGGCTAATGAGGCAAAAAAAAAGGGGGTTAAAAAAAAGGGCAAGAAAAGTTCTTGTTAGCTGCAAACTCAGAATGAGCAGGGGAAAGGCTTCCAAGTTCATATAAACCCTTTTTCTGTGCTAGAGTATAATTTAGGGAGGACTTCCAAACTGGATTTCCTTCACTGATATTTCCTGAGCTCTGTATGGAGGTGGGTCAAGACAGGAGCTCTGCAGTGAAAGTTATTAGAGCAAGACCCCACCCTGAAGCTTCAAAGAGACCATAATATGTATTTTGTTAATTACCTCTTTTAAAACTCTTAGCCAGAAGTTCTGCACAGCTAAATCCCAGAAGTGGTGACAGGTTTTTCAGAAATGGTTTCCATGGAATGTGTGATGCTGCTTTTATCTTAATTTCCTGGCTTTTCAGTATTTTCCAGCCTACAGGTCTTACAAGGACAGATTTTTCTCAGGATGTTTCCTTTAAATTGGATTGGAAATACAAATTTAGATGCTCAGCTGTAGACAAGGATCTAGCAAGCAAACCAATCTGTGCCTGAAAGAGACCTTTGAGGTGCCCAGAGACTGAGTCAGCTCTCAGCGCTAATGTACAAAGTAATTCAAACCAGATGCCAGTGATCAGATAGATTCTTCTGGAAACCAGCCTTGATGGCGTTATTAGTAAAACAACACAGCTGGCTCTGTTATGAGGGTTCCCTCATGGTAACTCAATAAAATTTGTTAATTCTAGTTGTTAGGCAGTCTTAAGCTAGCAGGACAGCACAAATATGCTGAAAGGTAAAGGAGGCCTGGAAGTACTTCTACATTGTCATTCCAAAGAGATCCTTATTCAGGAATATGCAAGAGGTGTCTTGTTCACATATAAAGAGCTAACCCACACACCTACTGGCTATCTCAGCATGGAGAGAAGAATAATGTGCTGTAGATATTAGCACTCATTTAATAAAATTACACCAGAAAAGGTTGTCCTTTGGGCTGGCATTTTCAAGGAACACTTGGTGTGAGGGAGGATGGTGACACTGGAGATGGTTACCATTGCCTTTTTGAGCCCCAGTGAACTTTGACTTTGATTGCAAATGATGGAATGGAAGTTAATGGTTCACTGGCTCAAACTGTTGCCCTGCCAATACCGTGCTTTCAACATTTGGTTATTAAGAGCAAGTCTAGTTGCATTAGCAACATCACTGGGGGCAAGGCAGCAGTCTGGGAACCACTGGGATGTGGGTTCTTTAGGATGCATCTGGAATTAAAAACAACTGCCTCCCACTCCCACCACTACTGCCACCCAGTTTTCAGCAGGAGATGGCTGAGTTGAAAAGCTGCTGATAATGTTGCAGCTTGCACGTCTGCTCCAGAATATCAAGGACCCCTTGATAAACCCACTGCAATGCCTGGAGCACTTCATCTGCAGGCGACTTGCTCTCTTCAATATGGAGAGGATTGCCACTAATCCTGGCGCATTACTGTTCACTTGACAGAAGTCGCCTGAAACAACTTGCGTCTGTTCTTGTCCTGATTTGCTGTCGGTATTTATTAAGAGCAGTGTGTTTAAAATGGCACACACTGTAGCCTGAAGATAACATCTTAAGCTTCCTGCCTATACCAACAAAAAAAAACCAAACACCCCCTCCCGAGAAAATCTTCTCCGAACACTGTCGTGCCCCTCTTTGCTCAGCCACGTTGATGCTGTTGCTTCATCCCCAAGAGATCCCTGCGAGAGCAGTGGTGGCAGCAAGAGGCACCTTATCTCTGGTTTTGCTGATCACCACTCCTGAGCTGCTCTGAAATGATTATCATGTGTAGCTGAAGGGATGGAAAGCTCTCAAATCACCTCAATTTCCATGACTTCAGTAGACAAAAATGTTAAACTGACAAAGCCTCTGGTTCTCGATTAACCAATGATGTAAAGATGTTATCCAATGATGTAAAGATGTTATCCAATGATGTAAAGATGTAACAGCTTCTCTGAACCTTCAATCTTAACCACTGTGCTTAGAAGTAAACAAGACTCACTATTAAATGCTGATCATGGTGATGGTTTTATATGGTATGGGCTTTTATTTACTAAGCATGTGGTCTGATTCACTGCCGCTGATCTGTCAAATTGACTGGATTTACATAGTTTGACTTTTTTCATGGCAAAGATGGGGAAACTTCCCCCACTTACTCCTACTCTGATTCTGATTGGGGTCTGGACAAGAGTGTAGAAGTACAGTAAGATCTCAGAAGAAACAAACAATGACTAATAGTAAATTTTGCTCTGCAGCATGCCTTTCCCAGTTTACAGCAAAGGCCCTACAGTATTTATTGATGAGGTGGTGACAGCCATTTCTCCTGGATTTTGAGATCTTGCTTTCAATATCATCTCAGACAAGGAAACATTATCAGCTTTAGTAGCAGAAGAGGGTTCTCAAGCACACCAGCAAATAGAATCTGTTTTTCTGTCTCCTACATAAAAACAGTGATTCTTCTGCCAATTCAACTGACATATCAGAAAAAAGGTCTGTGAGGAGATGGGTAATCAGATTTTCTTTAAATTAGGAATATACTAGAAAACAAAAATTATATTGCTCTGTGCTTACTCTAAAGGCTCTTGAAGATTTTCTCCTGCTAAACTGATTTTGTTAGGGTACAAAATGTTTGGACCTATCAGGTCCTTAAAGACTTATTTCTTCTATTTTTGGATGGTCAGTATGCTCAAGAATTAAGTATCAAGGAAGCTTTTTATTGCTCTTTTTTGCTCCCAGCACTTTGGTCTGATGAAAAATTTCATTGCTTATGTGTGTGAAGCATATGTGTGCATGTGTGAAGATATGCATATGCATAAGTCTAGCATATTTTAAATAATTTTATATGTGTATATATATGTATATATATATATATGTATTTGCGAAGAGGAAATACTCTTGTACCTGGTATGTATGTCTCTGTACTTCAGGCAGTGTGCAGATAGAAGGTGATGTGAGTTAAAGGTTTATTTTGAGGTAACATTCCTGAACAGCAAAAGGAGTTAACGTACAGTGTAAATCTCCTGATCTCATTAACGGACTCAAAGACAAACCTGTGCAATACCTTCCTTTCTGTCTTTAAAACAAAGGATAGATTTGCCAAGCAAGGCCCTGTACATCAGCTTAGTCCATGTAGCATCTCAACATTTGTCTGGGACAAGCAACATTAGGTATGGCAGACAGTAAGGGCGCTCTCAAATGAGGGACAGATGGCTGTCCAACACTGACACCGCAGGTGTTCAAGGCTTTTAATTCGGTTCCATTCAGCAGACCTTTTGCTCTCCAATCCCTTGCTGCTGCTGTCAAACTTTTCCAGAAGCAAGAAAGAGTGTGGGGGACAATGTGATAGAATTACAGAAGGTGGTAGAGTCATCTGTTAATCCATTGGGGAAATCAGGCCATCAGACAAGAACCTGCTTCACACGCAGATCCCTGTGAAACAGGTGTGTGCCCTCTCTGTGTGTGGGTGTGTGGGGTGGTGGTAGAAAGCTGTGGATGCAAGGCGGGGGAAAGGAAGAGGACTAGCTAGTGAGATCTGGGCTGGGAGGTGACAGAAATGACAGCCGGATACTGATGGGGTATTACAGGGTAATCTATAAGAGTAAGACATTCTGCTAAAAACCAGCCTCCTCTTGGTTTCATTTGAAAAGCTCAGATCAGAGAGGGACACAAGTTCTCTGGCACCACAGAGGCTCATCTGTCAATGTCCTTCTGGAAGTGGATGAGATGGAGAAGAATAGACTAAAGCCTCCTTTGTACTTTCCTTTCTTTGTCCATTCCTGCAAAGAGCACAGTGCTTGAAAGCTTTAAGCATTTAAAGTCACAGATGGAGATGTCCCTGTCAGCACAAGGCAGAGTCCTTGGTAACCCTAGCTCTGGCCCTGGGAGTGGAAGGTGAACTGTATTACTTTTGTGCAGTGATGGTCTTTTCATTGTGATGGTCCTTCTGGGAATGCAAACCTGCCTGCAGCTGCATATTTCTGAAGGCCCCTGTGACACCAGGCACCCCTCAGCCTGGCTGACGAAAGTTCAGGTACGGAGTCACCCCAAGCAGCATTTCCTCTCAATTTGCTCCTGTCTGTACAAACTTGTTCAAAGCTGGCCACTGCATAACTCCCACGGAGTTACTGAGAGCTGGAAAGGGACAGGGAGACTCTGCCTTTGCTGGCTACAGCATTTACAATAAAAAAATCTTCCTGTGAGCCCTGAAGACAAGGAAGCCTGTGTTCCTAGCGGTTTGTACTGCTAGTCATGACCTTTTTTGGATTTTCTGGTGTGCTCCAGCATGTCCTCTCTTTCTGTGTGAGTGTGGTGGTCACAGCATCACATTGCAATTTATTTCTCTATAGTGGCTACAGGTCCAAATCACTGCATGCATATACTCTGTTTGAGGAGATGCAGAGGGAGAGGAGGAGGGAGGAATCATAAATGACATCTGGAAACTTTGATTATTTTAAAGGAGGAATCCCCAAATTGTTTTTCTCCCAAGTTTTACAGGCAGAGATTTTTCAAGATATTAGGAAATATCAAAAGAATTGCAAAAGCATCTTACTTAAGACAGGTTTGTTTGGAAAGGTATTTTCCACTGAAAAATAATAATGCAAGTGCTTTCTTTTGACCATTTTTTGGACAGAGTTTGCATTGAATTGCAAGTCCTAGATATCATGTATTTCATCTTTGATGAAATTATATAAATGAATGAGCATTTTTCTTTACATTCCGAAAGAATAACTGTATTCCCTCATTCTGTCTGCTGGGGATGCTAAGCCCATTGCTTCTCCAGGGACAGGCAATGCTGCAAGGATATATTCCTACCCATACAACCAAAGTGCAGAACATCCTTCAAGAATTGTTCAGGGAAATTGCATATAACATTTCGAAAAGTCATGTTCCTTACACTATATATGAGCTAACCCATCAGCAAATTTGTCTGTGATCTGCAACTTTTATTTTATTTATGGGATGAAAGGAGTAATGATTTGGTCAAATTTAAAAGTTCAGATGCTTTTTACTTTTCTGCATTAGAAAGAAACCTCCCAGGCCTCATCACTTTTGTCTGTCTTTAGCTGAGGTGAACAGCCTGATTCAAATTTTTGTAAATATACTTCAGCTGGTCTCTGAGAGGTACTCCGCACTGCAGAGGAATGAGTCACGTTGTTGCTTTCACTTTTACACTGGGGATACTGCTCCTGCCAGATCTTGCCATTTACTTGGAAAACTAGTCAGCGCTCCTTTCATATTCCAGATTGTCATCCTTGCCATCCCTTTCCCCCTTCCTCCAGCCTCTGGGAGCTGCAGGACAACATCTTTCTATTGTCCTGCAGAGATTGACCTCAGTTGAGTGAAGCTGCCTGATCCCTGGAGAGGGAAGGAAGGAAAACAAAGCCCCAGCAAAACAAAATCTGTTCCAATTCACACCCCAAACCTTGAATATTATCCCTTTGTGCCAGCTGCACCATCATACTACTGCATTCTTTCTTGCCATGATTTTTTATTTGGTGGAGAGCTGCCTATCCAATCTGTGAGCACTGTTGGAACAGCCCAATTTTACAAGCATAAAGTATTATGATTGCATTGATTTCCATCATAAATCATATTTTCCATCCTCTGTCTCTCTTTCCTTGCACTGACTGAATTAAGCCTTGGTGTTTTCTTTAGCTGCTGCCAGAGCTGAGTCTTGAGATGATATTAGGGTAATGATGATAAATTTTAGCCTCAAGCCAAACCATTTCCACATTACAGATAATGTTTTTTTCCAAATAAGTTCTGTTATTGGAATCCAGGACCCACCACATCTGCAGGCTCAGAGGCTGCCTCAACACAGTCTCTTTGCTGTAATAGGTTTATAGATTTGAAAATTTGCTCTAAACAAATAAATGAGAGAAGAGAGGCAAAAAAAAAAGCAAACCCACAAATGAAGGAATGAAGGAGAATCAACCAGAAGGAGGTGAAAGAGGGAAGAAGGTAAGAGGGGGAAAAATGTAAGACAAGGATAAGGAAAAGAAGAAATAGAACCATGAGGGGAAAAGGAGCTAGGGGGAATTATATACACAGCAAAGTGCTAGCCAGCCTGCCAATAGCTGTGTTTAGGAGCAGAGATGGTCCCACAGACAGGCACAAATGCAAGCCTGCAGACCCAGAGCTGTGTGTTTCAGATTTCACCCCTTCTTACAAGACCATTCCCTGTCATCTCATTTCTTCTCATTTCTTCTCATCTCATCTCAGAAAGGTCTCAGACAAACTTTTATAATATTCCTGCAGAATTTCAGCTGTCCCCACAATGGACCAGCTGAACTAAGCCTGACCCAATATTAGTATCTCTACTAAGGCTTCAGTCTCGGGTGGTGTCTTACTGGAATAAATGATCCTCATTTTTTGAAGCTACTACAAAGCAGGTCACCTTCCCACTTTTGTCTGAGGGGAATTCAGTCTGTGTAATCAGGCCTGAAGGAGAGTGTCCCATGCTCCGGAGAGTATGGATTCTGGGCACAGTGACCTTCAGGAGAGAAGCTGAGGGAGGCCAAATCCATTACTTGCTTGTTCTTCAGCTGCTGTAAAGGCAGGCAGTTCACCATTTCACTGTGGTGTCTTTCAGGAGCAGCCCTGTATAACCCCATATCCTGTGTCCCTCACTGGGCCTGCGTCCCTGATTTGGAGCATGGATCAATAAATCTTGTGCTCCCTGTGTGGCTGGCTTGTGAGCGCATAAGTTCCTCTCTGCTCTGGTCCTCCCATTAACCTGCTGGAGAGTTTTTTGTTTGTTAGTCTACTGAGCGAGGGAAGCCCCCAGAGAGGAGCCCAGGCAGAGATGTCTGCTTCAGTAGCAGGCAGCCCCTGGAAATCATTCTGGCTCAAAGCAGGGCAGAAGTTCTGAGGAGTTCTGGTTTGGGAAATCACCTACGCACAGGGACACTCCAGTGGGATAAAAGCACACCTTGATTCCTTACTCTGTTTTTCTCATGGCTTGCCCTGATGTGTGAGACTTGCTGAAGGAACTGCTTAGCACCTGCCACCAATTGCTCATGCAGGCAAACAACAGTTTCAGATTCTTTGTTCACCTTGAGCTGTAAAATTGCACCTCATTAGCTTACACTGTGATGGGGGGATTCATCTGAAAGCAAGCAGGTATCTTCATGCCCCAGGTTCCAGAAAAGCAGAGGGATAACTAATGACCTGATTCATGCTCCTTCCTCTGGAGCTCAGCTCTTATTGCTCGTCTCATCCCTAAGTCAGAAGCCCTCACTGCAACAAGCCTGGGCAGTGCTGAAATACAACCTGATGCAGATGGTAGAGGCCAGCTCTGATTCTGACCAACATATTTACAGCCAGAAGAAGGAAAAAAATGGACCTGCAGATAGGTAGGCAGGTGGCAGGCAGTTTATTTCGCTGGCAGTGCTGGAGTGCCTACTTCACGGGATGCTAAATGCAGTAAGTGGGGACAAGAACAAATTTAAGAGGGAAGAAGGAGGCAGTGAAGCAGTCAGTGCTCTTCAGGGTATGAAGGGAACATCCTGCACTTCCAGAGGAGTCTCAAAAATAAAAACACCCTCAGGATGCTGTCTTTGCAGGGTCCATGTCTTTATTATTCATATCAGTCCCTAAAGAGGTGCTTTCTCTTAGGACATGAGTCATCTGGGAAACCCAGCAACCCTGATACGTCTCTGCTGTAAGTGTAGGTTTGCAAAGACAGTGTGTCCTGTGCTAAGAGTGCCAAAAGATATGTCCTTAAAACTGGGCTAAATCATTCTATTACTCACCTTGTTTGTGTGAACCAAACTGTGATCAGATCCCCTTCACCAGACTAACTGGGGATCCTGCCACAAGCTCACCATGAAAATGTACCTGGTGCCCTGCTGCTGCAGCCAGAGCCACCCAAATTATGTCCTGTCCTCTGTAACTCTCAAGGTTAGTGCTGACTAACCAAATTGGGCCTCTATGCTGAGCCTGTACTCCTACTCCCAAGTCCAAAGCCCTCTGAGAATGCAGCAGGATGCCAACGCATAGGGCACAGCTCAGAAATACATTTTACCCTCTGTGGTTCTTATCCCACACTGGCAGAATTCAGGAAAGGCTTTACACGTGTCGCTTCACCCATGGATTTCCTCCCTCTTCACTGTGCTCACTGCAGAAAAGGAGGGACCACAGCAGAAATGTGGAATTTCTGTGCAGTAATGCAGAGCTTACAATGCAGGACTCGTTTCAGTGAATGAATTGACCGCAGGGGAGGTCAGCAAGGTGGGCAATGACAGCTGATGCTGTAGCTGTGCAAACTGAAGCAGACATGAAAGAAAGCAACACATGGGCCAAAATAATAAAACTGTGCGCCTGCAGGTAGCAGGACCAACACCCTAAGACAAGCAAGAGGAGTGTGGAGGAAAATTTCTAGAAACTTCATGTCCCAAGAAGAGTTTCTACACAGTTCTCTCTCCCATGACTACAAATTTGGCCAGAACTAAAGGCACCATTTTTACCTGGTAAGTCTGCAGTAGCAAAGACAGGACTTTGATTGCCATTTCTAGGGCCTCATGGACAAGGTATAGAAGAAGACAAAATCACTCTCACATTTACTAACAATGAGTACTGCTGCTGGCAGGCACACCACGGGGAGAAGGATTAGATAAAGCACAGAGAGCTGCCCCATCTTCCACCCTGTAAAGGAACATTTAAAATCCAGTGCAATGGAGTATTTATAGCTACTGTGGCTGTACCAGGTGGCTTCAGCCTGCTGGGCTGTGGTACTGACTCTGGCTTGGAATGAAAACAAATACTAAAATATAGTCAGACTATTTCATGGGTGTTATCCTATTTTATTCCATTTGAACAGTGTTTTGGTTTATCTTGCGTTTAATTTGAAGGATTGAGCAGGTTCCCAATAAATCCCATAGTAAGATCTACATGAGAAAAACACTTTTAAAAAAACCCCAACCCAGCAACAACAAAACCCTTTCTTCTGCTGCTGCTGATAACAAGGCCTATTACTTCCCAGCCTGTGTTTGGTTTCAACACTGAATAATCTCTGAGTTGCAAACAAGAGACCAAGACAGCTCTGACTAGAGCTACCCTATAAACGATTCTGTCCTCAGTGTTTGTTCTGGCTGGAGAGGTGCCAAACTCCCTGTTCATGTGGTTAGGTACAGGTGGTGAATTGGCTTTTTGGCTGGTTCATGGGCAATTCACTGGTAGGTTGCTAGGGAAAGCCAGGTTTGCACCCAATGAGAACTCTAAAAAACTTGAGTCTTACGGTTAATGTTTCAGTTCATCATACTTTATCTCTATCTAGACACAGCACATGGTGGTTCCAACCTTGTGGGGGTTTTTTGCTTGGTTTTTTTTTTTTTTTTACCAAAACACCTAATCTGAGCAATAAAGATTCCATGAGGTTATATGGACATGGAGAACACAGGGAATCACACCTGTCCTTGGCCATTGCCTTTCCCAAACTCTTGATAACATTTCTCCCTTGACCTGCCCCAAAGGCTGACAGCAAACTGGAGCTCCTTGGCTGTCCAGAGTGAGGGAGAGCATCTCTGTTCAAACTGATGGTTTTTGACTGGCTGTGAATAAATTTAGTCTAGAAATGAAGAGGAGACAGAGATGTGGAAAAGTCTTCTAAACCAGAACAAATGCAGATGCCTATAACAGAGCCAGGCCCCTTCTATTCAATGGTGAGAATGAAGCATCACTTATGAATCATCTCACCCTAATGAGGCATCCAAAATAGACCAGATGAATCACAGTCCAGAAACACCTATTTTTCTCCCTGTGCTTTGAGAGCCCAAGGTAACTGGTACAGAGACATTTACACTGTAGGTGGTTAAAGTTAGGTGAAAAGAATTCAAAAAAAAAAAAAAGAAGGAAAAATAATCAACAACAAATCCCTAAGAGTTTTTTGGTGCAACAGAACACTTTCACAAAGGTTATCTGACACAAAAGAATATAATTGAATGAGATGATGCAAAGAGTCCACTGCAGGTCAAATGCGACAACTCTTGCAACAATCTGTTAATAAAAAACCTCCTTGATGCAAACTGCTTACAAATCCTGCTATAAAAATGCAGATACTTTCCTTTGAAACCAAACCAGCAGTTCTCAGTTTATGTTGGGGTGGTGAAGAATTGCATTTTCCCTGTTAATTTGATTTTAAAACCTAAACATGACAACATTTCTCTTCTGTCTTAATTAATCTATTTTAACGCAATATTCCTGTACTGAACAGAGGTGAGTCAAGGGTTTTGTTTAAATTATGAAACAGCAGACACTCGTTCAAGAGTGACGGTTCTCTTTATACTCTTTTCCTCTAATTTGTCTCAAATATCACCTTCCAAAACTCCTTTCTCCTTGAATAAAACCAAGTTTCCACATGGTGACTCCTGCTACCATTGCTGCCTCAAATCTCATAAAAAACCCACTATTGCTTATGAGAGGCTTCACTTGCCAAAACTAATGGGAAACAGTGGTAGGTGATGCAGAGCAGAGATGAAGAAGCTTTTGTGTTCTGCATGGCTCTTTTTAGCAAAAGCTCAGTGACTGTTTTTACAAAAAAACCACCAGGACCTCTGGTACAGTTTGCAGACAGCAGTGGATCCCAGCAGTGGATCCCAGCGCAGGTTCCAGTTAACTGAGCCATAAAGGGAGCCAGCGCACGTTGTCCCAAAGGTATTGGTACCTTCTCCCACCTAGGATGAAGTCCTGCTTGCCTGCTTTTGCCAGGAGCTGGCAGAATTAAATCCCACTTATGACAGTAGTGGGGTTTTTTGTTTTGGTTTGGTTTTGTTTTTTTTTTGTTTTGTTTGTTTGTTGTTGTTTTTAGGGGGGGTTTTTGGGTGAGGCAGCATCTCAGATCTGGCCTGTATATTCTGCTCTTGGTGTCTCTGTGTTGAACCCAACTCTGGTTCTGAAGGGTGAATTTTTCAAACAGCTTGAGAATTGTATTTTTGGAGAATCTTTACCTCAATTCAAAAAACACCACATGGAGGACCACTGGGACAAACATCTGAAGCTCTCTAAGCTTGCACCTACAGCTGAGTGCTTTTTTTCAGAGTCTGGCATCATCACTAAGGTGAGCAGATCCTGAAACCAATGACTGAGTGATGTAATTTCTTGCTGTGTTCATTTCCCTACTCACATTTTTCCTCACCCTGCTGTGTATCTAGCTTTGACAAAGGAACCTGTGTGTGCTGCCTGGCTTGTCCAGCATTTCACATTTCCTGCAAATCCCCCCACACCTCTTTCAGCTTTCACAATAGTGACCAGCATGCTCTGAGCATAGTTCCTTTCTGACTCCACCTGTTCTGAAAGCCCCATGCTACCATCAGTCCTGCCACAAATGAGATAATTCAAACACCAGGTTTTCAAAGCAAATGGGATCTCTCTACACTTCCATCAAAGTAAGGACCTGAATTATCTGAGCTTGGCCTTCTACTAAAATACTAATATATTTTTTAACATATCACCTGGTACTCCAAGATATATGAAAATTATTAAGAAGGAGTCTGTCAAGGTTTACTGAATGTAGGTGGCTTCAGAGTATCAATTGGTACATTCAAAATTTAGATTATAGGATGACCTATAGCCCTTCACTCCCCTGATATATGGGTAGTTCCTCATAAATTGCTCCTTTTAGTTCCCTCTTTCCTTTTTTCCCTGCCCATCCCTGTCTTCACAAGGTAATCGCCTAATTTGGGGAAAACATAACAAAAAAAAAGGGCTCCATGACTGAAGAAGCCACAAGATGGCATTATAGAGCAACTAAACGAGAAATCCGTTCTGGAATCCGCTTTCCCCCTCGCCTGCGCAGGAAGGATGAGGAGCAGGGAGCAGGGCTCGTTGTGAGAGGGGACAGGTGTTCCGAGCAGCCTCCAACACAGCCACTCTCCCTTCTGCTGACGGTCTCACCTGGTTAACTCTTATTAACATTTCCAAGATTTCAAATGGAAGCCCTTCAGGAAGCAGAGGAGAGCACATGCCTCTTCAGCTAGCCTTTGCTGGTGTTATTTTCCTATTAGTTCACTGCATTTTTTAGCTCTTTCCTCCCCTAATTCACAGGTGTGCGTGCTCATGCTTGTGCTGTTCATTTTGGGGTGCGTGTGGCAGGTGAACCTGCTGTCCCTCGACTCTGTGGGACTCACATAAGCTGCCACAGAGTGTGCTAAAGGTGTAAATATGTGAAGAGAAGTTGTGGGCCTGATGGGCTGAAGGAACAGGGAAGCAAGGCTCTGGGTGTGCTGTGTGGGCACCGTGCACACAGACAACTCACACCCACGCCCAGAGGTCACCACACCTGTGCAGGCTGCGGTGCTGGGGCTGTCCTCTGGCTGCCTCTCTGTGGAACAGCAAGAAATCCCAGTGGGAAGGGATGCTGGGGAATGGTTCTAGGTGCAGGGTGTACGATTTTTGTCGTGCCAAGCTCTGCAGCCACCATGGCGAGCCTCTCGTGGCGGGCCTCTCATGGTAGGCCCGGTGGGGTGGGGGTGGGTGTGAATATTTAGGAAAGCTGGGATGTTAATCATTAGGAAAGCTGTGGCTGCTGGGCTGGGGTGTGTCAATGTTAGGAAAGCTGTGGCTGCTGGGCTGGGGTGTTAACCTTTAGGAAAGCTGTTTCTGTGTGGCCACCCTGGGCAGGCTCTGCGGTGCAGCAGGCAGTGTGTGTGCAGCAGCACTCCCGTGTTCTGTGTCTCTGTGAAGTGGAGCCCGTGGTTTATGTCTGCACGGACACGGTGCAGGGCACATGCAGCTGGTTTTGGGCAGTCACTGCCCACTGCAGCACTGTGGAGGGGGGAACAATGACATTCAGCCTGATCCTGCAGCACTTGTCAGCGCTGAGGGGCAAAAACAGGGATGAAAAGAAGCCAAACCCCTTTGCTGACTTTCCTTGCATCTCAGCTGAGAGCACAGCACCTGCAGAAACAGCTGCTCACCAATACCTGACACAGACTAGCTTTTTTTTGTAAATAATAAAAAGTCCCCTTTATTTCACATCCTGCATTGTTACAGGCCAGGTCACTGAATGCGTTAGGGCTGATTCCTCAGAGTATCCTGCAAATGAGACAGACCTCAGGCTGCACATGCTCGAGGAATCAGCTATTCAAAATAAAAGCTGGGATCGACGGACTACTCCAGTGTTTCCTTTCTTTTTCTTATGGTCAGTGAGGGCAGGTACTTGGTGGCAGCTGGTGAACAAAGAGATGCAGTGGTACAAATATTGCTGTTTTACAAGCTGTACTATTTGAAAGAGCGTGTAAATAAACTGTTTTTCTTAGAAGTCATCTTAGTATTGTTATTTTTATTACTCCTACCACTATGTTTATAATTGTTACTATTATTAAATTACTTCATAGGCCAATTGGCTAAGGGAATCTTAGATTTTTTCCTTTTTATTTTCTTTTTTTTTTTTTTCCCCCAGAGCTATAAAGAGCTAATAAGTTGCTGCATTGGTGCTCCAAGGAATTGATGAGAGATTATTCCCTTATGGATTACTCTCTCAGCGCTTTGTCCAGCTTAATTTTAATATTACTCATCATTGTTTCATATTTGCATTGTGCTCCAGCCAGAGTTCATTTCAGCTCTGCATTCCCTTAAACATAAAGCTCCCAAAAGCTTAAAGGCAGAAAAGTGCTCAGGGGTGAGGCTTTTGGTGTACTGAGATGTTATTTTTCATTGCAATCCGTGCCACAGCATTGTCCCTTTTGTGCCTGAACCCCTCTGTTTTGGAGTGCACCTGCACAGGGGGCTGCTCCTGGGTTTCAAATCCCTGCCTGGGTAAGGCCAGTCCCTGTCCCCTACCAAGCTGCTCCCTTGAGATTCTGCTTCCTTCATCTAAAACAGTTTTGGTGCTTGTAAGACACAAAGATGATTCAGCCT
The DNA here is from genome assembly GCF_028018845.1 of Melospiza georgiana. NCBI lineage: Eukaryota > Metazoa > Chordata > Aves > Passeriformes > Passerellidae > Melospiza > Melospiza georgiana. The sequence goes on from NC_080465.1 coordinate 75,896,162, forward strand.
GTTAGTCCACTACAAAGCTAACGCCTCTTTTTAGTTTTTCCCCTGCACTGATTCTTGTGGTTTCTGTCAGTTCAGTGAGTGGATTTTGTCCAGATGGGAGAGATAGAGTGGAACTAGCTTCCAAGGGGTTTGTTTCTGGAAAGATTCATGAGTAAAGGTGTCTGAGGTTGAGCCCTTGGAGTGCGTCCATGTGCCATTAAGGGAAACACAGAGAGATCTCCTGACATGGGCACAAGGACACAAGGGCAGCAGAGAGTTAACACAGGATGGACCAGGGAAAAGCAATACTCAGATGTGGAGAAAACATACTGCAGGTCAGTATGAAAACAAACTACAATGCAAAGGGCCATAGGGAGCTACTACAAATAGAGTGAGTTGTTTACTTTGTGACACCCTCATCCCAAATGTGGGAGGATCCAGGCTTCTGTGTGGAATTCCTGTGCTGCTACTGCTATGGCTAGACTATGCTGCAAAACACAGATGTGATGTAGAGAAACAGAGCAAAAGGGAGCCGTCTGGGGAGCCGAGGTTCCAGTGAAATGATTCCTCGGCATAACTAAAAGAGGAAGGCATCTCTAGCTCTAAGAGCCCAATATCCCAGTTATTCATGTGATACGAAGAGACAGCTCTGCACAACGCCTTAGAGAAGAAATCCCCTCCCAGGAACACTCTGAGGTCCTGATTTAGCACAGACTTAAAAATGCATTTGAGTCTCACTATCTGGAGTGGTGCTCACTCGTGTGCGTACGCCATGGCTCTCAGAGGCTGCACCAGAGCACAGATACACCCGAGGAGAGAGCAGACGTAGGCACAACACAATTATTGAGGCTGCAGATGCTCTCAGGCTGCCTGAGAGCCTTCCCTTTAGCCACCATCCCTTTGCTACACACAGCATGGGGAGACCTTTCTGGTTGGGTATCATCTGCTTCAGGCTGAAAGAGCCTAGACATTAACAAGGATGAGATGATCACCCTCGTACAGGACATTTCTGCTGAGTCTCTTCCTTGGCTCTACTCCTGGGAAAATTCCTTTCCACCAGGCTATCAGCTACACTGTGAGAGAGGAGAGAGTTGAACCCTCTGCCTCCTAATACTGTGAAATTGGTGAGAAAAGACAGAAAGAATATATATATATAGCTGAAGAAAGGGGAGTGACAGGGGTATATCTCCACAGCTCAGAGATTAGAGAGCACACCTTTGAGTGGGAAAGTTAATGCATTTGCCTTTTATCCAATGCTGATTTCATGCAAAATACATTCAAAGATTTTTTTTTTTAAAGAAGAGGGAAAGAGAGTTTAGTCTATTCTTCAAGAACATACCCTATGTATGTGGTTACAAAATAAGGGAGAAATGTTTTATGAAATTATTATAGAGGAGAGTATGATTAGACAGGCAGAGAAAGACAGAAAGAGGCAGACAGGCAGAAATATAAAAGAAAAAACCAGGAAGCTTTCTAGCTCTTAGGAAAGCTGAGTATTATGAGAAATTATTGTGTAAAGTAGTAGTCGTGTAGAACAATAGATTAGGGAGAAAGAACCCTTAGCCTGTCACTGGGAAGGAAAAGCAGCGCAAGTTCAGGATGCAGCGATGCATCTAAAGGATGCTTGAGTGGGTTAATAATGTCACAGTGACATAATCAAATTAGTAATGCTATCTTGGCGATGTGGTCTAGTCTATCAAGGCATTTACCTGGTTACATTGTTCAAAACAATACCATTCTAGAGGCAGAGGAGCCCAGATGTCCTGCCCATCCTGCGCGGGCACACGCCGTCCCCTCTTACGTAAGCCCTCACTACAGGGAGAGGGGAGTTAATGGGGCAGAAATCGCTGCCCAGCTCACTCCTCTCTCTCCCTGCCTCCAAGCCCTGTGCCCTGGATGCCAGCTTCCAGCAGCCTGGCTGGGGCAGAGGCTTGGGGCCTCGCTGACACAGCAGCATGATGCCCTCCCTCAGACAGCTCTGCAAATCGGGGCTGGCAGCAGGGAAGGGGCACCAGCCTCTCCAGGCATGGGTAAAGCCAAGGTGAGGGGGATGAGTGTCCCTGAAGTCCCTCCTAGAAGAAAAAAATCTACTTAGGAAAAGATTAGAAGTGTTATAAAATGCATCCTCCCCTCTGATTCATACCAAGCACACAGCCTCACCAGGGCTGCTCTCCCCCTCTTTTCTTTCCCCATCATTTTCTAGGATTCTCTGACTAACCACTGCCGTGTGGCTTCCAGCCTGAAAGCAAAGTGAAGGAGCTAAGATGAATCTAACTAGTCAGAGCAATGAGATAGGAATAAGGGGATAAGGACTGATCTTAAATGGTGTGTCACACTCACGACACCCAAAAGATGAAGCAGAAGAAAAGGTCCAGGGACGAATGTGAGGGATGAATTAATTTCACAAGAATGGGTATGTCCAGGCTATAAATTCGTATTGGGAAGGGAGAAGGAAAGAGAGATCTTAAAAGGACAGTGACTGGTGAGAAGGGGAATATTTTTCAGTTTCAAAGAATTCATTTGGGCTACTGCTTTATGAGAAGAAATTTCCATGTCTCACTTTGTTAGACTAAGGTTAAAATGTGTTTATATTTACATTGCTGTCTTCCATAGAGGCGTTTCATTCAAATACATATATGTGGTGTCTATATGTGTGTACAGGTATATGGAAAAAAGAGAATCAATAGGTGTGAGGGTCTTTTCTTCAAATTACCACAAACTAGAAAGGACCATAAAAGCCACTGATATCTGGGTGAGAAAAGGCTGTCCCCAGCCCCCTCCATCTGCTCTTCTCTTCCAGGGCAGCAGGAGGAAAAGCAAAGAAATGCAATTCTCCCTGTTCCACTTCAGTGAGGAAGAAGCAGCACAAAAGAGTCCCTGTGTCTGTCAGCAGGATTCAGAGCTGAGCACGGGGCTCTTGGAGAAGGAAATAGAAAATAAAATCAAATGAGGCTTAATCCGAAAAGCAAACGTTTGCTGGGACAAAGCCACCACAGGGATTGTCATTTCACAAATTGTATTAATCTGGGCAAATAGTGCTTCAGAAACAGTAACCGTGGTGTTTATGTTTAGTTCCCCTTCCTGACCTTATCTTGCCTCCCTTGCTCTCCCTTAATATGGGCCAGACCCTTATCACTTTGCACCAAAGGCCTCTTCCTCAACAGGGCAATCATGCAAACCTGGAATTTGTGCATGAATCCGATAAGAAAAATCAATGACTAAAATGTGACTTTTTTTCCCCCCCCTTTAATTTAACAAGTAAGGGTAGAGATTAGTGTCACAAGATGACAAAACGAGGCACCCAGATCCCTGTGGAGCAGTTCCTGCAGTTCGTAGGCACCATGTGTTGGTAAGTAGGATTGTGTTATCACACATCCTAGGTCCAAATAAATATGCAGGGCTGAGCAGGTAGATGGAGGCACGGAAAACTAGACCATACGTAAGTGAAACACTGTAAGCAGGAAAGAGCAAGGAAATAATTATAACCAGGCTTGCAACACTTCCTACGCTCCTTTTTGGTCCAGCCAACACATTGGCCACCTGTTTGCCTTGCAAGATGCTTTGCTATAGCTGTAGTCTTTCATTTCAGAAGGAAAATGAGAGGACAGTTTTTTAGATTTTTTTTTTTTTCCTGGAAGATGATGGAATCTGTCTCAGTCTGCCTGCCTTGTTATCTCTCCTTTGGCATCTGGACACCTACAAATCCAAGTTTCTCTATACGGCTTTTACCATGAGGAAAAAGATACGGGAACTTCATTTCTATGGGTGGAGACAGCACAGGAACAATGAAAGAAAATCAGCAGTTTTTCCGTAATAGTCTCTCAAAATGATGCTGAGAAAATAACTTTTTGTCTTGTTATGATAAAAAAATCTCCCAGACCTGCTAATGAGTTGGGGAGGTGGGGACAATTTTTTCTTAATTTTGAAGCCACTAAATATCATGGTTTCAACTCGATCTCTAAAGCTATTGAGTTCACGTTCTGAATAAGAGAAGCAGTGAACCAAAAGAGCAGAGAGTGTGTGGGGGAAGGAGGCAAAAGAATAAAAACCAACACAGTAAAAAATCAGGCAGAGTGAAAAATATATTGAAACTGTGAAAAAAAAAAAAAAAGCTCCAGAAGTGTGGAAAGAGCAAAAAGTTACAGCACAGAAAAAAGCTACCAACTATGTCTACCCAACAGTTCCCCCTAATCTTATCTGTCATGCTAATTACCAGATTTAGGTGCTTGTACCAGAGAGGAGGATGTGTGTGAATTGTGAGCTCATGTGCAGGGCTTCTGACAGCTCACACACACAACCCGCTGATTTCTCCCCTTTAGCTAGAGTAAAGATTTCTTTCTTTCTTTTTTTTTTTTTTTTTTTTTCTTTTTTTTTTTTTTTTTTTTTCAATTGAATCACCATCAGAATGAGCTGAATTACAGGAAAGACAAGGTTAGGCAGCTTTTGAGAAATCCAATAAAAAAAATCCAAAGGAATCCCCAAACCCCAGAACTGCAGGAAATGTGCTAGTTCCTGTGTATTACATGGCTTCCTTCCCAACATATTAATGTCCAATACCCAGAAATATGCATTGGCATGTGCTGCTTTACCTTTTCTTCCTAAGGATTTCACTCAGCCTGCAGTTCTGTACAGTCTTCTGCACCCCTCTGGAGTTGCACCGAGTTTTGCACCCACGTTTACCCCCTCTGCACCCCAGTAATTACTATTTTTGTTTAAATTACGCTTTAGGATGTAAATGGAGCTTAAGCCAGGGAAGGTGTGCAGAGGGCAGCTGATGCTGGTTTAGTAATGCGGTGAGGTAGCATCAGTTCCAGTGACAACTACTCATTAGCAGCTAATCCAATCGCTCCTGCTAATCCAATCGACTGGAGGAGCTGGAGTCATTGTTTTCCAAGAGTGGTCATCTTGCTCTCTCAAAAACCTCGGGAAGTTAAGGGAGTGTTTAGGGCACACCGAGCTGGCTGGGTGCACCCAGCAAGTCCGGTCCCAGCACCGGGGATATCTCCTGTAAACCGGCCTTGAGTCTGTAGGGCAAAACAGCCACAAGCCAAAAGTCAAGATGCCCCATACAGCCTCTGTGGAATATCACAAACAAGCCTCTCACTGGCTCACTCTGACTGCTAGGGATTGGAGCCTGGCTGGGAGCAGGAGGACAATGAGATGGAAAGGGTTAACACACCGTTTTCCCCTCCCCGGGGCCCCCACTCCAGCAAATTGCAATCCAGCCCTGAAAATTTTCAGCAGCCGCATCGATATCATTCCACTGTGCCTTCATTACCTCCTGATCTCTAAATAAGGGCCAGCTGGGCTCAGAAAACATTATGTGGTGCTGTTACGACTGACATAAACCACCAAAGTGGCATTTTGCAGATGAGAAGAACGAGCAAAAGCCCCGCAAAATCCTCTGCAGTTGGGTTTAAACGAGGGCTGTAACTTCTTACACATGTCCTGCTCCCAGTCTACAGGAAGAGGCTGATTAATCCTGCATGTGTTAGGCTGGAATATTGCATTACTGGAAGCAAAGAAACCCCTTAATCATATTGCTGGTTATGCCAGAGGTCTGTTTTCTCTCAAATGCATCACATTAAGAGCCTTCCCTGGGCTACAGCACCATCCCAGGCTATTTTTCAGGTTGCTGCACTACATATAGGCTTTTTCATTCTGGCTTTGTTTTGGTTGACCTTGAGATAACCACAAGCAGCGAGGAAGTTCTGGAGAGAAGACAAAAATGGTGTTTTATCACTGCCTATCTCCAAGAGAAATACAAAGAAGTGAAGAAGAGCCTTGCTCCTAGTTTTCCTTTACAGCTTGCTCCAAATGCACGGGTGTGGAAGAGCTAACACCACATATAGGATGGGAAGAAGTGGTCTGTCCCTCTCCTCTTCTACTCTGCTTTTCCATGTGGACGTGAAGAAAGATTTTCACAGGGAGAATTGCTGTCTGCACCTTCAGGCTCTTTTTGAGGGCACAGTTCAATCCTAGCTTACAGGACATCCCCACAACCTCATTCTTTCCCAATGCAAAGGCTGGTCATTAATGAGACAAAAACAAACTCTCCAGGACCATACTCACTTGGGAGATCTGGAGCTTTGGGAATCTGTAACTCTCCCCTAGGGCCATTGTGGGACTGTACAGGGAAAGAAGGAAGCTGTCTTGTTGACACAGTCCCTCCCTAGGAAGCCCAGGGGAGCGCATGAGAAATACCTGTCTCATGGGATGATGCACAGTGCACCTGATCTTAGTACCCTCTCCCAAAATACTTGTGGAAAAGACACCTCTCTGTGCCAAGGAAGAGAGGATTTGCTTCTGATACTACAGGAAAGTTCTTGTTCTTTGTTTACACCACAGTAGTTGAGTTTTATGCACATATGAATTATCTGTAAAAGCAGGATGTGTGCACACCACCCCAAAAAATCCTGTCCTTTCCCAGATAGATCAGTTTCAGGGGTCCAACAACCAAATTAAAAAAAACAACAAAACAAAACAACTGAAACATCTCCAGCGTGGGAAGTCCTGGCTGCAGCTTCAACCCTTACAAACACAGATACAAGGTCTGAGACAACAAACGATGTCCTGCAAAGCATGAAACCGAGCAGAAATATCTTTGAGGATGGCTGGTTTTCACACTAACCCCAGGGAGGAGGAGGCGACAGAAGGAGAAGAGCCTCTGTTTGTACAAGCCACTTTGGACTTTCCCTTTGAACAGGGCACAGGGGCACTGAGTCTTACAGCCTTTTTAATAGGAGCATCTGCTCCTGTTCCCATCCCAGCTGGATGGCATCTATGAGTGTTTGCTGTTAGCGAATTGTGCCATGTGTCAGAGCAGGGGTGTATCCTGGGCAGGGAGCACTTGCACATCTTGGAATCTTGGAGGCCTTTACACCATGGCAGCGGGTCCATTTGTTTGGCCTGGGCACTTGCTTGGGGGCAGCAGCTGCATTCTCCATCCACTCTGGAATTTCCAAATGGCAAAGGCCCCAAGGGTGGTTGTCATTAACAGGGTAATGTGTGTGTAAGGGAGGGTGTGGAGGGAGAGGGCTTCATGGGTGACCTACACGTTATCTTATTTTATTTTACTTTATTTTATTTTATTTCTTCCACGGACATCTGGAAATGAGAGCTATCTCCCTCCCACAGACCCTCTGAACTCAGGCCATCTGTGGGACCATCTTTTCCTCCCCCTCAGTGATGACCTGCCCTGCAGGAGGTTGATGGTGATGGAGAGGGAGTATAGGAAAAGTCACAGGCATGTCCACATGGTCAGTAGCAAATTTGCCAAAATGGGATTTCATTCTATTTCATAGGCTAGTTATGCAGCCCTTAACACTCTGGTAGGTGTTCACAGGGACAGAAATGCCAAAACAACCCTATTTATTTGCACTGTGTTCTCCTTATTCCATCTATGCATTTTTCCTGCAGAAATGTCTGCTAGCAATTTGTAAAATGCTCGCAGTTATAGAGTGAGTGGAGGCAGATGAAGTAGTTCACCCTATCCTACCCCTTGTAAAGGATTCAGAAGCCCCATGGAGACCTGCAGCAGTCTCCTCTGCCCATCAGCAGCAAATTTAACTGCCCCATCTGCCACCCCAGCCCTCCAACAGAACAGAAAGTGGGCCAGCCCTTACAGCTGAAGGACAGATCATACACGAACTACCATGTGCAGTGGCTGTTGCAGGGTTTAGTCCAAATGCCTGGCATGCAAGAGCAGCCCCAGCATCCTCAGTCCCCAGACCCGAAGTAAGAGCTTGCACAGAATGGGGAAGAGTTTCCGCTTAGTAAAGAAACCTTTTCCTGAGAGAGCTTACTATGAGGTTTGTGAAAGGAGGCTGCATTGATTCAAGCTGGGTGTTAATAATAAATCCTGGGAGCTGCAGCAGCACTGGCTCCCCGCCACCCACCTTGGCGAACCCGGCTGAACCGAGCAGACGCACATACAAGACAAACTCTGTGGGCTGGATACACAACAAGGTACTGTTGTCCCATCTGTGGCTGTGTACATGCCAGTGGATATCAGCCTAACACAAGGCGAGGAGATACACGGGGAAGCAGTTGCTTTCCTCCTTCCTTCCCACCTTTTTTTCCTGCTCTGAGCTAGGGAGGGAGTCTGGAAGCCAGTGCCGTGTCCGCGGCGCTCCCAATAGACTGGCTTTGTTACAGCAAACAGGAGAGGATGCTCAACATACGCTCTGTTTGTGCTGTGACACAGGGGCAGACGTTGTGGGACTGATGTAAGCCCTACCTGGGATGCCAACACCCCAAATTGCCCATGGTGCCTTGTTCAAACACCGGGAGTGCACTCCCACGGGGAGCCACCAGCACCCACACCAGAGGCAGCACCCCTGCGAGGGCCGGTGAGGAATTTGCTGGACGTGACCTGGTTAGTGTCTCGGAGGCCTAATTGGCATCCCCTGTGACCGGTCTGGCTCTGGCAGCCAGGAGAGAGTAAAGTGTCTCCTCCTGTCACAGATGGGCTGGGGGAAGGGGTGGCCAGCGCGTGTCTGTGCGCCGGTGTCGGGGGATGGCAACAAAGGATGTCAGGAACGTGGCGCTGCCAAGGGGCTTGCATATTTGGCTTATAACCTGATGAGTACAAGGCAGGTGGCAGAGTCTATGTCATGCCCTGTGGGGGGTGGAGAGGGAAGGGAAAGAAAGGAGGAAAAAATAGGACTGGTGCAGATGGGAAGTGCCATCTCCTCTCGCTGGAACAGGGCTGTTGGATTGGGAAACTCAGCCAGAGAAACTTAAAAGGACCGGGGTGGGAGAAAACAGAGCTGGTCAGCATCAGCAAGTGCCTCCTGATCCTTTCCTCCAACCCACCTCATTGCTATTTTAAAACCCTCATTTTTGATGGAAAATTAAATTAAAGCTCCCACAATTTTAAAAAATGGAGAACAAGCTAGCTAAATCTCAATGATTTTGAGTAAGTATGTGACTTGGGTGTGTGTGAAGGAAGGAAGGGAGAAAGGGAGAGACAGAGATTAAAACAAAAAAAAAAAATACAACCTAGAAAAAACTTGGAACAAAACACACACGAGGTAATGCCAAAAACTTGAGAAGGAGAGTGGTTACACACTAATTTAATTCTCTAATCCCCCTACTCCTGTCACTGTTTACTCACTGATAAATGTGCAGTAGCTTCAGCAAGACAGCCACATTTGCAGAAACTGACAGCCTGACTCAGAGACTATTTACCTAAAGACCATGAATATTAAAACAGGTTTCCAAAAGGCCCCCGTCTTGAAGGAGAAGATTAGCATGGGGCCTCTTGCTGACAGACTCTTCCCTCTCCACCCCTCCTTCCCCCACTCCGTGATGCATCTCTTGTTCAAACACTCGAGAAGTATCACCTAGCTGAAGAACTGAAATATTGGAACAATGCCCCGGAGCTGTGCATTCGGCTTTAGCCTGACAGCAAAAACATCCATCCATCCATCCATCCATCCATCCATCCATCCATCCATCCATCCATCCATCCATCCATCCATCCATCCCTCCATCCAAGAAAAAAGTTGGGGTTAGATTTTTGGGGTGGGTTTCATTTTTGTTTGTTTGTTTTGTATTTGTATTTATTTTTGGTTTTTTTTTTTTTTTTTTTCCTTTTAAATAACTGTTTGAAAACAAAAATAAACCCATATCTTTTTTTGTTATCTCCCCCTCCACCCTTTTGGAAGGTGAACTATGAGCACAGAGTCCTTTAATAGAATTAGAAAGGCAACAAAATTATATTCAAAAGTCATGATCTTTAAATGATTTTGACTCTGTCTCCTATGATGGTGCACAGAATTCACCAGAAAGATAGAAAAAGAGTAAAGCAAAACTAGAAAGGGCAGAGAAAAAGATGGCTTTAAAGATCAGAGGGAAAACACAGTTTCTATAGGATGGGGAAGATGAAATGGTCTAGATACCCCAGCATGAATGACAAAACAGAGTGGAAATCAAATTGATTTATATAAAAAAAATAAATGAAATGTCAAAAGGATTTTTAAACAGACAGTCAAGATTCACTTACTTGTAATATTAAAAAAGTAAAACTATATTTGAAATCAAAGAATTATTGCTTGTTTATGCCATACATATTTTACTGGAGGAATTCTTTGCCACACAACCTTCTGGGGAATAAAATTATAACTAGATTCAAGAAAACCTTAAGAAATCACTGAAAACAGTGCAAAAATTGCATTTAAAGACCGTGAATTGTTAGAAGACTGTTAGAAGAAAGGCAAATTAGCCCTGTTCTATTTGGCAATGGAGCTGGAAGCACAATTTACTTATGCTGATTTATATTTCTCTCTCTTGACTGTGTGTGAGGGACACTCCCTTTCCAGGGTGAAACACAGAGACAAGGATGTGCACATAGAGGCTGGGAGGGCATTGAGTGTGACTCCCACCCCCTGCTAACACATTTCCAGTGTCTGACACACCCTGGGGAAAGCAGGGAGACCACATCTCTTACAGTGGGTGACAATACTGCGCCGTGATGCGCTTGTCCTGATACAGACAGCGCTGCTTATCCCTGGAAACTGGTGAATATCCTGGCTCTGGAGACTATGACATCCAGTCTCCCTCTCGGGTCAGTGAACTATTCAGACAGAATTAAGAGTTCGTGATTTCCCAGCCTCTCAAGTGACTCTAAGGTCTCCTGATGTAGTTGCTCATCTGGCATGGAATGACACAGCCCTGTTGAAGTCAGTGGAATTATTCTGCTGGGGCTTTTTATCCCCACCTGAGGATCAGGTGTTTCACTGCAAGCCTCTGGGAGCACTACTGCATAATGGACAGTGCTAGCACAAGGACGAGCATATTTGGCTTTGAGGGAAAAGGGCAGCCAGCATCCCTGGATACCTTCCTAAGTGCAACCAGGCAGTCCATGCCTGGAAAACTACTGCCAGCGAGGCTGCCCCTCAGCTTTGCCTTCAGCAAGTAAACAGACTTCAGCAGAGCAGTGCCAGAGGCTGCCTGGTCAGAAGGGCTTTGCAGACACCTTGCGGCTGAGGGTGAGAAAGGGTTAAACCATGAGGCCACCTGGCACACAGCCCTTCTCTGACCAACATCAGGCTTCTGCCTCCACAGCAGCTCCAGAAACAACCACAGCCCCTTCAATATTCATGGTTCTCAGTTGCCATGAGGCTAAAATTACATCTACCCAGAGGAAGATGAAGCCTCCTTGTGAGCATACTGAAAGCCTCCCAAAGACGTGTTCAGAGTGGGGTGGGGTGAGGCAGGAGAAAAAGTGAATGGAAATCTTTGCTAACACAGATGGAAATCGTTGATGAATATTTTTTGCAGGCTGGATTTGGTATCTTGTTTAAAAGAGGAGTTTAATTATAACCAGAGCTACTATAACGAGCAGGCAAAGGTGGGATATTAGGAGAGCCTCCTGGAATCAGAAATGCAACATGAGAGTGCAGATGAAATGCAAGTCACTCCAGCTGCAGAATCTGGCCCCAGGACAGAGTGGTTTCTTCAGCTTCACTTTAGAGCACCTGTCTCTAGAAAACTTCTTCCTATCACCTGAATTCACACCACTTTCTTTGGCAATCATAGGCTTCAAGTAGAAGCTTGGAAGCTGTATCATGACTCTAACATACACTTGCACAGGCAAAACAAGCCTACTTTAAAAGAAAGAAAATTTTTGTCTGTGCTCAAAGATTAAACAAAAAATGCTATGAAGCTTAAAAGTGTTTCTTGATGACCTCACAAGAAAACATTTTACTTTCTGGTATACCTTAAACAGAAGAGGTTTTGGACACCCTGTGGTTTTGTGTTTGCAAGAACCTTGGAGTGGGTTAATGTAGGGAGGCGTCACTCCATGCTACATTTGTTTTTTAAATGCCTCTTCCAAGCATTCACTTTTAGATCATTGAACAGATGGGTCTTGGGTATGTCTCTCCCAAGGAGGCTGAACAGGTATGATTTTCTGTATTGATTGATAGCTTATTGTGGACTTAATTTTTTGGGAAGATCTTGTCTGTATGTTATTTTCTCTCCATTAGATGCAAATGTGGGTATCTACACATGTGGAATTACAGCATCCTGGAAGTATAGACAAGATCCCCTTGATTCGAGAGGGTCCTTGAGTTTTTATGAAGTAGAGACATGGACAGCCTGGATTCCCAAAGGCTGGAAAAATCCACTCCAAGTCCCTGACCAGGTGACTCATCCATCTCACTTGCAGTGAGTGCTCTCCTGCTGTATTCCACCTTTTGCCTGTACACTGAAGTGCCCCAAACCCATTTCTGCTCAGTGTGTCTGTGTGCTCTGCCACAGGCTGAGCTGCAGTGGGCTGAGGGATGTGTGCCTGTGCCTGTGTCTGTGTGAGATGTCACAGAACCCCTGCAAGGGGGTGAATCCCCCAGCCTGACTCCTTGCTTGGAGGAGCTCCTGTGCTGGCCAGCAGTGATGCTGTGCACAGGCTGTTGCTCTTGTGATGTGCCTCAGCAGAACCATCACACGTCCCTCTGTACATCTGTGTGCTCCTCTGGCACTTCTGTACCCCTGATCCATTATGAGACCCCCATGCACAAAAAATAACACGCTGGGAAAGGAGAAACTTAAGTGATCTGGAAACACATAAAGGATCCTGCCTTCCGTTTTGATATTTTATGCCCAGTATAAGGAAAGAAGATTAGGGTCCTAAAGAAGAATTTAAACACATAAACATTTTCATGGGTGTAGGAGGCTGTCAAAGAACATACCACCAAGACTCTGAGGAAATAGTTTCTGCTTTAACACCCGCAACCACGCACTCATCACCCAGTAGACATGCAGACAGTCCTCCTCTTCCCTCTCCCTTACTTCATCTATGGCAAAACCACACTATTCAAACTTTTCCACTATCAGTAAGAGAAGCTGCCATTTACACATTTACAGAGCAGCAGACACAACACCAGTTTAATGATATAAGGAGGGAAAGAAATAAGGAGCAATCTGTGTATAATGTATACACATATATTTTAAATACCCGGCAGGAGAGACTGTGCTGTCAATTGAGTTTATTGAGAAATAGCTAAATATTAAAGAGAGATGGGGTTGATGGAATTGGATGGAAGGTTATATCTCTGAATCTGTTTGTAATCACCTGTGTCTCTGCTTCTTTTCTCATAATACCTGCAGAGACATGACATACTGCTAGCTACCCCCAGAGCATCTTATAAAGAATGCAAGGGTTTTTCCAGCCTCTGGCACTCAGGTGGTGCTGGACTGGAGCACATGTCAGCCCTGATAGAGAGGAGAGAGCTCAGACCAGGCACTTCCAGTGTTTGCCCGGAGCAGGAATGTGTGATGGCTCCTCTACAGGAGGGATCACAGTGCCCATGGTCCGGCTGACCTGTGTGGCTCTCAGAAACCTTTAAGTCTGTCTCCCTCTCGCCTGGTGATGCACGCTTGCTCCTCGCAGCTCCTGCACAGAGAGAAGCCCCAGAGCCCTGCGTCTCCCCAGCTCTCCACGCGCATCCACCGCGTGCGTCTCTTCATCCGCGCACGCCCGCCCGTCCCTCATCCTTTCATAACAGCTCCAGATGGGTGTGATTAAAAACACACAGGCCTCACACACCTTCTGTGGGAAGCAGTTTTCAGCAAATTTCCCCAAATTGCTTTAATTTTGCAGGTAGGCAGAGGGAAAGTGAATAACACAAGCCGTGCTGCACCCCCAATGGGAAAAAAAAAAAAAAAAAGATGGGAACACAATGCAGATTTGCTTCTTCTTATATTTTTCTTCTAAGTAAGTGTCCTGTAAGATTGGTATTATAAGTATTACTGATATTCTAAAAATCAGTCACAGCAGGGGAGTTGAGAAAAAGACTGAGAGACTTTCTGAGATTTTTTTTTTCCTTTGTCTCATACACAGGCTCTCTGGGAATTATTTTGTGAGTAGGTATTGGCTATTTCTTTTAAGAGCTATTCACATAGGTGCATGGGAGGGGCATTTCTTGGACAGCAGCCAAGTGGCAGCCATTTGTCATCAAGGCAAAACATTCAATACCCTGTTGCAGGGGAAGATTTTGATCAGAGAAGGAGTTTAGCTGCCAAGTTGGGTACAAGGTTTTAGACCTTAGATCAATTCCTAGCTCTGCCAAGTCCGCTTGTCCTGTCCCTTGTCTTGTCCCTGTCCCACCACTGGCCACAGAGTTAATATTTTCCTGATTCTCCACAGTTTTTGAGGCAGTAGGTCAAGTTACGATCAAGAGGCACTCCACAGCCTGGCACAGGGAATATGAGCACCTAGGCAGGCAGATAAATTGTTTGTGTTCTCTGCCTGGAAGAGCATAACTTTTGCAGTTGTGTGTTTCCAGGAGGAGCATTGGTAATTATGAATTCAGCCAGTCACTGCGCTGTGCATATTCCAGAGCGGCTCATGGAGAAATCATTGTCTGTGAAAAATGATTCTTCTATGCAACAGGCATAAAAATTGAGTGCAAACTGGCCATGAACAGGCAGAACAAATTCAATTCAGGAGTCACAGGGCTATTGTGTCCTGCACAATGGTCTGTTGTCACAGAGCTCTGCAAAGGCACCAGGGACAGATATAGGAAACTTTAACATAATTTTAAAATTATTTTTAGCTTTGTTTCCTAAAGAAATGAAGAATTTAGTGATTATTTCACATCTTAATGTCTATTTACGTCTCTCTCTCTTTTCCTTTTCCCTCAATAGCTTTGAACCAATTGACACAGGAGGCTTCATTTGCAGCTTGACAGACATGAGAGAAAGTAATCACAAGAAGCTGCAAGGAAATAGTTTCTGCTGGGCTTTTTTTAATTTATTTTCTGAGGAATTAATGTTTTTGCAAAACTTTCCTAGAAAAGTGGAGGTGTTTTTGAGTATTGACCCCCTCCCACCATAAACAGCACAGTGAATAAATTGAGATTCTTATTTGAAGAGAGTTCTAAGCTAAGACAACTTCTATTTGTGATTTATCTGGTCCATGTAGGACAGAGCAGAGATCCTCCAGCCCTTGGCTGATTGGAAGATCAAGGTATGGAGCAAGTGTTGTGTGTAGTACCTGGTCTTAACAATTTACGCCTTTAGTCTCCCATCTCTCAGGCTGATGTTGAGGGGTCTCAAAGGCAAGAGACTCTGACCTCAGGCTTAGGAATCATGGGCTTAAACTCATCAGAAAGCCATCAGTTAGGTAGTCCTGTCTACTGTTCTATTGCTAGTTAGTGAAGTAATCTGCCTGGCTCTGCTAACTCATTGAGTAATTTAGGGACAATTTTGCTGTCATCCTCACGACAGACTTAGGTATCCCTGTGTTGTTTCAGTCCTTAAGGCTGGTATAAATAACAGTGGCCTTCACACTGCTCTAAGTTTTGTGGAGGAGCAGCTTCAGTCGAAGCCCTGTGTAAAGGATTTACACAGCCTGTCTGCTCCCTCTCTCTGTGTACACTTCGCTGACAGACCAATCCTGACCTTGCAGCAGAACAGCCCAGTAGGTGAAGAGCCAGCATGGGACTGAGCTGTGGATAAGTCATCAGCCATTTTCAGATGCAACCTCATTAATTTCCATAGGTGCCTAAAAAATTTCCAAGATCTGGAGTTGTGTGCATCTGTGCTTTGGTTTGCCACCCACCAGACAGGAGGAAAACACACTGATCTGTTCACAGGATGGATTTCAGCAGTGAGCTCCCATCCCGTAGTGCCCAGACACTACAGAAACAGCAGCGCTGCCTAGCACTGGTAGCCATGCATCTGCATCCTTGTAGATCCTCCCCTTGCACCACAGGGGAAAATAAAGCCAGGGCAGAGCAGGCCAGACTCAATTCTTAGCTAGAGTAAGTTGAGATAGTCGCATGAACTACCATTTTACACCTGCCTGGCTCTGGAGTACATGATGAACTGTTCAAGATGGGTGTTCTTCCAGACTTCTAGGAAAAGCAGTGAAGCAAGCATTCAGATTAAGAGAAGTGTGCACAAATGTTTTCTTAATAATAATTAATACATGATTAATAGGAACAGATTTTGAAAATAAATGATTATAAGATGTCTCTATAGCATGCCACCAGGATGATGGGGATAAATGATGCCGAGACACCTGAAAGTTGAGAGCCCATTACTAAGCATTTATAAATGGGAATGCATAAAAATATTTATCCATGTCTTTCTGAAACATGCTCTAATGTGTCTTCAAGCAATTTATCAGCTAAAAAGTAATTTTCATTAATCACTTATTAATTATTAATAAAGTGTTTGTAAGTGTCACCTTAATTTAAAGTGCTTTTGAGTCAAGGTGCACTTCCCGACTTTTCTTTTCGAAGGAGATATTTTCTCCTGGACCAAAGTCCTTCAGACTCAAGTGACCTTGGTGCATCCTTCTTCACCCAGCCCACTCTTGGCCTGCACAACTGCTAGGCTTGCAAATGGGTCTAAGTCATGTTTCTGGAAACCACAATTTGTCATTTCAGAAGGAAAGTTGATCAGATCCTCTCTCCCCACTCACAAAGCTGGATGCCCAGACCTGGGAACGCAGCATTCAAATGTTTCAATTTATCATTACAGTGGAACCCTGAAGAGATCACATCTGCTAAGACCATAAATTGGACAAGATCCCACTTCAGAAGGAGCGGGCTCAGCTCGATATTCCCATTCTTGAACAAGGGACCAATTAGGCAGGCTTATTTACCTGCCATAAAATGAGATGTTAGCCAGTGGGAGAAGTCACTTAAGGACAACAACAACAAAAAGTCTTTCTGATCTCTCGGTTAGAAATGGCCAGCTTCAAATCCTGCATCTCTCTGCATTCTCACTTCAGCCTGTTTGTCCTCTGTTCCTTCTGTTTCCTCATTCCTCCTTTCAAGTTAGTCCCTGCCCTTCTGCAATTTCCCTTTTGTCTTATGTATTTTATCTTTTTCTGTCCCTTCTGTCTCTTTCCTTCTCTTCACTCTCCTTTTACTTAATTTTTCCTCCTCCTTCTTTGTTCTCTCTCTCTTTTCTTTTTCCTTTACACATGCACACACCCAGATAAGATTTAATTTTGAGCTTTTCTACTGAACTAGCAATCAAAGAGGTCTTACATCTTGGAACAGAACCTGGGCTACAAAACGAGCAAATTGCTCACACCTCCTTCCCTTCATAAGATTTTACAGTGAGGATTGGATCTTCCTCTTGGCAAAAACTGGATTCTGGCCCCAAGAGACACTAAGGGGGAAATCTTCAGGCTTAAAAAGTGATATTTTCTGCCTCTCCTCATAACTTTAAATCTCTTTCTTCTCTAGATGGATAATGGTGTGCAAGCATCCAGAGTGGAAGCAGAGAGAAGCAGACACACATCTGTCAGGGATGGTCTGTGCACATTTATCCTGCCTCCGTGCTGGGGGATGGATGAGATGACCTCTTGAGGTCCCTTCCAGATGTACTCGTCCATGAGTCCATGATTAATTGCCTTCATGATCTGCAGTTTATCTATCCAAAGACATAAGCCTCAAAATCTCCTGCAAATGCATATCCTGTGGGCTAGCTGAGGATACTGCCCCTCCATCCTTGGAGTGCTGCACCCTGATTTAGACTCCACAGAGGAGACTCTGCTGCTCCCTGCAGAAAGGTGTGTCCTTTCACACCCAGGAAAGGAATGAAAGAATAAATGATTTATCTCAGTAGAGAAAGGAAAGAAAATGGCTTTAAATTAGGAAGAAAATTTCTGCACTCTGCTTGCTCAGAAGACAAAGACAGGAAACAGGTAACTGAATCTTGGTGATTCAGTTCTGATGTCTTATTCTGGTTTCCCAGTATTACTTCCCCACCAGTACAAGCAGGATTAATCTGTGTCTGCCTTCCTGGGGCAGTGAGATGTGGCATGGCAGAGAGCACCACCATCCCTGCCAGGAGGGACCCACAGCTGAGATAAATGCTACCCTTATATTTTTTCATTCACAAGGTATGCTTTGCTGACGCTGAAGCAATGCTCATCCATGTGAGGATGATTTTCTCTAACATGTTCATCTGTATAAGGATAGACATGGGAAATGGCAGACATGTTTTGCCAAAGTGGGCCAAATGAAGAAGAATGAAAATAGTGAAAAGGAAAGGAAGGGGCTGGAGAGAAAGCTAACATGAGTGTCTTAGGAAAGACAGATATGAAGGTGGGAACTTGTGCCTGTCTGGATCTACAAACCTGAACACCTCTACCTGAACTACCAGATATCTCCATCTGGTTTTCCTCAGGTATTTATTTAACATGGAGATTTATTTAACCCTAAACTCATATTTTTCTCTTAACAGCCCGTTGTGGATCAGCACAATAGAGACTGTTGTAAACACCAGTATAATCTGTCCAAAGAGAATTTAAGATGTTTTCACTATAGCAGGGGAAGTTTGTAAGTAGAAGTGTGGCTCTTTCTGGAGAAGCTGGTCACGCAACACTAATTTACTGAAAAAGTTCCTGTTTAATCAACACTGTGCATAATAAAGGTATTCAAGACTTAATGTGGCATTTTTAGGTAGGTCAGATCTAGGGTATGAGGAGTTTATATTATCCTACCTTTCCAAGAATCATGACAAAAATAATTGAGGAAGTTGGGTTGGTATCACACTTTCTGTCCCTTTTGAATCACCAGAAATCGAACTGAGTTAAAAATCAGTAGGGATGAGATTCAACTCAGTAAATATAGATACCTGTACCTATGTATATCTCGCCGAGACACCCTCAACTCCCTTGCTAGACAAACTAGAGAATTATACATTTCCATGCACTTCAGCAATTTATTTCTTCCTAACGTATGCATCTAAAACAGAGATAAGGGAATTGTATTAAAAAAAATTTATTTCATACATTGGCAATAATGGGAACTTATAGCAAACAGTTCAGATAGAGATTTCTAAAGCTAGATCAGGTTTCAAATTTAGAAGTCAGAAATAAAGAAAAACATATAGAAAGTATTCTCCTTTTCTACATAGTTTATCAGGAAAACAGTGTCATTTTTATGGTTCACTTTCTTTAAGAGCTATAGAGCAGAGGTATGTTTTTAAACTGAGTATTTCCCAGTCATATGCAAAACCTCACTATTTTAGCTTTCTATTTTTAAACTTATTTCTCCTGACCAATTTTTCATTACCTTTCTTATTCCTCTCGTTTTCCCTGTCTCCTTCCAACAATCTCACCACTTGTTTCGCTACTTCCTTTTAATCTTGAATACAAAGAGCAGGTTGATCCCAGCTCTGGCCCTGGAAATGTCAGGCTGAAAATGTTACTCTTGGAGTGATTTGCATGCATTACAAAGTGACAGGTGACAGGAGCACACAACCTCGGCTAATAGATGATTAATGATGTGATGTTGGCCAGCACTGTTGACTCGTTTTCCTGCTCTTCGGGAAACTTCAAAGGCAGCTGGCATTTCTGTTGCCTTGTGACAGGCTCATAGGTGAGTGTAATTGTTTAGTCCATATGTGCACGGCGTAGAAGGAGCCATGGGCATGTTCATGGAGCACATTTTTCTCTGTGTGTGTGTGTGTGTGTGCATGAGGCAATTTGCAGGGCTGTATGCACGAGCTCCCGTGTGCTTCTGTGTGCATACGAGCTCCTCGTATACAAATTGCCTGGTTTCTGCAAGTTGCTGAGAGCATCATTATCCAGCTACTGTATTCTGAATAAAATACCATGGCCCATTTGGGGTTACAGTCTAAAGGAATGAGGGAAACTCACTGGAATTTTAATCTGGATGGAGAAAAATCCGCCCTAAAGTAAACAGTATGTTTGGAAAGGAGCCCAGTAAATAGCAATCAGAACAGGATTAGAAATAGGTCAAGGCTGTAAAGTTGAATCTTTTTTTCACACCCATTTCTTTCTCTTTTTTTTTTTTTCTCAGCAAAATTTGGGAGAGTTGAGGTCATTAAGGAGATTAAGGCTACTTCAGATTTCAAGCCCACCCAGAATTCAAGGCATAGCCTCACTTCTGATGCATACATTATAAATCTGGAGTTCAGCTGAAGAAGTATTTGGAGTTTTCTAGAAGAATATACTTAGGCAGGATCCTCTCAACACATATAGATGCCAATGTTTAGATTTAAAATCCTTGTACTCTGTAAAGGTGAAGGAAATCTCATTTCCTACTCCACACATGAACACCTCTGCCTTCTGCCCTGGGTTTCCTATTCCCCAGCCCACTGTATTCATGAATCTCTTTCAAAGTTGCTCAGCATTTGTGGAAAAGAAAGGAAACAAACTGTAGATGAAGGTCAGGGTTTTCAGTTGTGAACAATGATCATCCAAATCAGCCTCTTCTTAAACAAAAATAAGTAGTTCTCTGAATCAAAACCCTGCATCAAAATGTATGTGTTTTTTTCTTCAGATGGAAAAGTCTGAAATTTGAGTGTTCTTTAAACCAAGAAATTGCTCAATAGATAAATAAAGAATGAAGCTGCTGTAGCATAGAGCAAGGATGTAAGGAGAGTTTAAAACAAAAATTTTTTCCTTCCTTCTTCCAAAAGCTGTCATTTGGGAAAGCACAATGCAGATGTCAAAAGTTGGAAATGCATGTCCAGAGACAAATGGCCAGAGGAGGCCCTGAAAGATTTGTATCTTCTGTTGATTAAAAGGGGAATGTAGAAGAGTCCCTGACTGAGATAAATCCTCCTGCAGAGAATCATGTTAAATTGTATTTGAAAGATCCTCAAGAAATCAGCTAGGTTCTGGTCAAGAAACCTGTCCTAAGCAATTGAAGGCCATGCCTGAGCTCTGGGTGAGGCACAGCATAGGATACACTCAAAAAATCAGCTGGACCAGGCCAGATTTGAGTCTGTGTCTGAGTGCCTGCCAGAGACACATCCTGCAGTGGTTTCTCATCTCTTTGACACCATGGCAAGCTTCAGGTGCTTCTGAAACCATCACTTTTTTGTTTTGTTTTGTTTTGTTTTGTTTTGTTTTGTTTTGTTTTGTTTCCCTTGCCTCACGGATGGTTCAGTTTCTTAACTCAATCCAAAGACTTGCCATGTCCACTTCATGCTTCCCAGCCCTCAGTAACCCTCCAATTCACAGGACATCACCCACTCCAACTCTGACTGTGCTCCCGACAGGGCAAGACACTAAGTGCCAGGACGCCAGAAAGCAGGGAGAAAGGAAAGAGCTCATAGCCTTTGATCTATTTCAGACCTGTCAGATTAAGTAGGTCTGGAGGTTTGGGTGATGAGGTTTGCGCTTCATGCTTGCTTAAGCTGAATTGCCTTGGAGAAAGCTGAACGTTCCCTCTTGGTGAAGTCTGTGTCACCCTACCTTCCATCCACAAGCAGCAGCAAAAAGCATCTCAGCACTCTGGGCTTGTGAAAATACCAGTTTCTAATTTGCGACATTTGTGACATTTGTTTTGCAGAATTACAGGTTGACCTGGGTACATGCTAAAGATGGGTGTTGTTTCTAATGCTCCTGGAAATGCACTTCATTGTGTCTCAGTCAAAGTCTGTTTAATAACACATCTCCACATGACTTTGGGTGTCTATGCATTAAAGGGCAGTGCCAGAGTGACAGAAAAATGGCAACAGCCAACCCACAGAAATAATTTGTTTAACTTTTTAATATTGATATGGAACACAGATATGTAGGTGCTATCATGGTAGAGACATAGGTGCATATACACAAACTGGCTAAGAAAAAGACAAAGAGACCTGGCCATTCTACAGTACTGTTTACATTTTATGTGATACATTAACTAGTTTCTTGTTACTTAGCACTTTGAAAAGCTGCTTTGAATACTTTTCCTTTGGTTATTGATAAGTGTTAACTTCACTGTACCATGCAGTTAACTTTAAAAGCTTGAAAATTTAAAATTATAAAAATCAGGATTCTTCTGAATGTGCTGTGTGAAGTCCAGTAATTTCCAAGAGCAGTTATGAAACAAGAAGAAAATCAAGATGGAAGTCTCTGGCTCACACTTGCTTTTTTCCATCAACACATTCAAGAATTTGCCTTTATTTTATCCTATTATTTTAAGGAAAATTAGAATGGCAACACTCTAGACGACTGCCTGGTTAGCTTATTTTATTTTCATTCCAATGCTCGCCCTGAGCACAGGAGACAGCTCTGATTCCACACAACCTTGCTGGTTGCCATTAAGGATGGAAATTTGCTATTAAAGGTAAATTGTCTTAAGGACCTTTCTGGCAAGCATAAAAGAGAGAATTTGGGAAGTTGGTGACTGGTGATTGCCAGTGACACTTGCTGCAGTGCCAGAGTCACTGTTCATCCACAGAGCTGTGGCCACCTCCGGGGTGGAATGTACTGACAGCAGAAAGTCCCAGTCCTGCTGTTTAAGGCATAAGGGTCCTGGCATGCCTCAGTGGAATCAAGATTAACTATTCATACTGTACAGAAGCTGGGTACATAAGGAACAATAATTCTTTAAAAGTATTTCTAAGTCTGTTAGAATTAGAGAGAATTAGAATTTGTGTTGTGCTCTGAGACCAAAATGCTTATTTTCTGAATCCTGCTGCTGTGACTCCCGCAATTTCGAGAGTGGAAGTGGCAGCACTGAGAAACAATGGGTTGCAAATGGAAACTATCACAGAAAGAGAGGTGCGACATTCTGAAGTTTATCCTGTGATCTCAGTCACAACTTCATGTGTCTGCATCCCCCACAACCCAGCTCCAAAGGGCTGCCAAAACGCTGCTCATGCCTTCTAGACAGTGTGTGTATCTGATCAATCCATTTGATTTGTAGGTTAGGACTGAGCCTCACAGTCAGACCCAATGATCTCATTGCTGCCAGCATGAATGCAAAATACTTTGAGCGAAAACAAGGGGATTGATCTAAAAGGACACAGGTAATTTAGAGCAGAAGTTGGGCTTTTGTGTATTAATTAAAAAGTTTGCTGTAACCTATGGGACACATCAACTCTCTTGCAAAGGTTGTCATCTCTGTGCAGCCAGCCATTTGTTTTGTTTGCTTCTGAGAGAAACTTGATTTTTGTGATGGGTTGTGCCTTTTGCTACTATATCCTCTGGGAGAGAGGTCTGGTCAGATGATTAACATTATCTTCTCTCTTAAACATTACATTATGAAAATTGGGCAGGTTTTTTTTTTAATAGCAACTGACTAATTAGCCCCACGTCTCATCTCAGCTGTCAAAAATCTCTATTCATTGACAGTTTACTTTAAGTGGTTCAATTAGCATAACAAATGACTCACCAAAAGTTCTGTAGGCATCCTATTGATTAATGTCATTTATCTTGCAAACCAGCAGTAGATGCGTGAGTTGTTCCTAACAATTATTATATACATTTATACATGTATATAATAAGTGCCTCTCAGAGAAGCAATGCAATTTAGGAGTTATTTGCAGGCATTTAATAGCAATAAAGGGCTTTCATCAGCAGCAATAAGATGGATGATTTCCCAGTTAAGAAGCAGGTAGAAGACAGGGCTGTGTTTCCTTGCGCATCACACGTGCATCCAAGTGATATAAAGAACAGAAATTTCTGTGAGCAGACTGAGGAGGATAGAGACTGATAAGGAACCACAGTGTCTGTATATTTGACTTTTTCCTACTGTTTGCACAAGCTTTTCACTACATTGGTATATATTCTGTTAACAGTACATGATATAATTTTTTGTTCGTGCTTTTTGTGTTTATGTTTCATGTTTGGGCAATGCACAGAAAGAAAAGGTCTGGGTTCTTCCTTTCAGATTCAAAGACTTGCCTCAGAATTTTTGCTCCTAAAACTCTTATGTGATTTTTGAAGGCCCAGTGTCCTCAGCCCCCATGGCCAGAATTGACAGCAGATTAAGATGCACAGCACAGCAGCAGGGCAGCTAATTTTCTATTTTAACAGGACCCTTAACTAGTAACAGTACAGCAGTACTAGGCAGGTGGAGAAGAGGAAACGTTTTCCCCTCAGCTCTGCCATTCACCTTTGCCACTCACTTTGGCCTTACTTAATCCCCTTTTCCATTTTTTTCCATCCACTTTGATTTTATCCATGCTGCTCATGAGGTCTATGCAATCCTTGCCACCAGGACAGCCCCTCACTGAATGTTCATGCAGTGCCTCACCCTACAAAAGGTCAGAGCCTCAGAAACCCCCATGATATAAAAATGCAACATTTCACCACAGAGCAAATTTGAGGTATTCACCACTGGGGGGGGAAAATGGTCTCCCATCAGTTAGAGACACTGATCAAATGACAATGTCCTGAAATTTCTTCAGAAATATGTTTTCTGACAATGAAATCATAGATGGCCATAGAGAACACTGAAAGGAATTAGTATGGGTGCCTCTGTAATCACAGTGAAAAAGTATGTGTGTGTTTCAGTTGTTTCAAAGTACTTCTCCTAGAGGAAGAAGCTTTTATGACTGAACTCTTTAATAAGGGCTCTTCCCCCAGTCTCAAGAGGGACAGTGCAAGCTTTAAAGAAAGTACAGCAAGTGCTCTCACTACTGAAGCCACTAGGAGTATATTTTATAAAGCAATATTAAAGAAACACTGAAAGCAGAATAATTTAATCAGATTCATGAAATCAAATACCCCCAAGGCAGAGATGAAGATGCAGCTCAACAGGTGCTGGCATTTCATTCCATAGGAAGAGGAAAATTCATCAGCTCCTTTTTTTTTTATTTTCCTTTTTTTTCCCCCCTCTTTTCTCTTTATAGAAGTAAAACTTGACACTAAATAAAACTAAAGCCAAATAACCTTAGGACTTGAGGATTAGTGCAAAGGCACCTTGGGCCCAGATTCAGTTACACTCTGTCTCTTCTTGTTTGGGAGCTGGAAACTAGTCATTGCTAGGGAGTTGGAGGGAATGCTGTCAAGTGTTTCTTTAAATTGCTTTTTTTCCCCCCTGATCACACGATCAGTAACTGGAAAAATGTTTCATCTTTTCTTTCTTTACTTGTGTTGTGTTGCCATGACTGCATTCTCTTTTGGAAAAGGGCAGCACAGCAGATATTTATCCCAACCTGGGGTCTCCTCATGCTGCAGACAAGGAGATTAACAATAATCTAGGAAAATCATCTTGAAAAATTAGCACTGGAAGAACTCTCTAAAACTTGAAATTTAATGTTCCCATGTGTCCTAATTTTCAAAAATCTCCTGCAAGTAAAGAGATTATGGATTTTGTTCTTTTATGCTGTTACTCATACGCTCAGCTGATGGCTGATGGTTTTCTTAGAGTTGTTGCAGAAGCAGTGTTTCTGTAATTACATAAGTGTAGGCTATGAAAGTGAGGACTAAACTGACTTCGATAGCAGTTTGTAATATTAACGAGGAGATCTTGGGGGAGTAAAAGGTACAAATCCTCAGCATCTACTGTGATCTCAGTGAGCAACAACTCAGAGTGTACATCTCCTTCAAACATCTCTGGAGAAGTCAGACCATTCTCATTTGTCAGGTGCGTAACTGAGGGATAAATTCAGCTCTTTAACTTAAACTGAACCAGCGGAACTCAGGCACCAGATTTGCTCCAGGCATCTCCACTAGCTGTGTCATCAGCGGGGAGTCAGGTGCCCCATGCAGTGAATCATTCCGTGCTGCAAGAGGAGTCATCCACTGGCTTACAAGGGTGCCTGTGTCTCCCTGCTGATGACTAAGAGAGCTATGAATAGCAACCTAGACTGAGCACCTTCCCTTTTACTAGCACTACAATTAGCTGAGAAGATTCCCATCTATCTCCAATGTAACAGGAGAAAGTGGATATAGAGAAAATGATGCCTTCAGTTCACCAGGCACCAGATGTGCTGTGCAGAGGATCACCCTTCCGTTTTATGTGGGCATCAAATCGACTCTGCAGTGAGGGAATGGAGTTGAAACACCAAATCTGTGTGCCTGAGGTCTGGTGAATGCATTTCACAAGGACTAAGGTAATCTGGAGCAGCTGAGCAAGTACAGAGGGACGAAACATTTAGGCAGTGCACGATTCTGACAAGTGGCAACAATATCCCTGAGACAGATTTTTGAAGAGTATGGAGAGAAGAGCGTTCCGTTTACGATGCATATTTAGCAGCTAAAATATAGCAGCAGCACTGTCCTCTCCTGCCTCGTGGCTTCTTCCGCCAACCAGACCATCATAAATTCTGCCTTGAGCAAAGCAGAACTGATTGGACTCAATTTATTCTTCTTTAAAATACACACACAAACACATTCACTAGGGAAGGATATAGAAGTTCCAGGAAAGAGCCGTAACTCAATTGCCATTATAGAACAGAAAGATAATTAAGTAAATGTTGGCAGGGGATAGCATTGAATAACTTTAGCAGAATGAGTTCTTCCTTGCTTTGCCCTTTGCAGAAATATACTGCATTCTCCAGAGACCCCACCCTAAATTGCTTTGGATAGCTTCCTTTTCCCTGAAGGAAATCAGAGAGAACAGGGCTGGAAGGGAGCTCCAAAGGTCGGTTTCCCTCAGTACAAAGCTGGATCAACTCAAGCTAAGCTGGTAAAGATGAATGTTTTCTCTGCTGAGGGCCAGGAGGTCAGCCTGTGTCCTGTATGGGTGTGCAGTTAACCCTTCCCATATTGCTACCTGGAGCTTGGGAGGATCCAGGTAACATCCAAATCACTTTGGTCTACAGTTTGGAACAAAGAGAAGCCTTTAGAGAGAAATTAATAATACGTGAGACATAAGTAGGCACCCTGAAGTGTAACTGGGCTCTGTTTGTGCTTGAGTATCAAGAGTATAAGGGATCCAGGAGCTGCAGTTAGTAATTAGTTCCAAGGGCAGATAAATAGCAGCTCTGCTTTTTATTCATCCCATGTGGTGACCCACTGGGTTTGTAGACTTTGGCACATTTTATGTCTGAAATTTATCATGAGTTTATAGCCAGACAATAAGTTAACAAAAAAAGAAAAACAAAAGATCCATAATTGTAAATCTTATAAGACTGTACTTTTAAAGCTAGAATATATGAAAGTACACATGTGATAAGAAAAGAAAGAAAATAGAACAGTAAAATGTTAAATTAGCATGTCTAAGTTCATTCTTGTTGAGGCAGGTAAGTTTCAGAAAAGTGAGCTTTTCTTTAATGTTGGTACGTTTTGGACAATGCATTTCTCCTTTTTGACTTCATTGAAAGAGAGAATCGTGTGCAAAATGCTATGTGTATAAAACACATGCAGCCACCTCTGAAATCTAATTATTTTAAATCAAAATATTTGAAATATTTTATCTTGCTGTCTATCATGGAAGGTTATTCGAGCTTCTTGGTAATGAATCTTTGTCTAAAACATATTTGGCAATCTTTGCATAATCATGTCACTATATGTCACAGACTACACCTTCAAGAATCACCACTTGATGTGTGAAATGAAGCAAAAATAGCAGATATCCTTAGAGTGACTTTGGTAAAACAGTGCTAATTTCTCAACCTTCAGAAAGATCAATGTAATCTCAAAGTTCCAAACACATCAACAAAAATATCTTTGAGGGGGAAACAGAGATGTGTAAGTGGGCTGTTTTCATTTAATAGGAAAGATAGCACAGAAAAATTTTGGGCTGTCACCAGAACTGAAATGTGCGGTAAACTTGGGAAGAGAAGAAATGCTTCATGATTGCACAATCACAGGCATTTCCAGCCTTACATGACATCTTTAGAGCTGCATTTTGTATCTTAGGGGTCTGCTACAACAGCACCGGTTTAAAAACAATGCTGTCCTGTGCTTGAATGGGAAAGAGAAGATGATCAACAACAAAAATGCATCTGAATCAGAAAATATAAAAGCAGGAGTGTCGTGTTTATCCAGGACACTGGATAAAACACAGACACAACAAAAAGAGTGTGTCTGTAGCATGTGATTAATTTAATCTCTGTCAATTGGAATTTTAACAGTGTAGTATTTAGTTTAACCTAATCATTCCAACTCCTTCCATGATCAAATAAAGAGATGTACACACCTCTGAAGAGACATTTCTTTTGTTCTTAGTCATAGTTTCATAATATATATAGGACAAACTTTATTCTGTGATGATCCTTTTTCTCCATTGTCTATAGAAAGGTTTAGATGACCAGATTAACCTTAGCACCTTACTTCCAGACATCTAAAGTTCGTGTGTGTTGAATGCAATCCAGTAAGAGCTCTCATTTTAGCCTGAAAAGGGCAAGATAACAATGGTTGAAAAGCAGATGAAAAACCATATATGTTTTGTTTAAATATAATATTGGAGAAGAGAGATGACCTTAATATAATTTATGATTTATATTTTAGTGCTACCAGGAAGCTTAAGCTGCCTAAAGACTCCACAATGTAAGCAGAGATGATGGATAGGAAAGGATGGAAAGTTACAGGAACTCTAGTACTGAGATTAAGTGACTACATGAAGGTCACAATAGATGAACACTTTTTTTTGCCTGTGTATTATAGAGCTACAGAGAGAGACAGGGCAACAATGGGCAGCTGAAGAGGAAAAAGGAGAGTGTTGCACACACCCTTATGTTTCCCTAAGGATTTGAATTTAACCACCAGTTAACCAGTTTTCAGGAGCCAAAACACCTGAATTAGTTGTATCTGGCTCCTTCTGCAGTTATCTCACAAAATAATGGCACTTCTCAAGAATATCTCAAATTACCAAGTGACTGATTTGCAACCTGAGTGAAACCTAATACTGACTCCAATTAGCAATACAGAGCAAAGTTTGATGAGAAGAAAGTCTCTATGAAGATTAGATTAATCAATAAACAAATGAATGAATGGGAATCTCCATAATTTGCGAATCATCCTGTGGATTAACAGGGTTTTGGCACAAATCAGAGCTTTGTCACTGATTTCAGCAGAACCTGGGTTTATTGGAGAGTCCCAGAGGAGGTTCTCTGGAGTTCACTGATAGGATTTCCACAGGTTGTCTGATCTTGGGACAGACGTCCAAAGGATGAACGGGACATCTACAGGTGGTCTAGGTTTAAAATGATCCTCTAGGAGAACCTAGCAGATGACATCTGTGTCTGAGACTCATCTGTCATAATATCTTAGTAAAGAAGAAATGAGGGACAAGATCTGCCAAAAATACATAAGATGGATCAGCCAAATTGTTTCCAAATGGTACCTTAGTCACAAACCTCCACAGGGGGCCAGCAGCCAGCTGCACTATACACTAAATGTTACTGTTTTGGAAAAGAGTCAGTGGCAAGTGATTTGCATTAAGCAATTTTTTTCCTTTTGTTGCTCTTGTTGTTGGTTTTGTTGCTATTTTTGGCTAACACAGAAATGCATCAGCATGTGAAATTTACAGAGAAAGTGCCCAGTTGCTGATTTCCAGTACAATTTTTGTCTCCATGCTTAGAGATTTTGCTCCCAAAAGGCAGGGAGGAGGGGGAGAGCAGCAGGGCAGAAGTGGTGATAAGGAATCCTAAAACCCAAGTCAGACAGGGAGACAATCCAGAACCGCAAATGGTTTCCATTTTCC
The DNA here is from genome assembly GCF_028018845.1 of Melospiza georgiana. Classification (NCBI taxonomy): domain Eukaryota; kingdom Metazoa; phylum Chordata; class Aves; order Passeriformes; family Passerellidae; genus Melospiza; species Melospiza georgiana. The sequence continues at coordinate 75,925,453 of NC_080465.1, forward strand.
AACATTTTCTTTCTCATTCAAGAATGCAAAGAAATCTGTGAATTAAGAGTGCCTGTGGTTCTCTTGCCTTGGAAAGGAGGAGATGGAACAAAACCTGTGTTGAAAGCCATGAATGTGAACAAGGGGCTGGAAGAAAATGAAGCCCAGGGATTCATAGATCTCATCAAGGTCTGGAGATGCTTTCAGCACATGTCTAGTGTGCAGCAGGGTCTGGCAATTTTCCTGGTATCTAGGCTGCTTTTGGGACTGCTGCTCTCCAGCACATGTTTGTCCTGGAGGATGGTTCTCACTGATATGGTGTGATGAAATTCCTATCTAAACACTTGCAGGTGTATGCAGGGATGGATCTGGCCAGAAACCTGGCTTGCCCAGAGAAGAACATTGCTGAGGGGCAGCAGAGTGGCTCTGCTCCTCAGCCTGGCTGCACTCATCTAGGCACAATTTTGGTGTGCTGGAAAAATGCTACACTAATTCTGCATCCATCACTCTTCCAGGACTGCAGAGGTAAAGAGGAAGATCAGTTTTTTCAAGGATCTGACCCCAGTTCTGTTCCTTCCCTCCTGTGACAGAAACAGCCTTGCCAAACCCACCTCTAATCCCTGGACTGGAAAACACTTGGATGCTTCCATGTGTTGTGTGTACAGATGTTTTTCACATACGCAGACACACACATGGATTTATGTGTAAGTGCAATTAGAAAACCATGTGGAATGGTTGCTACAAGGATAATTGTACTGGTAGTTATCTACATTAACATGCTTCACACGTATGGGTGCATATGAATGTGTTAGAAAGAGATGCAAGTACAATAGAAGATTAAAAAAAGTTAAAGCCAGAAAGGACCACAGGAACGATACAAGAGTTTTTCTGCTTTGCATTAGCCAGTCATTATTATCTAAAACAACCTCTGCTAGGCTGCACAAGAGCTGAAATCATACAGTATGATGAGAAAAGAAACAAGAACAAACCATGAAATATTTAATATCTTCTAGCGCCAGTGATGCAGTCTTTAAGCACAGTGCATTAACATTGTTCACTGTGCCTCCTAACTCGAGTGGCTGTAACTAGACCATGGGAGAAAAGAGGTGAGCAGTTTTTACAGTCCTTTTGTACTGAAAAAGCCCCAGCTGAACCAAGGTTTGGTACTCTCCTTGAAGAAATGTGTGGATTGATCAGTGAATTCAGAGAAGGGTGATTTAGAGGCTGAGAAAACACTGTCCACAAGAAACAGCTGAAAGAATGGTTCCTGCTTAGAGTGCAGAAGTGAAGAATGAATAAAGGTATGAAATTAGTATTAAAGCACATTACTGAGAAAAACTTTAGCTTAGTTATGAGGAGGTTTCAGTTAAGGCCTCAGATGATTTTGGCCAGGAAAATTACATGACTTAGTGTAAGATAGCTCATATCTTCCTGAGATGCCACTTTCTCTCTGCTGTTTGTGGAACAAGTTTAGTCAACATCCTTAATGTTTGTATGATGATAAGAACAATTTCCAGGCTTGCCAGCACTGCCTGAAATGCAGAGGTTTAATGAATCAGTGCCACTCACTGTTGGGCTACTTTCTTTAAGGTACCTTTCCCCTGAGTGTGTGCCACTTGCCAAAGATAGATGCTCTGCTAGTCTATGAATCTCTAATTGGACTCAACAGAATTGTACACTTGCTCTTATATAAAAACCCCTACCAGAATACCACTGGATTTATTTTGGACTGATATGTACAGCATGGACATGGATCTGTATTCTATTTGTGATCCTTTGCCCCACAGATAAGGTATAAGGATGAAACTCATATCCAAGAACCCGGAGCTACATTTTAAATATCCTGAAAATTACAAGGATTTCTGCACTCTTTTACCAAATTCATGAAAAGCTTGACTTCTTGAATAAAATAATTGTTGCCCAGTTTGACATGTATTCATTTCCTACCCTTTAAAATGTTCCTACAATCATCCAAAGTTTTGATGCTTTACAGAGGAAATGCTGCTGGAAGAATTTGGTTGCCTTTTACATTGGTTTGTTTGGGTTTGCTTTTTTTTTTTTTTTTTTTTTTTTTTTTTTTTTTTTTGGTTTTTTTTTTTTTGGTTTTTTTTTTTTTTTCTGCTAAAGTTCTGAACTCCAGCCTTTCCTCAATGATTTCTTTTTTGTTACTCCTTTTTTCCTTGCTGTAGGAGAAACACATTTACAAGTAATTAATACTGATTAAAGCTCCAGCAATGTGCAGGCCTTCATGACCTGCCTGAAACACACTGCTTGTGTACATGAAAAGGATGCATGTGCAGTGATTACCAGATCTGCGGTTCAAGCAGACCTTTTCTTTCTGGGTCTGCTGGTCCTGGGTCAGGGTAGTTTGTAACTCCACTTGAGGAAAAATCAGAAGAGTGTGGAATTCACTGCAGCAGAAAAATCAACTTAAAATTCAATCACCTCAGTCTCAGCTGACTAAAGACTTTTCCCCCCTGAGCACTTCTTGACCATCCAGCCACATCTCCAAGGTGTGTACCTCAAAAGCTGGCAGGAGCTCCCAGACACTCAGAGCAGATTTGGTAAATGAGATCCAGTGCTCAGACTGCAGGTGAGCTAATTCAGTGCCATTAGCTGCAGCCAGGACTCCATCTCCTCATTAGGAAAGAGATAAATTATGCAAAGTGTGCTCTCAGTACAAGCAGCAAGAGCTGGCAAAGCCACAGAAAAGAGAGACATGGAAGGAAAAATGGCCTGCAAAGCAGGGCAGAGCAAATGCAGCTCTGCCCTGGAAATGCTGTGAGGGAACCTTCATCTTGGGTCAGCCCCTGGATGGAAGCAAAAGGCTTCACCTTCTTTGACCTCCTGCCATCTGCAGTGACTGTCAAGCTGCAGCGAGGGCTCTCCCCTTCTGTGCTTGCCCATGCTCCAAAGGTCTCTTGCTCATTACTCCTATTGTGCCTTAATCTTTCATATGAAATAGATTTAGATAAAACTCCAGAGCCTAAGAAAGAAAATATTTATCTCTTATACCCCAAGCAGACCCTCCACAAGGGATCCTCCTCCTTGACAACACTTTGCAGAACTCAGATTTTTTTCCTGATGGCTGTCACCTTGAAGCATGGCATCAATGAAAGCTCTTCTCTGTTACTGTGCTTATTTTATTTAAACAGAAAAACCATCCACAGCAGGGAAGCGACTGTGTAGAATATCCTACAACCACCTGAGCAAGATAAAATATCCCAGGTATAGGCAGGAAAAAATAGTTGACATTAGCTTAGATACCAGACCCCTCTCAATCCTGATCCCTGCAGGACTGACAACATGGTGACCAACCATTCTGGCACCCTTCTGTGCGAGGGAAATCCTGCCAGGAGTTGGGCTGGACTCACATTAATTTTCTCCTGGCCAACAAAGACTGACCAGATTGCAAAGACTGTGAACTCACGACCTTGACTTGTTTCCCCTCCAACAGCTTCCTGGAATGCTGGGTTTCTCAGCCTCCTCTCTGCCTCCTCCTTCTCTTTGCCCAGGAGCCATCACAGGGGCAGAGACAGCCCTGACAGTCAAGCCCTGCTGTGAACCAGGAGGACCAGAGGATGCTGGAGAAGCTGGAGTCCATCCCTCACCCCCTCAGCACAGGTAGGACTGGGCTGGAAGAATGGCATAACAAAGACAGACTGCATTTAGCTGGATACTTTCCCTCAATCACTGCATTAGCTTTTCCTGATCCTATAGTTAAAAACAGCTATTTATTCTGTCACTACACGCTGGCAAAGATATATTGCACCAAGTCAGTGCCTACAATTATTATAGTACAGAAAACCTTTGCTGTAGCACGTTTAGTGCTGCTATTTATCAGGCACAGCTATTACATCCTGGCTCCCAACAAGGCTATACAATTCTGGCACCCAGGAAGACAGCAGGTGCTCTGAATTAAACCAGGGCCCAAAGACGTTCCTTTCACCTTCCTCTGGCTTTCCTTAATAGCCTAGCAAGGATTGGGGGCTATCAGGAAAGAAAAGGGTGGCAAGAAGGCACTTTGCTTATCTGACACTATGTCTTAGTGTCACAAAATACCATGTGTAGTGTGGAAAGCATTGCTGTTTCATGAGGGAGGTGACAGGATCTCTAGAAATCAAAATAAATTAGGATCCAAGTAGGTTATGCAGTTCTTCAAGGTGCCAGAACCACAGTATTTAATTATAGAGGATATTTTGGCGAAATGCTTATCCAATACTAACTGATAACCAAAATGTTGCACATCATGGCCCACCTGCCTATCCAGCCATCAGAAAGCATAAAGATACCACTGCTACTGATACCTCTACTGCTCTATTCATACACAGTCTTAGGGCTCTGGGTATATTTTTCATATCTTTGCTTTATCATCAAAACCTTGTTCTATTATTGCCAGCAAAACTATCTTGCCAATGGTCTGCAAGATTAATTTGAATTCATGCCTTCCAATAGAATGGTATTTAAAAAGATGTTTCTTATAGAATCCTCTCCAATTTTCTAACTTGTTGTTAGCAAACTGAAAATTTGACTCACAAAGTACACAGATTCATTTCAATGATTTAAAAAAAATTAGAGAAGAGAATGCTAGAGAGTAACTGACTGATCAGCAAAAAAATATTTTCTTTTGATAATTTACTGAAAGCCTGCTAATCCAGAGTCCTCTCTCTCCCACTGTCACTAATTTTCAAAAGAAATTCAAGCCTGGATCTAAGAGACATCCCTGGTGATTTCTCCTGGAAGAAGAAAAACAAAAAAAGCTTTAAAAAAAAAAAAAAAAACCTCACAAGATTTTCCAGTAGAAAAACATTGTCTAAGTTGCTTTGATCAGTCCTTTCCAAGGTGTTTCCAGCCCAGAGCTGCCAGCAGCTGGGTGGAGTGGTGGGCGTGTGTCTCGGCGGAGAGTGCCGCAGCGATCGCGCGCGTTCGAGGCGCCAAAGGCACGCGGTGTCTGTCAGCCCTAAACGCCGGGGCAGAACCAAAGCTGCAGGACTTCCAACTTCTACAAGAAGGCCCAAAGGCAGAGAGGCCTATCTAGGAATAGCTGAGTAGGGATCAACACTCAGCCAAGTTTGCAAGAGTGAGTAATAATGCAGAATAATTTGGGTCACTGCTGTCGAGGATATTTTCTTTAAGAGGTTTTTGGGGTACTTTGAGATACACAGATTTAGCTTTATTGCCACCAGCTCCCAGCCAAAGGCATCTTTTTGAAACTGCTGTTGACAGTCTTAAGCTTCCAGGCCTCCTATTGGCAGGAAGCACATTGTCTTCGTACTGTGGAGCTGCTACTGACCACAGCTGCCTGATTACTTCGCATTTGCAACATGGGTAGAGGTGGTTCATGGGATTTGGTGTGATTTATTTGTTTGGGTTTAATGTTCCAAGACAACAGGCTCATTTTTTTTTTTTTTTAGAAGGAATAAGCACAATAATCAGATTGTGTGCGAGAGGATCAAAGAGAAAAGGAAATTAAAATATTCTCAATAATAATAGGAATATTAATCACTAATGCAAAAGGAACATTTTGCTCCTGGCCATTGTTGGTGATGTACAGGACATCCACACGGAGTGGATCTATTGACCTGATATTCCTGCTTACTGTGCAAGTGGTACTAATGTTAGCAGGACTATATTTAAGAGACAGCAGCCCTTAAGAGGCATCTGCTGATGGAGCTGCAGACACCACCAAAGATTCATGCTACTAACTAGGAGAGGGATTCAGACAGTGGAAATAATTTGCTTAAAAGCATGTTGATTTGGACATCACTAATCTCAGCATTGATCTTTGCCGGCATTAACTTTGCTGTTAATGCAAATAACTGAACATAAGGATGCCATTAATTGTATTGATATAATGGAAGGCATTGCCCTTGACTTCAAGGCCCCCCTCTTTGATTTAGTGCTTGCCAACGACTCAACATTTTTGTCTCCTCTCCCCTTTTCTGCTTGTCCAAAATGATGTTTCATTCCTTTTTATGTCCCTGTTATGCTTGGAACATCCTGTCTCCACGTTCCACTCCTTCAGATGCTCCTTTCTTCCTGAAGGTCCTGCATTCACCTTCCCTCCTTTCCCCAAGTGTAGCCTCACAACTATAACAGGAAGAAAGCAAGAGTGCATATATAACCAGAACACAAGGGCAGCAACACACATGAAGAATTCAGGTTGCGCTGCCAGCATGGCAAATTCCCTCTGTGATTTCCTAGACCAAGAAGATTGCGAGTGCCAGGAGTAAAGGCTTAATGAGGAAAAGGCAACAAATGTGACTTATCCATAGGGCTTTAGTGAGGATGTTAAATCAAAACAGTGCATTTTTCAACTGCCTGTTCTACAAACTGGATACTGAAAAAATATGAAGGCACTGGAAGGGTTAAAAAAAAAAGAAAAAGAGGCTTGAAACGTTTTTTTAAAAAAGGATTTAAGGATGCTGTATATGTAGCTTCTACAAAGGAAAGTCAGGAAAATTTGTTGTCCTTTATTATTACCTATCAGAAGAAAAAACGTCTGATGGCAGAGGGCATTTTAGTTTAGGATGTGAAGATGCCACAGAATATCACATTAGACAAATAAGTCTAAAATTACAGCATGGTTTGTTTTGATTGAGTCAACTCTCTGAGTCTTAAAATCTTTAAATCAACTTTAATTTTCTACAAGGCATGTTCAAGATATGAAGAAAAAAAATAATTATACATCAGGGAGCAAATTCTTGTTTTCCCAACAGAAATGTTAATTTAGACCAGAAACTTAACAAATACATATGAGAATCACTTTCTCTGACCCAAAGACTCAGCAGTGCCAAAAGGGAAGACGCAGGAAGAGAAATACTATTGCCGATCTATCATGGGCAACCACAATTTTCATTGAAGAATAGAACAAGCATCAATTAACTTTGCATTTTTCTCAGCCATTATTAATTGTTTGATTTCCCCAGGGCACTATCATGGCAGAAACTGGTATTGAGTCGATCTGAAGAAGTGAGGGTATGGGGAAGATGTCATATGTGTAAGTGGCTTCCTGGATCAGGAGGCCTTCAGGCTGTCTTTTTCAACCAATCACCACAGCTTCCTTTAAAACAGGGTTGCTGACTGCTTGAAATGCTGTCAACTTTGAGATAATCAGAGGCATAGCCTCTGGAAACTAGCACATTGTGGGACTGTAAAAGGAAGCCCCTGCAGGGGAAAGCAGGAATAGTGTACGTAGCAGCATTAAATTGGCATCTATTTGTCAAAAACATCCTTTGCCACCTCATTTCTCCAGCAAAAATATTCCACTGAAAAAAAAAAAAAAAAAGAAAAACCAACCAAAAACCAAAAACAACAACCCACACTCATCCTCCAGTTCCTCAATTAACATCTGCATTGTAATCAACAACTTAGGAGTCAAGGAACCTCTGAAGAGATGAGAAATCAAATGTTGTTTTTCAAGCTGAACATGAAAACACTGTGATGATAGTGGGATTATTTTGGAAATACATGGCAAATAGAAACCTTGGACGGACTTGATCTATTCCAAATCCAAATTCCTTTTGGTCCCTTAATCCATAAGGCTTACTAGAGAAGTATGCTAGTGCTAAATAGTTGTGTTTAAGATTTGCAGCTGGATTTTCATGAATAATTTTCTGTTATCATACATCTGTAAATTCATCTTTATAATTGTTTTGCACTTGCAAAGGGTTTTTCTCTGCAAATCAGTTGTAAAAATGTTAATTTTGAATAACATTTCTGTAAATGGGGCTTATTTATTAGCTCTCTCTTACAAATTGGAAAACTAAGGGACAGAGGGTTAATTGAGCCTAGTTTAAAAAAAAATCTAAATTATTTTAATCAAAAGAGCACATAAAAATGAGGACACGAACCAAAGCCCACTTATAATCACAACCATAAAGAAAACAAAGAAAAGAGAATTGCTGTCTCAAGTGTCTTTCACCCTAATTACAAGACAATAATAGTGTGGACAGGTGGATTACCACGAAAAATAACATGAATAAAGGTTGCTTTGTCCTTTCCCTTTCTTTTGACTGTATGGTATCCATATGGGTCTTAATGTCTCCTGATTTAGTGAAAGGGACAGGAGTTTCCTGGTAAACTGAGGAAATGGGTCAGTGCCCTCAATTTAGCCTTGATTTACGTCCATGTGGCTCATGCCACAGGTCCCATTTACCCTAAACTGTTATTCTATGAGGAATATAATCTGGAATGCTCCTGCCTGGTAAAGCAGCAGGATATTTGTAGCATCTGCCTTTTCATTATCACATGGAATACAGCATGATCTGTCTGTCCTTTAAACTAAGAAGCAAGCCAAGCCACTCAGAAGGGACAAATTTTGTGCTGCTTCACTCCACCTCCACTTCATCTCACTTTGTGCTGCTTTAGCTCCACTTCAATATCCAAGACCTGGGGACCCCAAACGCGCCACAGATCAGTCAAATTTCAGTGGTTGCACAATTCCTGAGGAGGAGGAACAGATGGACAGGAACACAAAGAGGCTGATTGCATAAATTCTGTTTCTTAAGAAACTAGCCTAAAGTTAGGTGTTTTAAAATCCAGATCGAGGGTTAATTTTGTTTGGAAGTAGGTGCCTGAATACTGACATATATGGTCAGGACAGTAGCTGTTTCTGTTGGTGTTGTCAAAACCATGTTCTGATATACCAGATCCAGTTCTGGTATGGCATTAGGGACTGTTACATCATGAGATATGTTTTATGGCCATTTCCACTTCAGCCATGCAACCTGCTAACAGTAACTTCTGGTTTCAGTCAATTACTTTATAATTATGTTTTAAAATGTCATGTCTGATTTGAGCCAAACACTTGGCTTTTAGCCTTCCCAAGAAAAAATGAAGACAGTGATATGAAATTGCAATATTAAAAGTAGAACCTGTGCCATCTATAGATGTATTCACAATCCAGGGCTATATTTCTATACATAACTTGGGGCATGGTTCCACAACAGATATCCCTCTACTCTGGAGTCCTCATAAATGTCTCAATTTAAATGCTTGAGAAACTATCCATTGGCAAAATAAGCACCAAAGCAGGGAAAAAAAAAAAAAACCAACCTAGAAATCCACACTGCTAAACCCCCCAGTCTTAAGTAGGAATGTCCCCAGAAATGGATTTAATTTAAAGTTCATCCTAACAAGGATTTTTGTTTGTAGAGATGAGAAGGGCAATAACCCCTTGCAGAACAATGGTGAGGGCAGGAGATGCTAAACCAGAAGATTAGTTATATTTGGTGGTTATGAATATAACCTCTTTCTGAAAGTTCAGAAAACAGTTTTCTCTTCTGACGCCCATTCCAGCACTCAAAATGCCAGAGACACTCCTTCTTGATTCCTTATCCAGAAAGGTTTTGCTCTGAGATGAATTTGCACAGAATATGGAGAGGGTGAGTTTCTCTAGCACTCTCCTGGAATGTGCACATCATGCTACAGGTCCAGAAGCTGCTGCAAATCCCAATACAGCTGCCACCTTGCAGGGCTCCCACAAATCTTCCTCCCATCAATTCCCCCAACATCCCCCACTGCATGTCCTGATATGAATCATCTTTCACAGCAGGAAAAGAAGCTGAAATTCCCTGGCATTACCTAGATGTGCTGCTTTAAGGGCTGGAGCTGTAGCTCTGAAAGTACCTATCCTTTCACAAGGCCAAAGCTCCCCTTGCAGGATAATCTATTAGACCTGCCATTAACTGTGCATTCATGGCACTCACATGCAGCCCAAATCTCCACTCTGGCTTTGAAAAAATCTGCCCCCAGTGTTATTCCAACGTGGTTGTTTGTCTCCTTGTGAACTTATAATGATAATAATGATAATAATGATAGTAATAATGATTGACACTTATATGGTACCTTTCATCCAGAAGGATCCCAAAGTGCTTTGCAAACTGACTTGCAAACAACTGCATACCCATATTAAACACTCCATCCCTATGTTGATGCAATGTTAATGTTGCAAATGTGAAGTGGCAAAAAACCAGGAAGTGCAAAGATTGCAGCTTCAGGAGCAACACCCATACATGAGGTACCTTGCCTATGAGGATCTATCATTTACAACATCACCTGGAAAATGCTGCACAGCAAATAATGCTTCCCAAACTGAAGGAAAGGTGATCAAAACCTTGTGCATCTGGCCATGAAGGTAATTGGGTGGAAATTTTGCTCAGTCCCCTTCCTCAGGTGCTGATATGGAAAGCTGAGTTCTCTAATTTTCTATTTTTATTTGCTGCAATTGAGAGGGCAACATTAGATGTAGATGCCCAACAGTTAGAAGTAATGTGGCTAATGATGCTGCAATTGGAAAAGGGAGGGAATGGAAAGAATCCTGCTGACTTCAGTGAATGCTGGATCAAACATTTCTTGAAATGTGAACAGTAGCAAAATCTGAACAGTAGCAAAATTCCACTCTCCTACCTTTTTTCTACTTATTGTTGTTATTTTGGATTTCTTTGTGTTTTCGCGAAGGGGAAAACATTCTTTTCTTTTCTGTACCTTTTTTCTTTGAAACTGTGGGTAATTTGGAACCAGATCTCACATGACAAGTTTCAGCTGCAAGGGGTTTTGCATCAATTTGGGCTGTGTTCCTCTGTTGATAGAACAGATCAGCCCAATGTTAATGGTGCAAATGGTGCTGTTTTCAATGCACAATTAACCAAGTCAACACCGTGATGAATAAAAATTAAAGCTGGCATCAGGGAAGACCCCATAGAAGTTGAAATCAGTTGTTCAGGTGCCTATGACTCTGAAAACATCCTTATCTTTCAACAGACACTTTTTGTCCTCCATGTAAGGTCGAATTTCCTGCACCAAAAGACTGAAATAGAAGAGTTTGAAGGAGAGGAATCTCTGTTTGTGAGTGAATGGATTAACAAAATCAACAGCTCTAACCTTTTTGACTCCAACCACCTGTGAGCTGCTTGTTTGGACCATCTGGACAGATAGGAATTTTTTATTTCCTTTTTTTTCTCTATTGGAGGATGACCTGCTTAAGACGGCGAAAGTGCACACCAAAACACAATAGAAACTGACTATGCACAGGGCAAACACCCACCAACTCTTTGCTACAGCTTGTTAAGAGGAAATCTTAAAACTAAATCATCTGTTAGGGCAGTCATTTCTCACATATTGCAAAGTAGATTCTGACCATGCAGATCATTTAGTGGTTCTGGCAGGAGTTTGGCATTAATCTGGACTTGTCTGTCTGAGCTTCTGGCATAACTTTTATTGCAGGATAAATCTCTCAGCAGAGTGGGGAAATATAAGTACAAATTTATCTATCAAGTTCCTTAAGGCTTTTTTTCCTCTGTTTTGAGAGGATATTTCCTGCCAGCTCTCTTTATCTTCACACTGAGATGGCACCCAGAGAAAAAAAGGGGGAAAAAAAAAGCACTAGCATTATATAGAATATAAATTATTTACTTTGGGAAGAACTTCAACCTGTGTTTGCCTCAACATCCATATCAGCCCAGAAGGGTTCAAATTCCTTCCCCTGTAGCTGTTGCTGTCAAGGCAGGTGGCAGACTGGCTTCCAAATATATTGAAGTTACCCTGGGGGTGAATTGAGCTTATCATTTCTGCACCGTGAGGGTTTCATTCCACCTCAAGTGAGAATCTGTGGTGGCCGGCTTTGCACAGCTCTGGGAAAATAATAGTTAATAGTGTCATTTTGGAATTTCTTATTAACAGGCCAGCAAAACTGCAAGGTTGACAGCACTATTAAATATGACAAAGTCTTCTTCAAAACACTGACTGTTTGACTGGCTGGAGAAAAAAAAAAAGTCATGGCATGATTTATATCCAGGTGTACAAGTCACAGACAATCCTCTACATCTTGTGTCCACGGAATGATCGCTCATTTATAGCCAGCAGTGTCCTCCTAAAGCTCATCACAGATGGCTCATCCTGACTCTGAAACTTTTTTGTGTGTCACCCTGCACATTTCCAGGCCAAACCAGACCCCTGTGGCCCCCAACCCACAGGAGGGTTTCCTCCAAAATCAAAGTGTTTGCAATGGATCCTTACAGCGGACAGCTGTTTGTTCTGGGTGAAAATGTCAGACCTGCAGTGGATGACTTCACCGTTTGGGGTGAAGATTTCATAGGTTGATATGGTGGGAGGGCATCTCGAACCAGAAGGCCACTTTCAATTGGAATTAGAGAATTTATTAAAAAAGATTTTACGTATATACCTGGGAGTTTTTGAGGCGCACAAGAAAAATGCATTAGGATTAGATTGGATGAGATTAGATTAAAAGAGCAGAGACATAGAGGACCAGATCAACAGTCAGCCTTAGTTCAATAGCCTGTCTCAGACAGTGGTCAATACCATCTGCTTCCCTGCAACAGGCAGGGCACCCTTCAGTGGGCAGCCATGGGGATAACATACTCATAAGGACAATGGCTTCCTAAACCCCATTAATTAGAAGTTGGTTTAGGCACTGAAGCAAGAAAGCTTTTATCCACTCTGAAGCTCTGGGATTTTATTTTTTTTTTTTTTTAAATCCTCACAATACTAAATCTGGATGTTCTTGCTACCTAATATAAGTCTAATCCCATTCTCCTCCTTCCCCTCCTCCTCCTAAACTGTCAAAATTTTGGTTCTCAAATTGTAGTTTGTGAGTGTATTTTCTTCTTTAACTGAATTGAAGATGTTGCTTGAACAGGGGAGAGAAACTTGTCTAATAGCTCAGAGCAGCTCCCCCCATCTCAGAACAAGCAAGGAAGAAGAATAACTTGAGAAGCATTACTGAAAACAGACATGACCAATATTTTTGTTATCTGGCTGTGTTCATTAAAACAGCCTGAAAATGCCCTTCCATGTATTTTCACTTCCCACACTTAGCACCCATTTCCTTTATGAAACAAGTCTAGTAACTAAACCAGCTTGGAAGGGATCCAGAGGACATGTTTAGCATTCTGTATTTCAGACATCTTAAGTGCATGTTTCTTGGCTGGTCCACTGTCTTTACACACCATTTGAATAATACGAGGTTTTTTTGAGAGGAAGAAGAGGTGTTATCCAAGAGAAAAATGAGATACATCAGCTCTGATTCATTCCAAATGCCAGTCCACTGTCTCATTTTACTGGATGAGTTGCATAAGGTCAAGAATACAGCCACAGGACTCAGAGAGAGAGAATATTTGTAGAATTTCTCCACATGAAGGTTCAAAAAAAGTTTAAAAAACCAACAAAATATTTTTTAAGACAATATTGTATAATTGCCAGACAGGTGAGGTTTGGTTATTTTGGCCAATGTTTCCTGTTTGCATTTCACAGAAGCTTGAAGTGTTTGTGGAGGTTTTAGCATTGGTCTGGGGATCCCTAAAGGAATAGTATGAGGTACTGTTCTTTGAGGCTATAATTTTTTGGTTGGTTCACTTTGTTGTAATGGTATGTCCTTTATCTTATGCAACTGTTAATTTGGTCACCTGTAAAATCTTATAAAGAATAATTTGCCTCCTAAGGAAAATAGTTCTGGGGGTTTTTTGCCTTGCAGAGTTTTTACAGAAGTGCCCAAATATTTTGGTAGAGGTTTGTTCCAGTGAGTTAAAGGATAGTTGCCAGAGGTCTACTTTTTCCTCTCTGAGTGGACTTCATGTCTGGCAATGAATTGCCCTTTTTAAAGCAGAAGAGACAAGCAAAGCAACTTTAAGGTTTAACCCCACAGAGATAAATAAGAATATGAGTAATTTGAACTTCCACCTGGTGTTGCTCTGACATTCTTTAATAAAAAAAATTACTGCTTTCAAATGAAGCACCTTATTTTAAAAGTGTACTTGTATGTGACATGTTTGTTTAATTTTGTTTGTTTCTTTTTGTTGCTCCTGTTTCCTTAGTGAAAAGGTAACATATTTTGAGCAGAAGCAGTTTTGGTATTTGACTGCTGAGCTCCAGCTTTGAAAGGCAGGACTTCCCATCCTGCCATTTAATCATTTGGAGGTAGACAGGATTTAACATTTCAGATCCAGAGTGGCAGAGAGGTCCTTGAAGACACCTGAAAATCTATACCCAGAAAGCATCTGAAGAAAATGTCTCTGCTTATCTATTGCATGTATATGTGCGGTTTTGTTTTGTTTTATAACAAGATATATTGGCTAACTGGGAGCATTTTATTAAAGAGAAAAGTCTGGGTAAAGCGAGCAAACTATTCACTGCCAAAATTTACCCAGAAGTACCTGTGTAATTGAATTTGGCCAGCTCTAGCAAGATATTTGATTTTCTATAATTGGATTGGCTAATGGGGGGAAGAGGGTGGGGAGAGGGAGGAACTGGAAAGTTATCTATCTCCCTTGACAAAATGATCCAGTGAGTTGCGAAATTTCTCTGCCCTCAGGGAAAGAAGGGCCAGATAAAAACAAGAAAACAAAGCAAGTGATAGACTGAAGCGAGAGGTAGAGATGGAAAACAGGTCCATGGCTCTGCTACAGACTCCTGAGATGCTTGAGGGCAAGTCATTTAATCTTCCCGTGCTTAAATTCTCCACTCTCTACCTATCTAATTTCATATTTTGGGTTCTTTGTGTTGCAAGTGCCTCATGTGCTACATCACACAGCAAAAACTCTCACTGAATAACCAAAAGCCAGTAAGGGAATGAGGATGCAGAAAAGTGCTTTTGAAGCGCTATTATGTCTCCATCATGCACCAGTCTCTACCACATCATTGCAGACACGTTGGATTAGAGGACTGGGGTGATTTATTCTGGCACTCAGCAATCCTGGACATACCTGGAGTGTGCAGCTCTGCTCTGTGGGTGTGGATCTGGCATGAAGTGTCAGGAGGTTTCCTTTCAGATCATTTTCTGTGGGGATGGATGCCATGCTTCCATCACAGGACAGTCATGATAGTAAATATTTTTGAGGAATAAGACCAATTCTACTGCATCATACAATAGGTCCATCCAACTGAAGTTCCTCTCATCAGAGATGGAGCATAGGGCAAAAATAGGCAAGAAAGATTACATTTACCCTAAATAATCTCCTAAACTCCAATAATTTTCAGTTCAGAGGGTTCTTGAGAGACAGCCTGTGTGCAGTCAGCAGCCTTCACTGCATTCCTACATCCATTCTGCACTCTGGATCCACGACAAACAGGGAAAGCAAGACAACCTCACCTTATCACACAGCCATGTGCCTGCCAAAAATGAGACTTTTAATACTGTGGAGCCCAAACTTGTCACCACAGCAATACCAGATGGCGTGGGAACAAAATTGCACCAAGAGGACACAGATCTTACCTAAACCCTCCCCACCTGCTTAAAAAAGTAATACTTTTATACTGGTGTTATGAATATATAAAGTTTGGCGGTATTGTGGCACTTTTGGATAACAATATCTAGAAATACTCTATTGCCATCCTTACTCTTCATTAAAAATGCAACATTTTCATTTTAAGGGATTTTAAAATGTCTAATCAATCTTCTTTAGAACATCAGATAGATTTAAAGCCAAGGCAGAATAAAATCTTTGGTTCTTGGACACAGCTGTAGATTGAAATGATTGCTAGAGTCTTTTTTAGTAAGTAGAGCTAGGTTTTCTAAAAAAATTAATATGATCAAGTTGTGTGTGTGTTAGCCTATGACTCTTTCCTGATTACATTATTGCATGATTCAGCTGAACAGAATAAATTCTATTTATTTTGCAGATAGATGAGCTATTACACTGAGGATTGTAAAACTTTTTGAAATTAAAATAGATGGAGGAGGAAGAAAGAAGAAGAACACATACCTAAATCTTTCTTTAAGATTTAATGACAATCTTCTTCTAAGAACAACCTGTTGGGAGGACTGGTTTTATAGCCCTACAAAACTGCATCCTGAGTTACCCTCCATACACCAAGCCTTGCCTGCCTGCTCTTTGTAGGAAATTGCACCCTCCAGTATCAATATACATGGAGTCAACTTCCTTAATCAGTTTAAAAACCTTTTGAAAATGTATTTTGTGGGTGTCTCACCAGCTGAATCTTTTATTTATGGTCTTGTACTGGGATGGTCATTTGAATTTTTGTTGTGAGTCCGTATTTTATTATTCATTTTATTTGTTTTTTATTGAAAGCTTTCTGAAGCACTGAGAAAGGTCCTGGGCAAGTGATTGAATAAAAGCAAACTCATTTCAAAACCCCTCCCTGATTTTTCATCCTCTTCCCACTGCAGATATGTGCACACCTAGATTTCTGCCCTCTATTTCATAGCATATGCTGCTACTTTATTTTCATCTTCTATGAAAACCTATCAATTTCTGTTATTTCTAAGAATAACCAGCTATCACAATGCTAATACATGTGATAGGAACTGTAGCAAATTTTTTTTTTTATTGAACTTGAAGAAACATAGGAGCCTCCTTATTTTCCTGAAAGTTTAGGATTGTTTTTCCTATCAGGCTTCTGTCTGTGAAAAAATTTAATAAAACTAAAGAAAACATAACTTAAATAATTATGAGGAACTTTCCAATTACAGAGAAGATATTGTAATTTTTATTATAATGTCTTATAAAAGTAATTATATAATATTATAATCATAATATTATTATTGTATTGAGATCATGTTTTCTCCTTTTTTTTGAAAATGAAACAATAATAAAATTATCAAAATTTTCCGTGGGACAAAAAATTTTTTCTTGAAAAGACAGTGGAAAACCAGTGTGTTCTGTTTTCTGATTTGCTTTGTATTTTTTTTTCTGCTGTTCCCTATATACTGGCAATTTTTCAAAATGGGCTATTCCACAGACAGATGAAGTTACAGTGTCCAAGTCCATAAAGATACTTCCCACTCAGACTTCTGGCCCACTCTCACTTTCCTTTGGAAACTGATGAAAGGTAAAATCTTAAAGGAAGCCAGTGATATGTTCCAAAGCTTTTTGCTGCTGGCTGACCAAGCTGCACCAGGAGTAAAATGCTGTCCTGGGTTCCAAAACGCCATCAGTTCTGAACAGATCATCTGCTGATAGAGTTACACACGCATGCAGGAAGAAAAATGAAAGACATAGATGCCAAGGAGAATTTTCGTAAATGAAAAGTATATTAGGTTGTAACCACCCTGGGAAATAAAGAAAGCCCTTTTATTTAGGATCTTGAATACTCACTCAGACAGATGTAGGGGAAATACATAACAGGAAACAATTGGCGAAATTGCATCCTACATCACCTGATCTATTCTCCCAGCTTTTTTCACGGGAGTGTTGAGATTGTAGGTATCTTCTGAATATGGCTGTCCACAGCCATAATATTGGATATTTACTCACCATAAGCCTCACCACACAATTCCCCCTTTATTCCAAAGCATCCCACTTAGAGAGCCCTTTATTTTTATATTTTACTTAAAAGACTATGTCAGCATTCTTTACCATAGTAATCTATATTATCTATATCCAGCTTATAAAAAGCTAACTTTATAAAGGAACAACTTTTGCAGGTCCTCATGATGAAGAGCAGAACAGGTGATTAACTGCATTAACCAAACACCTTTGACCAGGTCACCTGGACTCTGTGCACTGATTTATCACCTCTGTGTCAGACAAACATGCCTAAGGTTTCAAGAAAACAGTAGAAATGCCGACAGATCTATCCCCAAAGTGCTCAAATACCAGCATTTTCTTCAGCACTTGCAACTAAGAGTCACTCATCTACTGAAAACAGGCAGATGAACTCTCATGTACTTTGACATCACATGGTCCAGCTGGACACAGATCAATATATAGTTCATGTTTTCTTCTTTTTATTACTATTTTTTTAACTATTACTATTTTTTAACTACTATTTTTTTATGGGGAAAAAAATCTATGGTTTAAAGACTGAGCACCTGTAAAGTAGTGATGCACTCTTTGTACAAAAATAAATGTTTCAATCTGACTGAGCTAAAAGTCTTGTAAGAACATATTTCTTCTAAGCCTTTTGCATAACACTTAGGTCAGGAGGAGCTTTTCATCATGCTACTACTTAAAGCCATGAATAAGATAGCTGCAGATTAAATATTCTTTGGAGAAAGCATCCTTGAACTGGCAGGGGGTGTGAACTGGAAAGCTAAAATGATGATCATGCTGTCACCACACAATCTGATTGATATCCTTACAAGATCAGGCCAAGCTCAAACAAAACATCTCCATCCCATCTTCATAGAGCAGAATGTAGGGTAGTATCTAGGAAATATCTGCATGTTTGGGGTTTCTTTTTCACATATGGATGCAACTGCACCTTCACTAATTTGCAGGCATGTGGGAATCTTTGATATCATGCATATCACAATGCTACTATGCATGCTGCTCCGGAGTAGGAGATAATATTTTGGGTTTGGTACCTCAAGAACATTTCTCCTCCAGGAGGATGGAGTGAGTTTAAGTTTATCCAGCCAGATGTGGTCATTGGACACAGATTACTTCATCTGAGTGAGTCACATTTGATATTCTCTATAATCAACAAAGAGAAATGTGTTCTTTTGGGACACAATTCATTTGACTGATTTTAGATTTCAACATTAGCATGAGAGGAATCACATCATAAAAGAGTGTATTTCTCTCTACTGACCTCAGCAGAAGACCATGCTGATTAGCTCATGCATAGGTAAAAAAAAAAAATAAATCTCTGTAGCTAGAGATGATGCGTAGCGTGAGCATATAGACAGACTGTAATGGGAGTTCTAGCAAGAAAAGGTGGGACAAGGGAGTAATTAAATAAAATCTCATCTTTTCTTATTCAAAATTTAAATATAGAATATGGCAAAGTGTCTGAACAAGAATTAACTGACAGAGTTAATGAGATGGGGGGAAAAACACTTGAAACAGAACGAGCGCTAGGCTTGGTGTATCAAGATTCCTGTGTGTACCTTGCAAATTTACAATGTCAAATTGACATAATTTGAAGGAGATGGCGGGCATTATCCTAGGAAAAAAAAAAAGAAAAAAAGCAGCCCATTTCTAATTTGCATATGCATATTTATTTATCTGATATAGCAGCAAATTCTGCTGTTCTCTGAGCGGCACCTTTGCATCCTACAAATTTTTCCCCATTTGCACAATTAGTGCTGGCAGATAAATGTGCTGGCTGGTGAAGCATTCCCTCCTATACTTTCCCCTGCCAACAGCACAGGCCTCAGATATTTTGTTGAAATGCAAAACAGGAGCACATCACTGATAGGTTAACCTTCAAATTTGTTGTGAAACTTCTCTGTGGGTGATGAAGGATGGAGACACCTCTAATGTGTACTCACCATCAAGGCATACTTATTGTTGGAAAACTTGGAATAAGTGCACCAGGAAAGTGATAGAGCAACCATCCCTAGAAATGTTCAAAAAATGAGCAGACATGGCACTTCATGATATGGTTTAGAGAGAATAGTGGTACTTGGTGAAAGGGTAGGCTATAAACTCTTCAGGGGTGTTTTCAAACCTTCATAGTTATGTGATTCTGTTTAGACTCTAACCTGCTCTGGCTACAAGAGATGAGCGAGATCCAACAAACACAGATGATCTGAGCACATGGTGCAGATAGTGGTTAAGGCTGCAAAGTGTTTATGTCCTAAAACATCAACACCCTGAAAACTCAATAGTCCAAAAACCAGAATTTCTGAGTTTGGCTTCCAGCTTGGATGCTTTTTTGTTAATTTGCTTGAGAAACTTGTATTTCTCAATAGCTTTCTTTATTCACTAGTACAGCAGTTGGGTGCTGTACTAAAAGTTGCAAAGCTTAATAGTTGTTCAACAATAAGTTGTTCCTTATTGTCATTCCCAGAAGATTGAAACACAAAATATACATTTCCTCATAAAATACAAGTTTTCTCCTGTATTTCTCTTTGTCCCACTGCAGAGCATGCTTGGAAGAACAAATAAAGGAAGAGTAAGCCAATGGAGATATCATCTGTAGGGGCAAAAAGTACCCCACGTCTTTTTCTCCTAAGCCACATAGACCTCTCCAGATCAAGGAAGGGGTTTTCAATTAGACATCAAATTAATAAGACACTTCTGATGCTCCTTTCCTGCAGGAAGACATTAGTAATTTGTTTGTTCCAAAGGCGCAACTCATATTCACACAAAATGGCATTTAAATGTTAATCGAGTCAGGGGATGGGGAGTGCTTGCCAATCACTACGCAACTTAAGGTCAAGGTTTTTGTCTTAAAGGAGGACTCAATGTTAATTTTAAATTTAAAATTCTTGACAGATAGCAGGTTTTCAAATGCCTGCTACAATCTGGCTTGTTTGATTCATTTTAATGAGTAAGTAACTCCTGGCAAAATGAAGGTTTTCCCATGTCTTCAAGGAAATGGAAGGGCAAAGAGGCACAGTGGACTAATCCTGCAACCACTACAGGGAACAGGAAGCAAAACCAATTTAGACTCCCATTCATCTCCTTGCTTCCCACATAGAGACCAAAAAGAGTAATTTACATTCCTAGGAACACTAGGCAATTATTGGAGGTTTCAGTTTAAAAGGAAGAAAAAAAGTTCTCAGAATTAAATTCAGCTTTGACTTTGTGCTGGAGAAGCGTTTTAGGCACATATCTGTGAACATGTTTGGTTTTGTTGTTTCTGTGCTTTTTTTTTTTCTTTTCTTTGATAGCTTTGGATTTTTTGGTTGTGCTTTGGGTTTGTTTGTTTTTTTTTTTTAACTTTCAGAATGTAATGGTCAAGTAGTATATGGAAACTGTGATCTCTTCCTTCCTTTTTTCCCCCAATGTGCCAGTCCCAGGAAAGAGCCAGAGAACTTGGCTGTATTTACCCCTGGCTGTTGCAAGCTGGATTTGGGACTGACATCTCCTTCAGGCAGTTCTCACCAGCCCTACAAAGGTGTTTAACAGACTGAAAAACCTCCCAGGCAGCCTTGCAGGAGGTGATGGATTCAGACCACCGCTAGCTTGTGACCTCAGTCATGTAGGAAGATATAAGGACTACTTCTGATTAGAGATTGGAATAGAATGAGAGATTAGAATAGAATGAGAAGGGCTGCCAGTGATCAGTGCAACCTCTGAGAGAACAAAAGCTGGGCAGTTGAGCAACCTGGTGCAGTAGTAGTAACATCCCTGCCCATGGAACAACATGATATTTAAGGTTCTTTCCAATTCAAACCATCCTATGATTGTGTGCTTATAGAAAGGGTGTGAAATTAAACGTTGTGCTCAGGAGAGAAATAGTTTTTCAGGTACAGTGCCTGCAGTGGCAGATGAAGGAGGACATGGGGATCTCAAAAGTGAAAGAGGCTGTACGAATGTCACACAACCATTTCTCTCTGCTGATGACTTCTTACAAACATCCAACCCAAGGGCTGTCAAGTTAGCTGAAATGAACTTCATATCAACTTATTGTGAAAGAATTTTGATGTCTTCCTATATGAATGAGGCTGTGTTCTGTCCTTTCCTGTGTTTAAACTGGAGGCCCACTGGCATGTGTTGCTGGTGTGCAGGTAGACAAAGCTCATGGTACTGGATGCTTGGCACTGTCTGAACCTCTCTGGACCAGTCCCTCCCTATTTTATTGCCCTCCTCCCCAGTCCTCCTATGAATTAGAGGAATAGCATTTCCATGACTAACCAGAACACTTTATGGTGTGGAGCTGCTCAGACATCCAGCAATATCGCTGTTGTTTTAGGCCGAGGGTATTTGAAGAATGAAGAGGTTTGACTGCTTTTCTAATCTGACTTCATCAAAAATGGAGAGAGATGGTGAGATTATGCCTCTCCATGGAGCTGTTCAGGCCAGGATCTGAAGCAACCTCCAAGAATATCAGACTCCTCTGTCAGATGGAATTAATCTGGACATTAAAATTGTACACTGCTAGAGCTGTCAATTATATAAATACATAATCCTTGATAAAGAGGCCTCTGAACTGTCATCTTGACCTCTACTTGTTTAGATAACATTTCACAACCCCTTAACACACATCTGTTTTGGTCATATGCCAGTATCTTAGGCACATGTCCTTTCTGGGGTTACATGAGAAAACATTATTTCTCTCACTAAACTGACATGAAACCTATTGATTTGAGTTGCTGAAAATCTCCCAGACTTTTTAAAATATGATGGTCAGGAAAGCAGTAAACCCCAATAAAACTAAACAAAATCAAGCACACAGAATCAGAAGAAATACCAGCAAAAAGAAATACCCATTTTACGAAGTCACATAGTCCAACTAATGCAGAAGTGTACCCTAAAAACATAATGCTGTTATTTCAAAGCAACCAAAATTCTTGAAGTTCCAGCTTTGACAGTCCCTGATCTGTGTGATGGTTCTTAGGGAGAACATTCTATCGAATAGTCCCCATCTATTGGCTTTTATCTATGTATTTATTAATTACTATTTGTTTTATTTTCCCTTACTGTGCAATACACTCTAACTCTGTGCAATTTTACCTTCTCATACTAGTACTTTATGAAGTTACTAAGTTCTTAACATTTGTTCATAGAATGTGTAAGTTCAAAAACACAGCAATAGATTCCTGGTCCTGAATACTTTCATTTATATAAGACAGGTCACTTCTTCTGCAGAGTACATACCAGTAAGATGGTAGGATACAGAAATATGGCACTAGTAAGTGTCACCATTGCTATCTGTTCTTCATTTCTCATTTAAGGAGACTAAAGGGATACCCCAGGAGGCCAAACTGACAAATAATGATATAAAACTCATTGTTTAAGGCAGTAGTAGAACAACTGCTTTGAATAAAATGAGATCAGTCTATGATTTTTCATTCCAAGGAAAAGGAAATCTATAGGCTCCATCAGATTTGGTTAGTTGCAGAAGCAGTTAAATCATGTCAAGCTCTTAATGTAATTTGAAACCTAACCACTGTGAGTTACCTACAAGAATTTCTAATCGGCACCTTCCCCAGATAAGTGTTCACATCATATTCATGTCTTTGAATAAGCCTGTGTTAATACTAGAACTAGACTGGAAATCAGGACAACAAAGTTCTCTTCCAGTTTGTCGCTTATCCACTGTAATCTTGGGAAACAAATTTCTCCCACCTTCTTCATTTATTCCCTGTCTCAATCCTGGTGACATTTATTTAGAATTGTACTGTTTTTCAGTGGGGACTGTGCTGGAACAAACACACACACAACAGTGGGACCTTCATCATCATGGTGACCATTGGATGCCACTGAGATTCAGATCAACAGTAAGAGCCAAAGAAACTCTCCTGCCTCCCTCATTCCATCTTCTCCGCTGTCAGAAAAAACAAGCAAATCAAGGAAACCAGGCTAAATAAGTGAATAAGTTAAAAACATAAGCTTTTCCTTCAGTTTTGGTACAATAAAAGGGATTAAAAAAATATGGAATATTAAGGTTGGAGAATTTAAAATTCAAAGAGAAATAATCCTATTTAGAAATTACCCCATAGAAATTACCCTAAAAGAAGAAATTTCTGCATCTGATTATTTAAACTTTTCTTTGGGCTTTGGTTCCCCAACTATTATTTCAGACATCCAAATCATATTTAGATGTCTTTCCATGGTCAAAGCATTCCCTCTTTTTTTTTTTTTTTTAATATATTTTAACATTTTTATACATTTTTAAAGTTTTTATACATTTTTTTGGTTTTTTTATATATATTTTAACACTTTTATACATTTAACATATGTAGTGTCCTGTATACTGGCACTTCTTAAGAAAAGGAAAATCTGGGACATTTTATTTAGTATGTGAAAAAAAAAATTATTTTTGCTTTGTCTGGGGAAGCAAGAACTGAACACATGAATGCACTGTGCCCACTGGGGTCTGGCTGTACATTCATTATACAAGGTCAGGGTCTCACTTCCATTCCTCCTAGTGTAATTTAGGTAAAGCCACCACACAATGCATGACCTTTCCATGGGACAAGCTCCCCGTGTCCCTCCTGACATGCTGCAGTAAATTTGTGTGTAATTAAACATAGTGTTCCAACATGCTGGGTCTCCACGGCCATCTGGCCTCCCCTCTATGCCTGACCTTTCAGATTGAATCCAGCACAGACCACCAAGGCCGGGGAGTGTTTGGTGTTGGAGAGTGGCACAGCAAAGGAAGGAATGCCTGCTCAGATTAAGGCATGATCCCTGCTGATCCATGTGGAACCGGGAGCAGGAGTCATGGCTGAAGAGGAGGATTGCAGCTGAATTTCTACTCAGTTTCAGCTGCACTTTGGGCACAAATACATCCAGGTCTCAGGTATGATGAGAATCCAACTGGCAAAAGAATAAGCAGGGAAGACCAGGTTCTCCTCTAAGGAGTCTGTGGTCCCAAAACCCACTTTTGGAGAGATCTCAGCCATGAAGGTGAGAGGAGAAGGGGAATGGCCAGACTGAGAATCCAGCTATAAGAACCTATTCTCTCTCACAGAACAATAGCTAAAGTCAGAACTCTGTCTGTAGGAAGCTGTGAAAAAAATATAGGGATATGGTGTGTTACCATGTTTAGAAATACAGCTGCTCTGGAAAACAAAAAACCAAAAAACCAAAAAAACCCCAACAACAACAACAACAACAACAACAAAAACCAAAAACAAACAAACAATCAAAAAAAAAAAACCAAAATAAGACAAAACTAAATGGTAACACTAGGCATCTAAAGGTGTTCTCTGGAGGTTGTAGATGTTGTTCTAGAAGAACAACAAGAGCAGGCAAATAATTTACAGGACTTGGTTAAAAGACGGAGAGTCAACACACCTATTTTCATCCCTCTATGTCTGAATTTGAATTAATTCTCAAGTTTATAATCAAAGACAAGAAACTGAAAATTTCACACATCTGACCAGTCCGGAACAGCTGTGCCAGGCAGAGGTTTCAACCATTCAGGTTTGTAATGAACTGTCAGAGAAATCCTACCCCAACTTCTTTATTTACCCACATACCAGTAAGCACCATTGTGATGATATGCAGAGATCTCAAAAGTCCTTAAGGGCCCTGCAAGTCAGGCTGTCTGCTCCCAGCTATAACAAACTCAGTATATTTAAGAGAAATGACCTCTATGTGCTTCATTTTTTCTAACAGAAAAAAAAAAAAAGACCACGTACAAAATATGAAAAACTACGTTGCTCTAAATTACAGAAGGATATTACCACCAGGTCTGACTAGCATTGTCCAGAATAATTCAAAGTGTGAGAAGCCTAAAAAATGAACAATTTTGAAATACCATTCCCTCAAACAAATAGTACTGCAAATCTGGATACATTCCTTGGAAGCATTTCTTTGCCATGACAGGCATTTAGGACTAAGATTAACTTCCTGTTAGTAGGAAACATCATTATCATGCTGTTTCTTTTCTGCATCAGGAATGAAGACGCCACAAGGGAAAAGGCACTGCAATGCACTTTCAGACCAGTCTCCATCATTAGAAACTCTGCTGTTTATCATCACCTTCTCTCACAGACAGCCTTAACAAGGAAGTGGTGGTATCTTAGGCATCTAAATGACCTTTTGGGTTCAAGATTTTCAGATGCACTCTATCAAACTTATTACTAAAATCTTATCACATAACCTTCCCTCTGCTTTGTCTTTACACTGATGTCATTAATTCTCAACCCCATCTTCCTTACGGCTCACGATCCCATTGTCCTCTAGAAGTTTCATGCTATTTTCTCTGTCTTTATATTCCATTATTTTAATGGGGAGAGAAGTTAGATTTATAGGACAGTAATTGCCAGGACCAGGAGTAAGAAAAAGACTTATTTTTTTGTAGGTCATCCAGCCATTTCTATTGCCAGTGTCTGAATGTTCCTGTATATGTTACCCCATTTTGCTCAATGTGCCTCTAGGTCTTCTCAACTTTGGATTTTCCACCCTTTCCTTTGGGAGACCAGGGCTTGATATATTTCACTTGATACATGTTGTGAGTTTTTATTTGCTTAATTTTATCCCATTATTCTTAGTTATGACCCCATGGATCATCTTAAATAACTCCTTCCTTCATGGACAACTTTTTTCTTCCATTTCTGAATTTATTTCTTGTCCTTTTAATCATCCTTTAAGAAAAATACAGTCTTTCAGTACCTACATCCTTGAGATATAGAGATGTCTCTACTAGTTAGGGTACTGCCTCCCTAAAATTATCAAGGTAATTTCCTTTTCCCATAAACACAAAATACTTAAAATGGAAAAACTTTACCACACAGTGTAAGGGTGAGAGTGTTAGAAGAAAAAGCTGAAGGAAAAGGTTTTACAGTAAAGTGACCTAATGCATTTAGGAAGCTTAAAACCATCACTGGGGAAGTTCTTTGCTATTGCTTCCTTCCAGGATCTTTGGAAAAGTGACCTCTGTTGAACTGGCCTCCTCAGTAACCTTCACTTGATCCTACATGGTGAATGACACGCTGCAACACTCTTCTAAAAGACAGAATAGAACCAAGGACCTGAAAAGAAAATTAAGCACTTCCGGACTATTGAAGCAAAATGCCCTCCCTGAATGAAGCATTTGGGCTTTTTCTGTGCTGTCCCCTTCCTGCAAATTAGCTGTTTTGAAGCTTGTCTTACCAAGGCTCAGAAAGAAGCAAAGTTTTGCTGGATGAAAAATCTGTTTCCTGCCCACTTTGAGTTTTAAGTCAATATTTTGCAATTTCTAAGGATCAAAAATATAGGCTTTCAGCTCAATTATAGGGTGCAGATTTGACTACAGTTTGCAACTGAATCTTCAGTATCAATACCACCATCATATTTCTCATTATGTCACCGGGGTGCAGTGAGGATTTCTTAGTTAATGCCTCTAAAGGACCAAGAAATGCTGTTTAAATGTTATTCTTATGAGCTCTTTGGTTTTTTGGACTAGTTTAATTTCTGTTCAAACTGTCACTAATACTTCCTTGACCTTTTGATTCAGCTGCAGCACCTCTGGCAAGAGAACTCACTTTCGAGGCTGATGATATTTCATCCATTTGATTTACCCCTGAGCCTGAAGCAGAGTTATTTACAATCAGAATTAAAGCATTAGAAAAAAGGGCTGTGGAGTTAGTTCTTCAGCCCTGGTCAAAAATCTGCAATAAAAAAACTGTAAAAAGAAGAGCCAGAAAACAGAGACAAAGTGTGTCCGTGTAGAATCTTTCTTTCCAACATGCTCCTTTTTGCAGGTGGGAGGAAGAGATGTAAATCAAATCCAAAGGAGTGTTAGATAGAGTAGAACTGACATTTGAAGCTGCAATACCTTAAAGTCAATATCATTATCTCTGATATTTACTGTAGCACACAATGCTTGGATGAAATGGTAAAGTTCACCCATTCTTCCCGTACACACCGCATTGTCATATCTGCTGTTACAGACGTACACACACACACACACACACAGAGAAATTAGAAATAACTTCACCTAAATGTCCAGTGTAAACTTCCATCTAAGGACATCTGCTGCTCAGGCTCCTCAGAAATACTGTGTTGGTGGGTGAGACACTTTTTGAATATGATTTGTCTTTTATACATATAGGTTATCTCACTTAAATGCCATTTCAAAGCATAAATACTGGTACTATTTGGGATGAGTGGTTGGTGGAGAAGACATTTTAAAATACTAAAAGCATAGTATCTGAAGAGGTCAGGCTGTGGGGACTTCTCAGGTGCAAGATAACAAGGATTTCACTTTCACTAAGACATCTGCCTTCAGACAGTCTGGACTTTATGTTTTTAGTCAATGGAAAGAAACAGCCAGCCCCGGAAGCACACAGTTGGGTTAACTGAGGTGTGTATCTCAGGATGTGATGGATCACTCTCAGGAGAGGATTATTTCTCTCCACTGACCATAAAGGGAGTCTAGCATAACTAGCCCAGACTTTGATGTCTCTCTTTTGGCCTTAAAGTTTAGGACAGATGGGTCTCATCCCAGATATTTTTTCTCTAGTGTGGAAATATTATACATTTCAGTATGGGGAAAAAGGAGAGTATGGGACCAAGAACTTCTGCAATTTCTTCCTGGGTGTGTAATGAAGCTCTGGAGTTTGCAAACTTAGGCACTGAAATAATTGAGTTATTTCTTAATATATCCATAATTTTCCTACTTTACCAGTGTGGTCTGATGATTGCCACTGAAGACTTCCAGAGGAAAAGCTGCATTCATTTAACCACTGGACCACTGCTGCTCATGCCACAAAACTGTGTTTCAGTCCTCCTTTCAGTGATGAATACTTCTTCCCACTTACTTTTTATGTCTTTAGACAACACACTGTTATCTCTCATAGTTAATGCTGTCTCTTTTAATGCAAATCTCACCTCGACACCACTTGTGCCTACACTGAACTCAAAACTTACTTCTGCAGACATGCAAGTCACAAACCAAGATTTCAGAAGATCTGTGGTGTCTCGGGCACTCACATCAAACTATTGCCACAATTTTCTCTCAGAAAACACCCCACCACATGGAATAGTCCAAACTTTTGGTATATTGCTACTGCTGCTGTCAATGGGTAAAGGCTACGAGGAAACTTGTGGACCATACTAGGGACAGGATTTCAACCTCCTGATTGATGCAGGCTGAGAGCAAATTATCCTGCTGATTAAAGGAAATTACTGGGACAAGAATTTATTTGAGCAGATAGGAATTTTATGGCTATTTCAAGGGATGCCAGTGTTTCTAGGCGCCAGAAGACTTCATACTCCAAGTGATTTAGGTTGTTTCTTCCAAGAAATTAAAAGAAAAAAGGGAAAAAAAATAAAAGCCACCCACAAAATGAGCCTTCCCTCTAGGTTCCCAGCTTCATTATTAATAAACTCAGAGTTGCCTCCCTGAGAAATGACCACCAAGATGACGTAAACTGTCTTGACTTCAAAAGGAATCCTGCTCATTTTCATGCCTTTGTAATTTTACATGAATTAAACACTTTAATGTGATCAAGAGGTGCATTCATCATGTATGGCATTATCTTGGGAGATGAAGGTATTTCCTTTTTTTCCTGTTTTCTTGATGGAAATATTTCCCCTACTTTGCTGCTGGCTGAAGGTTTGGCCTTCAAGAATAATAATTTCTATTACTATAGCACAAGCAAAGTGGAAATAGCAAAACACACAGAGTAAAAAATGAAGACAACATATATTTTGTCGGAATAAACAACAAAAAAAAAAATCCTGCAAAGCACCTTCAATTTTTTAGAGGGGATTTGAAAAGCTGTCAATTTTCTGCTGCTAGCTGACTAGTTCTCTGTACCTCTAGCCACAACAAGCAATAATAATGAAGCTTTCCACTTCCTATTTCTTTACCTGAGCTTCTCAAAAGTCTTGACTAAATCTGAACCTGGAAGCCTGGCATCTGGGAAAGCTAGATAGGCTTTGCTATGAATTCTTGGCTGTTTTCAGGATTCATTATTCAAAGACATTCTCTTGGATGACAGGAGTTGACTTTTTATAGGACGGAGGGCCAGGGCTGGAGTAGACCTGTTTTTCATGACAGGGAGCATAACAAACTGTAGTGGAAAATGGTGTTACCTGCCTTAGACACATCAACTCCAATGAAAAGAAAATGGCCAGACCTCCTTTTCTTTTTTGGTGATACCAGTGCTTACACAGGTGCTCTTTTCCCACAGTCACAGGATCTCAGTTTTTAATTTAAGGATATTTGCTTGCTTAAAGTGTGTGCTAAAGGCTGGGCACCAGTTTACTCTGTCCTTGTTTTCTCTAATCTATTTATAAAACACTAAATGGTTTTCTCTACTGGTAAGAGTGCCTTTGACTCATCCTCTAAAATTTCTCCTACTTTCTGCATCACAGATTCCCTTCAAATCACACTTGAATTTTAATTTTTCTCTGCAAAAATGGAACTACACCTGGAGTTTCTGAGACTCAATTTATGTTTAATCTGTTAAGGATGCTCCACTTTCTCACTGCCCCCATCTTTAGGGAGCTGATATTTCATTCACCTGACGTGTGACAATTTTTAGCTATTCTGGGACACTCATTGCTTGGAAACTGCTCTGCAAACTGTTTTGTATTTTAAAGTTCAGATTATGTATTCCTGTCAGGCCCCTTACATGATATCATTTTTACTTGTATGGAATGCAGTCTTGTTTTACTGAAATTAGTCCATCACGTCCAACTGCTGACCATCCTGTCAACCCACTCTGGAAGTCTTAAATAATTCTACAAAGGGTGGGAATTCCTGACTAAGAAATCCATAGAAGGAGGAATGGAGTGTGGCCATGCAGATCCTGATGGAGTTATGAAAAGCAGAGCCCACAATGTTTCTCCAGGCTTGGCCAGGCACCCTCCAGCCTAATCCCAGCACTATGCTCCTGCTTCTTCAGGGTCTCTTTGCTAAAAAAAAGAACCAGGGCCTTCAATTTTTGTGCTGAGACTAAAGCCCACGGGTAATACCAAACCTTTTGGAATCACTTGTCTGAAATTCTGCTTTCCTCAGAAAACTCTGTTTTCTTCAGAGCTCTCCCAAATCCCCGTGTGTGCTCCAAACCAGAAAGGAGAAAGAATGGGTGAACATTCCAATAATCTCTTTTAGTTCATCCTGTAGCCCTTCCTGCATTGAGTTAAAGGTTTGAAGAAAGCTCTTCCCGTTTCTTATTTTTTTTTTTTTTGGACAACATGTGTTACTTTGCCAAAGAAGAATGAGACACAACAAAAGAGAGCCACAGGAGTGCTCATTACTTTCTAAAGCCAGCGATGAGCTGAAGAGAGGAGACTGAGAGGGCCAGCTGGCTGATGTTTGGAGACAGGAGAGGGCAAGGAGTGCTAAAAGACTCACCAGTGAACAAAGATCTAGTTCACCAGGATGTGTGGTTTCCTTAATAGCATTTTAGGTGACCTTTGCATTCTGTGACTGGGTTGCCCTACCTAAGGAAAAAAGATCAAAGCAAAGATATTTACTGGGCAATATAACTGCCTCAAAACAGATCATAGCCTTGAGGAGCATATTAGCAGCATGATAGCTCCCAGTGCTATGAGGCCTTGATTCCAATTAAACACATATCTTATGGAATTTAGTGGGAATATCATTGGTGTGCCTTATATGGAATTCAATCAGGTTTATAGTTAATAAATCTGTGTGAAAAGGGGCTAATAAATAAACTACTGAAAGAAAAATCTGGCTTTCACAGCCAGAAAAGGGCCTCAAAACAATCCAGAATTTTAGTTATGAGAAATGCAAAAAAGGATTTTGTAGATAAAAGACAAAAATACACCTTTGGCAGCATTTTATTTACCCATTTAATTGATATTCACTCTCTAAGCTGACGCATTTTCGTATCAGCGTGGGATGATCTATTGCTTAGCAAACAAAAATGATCTAAAGTAGAGATAGAAGAGATCTACAGGGACAGATTTTCAAGCAATTTACATGCACTCTTATATATACAAAATATGAGCACCGTTGCCCACATAACTATACATGCAAGCCTCTATCAATGCATATGCAAATAAGGCTATTGTGCAGGGTATTATGCCCAATCAGCGATTCAATTGGTGCAATTAACCAATTTCTACACAGAACTCTTGTAACTGGGCAGGCAAATTAATGCAACTGCATGCGAAGCTTACACCAGCATTTGTGTACCTAAATGTTCTGTGTCTCTAGCCCATTAAATAAGGGTCTGTTTTAATTAGACTGTATAATTCAATCCAGACCAGATCACAGTGTACTTGGGAGTCCAGTAAATAGAAACAGAATCATATTTTCTGCTGTGCTTTGTCATTCAAAGACACCATGGACACCCCCCACCCTGTCCTGTCCTACCTCCCCCCTTTCCCTTGGATTATGAAATTGCAATCACAGCCTCTCAGACTTTAATACTGGAAAAACATTTCTCCTGATGTTCAGGCTTAATTTTCCCTCACTTAACTTAATCTTATACCCTCTAGTCATCCTCCCACTCTAAATACCATCTCCCACAGAACCACAAAGTGGCTGCTGTGTTTGCTTAATTCAATTACAATATTTCTAGGAAATGAATTATTCCTGTGTGAAGAAAACAGGAGGTGTAGAAGGGGGTCCTCTTCCATGGGTCTAGTTGATGACAAGCTTCCTATCTTGACAAGTTTTGACAGGGTCCAGTTCAAGCCAAGTTAACCTTGAGTGACACCACTGAAATAATTATGCCCTAAGATTTTCCTCAGCTCATCTCACAGCCAGGCTCCTTCCCTGTGGATGGGAAAAGTAAAGCACAGAAAAGGAAATTCCTTCCATGGAGTTTCATTGCAAACCAGTAACCAAGAAAGAATAAAGTCTAGATCCCCTGAGAACAAGGACAACAACAAAATCCAGTTACTGAAAAGATTTTTCAAGAAATTATATCCAAAGCCCCCGTTCTTCAATTGGACCTACCCTGGGAGGTCACTGCAAGCTCAGACTGTGTGAATAAACAGTGGACTGACCCCTGAATTCATCATGGGAGTCCTTAAATTGGTACTGTTCTGCCCTCAGGGCTGCAAAAATCCCAGAGTTGCTTTGTTTGGAAAGGGAACATTTGATCCAAGCTCCACTTCAGCAGTGTCAGCTGGGATCAGGGTCCCTTCCTTAACTTACATATACATATATAGATGATTTTTTTTAGTTTCAGTCCTTTGATAAATGTAAGTATGGGATGCTTATTTTGTTAATGCAACCGTGCCATGAAAAAAGGGAGGAAAAATTAAAGCCTTCAAAGGTAAAAAACTTGTCCAGCTGCAAAGATGAGGTGTATCTATGGATTTTCCTTATATGGGTGATGGTGTTAAACCAGTATAAACTCAGTGGTACACCACTGAGTTAAACCCTTGTCGCTACAAAACCTGCTTTAGCTAATGGCTTAAAAACATTCTGCTTTATCAGGCTTATGTAATATTATGCTTTGCAGACCACATATCTTACAGCTGTACTAGAAGCACTTATTCTATGTTCAAGGTCCCCTTTCCTATATATCAAACAGCACAATAATGAAGAATTATACTGAGTTACTAAAATATTAGAGAGAGAGAAGGAGGGAGAAACACATTTTTGCAATGTTTTGAACTTAGTGTCACTGGGATTTTTTTAATGCCTAAGAGGCAGAGTAATTTTGCTCTAGTTCCACATTAATTCCTGCACAATATGCATTGGGGATATTATTTTTTTACAAGACATTTTAAAACCAGGCCTGAAAACAAGCAAAATCCATTACTGACTTACAGTAAATTCCTAAAGGATTCTCTGTACTTCTGTTCCTACTTCAAAATGGCTATACACACACACACACACAAACAGATTCAGCAAACGTGGCAGTATATTTTAAGATTAACTACCCTGAAGAAAATAAGACAAGAAACAGTAGATCCCATTCAGTAAATTTATTGTATTTCCTTAATTTCCAAACCTCAGAAGAACAATGGGCACTTACAGTGCATGATCACTTTTAATTCCTAGAAAGTGATTTAAGATGGGAACATTCCTAATCATGACTTCCAACAAAGAATTCAAACATGGCCCTGTTCCTAGATTTGAACACTCTGGTAAGACTTCTAGTTTTGTTGAGGCTCTGTATTTAATATGGAATAGAATTAAACTTGTAAAACTATTCTTTGCCATGAAGCCTGGAGACATTAGTAGCTGAACTGCATATCTGTGAAATACGTATATATAGGCATATATATGAATAAATATATAAAAAGTATTAAAATATAAAAAAATATGTATACATATATAAAATATATATATCCACACGTTGTATAATACTGCAGTAATGGTAAAGACAAGCAATAAAAAAAGGTTTCCCTTAAAGAAAAAAAGAAAAAGTGAAGGAAGAGGTACAGTGTTATATTTCCCAGTGTTATTCATGGAAAAAAAACCTGAAGAACTTCCTTAGATGTCTGCACAGAGTGTACAAACCATGCCTGTTGAGGCTTTTCCTTGGGATTAAAGGGATTTGGATCAGATCCTAAGGAAAGCTGTGGCTGCAGAACTGGGAAACAAGTAGGAAGGCTGGTGAATGAACTTCAGACCTTCAAAAGTATGAGAATGAGGAGATGACTTTGCATACCTGATGGCCTGAATGCTAAAGAGCCCCACAACAAAACAACAACAAAAAAACAAGCTACAAATATCACAAAAGTTTTTATTATCTAGCAAAAACAGTTTTGCGCATGGTATTTGGAATTTGCGCTGTAAATTCTGCAAAGATGCATGCAGGTGAGAACAAAATGGCACAAATATTTAATGTCAGCACTGTCTAATTCTTATCCCATGTGATTTGGCTTAGGTTGAAGATTAATTACCCAGGTAGCTGCATTTGCAGTCAGACTGCCACAGCTCTTTGGTAGCTTTCAGGAGTCAGGATAGTGAGCAGCACACTTCCCCAGCGCTGCTCATCCTCACAGAATGAAAGGCACGGTAGATACCTGGGATTACAGATGGGAATATCAGGCCAAGAGAGTTAGTTGTCCAAGTTCTGATTGCAGCTTTGGACACCCAGTCTGAGTGTTCTAAAGCCACTGCTTGTACTGACTTCCCTCTTGGCTCAGATTCCCGTTGCTTCTCAGAATCTCACACTCTTTTTCTCTGCAGGTGTTTGCTCCCTTCATCTCAAGTGTCCCTTTTTAAAGTATGCAAAATCAGAACCCACCTCAACAGATACTGCTCAAATTTTTCGTTCTGCCATTAGCACAGGGAAAATCTCCAGGGCTGGGACTTTGGAACCTGTCAGCTTTCTTTGCTCTCACGTCCACAGATGGACCAAGAGGGAAGGCTCTTCCTGTATGAGGGAAGGCTCTCTTGGATCCTTTGTCACACCACTCAGTGTGCATCCAAGGGACTGGGAGACACAACACATCCAAAAATATATGCACATACATAACCTCTCCCTATGTGCACATTTCACACTAAACCAAAGTTCTGGAGATTAGAAGACGCAGCAGTGAATTCAAGTGGCAACAGCAGAATAGAAAAGCATTTTGATGTCACAGGAAAGATTTTTGCTCTCTCTCCTACTACTTCCCTGTAATGTTTTATTAATGTACAAGCAAAATCTAAACAGCCACTGAGATTTCCCCATCAAAAGCAGGGGAGGAGGAAGACTTCATCTCAGTTCTATTTTTAAAGCAAGGGAAGGAGGGGGGATGTGATTTTATATTTAGACTTTTAGACAAAGAAAGGGAAGATGGAGCGAGTAAAATGGTACCTTCAGAGTACGTCCTAGGTTAACATGATGCTGATTGTGCTTCCCCTCAGTCTTACAAAAATAAAAGATCCCTGGCTTATTCTATAAATTGCTGAGTCGTTTACATATAAATGACTCCTCTCTATTTAGCCACCTTCTCTCTTTTTTTTTTTTTTTTTTTAACTTTGAACTTTGTATCATCTCCATCTATTCTGCCAGACAATAAAACAGCTGAACTCATCACCAGAATGTATAGGCTAAGAATTTGCTCTGGTCACCAGCCTAGGGCAATGCAGCACAAAGATATTCAGTTAGTGTAAAAAGAATGCACAGGAGTATGTGACAGGGCAAAATAAAGAGAATTATTTCCAGGGATAATTCTTCTATAATTACAACCAGACAGATAAATGCCTTGTATGTGCATGGCCTTGTACAAGCAGGTGAAGCTGGCTTTGTTGGCAGATCTTTTGATGTCCTGTGTCCAACTTTACTGGGGAGTTGTGACTGTGTTCACAGGGGTCTCAGGATGAGGGAAGAGACGAGAATGTTGACTGCATGTTTCAGAAGGCTTGATTTATTATTTTATTATATATATTACATTAAAACTATGCTAAAAGAATAGAAGAAAGGATTTCTTCATTAGGCTAGCTAAGAATAGAATAAGAAGGAATGATAACAAAGGCTCGTGTCTTGGACTCTTTTTCTGAGCCAGCTCACTGTGACTGACCTTTGATTAGAAACAACCAACATGGGCCAATCAAAGATCTGCTTGTTGCATTCCACAGCAGCAGATAACCATTGTTTACAGGCCTCTGAGGCCTCTGAGTTTCTGAGGAGGAAAAATCCTAAGGAAGGGATTTTTCATAAAATATGTCTGCGGCATGGAGTAGTGAATGTGCTTCTCTGTTGAAGCCAAGTTGAGTCTACAAACTGCATGGAGCTCCTGTGGGAGATGTGCTCCTGTGCTGCCTGTCCAGCAAAGTGCAGCAGAGTAGGGGGTTTAATTCTGGTGTCTGAGGTGTGCATTACAGCCACACATCCATCGGCATGCTCTGGCTCCCCAAAAGGCCTTTGAATACAAAGCCTACAGGCTTGTGAGAAAGTCTATATGGCCATCAGGGTGTGTGCCTGTGTGCTCAGGCACTGTGGGTACTCACTGACTTGCACGTGGTTATGTCACACTGTTGGAGTGCGTTTTGCCTTGTTTGAAAGTCTCGGTGAGAGTGTATATATCTGCCTTTAAAAATTGCATTGCCGCAGCATATAAATATTTATATATGTAACTGTCATAAATCTGTCAGCTTGGCAAACGTATGAGTCGCCAAGGTAACTTTGGGAGATTTTTATTGAAGAACTCATAAGCTGGAGTTGAGGAATAGCTGAAAGAAATGAGAATTAATGGCTACTCAACATCACTATCATAAAGTTATTTATCCCAAGTTCCAGAAAATGAAACAGAGAGTATGTTAGTAACCACAGGCACAATTTAAATATGCCAGATTTGCAAAAAAGTATTTAGTATTTTGACTAAAACTAAATCAGGGCACTAGGTCAATATGCTGTGTACTGCTGGGCAGCCCTGGGTAGGCAAACATGGAAACCAAAGGCTGTTGTCCTCCTGCACTACACTAGGAAGGCTTTTGGAAGAGCTAGCAGAACTCTCAGTTGGTTTTTGAGTGTGTGGCAACTTACCAAAAATCCTTCAAAGAGAAAATATCTCTTAATTGAAACCTCATTTGCATGTGGACAAGTAATTTCTTGTGATTGTGCAGTTTTTTAGAGGCATTTGGTGATGAAGGTGGCTTTGCTGAGTTTTGAGTAAAGTCAATGCAGTGGCATGATATTGCAGAGATGGTACCAGAAACTGAAAATACCTTTTCCTGAGGGCTTGTCTACACAGGAAAATCTTTCCAGAGAAAGCTGGTGTCCGGCTGCCAGCTGGGGCAGAGTTAATTTTCTTTCCTGTGGTTGATATAGCTCGTCGTCTTGGACTTAGCATGAAAATAATGTTGACAACACAGCAAGGTTTTAGCTGTTGCTTACTGGTGCTCACTCTGATCAAGAACATTTCAGAGAACTGAGCTCTGCCAGCAAACAGAGGCCTGAGAAGATGGAAGGGAGCACGGGGTTTATCCATAGGCAATATATAAACATACAAACTGTGGGGAGAGCTGGATGGGGTGTCCAGCCAATCCTATGGCTGGACATCAGTTGGTGAGTGGTGAGAATTCTTATTCTTTCTTATTCTTATTCTTATTCTTATTCTTATTCTTATTCTTATTCTTATTCTTATTCTTATTCTTATTCTTATTCCTATTCTTTCTTTATTACTATTATTATTATTTCGAGGAAGTTGTTAATTCTGTTTTGTTTGATTAAACTTTCTTTATCTCAAACCACAAGTTTTCTCACTTTTACTCTTCTGATCCTCTCCCCGCTGCTGCTGGGTTTTGGGAGTGTGTAAGAGGCTGTGTAGAGCTTATTGCTGACAGGGGTTATCCATGAGATCTGGCCACTGTTTTTCACCTGTGGTCCATTGGCTCACATAAAAAGCATTTCATAAGGCTTGGTGTTGCTGAAAACTGATTGGATAAATAATAATAAAAACAAAAATCTTTCTACAATCTGTGGGAGGAAATAAGACAAGAGACTATTTAAAATTAAAAAAAAAAAAAAAAACCAAAAAAACCCCCATGCTTCCACTTCCAGTGCACTATCCCAAAAAGCACGCCTTTAAAATCTGCCAATATTGCTGGTGTTGGGTTGTTTTACAGCACTGAATACAGCAACAAGCACAGGGTTATGAATACAACATTCAACCACAGGTCTTGTTTGCATAGGAGAGGTGTTGGTAAAAATTTGGAGCAAATTTTCTGTGATTTGGAAATTAGCACAGTGATATGCAAAACTGACTGTTTGCACCCTGAGAGACTGTGCAGAGAGTCACCTCTCCAAAAACACTTCTGAGTCCTGAGGAGACCTCGGCAGTGGTGCAGATACAACTACATGGAGTCAATTAATTTCCCTTATATTTTTTTTTTTAATCTTATAAGGCATTCACTAGGACGCCTGTTCTGTGTCTCAACACTAATCACTGCAATGTCTCACAGGTACCCTTCAGTTTTTGTTTCAAGAACCACCTCAATTTATTAATTTTAAGTACATGTTCTTCTTGGTGCCTTGACTTTGGGTAGTAAAAGAGAAATTAAGAAACTACATTGCTATGTCCCTATATATATATGTATGCATATATACATGTATATATATGTATATACAGGTATATGTGTCTATATCTATAAGTATATGTACATGGATATATTATGTATGTATATGTATATGTATGTGTATATATTTTATATATATATATATATATATATACACACATACATAATATATACATATATATACATACATAATATATACATATATATATACATACATAATATATACATATACACATACATATACATATATATATATTCCTACAGGAATTTTTGAGGATTTAAAGAGCACAATTGCCTGTCTCAAATACAGACAAGGCCAGTAGGAATGAAGTTGCCATAAGACAAGTCACCACAGCTGGAACTTGAGATAAGCACTGGAGGAAGGAATTTGTGACAGGAAGATGTCAATTCCAGGCCTGGAGGAAGCAAGATCTGCTTTGCACAAAAGGGTTAACACACCTGAAAACAATTCATTCAGTGGCAAAGTGTAGGAAAGGAAGCCATGGTTCACACCTATGTCACACTCAGTACTAGGAACAGCAGCTGTGACCACTCTGTGGATGCTTGGAATTTTCACTGTGTAAAGGTGGTGCCCCCAAAAGAATGACTCCAGGACCCCATCACCAGGAAGTCTACAGTGAAGAAGAGTAGGGGAATGCTGAAGGATCTGTGGTTTGTGACTATATTCTGCCTTATGCCTCTTTCTCTCTCCCCCATTGCGCCCTCCTCTTTTCTTCTTCCTTCTATCTCTCTACCTCACATTTATTGTTAAATAAAAACCATATTATTTGCTTTTGCATATGGCCTCATTTTCTCCTTAATTTTGGGCAGGGGCATCTTTCACTGATTGGATGGATCATGACAGTATTTTTCTGTACAAATGCATGGAGTTGTGTCTGTATGTACACCCATATTCATCCACTAGCACATTACACACCCACAAGCAGAAAGAGGTATATTTCTGCAAGTTTGAATCTAAGAAAAAAAGCTTTGATGGGCTGGAGAGTTGTTTGAAGCTGGTAAGAGCCTTCCCTGTGGTCGGGAGCAGGATGAGAAACCCAAGGATGCAGGAAATCTCCTTTGTTTTCTCCCAGCAGTTTCCTGAGCTGTGGACAGGTCTGCACTTGAGGCAGCGAGTTTGCCTCTGGTGACTGCTAAACCAAAACACAGCCATGGGGGACAGATAGCAGGTAATTCCAGAAATCTCTGGGATCATGACACTGTTCTCCCCCTGGGCTTGCAGGGAACAAAAACCTTTCCTGCTGGCCTGGTCTGTCTGAGCAGAGCCTGCCTCACTTGGGAACAGCTGGTCAGCAGGAGAGAAGAACTTCTAGATCTGAAGGCCCCTTTCATCTTGATTTCCATCAAGTTAGGCTTTCTTACTCTTTGTCAGACCTCTACCCCATGCTTGCCTTCCTCAGGAATGACTGGCCTATCATTATTTATACATAACAGAGATTATCTTGCTAAATGGGGAGCACAGCAGAGTGGGGGGAAGCAAAGAGAAGATGCCTCCTGCCTGCCTTCTTTCCATCTCACAGAAAAAGAATTCCTATTTCTCTTTGATGGAAAACAAAACCAAACCCCAGACCCCACCACCAAAAAAAGCCAAGGATGCAAGGTTTCAGACAGCAACTGAGCAGTGCTGCATTATATCAAGACAGATTTATGGCATCCCAGAGTGCAGGACAATTCCTGAAAACACAGTCACAGTCAGGAAAAGTGACTCTATAATGCCATCTGGGCTTTCCATATTTTATTCTCCCTCTCTCTCTCGTATAACATTGCCAGGTTGAGTTTGTTAAGTCAAAAATAATTTTTTTTCATTTCCAACTCAGCTCTGGCACACTCCCCCCTAAGGATGGGTCATGCATTATCTAACTCTTACATCACCTTAGAAGAGAAAGAGTCTGCCAAAAAAAAAAAAAAAAGGCAGTTAAAGCAGTTTGATCGTTTTCATCCTTACACATTGTCTGTCACCTTGCAATCCTATGGAATTTCTTTCAGACAGCAATGAGAGGCTACATAAAATACTGCTTTGAACCTACTTCCACTGGAGGAAATTATTTTTTGCTAAAAGACACACAAAAACCATAAGAATTTGAATTTTTTTGCAGATGTTTTACAGTTGAGTTGCATAGACTTGTTATTTTAAATTTTTTTAATATTATTAACAGCTCTCTATAGAGTATGTAAACATATTTAAACCTGAAAACTGCAAGACGGTATCAAAGGTGTACTGAAAAATTTATTTTACTGGGCTGAAACAACAAACAACTGTTATACTAGCAGTGCTAAAAGATACCATTTTGGTCAATGCAAAGATTTTAACATATTAGCCTAGTCACAAAAATTAAAAACAAGGAAAAAGAACTGAATTATTCCCTGCTACTTGTAATGCTCCAGTGTGGAACCATGAAAGGAATGAGAAGGAATCAACATTGGAGCCCAGTAGGAAAAAAAAGAAAAGTAATTTCTTAATTAAAAATTATAACTGTAAGTTTTGTTGTCTAGAATTCCCTACAGAATAGCTCAGATCTTCTTCACTGTGACTTCCAATAGCTACTTAGAAAGCTGGCCTCGACATCAGTACAATTATGATCTTGCTGGCTAGCTAGAGTGAAGCAAGAGGCGTCTCTTTGTGCATTGAGCCTTTAATTAAGAAATAATAAATGAGATGTACCCATAGTTCTGTGTGTCAGGCTTTGGCTTAGGAAATGTAAAGACTGAGGAGCTGTGATTCATGTTCAAATATAATGCATGGTTAGGTAACATCCAAAGTGATCAGAGAGGGGAGCCAAGGTCCTGATATAAGCCAACCATTCATTACTTATCAGCTCTAACCTCTGACAATCAGAGCACCCCTCCCTCCTCTGGTAATAGGTTAATTAATTACCAATTTAGAAGTAATCTTACAAATCAGCTGTTGCCCTTGATAAGAATTAATTGCAAATACTTTTTGGGGAGGAACATATTAAATGGACCTTTCTTTAACAGAAAATATCATCAGGAAGCAGATGAGGAGCAAGACTCCTTGAGTGGTTTCAGAGATAGGAGGATCTGAATCCTCTTCAGTGGGGATGTGGATGACAACAGAACTCATTAATTTTATTTATTGAGGAATTACCAAGATAGTGATAAAACTGTTCTAAGCTCATTTAGAAGCCTCCATAGCCCACCCAAATTCAAATCCCTCTGAAACAGACAGTTCACCCACCCCTTTTTCTGATGGGGGATTTAAGCGCAACCTAGCTCACTTTCCACTGAAATTAGCTGAGATTTTTAATTACCAGAAGGATGTGGACCTGATGGAGTGAGTCCAGAGGAGGCCAAAAAGATGATCAGAAGGATGGACAGCCTCTCGTGTGAAGGCAGACTGAGATCTGGGGTTGGTCACCCTGGAGACCAGAAGGCTTAAAGGGAGAATTTATAGAAATTTCCAATGCCTAAAGGGAGCCTACAAGAGACCTGGAGAGGAGACTTTTGACAAGTCATGGAGTGAGAGAATGAGGTGGAATAGAAGGCAAGTTAAGATTAGATATTGGATGGAAGACACTTTTCACTATGAGAGAAAAGTGACCCTGGAACAAGCTGCCCAGGGAAGCTGTGGATGCTCCATCCCTGGAAGCCTTCAAGGCCAGGCTGAATGAAAAGCCTGGTCTAGTAGAAAATGTCCCTGCCCATGGCAATGGGGGTTGGAATGAGATGATCTTTGAGGTTCCTTCCAATCTAAATCATTCCAGGAGTCTATAATCTTGGGTAGGGTTCCTGTCAACCAAGTTTGGGCATTTGGAAGATAGATGTCTAGGCTTTTCCTTTAATCAGTGGAAATCTCTTCTGCCTGTTCACACGATGAAATGTGAGTGTCCACTCTGGGGTGAGATGAACTGTGGTGTAAAATTCAGTAACTGGCCTGTTTATCTACCCATGGAATCTAAATCCACCTTGGGTCACATGAAGATATGTGAAGATTGTAGGCAGACTCTTTTTGGATAGCATTCAACCTGACCTTTTTACCAGATATAAAGTTTTTCTGCTGTGCTGGTGACATTAGAGGCAACAGTGGAAAACAGGTACCTCCCAGGATGTCTGCTTTAGTACGGAAACCCTCTTGCAAGTGCTAATTTTCTCTGTGGAATGCAGAGGATGCTTACAGATATAGGTAATATGGTGTCTACACTTGACAAGATGAATCCCAAGCCTAGATATTCTGGCTGCCATCTGACCCAATGCCAAGTTTCTTCAAATAAATAACTTGGGCATTTAATGTGCTTGAAAAATATTTCTATTGGTTTATTTCACTGCGTTGAGACTGAGGTCTCATCATAAATGACCACAAGCTTAGACTGATCTTAGCACAAACATAAATGCAAGGTCATCAGGACAGTAGCTGATGTCAGACTATAGTAGTGAGCTCCAGAGCCAGATCTTAAAAATATCAGCCTCTTCTAGCTTTCAGAGGCTTTGAAACTGGAGACCCAACCCATCAAAAAAATGCAGGTAGCACCTATACAGACTTCAGTGGTCTAGGTCTAAACTGCTCCAGAGTTGGAAGGACTTTTCACAAGTAGAGTAGTCTTCTCTAATAAGAATTCAAACTCCCTGGACCTCCTGATGTTTATCCATTACTAGAAAAATATATGCTTCATTTCCCATTCCCATTAACATGGATAGCTGTGGCAAAGGTGCCTGAGAACCAGCAGGTTTATAGATCTGTAGCCATATGAATTATCAGCAAGATGCTTCAAAGCCACTGGAGTCCGATATTTGCATCTCCTGTGCAGAG
This sequence comes from Melospiza georgiana, assembly GCF_028018845.1. Lineage (NCBI taxonomy): Eukaryota > Metazoa > Chordata > Aves > Passeriformes > Passerellidae > Melospiza > Melospiza georgiana. The sequence continues at coordinate 75,968,414 of NC_080465.1, forward strand.
CCATCGTGAAGTCTATGCATCACTTGAGTCCTACCTGAGCACTCAGCCAGGCTCTGCTCCCTCACATCCTCTGCTGCAATGAGATCAACCCAAACTCTTGTAGCCATCAGCAATGTCTGGCTCAAATTTTCAGGATAAAAAAAAAAAAAATTAAAGTTGAGGGTTGGTTTATTTCTTTGGACGACTAAATAAACAAAAAGAGTGGCATATAGTCTTATACCTCAGTATTATATTGTCTCATAGGGTAATTATGTTCTGACTTTTTTCCTTCTGTGACATTTTGGTGTTTTGTTGGTCAGAAAGAACTGAAGCACTTGCGAGAAAAATTTGCTAACAAAGAAAATCCCTCAACTTTCACAGAGAAAATTGAAAGTAAAAACAACAACAACAAAATAATACCCCTCCCTTCTATAATCTGAAATTAATAATGATTCAATAATTTTAAAACATGACATATTTAGTGAATGTCACTAGAAAACTACTTTTTGCTTTGAAATTGTAGTCCATAAACTAAATGATGAATAAATGTAATATGATGAAGAGAAAACTAAGCAGTTTAAACTCACGATTTTAAAATATATTCACCTGACCCAATCTGATTTTTGAAAATGTTTATTTGCTACATTCCCCCAATTTCATTTTCATCACAATTGGAACAAAAATATCAAATCAAAAGTGATCTTAAAAACTCTTCTCCAGTGGGGGGAAAAAAATCAATTCCCACCCAACTCTGACATGCCACTTCCCAGTTTCAGATATATAATTAGAGCAACATTATTTATCCATTCTGCTGCTAGTGAAGATTCTCCTTTAACTCAGTGGTAGGGGGTGGTATTTGTGCTGCAGGAAAACCTAGTTTTTGAGCCTCCCTGTCACCATGAATTTCTAAGTGGCCACAGAAAGAAGTGTAAGAAACACCAGGAAGTCTCAGACACCAACAGGTTTGTTACAAGAGCATTTGCTGCTACGAATATGAACAGCATTGTTTCCATTTCTGACACTTTGGCTCCCAAAATGTTCTCCCTGGAGCCATGCAAACCTGTTGTTGCAAGAAAAATGAATGGAAACTAGGTTTCTTAGTTGGTGGTGTTTGCTTCTTTTTTAGCTCGATTAACACATGGGGCTGAAATTTGGAATATGTTTAGAGATTTCTTAGAGTTTTGATATATATACATGTAAGGAAAAAAAAAAAAAAGTAAAGTAGGTCTCAGATCCAAGAAAACCCTTTATTAGTTCTTGGGCGAGATTCAGAGTTTTTTCTCAAACTGGGAAAACTCTGCCAGTGAAAGCCAACATCTTTATGAATCTCAGAGCAAACAGGGCTGTGAAATTAAAAAAGATATTATTTTTATTTTTTTTTTTATCTATTAACCTGTCCGAAACAGGAACACAGCCTGCTCTGAGTGGAACCCCTAGAGATTCACAGTCCCTACTAACCCTTCAGCCCCGCGCATTCCTCACCAAATAGATGTCATACATCATTTCTGAAACTCAGGCTGCAAATGGGAGCGTTTCCTAGAGGCAGGAGCAAATGATTCCCCTGATATCTTTCTCATATATGGCATTCCACCACCTATTGTCCACTCCTTATGCTTCCTTCTTCCTGGTAATACCCCCAAGAGATGGCTGATGTCCCGCAAAATAACCGGAGAATGCATCTTTAATTGGGTCCAGAAGAAACTTTATTACCCTGTAGCTAGCTTCTTTGGTTTTTTCTATAACAAATTATCCTAATGATCTGACCCAGGACCAGATGTTAATTGCAATGGAAAGTAATCAATTTCCTTTACTGAGCGTGAACTCATTTGCAAGGTTAGTCAGTGAGCAGATATGGAGTTCTTAATGAGGCAAGAACCTAGCAGACCTTCTGGGTTCCTTGTGTCGATTCCAGGTTTACTGCATTGCACCCATTTTCACTCTACCCTTCTTTAGCCAGGCCACCCTATTAAAAAAAAAAATAGAAAAAAACCCCCTGCAATCTGTCTGTGATCATTTGGTAAAGGATGGGAAAAAAATAATAATGCAACAACCAGAGCCATCTGAGAGCAGTAGATTCTGAGAGACAGAATCACCCTCTGTATATATAAAAATAAAAATAATAAATATGTAAATCACACGGGAAATTATGGCTAACGGCATGTTGTTTAATAGAGGGTATTATTATAAATATGGGAGATGCTCAAACAACAAATTAAGCCTGCAGTATTCCGAAAAGGAGCTCAGAGGATGCAACCTAAATTCTAACTTGGCTGCTGTCTTCAGTGCTTCTGTGCTTTTGTCTGGGTTTTATATTACCACTGAGCACAGCTTTAAGAGGGAAAGGTTGGGCCATCCAGAGTGATAAAAATATAAAGAGGGGAGGGCGATAGCAGAAGGAGGTATTTAATCTTCCAGTGAACTTCTCAGAAGATAGTTTAGCAAGAAAAAAAGCTTTTGGTGGGATTGGATGCAAAGAGTATTTTCCGTCCTGGGGAGGATAAGTGGCTGTGTGTTCAGCAGCCACCAGGATAGCTGTAACCATACAACCTCTGGTGTATTTGCACCAGTGGAGCTGAAAATTGGAGTAAACACCATTGTTGTGAAGAGCAATTTAGGCTGTCTACCTAGGGGTTGTAAGGGGGCAACTGCTGCTACTGCTGCTCATAGTAATTCTCCAGTCTGACCTGGCTATGTGAAACAACATTTTTAATTTTTAATTTTTTTTTTTAATTTTTCAAAAAGTATTTTATTTAGAGAGAGCTGTCCACCTCACTCTAAATTTCTAATTCTAAATCAAGCCCTCCTGCTTTTAAGGCAAATTTTTGGTGTTAAAATCCCATATCCACCATTTTATGTGTGAAAGTGGACCATAAATTTAAATCAAGGCCTCTTACAAGCAAACTTGGTTTTAAAATATTTAAGAATTAGCCCCACTGCACCAAGACTGAACCTCATATTTCTGTTAATCAGTAAACCTTAGCTCAGAAATCAAACAGTTTTTTCTCGCAGGGTAATGTTCTACAAAATACTCCAAGGCATACAAGCTATCAGAACAATCTCTATCCCAAGGATATATGTGGACAAGAAAAAGAAAAGTGTGCTACCAAGTGAGTGGTAACAATGCCTGGGACAATCATTCACTTGCAGAAGGAAGTGTCTCCCATCCACAGTCCCAGTCCAAATGATTCTTGGAATTCACATTTTTGGGACGGGCAGTACCACTCCTGGGAGATGATCAAGTGAAACCAGACATGAGGGCGATGTTCTATGGAAGCAGTGGAGGCAGGGGATCAAGAGGAATCTAAGGAAAGAAGGATTAATCAAAGAGAAGGAAGGGGAGGTAAAAAAAAATCCAACTCCATAATATTTTTTTATACATATCTGGTATAGCATCTAATCACAAAACTGAAATTTCAGTGGCCCCCAATGGAGTTGCATAAAGCACTAGTAATTTTCAGTGCATTCAGCTAGAAAGGGGTATTGAAAGGTGCATTCTGCACCTGTCTGCATTAATAAAGATTGGTTCTGTAAGAGATTTTCTCAGTGATGAGGTCTCCCCCATATTATGCCTATATTAAAGACCCTTCAAAGTGCACATGTGAGGTTGTTCTGCAACAACAAGGACAGGTTGTGACAAAGCCTGTAGCTTTCAAAATTGTTTGAGGTGAACACAGATCCTGGAGGTGAGGGGGGTCTACCATGAGTGGGGAGGAAAACATGCTTCTCACATGTATTTTCAGGGACAAAATCTGAGCAGGCTATTTAACATGTGGTGTCTTTCCCAGCAAGTTGAGTTGATTGGGAAGGATGCTTAAAGAAGGAAATGTTTCACCATTCTGACTGAGAAGAACAAATGTGCATCAGCTTTGCTCACAACTCTGTGTATGCCCTGGAGTCATCTCAACTCTTGCAACAGGAGCAAACTTACTCTATTAAAGTCCTTTCCTAGCAGGCGTTCAAGTTCTCATCTCGCCTGTTGATACATTTGAAGTGTACATCAGGGGATCAAGTGACTGTCACAGAATTTGTGAGACGGTGGGACTGATAACTACTTGTGGTGCTGGGCACTGAAGAATTTGGGCCATTGTGGCGAAGAGGCAGCCTTGGACACAGCCAGATCCAGCCCTTGATTGCACCATGCCCCTCTGTGGCTGTAACAGGGGACCAAAATTGCCCCTGGGGGTATCAGGGGCAGGTCTGCACTGGCCAAATTAATAACAGTGCAGGGAACATCTCAAACCCCTTCACCTGGAGTTTGACCTCCCCTGCTCACAGCTCTGCAAGCCCACAGCCCGTTCATCTGCCTGTCACACGCCAGCACAGATATCTGCATGAGTAATCACTGCAGATCCAAAACACTGCATGTGACTTAAATGACACTTTCTCCCTCACTTCTCCTTTCCCCATCTCACCCAAAATAACAATGACACGACTGCTATTTTCACCTGCTCCCCAGAAGAGATATCCAAAAGCACTTCCTTGTCTACTTATCACCTCTGCTTTCTCCTTAGAGTCTTTCTGTGCACCAAGAAAGAGATGCTGGGCTTTTTTTGTTTCGTTTTTTTTTTTTTTTTTTTTTTTTTTTTCTGGACATTCAGCTAATGCGCTTTCACTTTTTGCTTACAAAAAACTTTTCAGCAGAGGATGTTGAGCATTACCAGGGAATGCACTAAGTCATTAAAATATATCTGCAAAGAAACTATAGGAAGTATCACAGGTTCATAACCTCTACCATGAACCCCAGACCCCACACAAGCGCATTTTCTTGTTCTGCAGAGGGTCAGCTTTGGACAGGGTCAGACAAATGGAGCCAGGCTTATTAGCCTGGGCTCCCAGCCAGCGTGCTGGAGCTCGTGGCAGGGTGCAGAGGCAAGGTGTGGGTGGTGCAGGAGGTGGGAAAGAGCAGACAGCATGGAAGGAGGCAGATGTAGGCAGTGAGAGGAACCTGGGGTGCAGAGTGAGAAAGCAGAGGATGCTCAGGAAACGAGGAGGAGGGGCACTCCAGGAGATGGGGTCAGAACCAAAACAGCAGGAGCACATGGAGGAAGAGGAGATGGCAGCAAAACATGGATGGGGACACTGCCATGCTGCTGGCTTTAGTCACCCTCTCCAGTGAGAGCCAGTGTGCTGGTGTAGCCCCTAGACAGAGCACTTAGCCAGCTGTGCAGTGCTGTATGTGGGGGAAAAGAAACTTCTTCCTGACCCCTGCAGGCAATCAGTTTATGCCCTGAAGCATGAGATTTGATTAGCCTCATTATCTCAGCTTACATAACTGTAAACGTTATTAATGGTAATAAAATTATCTAGCCTGTTTTAATAATACAGCCACAGTATTTGTCTCGATGACCTCCTGTGGCTGTAAATCCCACAGGGGACTGGCACATGGCATAGTGGTTCTTTTTATTTATTCTAAATTTACCAGCCATTAATTTCACCAAGTCACCCCTTGTTCTCCCATTATGGGATAGAGTTAGAAGAAGCCGATTATGTCTCAGTGCACCTTTCCTAATGCCAAACACAAGTAACTCCAAGTCTGACTAATAAGTTTGGGAATAGACACCACCAGGCCTTCACAACTTGGGATTAATCCTCTGTCCCTAGCTGTCAACTAATGTATTCCCATGATATCATGGGACTTGGCCCAGACTCCTTAGAACTCGCCATGCAATTAAGGAGATTTAGTATCCTGGATATGAACTCATCAATTACCTGAAGCCTGTGCTACAATTTCAGCTTCCAAGCGTCCCAAAGTAGCAAAACTTCCCTGTTCTCTGCAGTGAGGTCTTTGCCAAGGCAGATGCAGCAGCCCCACTTTAGATTTCAGCCATAGTATCTTACTCCATCTCTGATGTTCTGCTTTCTGGCTCTGCAGAAACAACCAAACCACAGCACAAATCTCCCTCTCCCAGAGGGTGATATTTCCCCCGGAGGTCTTCCTCAGCACAGTTAGTAAGGAGTGCTCACATGGGAGATGGCCACAAACTCTTTCTTATTTGATGCATGCTCGCTCCTTGCTATGAGAGGTGAAGGAAACTCCTGCCTTGTCTTGTCTCATGCTGAGAAATAGCTGGACAAATCAAATAAAGAATGAGAGAATCACGTATTCTTTGTCTTGCCTGCAGCAGATTGTACCTGTCTATATAATTTTTATGGAAATGCTGCGAATCTGTTCCTGCACTCACACTTTTAAATATAAAGAATGGTATTATGGGACAAAGTTAGGGATAATTTTGCGAAGAGGGGAGTAATAAAGAGTTACTATTCTATTGTGCTTCCATGTACAGTGCTGCACTGTGTTCTCACATAGGGCGTGGGGGGAAATAATAACTTCAGCATTATCTTTCAGGAGCAAAGATACAATGAGATAATTCATATTTTTTGTGGTTTGTTTTTTTTTTTTTTTTTTTTTCCTTAAACTAGGCTTTGCCTGCTTGATAAAAATACCCAATGTAAACATTCCCTCATTGTCACAAATGAGGCTGTCCCTAAGCGACTAAACCAAAATGAGCCTGGCTGAAAACAAACAGTGAGGTCAACAGGGAGGTTGTGCTGGAGGTTGGCCTAACATAATTCACATCTTAGGTTAAACCCTTCTTGTTTCTTGTTCCTCCATTTGGAGAAACCATTTGGAGAGCCCTGCTGATTCAAATGAGAAACCAGGGTGAAGAATCACTGCAGCTTGTAGGAAATCCTTCAGAAACCATGCTGGGGGCAGGGGAGCAGCAGTGGGGTGAAGGATGAGTTTGCTCTGCCCGCCATGACTGCAGCATTTACACAGAGGGTGACATCCCAGGAGCTGCTTTGTGCTACTTTCTCTTGAGGACACTGCTGGTTTTCTGCAACAAAAGGTGTGCAAGATCCAGACCTGTTGTAACGAAATGCCTCCTGTGACTTCTACATGCTCTTTTTAGGTTTGGGAGGGAGGGACTGTGGGGTCTTGCCTGAGAGCACAGCTGCCAAAGGGTTGCCTCCCTTCATCTGTTTGACCAACAACTCTTCAATGCCAGGGCTGAGTCCAGCAAAGCAGAAGGGGAGGTCCCAGCTCCTCAGTAAAAGCTGAGAGGGACAGAACAATCCCCACAAACCCTGTCAGCTTTCAGAACAAAGGCAGGTCCAGGTGAGCCTTTGGAGAGCCATCATCCTCTGAGCCTTCCTTGTGCAGGTGCTGCTCCTCAGTACCACCATGGCGGCTCAGATCTGTGTGGATAAACTCTCCAGACAGAAGGCAGAGCTGAATTCCCAGTCCACAGCATTGACCTACTAGTTAAGCACTGCAGTGCCGTTTGCTGGATTCCCAGCATAAACATATGCTTTCAAACACAAATTGGGATTCTTCTAACAGATTAAAGCTGTTTTCCTTCCCTGGAAAACAGCCCGTGAGGAAGGGAGCTAAAGGCTCGGCTGCCTCACCATGCTCCCTGGCTCAAGAGGATTTAATATTCAAGTCGCCAGCTTTCCATCCCCCCTTCCCCTCTGCCCGCCCCTTCCCCTCCTCACCCCCTCCTGCAGACCAGCTCCACGTCTGTGCCTTCCTCCTACCGATTTCCCTCAGGTCAGAAGAACTCTGTCATCAATCCCCCACTGAGACTTATTTCCAAAGATCAGCACTGACCCAGAAGTCACTTGGCACCGCACCATCAGAACAGCATGTGCCGGCGCTGCTGAGAGGAGAATCTCACAGAGACCGGATTCAGGATGTCGGGCCGTCTGCTAAGCACTTGTCAGGTTCCCATATTTCAGAAAGAAGTCTGTATGCGGCTGACCTGGTGACTGGAGGATGTATTTATAAAAAAACACACACAAGGGTCAGGCTGGTTGACCTTGTCCTAACGCTCTGCGCTGCTGAGCAGGAGGGACGGGGCTGATTCCCTGAGCTCGCTGCTCACACCCAGGGGCAGGAGCAGGGCAGGAGATGGCTGCTTGGAGCTTGGAGATGGGGATGGGAAGGCCAAGACATCAGTGTTGGGGGTGTGCTGAGGGATGAAGGGCTGTTAGGACACTGGAGAGAGATGCATGTGAAGTACCAGAATGAATTCTGCACCTGCTTGTGGACGGACGTCTCCAGGGCCACAGGAAGGCCATCCATGGCTTTTTTACCATGGATTATTTTACCAATAATCCTTATTTTTGCCAGGATTATTTTACCAATAATCCTTATTTTTACCAAGATTATTTTACCAATAATCTTTTTTACCATGTCCCTACCTCACATCAACCCCTGCATGTCAGGGTTGATGTGAGGCAGGGACCAGGTAAAAAGGATTAATCAGCTCAAGAGCTGTCACTAGAAGCCTTACACAACACAGCGTTATCTTTCTAGTTTTGGGACTTCCATTGCTGCTCAGTGGACTGCAGGTCAAACAGACACCTCCATCTGATAGAAGGAAGCCCAAGGAAAAGGGAGAAGCAACAGCACTGTGCTGTAAATTTACTCTGTCCAGGAAGCAGCAGGCCAGTACCTACATTAAAGATAAGCCAAAAAAGTGGCTTAGATTTTGTGAAAAGAAGAATAGAGCTCTGCGCTACAGCTTAAAGAGGACTTTCCTAGAAAAATAGGTAATGGACAGGGATATCTTGGTGTGGAGAAACCAGTCCTTCCGCCTCACACTTAGTGAGTGGTGGCTGCACCCAGCTCATAATCCCAAGGCAATGCAATCCTTGCAAAGGAGGGAGTCTTTTCTACATAAGCATCAAGTACAATCAGCAAACATCACTCACACAATCTCTGAGGCCAGAGCCTGAACAAACTGAAATATTTTTCATCAGCCTAAATACATCCCTTGGTGCTTGCCAGCCTAGGAAAAACAGAGCTTTCCCAAATCTGGGGCCACTGGATTGCATGCTGGTGTGGGACAGCTGATGCCACAATCAGAGCAGGACAGGATAGAGAAAAGAGCTCTGCTTTGGAAAGACAAGTGCCAACCATAAAGGAAACTTGTGACAAGATGTGACTGCTCTGACTGTGCTATCTGAGACTGTCCCTTTTCACTGTATACAGGGAATTTGTGACACAGAGCGTCAGTGCTGACTTCATCAGGGTTTGCTGGTGTCCCTAAGCAGTCAAGCACCAAACAAAAGTGATATTTATTCAACCATTATCATGGGTGCAGATCTGAAATTTGAATCACAGCTTTTCACTGTGGTTGGTCAGAGAATGACACATGCTGTTATGGCCCTATCTTCCGGGGTGAACTAAACACATTTTCATGGTGATATTTCCAGTTGTCATGCTCACAACTCTGAATTTTGAATCCTCTGAATACTGTTAAATCCTCAAGGGCTTAAGCATTCAGAAGAAGGGAAAAGGCCACTAATGGGAGATGGAGAAAGAATTAAAAAGAGACACAACATAATGCATAGCTAAACACAAGCACACACAAACACACAGACAATCAACTCAGTCCTACTTTGAATGAAATCACTCTGGGAAGAACAATTCCTTTCACTCCAGGAAATACTGGGTGAATTTCTCCAGCCCATGTTATGTAGGTCAAAGCAGATTATCGCAGTAGTCCTCAGGGCTTTAACATCTATGAATATACCCAGCTGATTGCTGAGCAGGCCTGTGGAGTGGCTTGGTGCAATGTGTGCTGATACTGTTCACACACAGAGGATGGGTACATGCCTGAGCTAAGAGACTGCATTTTTTGGGTTATAATGCACAATTTTCGGTGCTGAGATGCTGTATTCTCATGACAGGGTTTACTTACTTTCCCAGCTTTCACTTTGGTTTCTGTGCAGTCTGGGAAAGGGATCCAAGACTTCAGCACCACTGCAGATCCATGGGACAGCATTTCTTGCCAGCAGCATACAAATATTTCTTCCTGCACTATTCTCAAGGTGGCACTGGTGCTTGTCTGACACTACGTGGGTCTCACCCCAGGCCTGGTCAGCTGCATGAGCTGGCTCACCTCAGGAGCTCTTCAGGAGCTGGGCTCAATGGTCCTTGTGGGTCCCTCCAAACTCTGGCTATTCTCTGATTCTGCGATTCTGATAAAACCCTCAAGCCTGATGAGTGCTGCGCTGGCGCAGCAGAGAGAGCACAAACATGCAGATAAGGGCAGGGGATGACATTGCCCCTGCTCATGGCAGCTGGCCATTGGAGCTATTTACTTATATTATCCAAACATGTCCTTCTCTGTCCTGTCTTAGGAGCTGTGGTGATTGATACGGGGCTGACTTGAGGCACGGCTCCCCTCTAACCCAGCTGAGTGCCTCAGCAGTGCCGGCAGAAGGGCTGAAGACGCTTCCTTTCCCAGTGTCTTGACAGAGAATGGCTCCAGCAGGAACCAGACCTGGCATCTGTTGCGTGTTGCATTAGGACCCCGGGCTGTGAGCTGTAGCAGCATGGAGCAGACATGCCTTCTGCTCCACTGCCTCGTCTGTGGGGAGCAGCAGACGCTGGGGAGAGGGGGAGACAGGCACCGCCACAGATTCGCTATCACGAAACACCAGGAGCCTGGAGACAGGGCACGAGCCAGGTCTTGAGGCATTTTAGTCTGCGCTATCCCGAGCATGCTTCCAGCTAATTTTCACTGTCCTTTTCTGCCTCTTCCCCCTGCACATAAGGGCTGAGTTATCAGATCCTCAGTATTCATCCCACAGTACAGGTAAAACCAACATTAATTCTTTGCTCTCCCATCTCACGATTTCCATTTCAGCACCTCTCAGTATCTTGGGAGACAGCCCTTATACTCTGAGCTTAGCCCACAGGTAAATCCTCAGAGGTGGCTGTTCCACTCTTCCTATGCCCATTGCTCTAAGGAAATATAATAAGAAAAAATAAAAATATGCCCGCATTAGTATACAGAGAGAGGCAATTTATACAGGGCATTAGGCATGCAGTACAAATGAGAGTACAGGAAAAGAGGAGTGAATGGTGAATGTTTATGGAGTAAGTTAACAACTGGGAATGATGTTGCATTTTCCATGCAAGCAGACAGACAGATATAACATGGTCCCAATAGGGAGGAATAAATCCCTGTAGTTTGTGGCCTACTTTCAGCTTCATTAATGGAATAAAGGCCAGGAGGCATGATGTCATGAAATTAGCTTCCTAATTAAACATTGCCTTTGCCTCTCTTCCCCTCCCTTCTCTGGATGAAGTCAGTGGCTTTTTTGGCTCAAAGTGCTTTCTATTTGTCAAAGATTGGTGCTCCTTCTGAGCAGGCTATTTAGATGTCTTTACCAACACCTCACAACTGCATGTTCTGCAGTTTGAAGCCTGGAGACTGGCACCCTGGCTTCTTTTCTTAGGACTCCTACAACGCCCAGTTCAGAACTCAGACAGTTCTTTCATAGACCTGCCCATGCAACTTTCCCCAAGAACCTTTGAAGGAATGTGCCAGGCATAGCCATTAAGGACCCTAAAGTAAATTTGCTGGCTGGAACTGCTCAATGAACTAGTGCTTGCTCTGAATTTGTTCTTTCATCTCAGCTTTTCACATAAGGAAGGGTCAGAACACCCACCATGACTTTGGACTGTTCAGTCCAACTGGGTGATGAGCCTGTCTTGCTGGGTAGCAGGAGATTGGGTCTTTGTTGTCCTGTCCTCACCTTATTACCCCATGTCCATCACTAGTGAAGAACCAGCCTGATGGTGAGATGAAGGTTGTATACACCATCTCCAACGCTGTCTGAAAGAAGGGAAGAAGTACTCCAAGAACTTTGACTCAAAAAGGAAAGATTTAGCCTTCTTTACTTTTACAATTTTTACAATAAGTTAATTGGTAAAACTACCTCTATAGCTTGTTTTTAATGTTGGTGACTCATACACAGAGGAAAAAATAATCAGTATTTCCCCCCCTTCTATAATATAATTGTTTGCAATAGTAATTCCAGCAAAAGACCAAAATTCATTACTATCACAAAATGATTGGATGCAGGCTTCCAAACTAATCCAAAGTTTGTGGCAGCCTAGTAGGCCCTTGTAAGGTAATATTCTTAGACCAAATCTTTATCATAGCTGTAATCAAAAGCAAACCATACCTCTCCCAAGTTTCTCTGCATCCATCATCGGCCTGAACAACTTTTTTACTGTTTTTCTGAATCTACAATATGGGGAGTGCACTGACCTTTCTCCCAGAAAATGTCCATGGCCTTACTTTGTCCATTCAGCTAAAAATGCTGCAAATACAGCATGGCCATGAATAATAGAGAGCCCAAAAGTAGATGTTGCCAAGAGTGGGTGACTCAGGAAGTGGTTCAGACATATGCATGAGAACATTTAGCCCTCCAATTCATCAAACGTGGATGTGTTGCTCATATTTATCATTTTTATTCCAATACCAAAGCAGAACCTACCACATTTATTTAAGAAGTTACAGCTCCTGCAGTTCTAGCTCTTGAAGATGAGGACACCCCAGTGTGAGGCCATAGTCCCACTCTCCTTTCTTTTATCACCCAGGTGATATGGTGGGAGCTGTACTGATATGTGTCTGTGTTAGGGCTCGTGGTGTGGGGCAGGAGTGGAGTGGAGTGCAGATTCAGGTGGGACAAGGCTCCAGTTGCTCATCTTCATCTCCATATACAGACCCTGCAGGCACTGGAACCACCCCAGCGTCCAATTTATCACCTACGGGCTCCCTCCTTCCCTTAGAATTCCACATATGTAAATATGTGGGGATTCAGAAATGAACTGAACTGCCCTGAATAGATGCATCCTTAGAGTGTGGCTGATATTCAGGGACTCAAATTCCCTTAGGCCCAGCCATCCACCCTCACTTCATGAGCCACAGCGACGCTGACAAAGTGAGACACCGAGCAAGAGAGATGCACAAGGTCGTGGAAGGAAGGGGTGATGGGGCTGCGTGGCAGTGACACAAAACCTGAGCTGCAGCCTTAACCCCCAAAGCAAACATCCCCTCCACTCTGCACCTCTCCTCCCCTCTCCCTCTTGCTGCTCTGCCATGCAAGTCCCAGTGTGATAGTACTACGGGGCATCCCTGTAATGTATGTTAAGTGAGTGTGTGTCTCCGGGTGCGCTTGTCTCCCATCGAGACGGAGTTATTTTCTCTCACTCGGCATCTTTTGTGCAGGTGCATGCTTTACAAACAGAAAAATCAGCACTCTGCAAAAGTGTTTCTGTTAACATTTATCACCCCTTCCCTTAGTCATCACCACAGCAGCCCTCCCGGGGGAATGGGAATGCTAATTCAAGGGAAGATGTAATGCCAGACCATTGGGAGCCCTGGATTAGAACAACAAGAGAAAGAGGCAAGGAGGAAAAAAGAGAGAGCCAGGAAGGGAGAAAGAGTCCTAAAGACAGAGGCAGAGAAAGAGTTGAAGTCTCATTCCCTTTTATTGCAGCTCCATGCTTTTTAATTGTTCCGCCTGAGTAAATTCTTACTCTGTGATCCTGTTGTTAATGAAAAAGTCCATTGCGGTCACTCTGATGGCTTTAAGCTTATGCTTGTACAATGGTTTCTTGAATCCCAGAGCTGTTAATATATCTGGAGTGGAGCAGCTGCAGGGCAATCTATTTCTATGATAATGTGTATACAGAGGCTTTTTATCTTTTTTTTTCTTCTTTTTTTTTTTTTCTTTTTTTTTTCTTTTTTTTTTCTTTTTGGGTACAGGGAAGGCAAAACAAGAGTGGTTCCTAAATGTTATCCTCTTTCATCTCCTTCACCTCTGATCTTTCTTCTAAATATTTCTCGATGGTCTACTCAGGGCCCCAGGTATTATTATACAACTTCAGTTTTGATAGGCCACTGTTTAGGGCTGAGACTTTATTTATAACTGAGGGGTATAAAGCTCAGTGTTGCCATTGCAAAATTATAAGTGTACAATGGTTAATCTCTATAAAAGACTCAGCTGGTAAAATGAAAATCCCAATATAGCCTAAAGTGCTTTTGAACTGCAGCAAAACCTCTGGTTCTGAAATCTAGGAGTAAAATTATTTCACCCTCCAAGAGTTCCCATAGTACACAGGGATTAAAATTGAAATCTGGACTTTCGCCCTAAAATATTGTAAAATGTTATAATATGAACCAAAAAATTTTTCACACTCTGTCCAAAACTCACAGCACTCATGTTTGAGGTTGTAGTACCACATGGAAATCTATTATAATTTATGCCAACGTAGATAAATTTAGTGCTTATTTCTCTGTCACACAAGTTGATCAAAAAATTATGTTATCTTTTGCCCTCGATTCCTCTTTCTAATGAAAGCTTTGAAAATTGACATGAAATAAGAATTTGAAATCTCCTAAAACGTGTCAGCTACTCCTGAAAGGGCAACAATCCTGCAACTCCATCCCTCAACTTCCCCCTCTAAAAAGTCAAACACATTTTTGATGGAAAAAAAAATAACTACTGTTTTCTAGTACATAATACTCCTATTTTTAGCAAGAAACGTAGTATAGTGAGGATTGCCCTACAAAGCTTAGCATGACATGTAAACACAAAACATTGAGACACAGAACTTTGTTGCGTTATTTGTAGAGATCCTTCAGATCTAATTTGTATAAAAAAGGAGAGAATCTCTTCAATTATGTGCAGCAAAAGCATATTCAACTTGAAGACACACAATATCTTCTTAAAAATTTGTTGAAAATAGAGAGCCCTTTGCAGGCAATGAAGATGCCAACTCATCTTCTTTGTACTTTTTAATATTGTCCAAATCCAAATAATCCAAACTTCAAACCTTTATAAGTGTTGGCATCACAATCTCAACCTTGGTGAAAGGTGTGGCCAAAACACAGCAAAAAATCAAGTGGTTTCCTTTTTTTGTTCTTTGGCATACTATGAAATGGATGATTGCGCTAACTTTCCCCTACCCCCCTGTTGTTATTTAGAAGAAACTGTCAAAGAAAGGTAACATTACAAAAAACTTGACTCAGTTTGTCACAGATGTACATTTGGGGCTAAAAAGGGCAATGGCACTTCACATATGTTCACGGAGGAGAAGAACATTTGGAGACCTTACTGGAATGGTTTTGTGATCCAAAAAGTAAAAAGTTATATTCAGTATTAAACCAGAAGAGTCTATCAATACATATATATATATATATATATATATATATATATATACATATATATATACACACATATATATATTTTTCCCTATCTACTTCTGTATGATAAGGCAAATATTCTTCAAGTAAAGGCAGGAAAATGGAAGATACAATGACCAGCTTCCTGCAACTATGCATTTTTTTCAATCTAAAGACAACACTGTGTCAGTGAAAGGTCTTGTTTGAGCAGCTGGAGACTTGAAGATTTACATTTTTAGACAATGTAAAATAGTTGGCCAATAAGAGCAACTCAGAAAATGAAGGGAAAATTTAATCTGAAGTTTATTCAAATACTCGACCTCTATTTAATTGCAGCCCAGCTAAGATCCTTAAGGGTGCTCTACCTGTCCAGCTGTTTCAGGTTATACTCTACTAATCACTCCCCATATTGAATTAAGTTGACACTGTATCTGCAATTAAAAATAAATGTGACAGTGCAAGGAAGCAAGAGGATCTTATTCAACAAAAACAAGCAGTGATTCATGTGTAATCTTTTGTATCAGGCACACCACCTCCTTTACTGTACTGAGATGTGCTACTCAGTCAAGCTTCTGTTGACATGTTTTGACAAAATTTATTTCTTCAGGTTGTTTGCTTGATCCTAGAGAGCAAAAGATAGAGCCCTGCTGTTTTATACATTGTATGAGCTCCTAATAAGGAAGAGTGTCTTTTCCTTGGAGGACTTAAATTAAAAGAGACATGACAGAGAATAGGAGCAGCAATAAAGGCAAAGGCAAAAGTTGAAGGGCATCGTTTTCAGAGAATGTTTGGAAATACTGGAAACTTTCAGGGGTCAGTTCTTTTGGTTGTCTGGGAGAGGACAGTGGAGTCTGGTGCAAATATCAATTCTGGATAGGGAGACAGGACAGCTGGGTTTGCTGCTGTGTGGACATATCTCCTGGCTCCAAATGAGCTCAGGCATTTGTACCTCAGAGCCCCCTCTGGTGCAGACATTGCTTGGAATTCACTCCCAAGCTCTGAGGTCACTTTGTTGCTTTTGGAAGCCTTTTTTTTTAAAAAAAAACAATGCACAAGTTGTGGTGTGAATTCTTGTAAATGAAACCAGGGATGGTGAATGGTGTTTGGTAGGGCTGAGCTGCAACACACACTGCAGGCTTGGGGCTCTATTTGTAGCTCAGGCAGCTTTCTCCAGAGGTCAGGTTTTCTATTCTCTAACAAAGGTACAAAATTCTCTTCTAGAGTCACCATTGGTGACTGAAGAGTTTTGATTTAAAGGACAACATCAAACAAAATATAATAAAATCATCATGGATCAAACTGAGATTAATATATCTGGCTAGTTTAAGGGCCAGGTCTTGGCACCCTGGCTGGATCAGATGGTTTTGTGAAAAATATTTGTATTGTTAACCTACTTCTGTGTGGGCCTTGAGTGGAAGTGGTGATGCTTCCAGGAAATATGCAGCTGTGTACAAGGAGAACAACCACTAACACAAGCCCAGATAGTGATATGCAGCCAACACAGCCAGTCTGTTTCCTTCTCCAGAAAAAAACTGCAAAATGTGTTGACTTGATGTCTTGGGGAGAAAAGAAAAACAAAGAAAAGGAAAAAAAAAAAAGCAAAAAACCCAACAAACCCAAACCCAACCAATAAAAACAACAACAAAAAAAAGCTGGACTCACACCAACTCAGCCTTTACAAAGTCTAGGCTTGGCCTCAACCTTGCTGCAAGACAGAGATGAATGGAACAACTGCCTCTCCAGAGAACCCTACCAGCACATATCACAATAGCACCAGCTGAACTGCAGATGCTTTGTAGCAAGTAGCCTTTAAGGACCTGGGAAACCAGCCCACTGCCTTATTGAGCTATTACCTCCTATACAAACATTACATTTACTATCCACATCCCTACCAGAGGCACTGCAGCTTCATTCTGGCTTACCAGGTACAATGACTGCTGCTCCCCTCTCGATCCTTTCCAATTTTTGTGTTCCCCTGTCTCACCCTTCCTGCTGTCCTCAGGAAAGATGGAATCATGCTGCTCCAAAACCCGCTGCTGTCTAGGGATCAGTGCAAAACTGTAGGCACATATTTCCATTTGTCCATTATTGTCTGTCCTAGACGAGTGAAACCAGATTATCTTTGCTCCTACAAGAAACTTTAGACTTTGAGAAAGCAAAAGCATTCCCGCCTTTAGTCTAAAATTACAGCGAATATAACTTTATATGCTCATTGCCAAGCTACACTAAACATCGTGCCTTTTTAGCTGCTGCAAGAACAGCAAATAAAAAATGCAGCTTGCATGTTATAATTTTCAATACAGTAGTTGCTGGCTCAGGCAAAGCAAGTTAAGGGGGGTGGGGGGGGGGGGGCAGAAAACCCTGAAGAATTCTGGGTATTTTTTTTCCCTTTTACCTCATTAAGCTTTGCTTCCAATTACATTTTAATGATGCTTGATGTCTTCTGTATGCTAGCATTTACTGCAGTCTCTTTAAATTTAATCGTCTTGATAATGGGTTACTCTGACACTGCAAATTAGGGGCTGAAAGAAACCTTTTGCCACATCCAGGAAAAGCTGTGTGTCCACTCTGCAGCCTGTTGCTACTCAGCAAGAAATAGCAGCCTGGCATTGTAGTGTTCCTTCTGCCTCATGGCTTCCTGCTTCCTAAATGGTGAATTAGGATGAGCTAATCACACGCAGAGGGTAGGGGGAAGAAAAAAAAGTTTATTTCTGGAATATTGTTCTCTAGCAGTGTGTTTGAGGCCACTTTGGGGCATGTGGCACCATTTTGAGCAGTTTGTTTTCCCCAGTTTTCTCCACCCTCATCGAGAGCTCTGATGGTTGGCTTCTTGCTGTAATGGGTAGCTAAGGGGAGTTTATGGATTTATTTTTGAAGATAGCCTTACCTTTTTACAGCACCTCTCATCCTCATACAACAGGCATCTAGATAGTATCCACACAAGCTGTAAACTCACAGCCTCATGTGGAAAGATGAAGAGTGTAAAATTAGAGGCTCATCACCCACATATTTTCACACTTGCTTGTGCTGTATTTTGGATACTGCTTTTGCAATCGGTTTATATGACTTCCCATCATCAAAACATCTAATCACCTAGCAACCACTGGGTCAGAACCCCTCCTAGGATTTGAACATTTTCAGATCCCTTCTTATTCTAGGAGCACAATAAACAGGAAAAAATCTGCAGGAAAAGAAAAGAATAGAGACAACGAGAAAGAACACTGGGAAAGAAGTAACAAAACCAAGTGCCACCAGGCATAAGTAAATTCAGTGGTGTAGTGGGATTTAGGTCAGGTCCAGGTTCTGCTGAGATCTAGAGTCTCCCTTTCCTAAAGTTTAAAATATTTATTTAAAAACAACTCTGAGAGAAAAAAAAAGTGTTTCAAAGGTGCTTTCTAGATTTGGCCTTTAATTCAGGCATTGGTTACGTTTCCCAGCTTTGTTTTGGTACTTGTTCACTCTGCCTAACTGTTATTTCAGTAGAAATTAACAGTCTCCAAACCACATGATATCTTTGAGTATATCAGTGGAATAGGTCCCTCTCCAGCCACAGAGACAAGCAGGGAAACAGGGCTTCATTAGCACATCCTGTTTGCCACTAGAAAAATGAACCTGCAGCTTCAGCTTGATCCCTACCTTCTGAGTGTCCCACAACACCCAAAACACAAACTGCACTGACAGTGGTGCAATAGACTCAAAAAAAAGGGAAAAGTAGAGTGAAGACTCCAGTGTCTCTCCAGCTGTTGTCTTCCACTGTTAATGGAGCTCAGTAGTGGAATAGACAGAGTGGTGAAATCATTCCCATTCTCCATCTCACAACAGCATCTCTTCTGGAAAGAGTGGAATGTCACTGAGATGAGTACACAGTTTTGGTTCAGAAGGTGGCAGGCTGGTGCAAAAAATGCAGATACTTCTCATTATGTTTACAGAAAGTAACTAGTTCGCTTAATGGCTGTCCCATTAAAGACAATAATTAAATAGATTATGGAAGCTGAACTAATCTAACAGCCTCTATGACAAAGACAAACATTTATGCTATAAGTCTGATGGATCTCTTTTTTTTTTTTTTTTAAACTTCTCCTTCCTGGCTTTTTTTTTTTTTTTTTCTGAAGGAACTGTTTTAGTGTATCAAGGGCCATAATTTCAGTCATCTCTGAAGGTCATGGTGGAAGAGATTACTCCAGATGTCCCTGTGGACACCCTGAAAAGGATCAGGCAGTTTTACCTACAGTATAATTCTCAATTAATAGCTGATTTTTCTAGTTGTGACTTTAATAAACTCTAATCTGTATAAAATTGTCCAAATTGCTTGCCTTATTTTCCCAAACTGGGAGAAGGTCTCTACTCTGATCTACCGTCCTCCCACCCCCACCTTGCCCTGCTTTCTTAAAGAACCATGAAAGCACAATGGGATAACAGTGAATAAAAATACATTTGTGAAAGTGTTTGAAATTTCTAAAATTAGTATGAATTTGTCTCTGAAAGTTGGCAATTTTTCAAGTGGCTTCATCCCTAGTTCTTTCCAGTGCATAATTTTTACCTCTATTGTTTTCCTTCCAACTCAACTCTTTTATGCTGAAATAAATTTAGAAAGGAGAAAAAAAAATTCCATCCAGAACTCACAAACCTTTTGATTTTAACCTTATAAATGAACTTGAAAGAAAATAATATACATTACTGCCAAGATGTCTCTCTTACAAGCAAGCACTACTATTTTAGGGAAGCAGAATGTGCGGAAGGAAAATCCTGGCTGTTCTTCTCAGTCCCAAAATAACCCTCTATATATTTTTCATTTGGTTTTTTGTTCATTGGTTTTGGTTTTTATATTTTGTTTTTACTCAGGGTTGCTTTTGTTTGTTTTTAAGGATCTGATTTAGGTTAAGAACGGCATAAAAACCCAATCAATATCTCAAGGAAAATATCTCACTTCAAACAACGCTCAGCCTAACACATCTCCATTTGTTCAGCTTCCTTTCCATTTCAGTGCTATTTTAATGGGGTCTCCTCCCTTTTGCTCTAAAATAATCCCCTTACATCTTTAGAATCAATTTCTCAGAGGCCCCAAATGCCATCCTGTTGCTTCTCCAAAAGCCTTGGAAATGGACTGGAAACCAGAGAGGGTAAGGCTCTCTCCCCAGAGGTTTCAAATGCCCACTGATTCAAGCAGGCATTTTCTTTCTTGAGGAAGGCTGTTCTGTGCATGTCTGTATTTCTGTGTGCTATGCCCAGAACTCACACAAAGGCATGAAATTTAAAAAAAAATAAAAAAAGAAAAATGGAGTATGTTGCCCAGCTCAGAGCCCCCAACATGAGAAAGACATTCATGCTTAGCCTGAAGAAGAGAAGACTCCTGGGGGACCTTATAGCATCTTCCAGTACCTAACGGGACTGCAAGAAAGCTGGAGAGAGACTCTTCACAAGGATTTGTAGAGATAGCATGAGGGACAATGGCTTTGAGCTGAAGGAGGGTAGATTTAAATTAGATATTAGGAAGAAATTCTCTGTTGTGAAGGTGGTGAGGCATTGGCATAGGTTGCCTGAAGAAGCTATGGATGCATCCTGTAACACTTCTCTCCTGCCTCCAACATCAAAATTTACCTCTGGGTTACTTTTCTGGCTTTGGATGAACATGACTTTAATGAATGCAGCTTTCACCTAGGCTCAGGATCAACACTGATATATGCAAGAAAAGTCTATCTGAATCCATGAAAGTTTTGCTTTTTCATCAGCTACAGAATTTGTGCTTACTTGTGCTATCCATTTCTATTTTGCAAAAAACAGCTATCTCCTCCTATTCGCAAGTGGGAAGTTAAGGGATTTGGCAAAGCACATTAAATAAATCTGTGGCAAAATTATGATTAAACCTCCATCCTCTGTTCTGGTCTTTTTCCTCTGAGCCTTGCTAGGTGATAAACTGATCTCCTATGACCTGTTGATCTAGGGCCCGCATTCTCTTAATTATCATCTGGGCTGCTATTCCAGTCTAAAATAAATAAATAACTAATGAGGAAAAAGGATTCTTGCTACAGATTCCCACTACCTTGAGTCTTGTTTTCCTCTCCACCAGCCCATTTATCATTCAGGGAACATAAATAATTGAAAAGAATAGTACATAAAATTAATTGTAGAAAACACAGGCTTTTAAATTCTCATCTGCATTAAAAAATAAAACAGGGATGCTTGAGCACTCCATTTTGTAAAGTCACTTCCAGCAGACTTTCTGCATCTGCATAGAATTAGCCGCCAGACTTAGCAGCACCATTCAACCTGTGAAGATGTTCTTATCTGGCACCCATAGATCTGTATCATAGGAAAGCATTAATTGAATATTTATTGACAAAAACCAGAGAGAGGCTGACTGAGGATGGAAAAAGACAGAGAGAGGGGGAAGTGGAGTCGGAAAAGTGGGAAGAGAAAGCTTATGCATTTTTTGAGGATGTACTGAAATACTGCATATTTCAGGACATAGAGGCATAAATTTCAGGGCATCTGAAATGTTACAACTCTATAAAATGACCTGAAGACAAAGGGTACAGGACTTTGTGGGGTTGCCTTCAGCACATGCAGGCAGGATGAACCCATCCAGCACACCCAGTTACAATGATTGTTTCCAAGGGAAAGCTCTGAGTCCTGCCTCCACACAAGGAATCAGTAAGAGGCAGTGATCCAGCCCATCACAGGACCAGGCTGAACCCTGAACACCCTCTTTTACCCAGTTTTCCTAAGGAAACAGGATTTACAGAACCGTGCTATGTTTATTGCCTATCTCCTTGTCCCACTCTTTCTCTGCCAATATTTCTTATAGCAGCTGAGCAATTTTAACCAAATTTGACAGAGTGAGAGAAAGAAAATTCTTCAAGACAAAAAAAAGACATTACTTTCCGTGGATGTTTATGAGACTAGACAGCTGAGTGAAGGAAAGCTTTGTAAACCTCTTTTGAGAGAAAACTGAAGTATGTTCACCTTTTTATATTAGACGTAAGGGAATCCACAAAAAGGATGTGATGAGAGAAAGGAGGGAGATTGGATAACATGGGAAACTGGGCCCCATTCTTTCTGCTGCACAAAGATGTTATTTACATCTCCAGGCCTTAACTGCCTTCCAGCCTGGCAGAAATGTTTTGTGCCCTCTCTTTTCTACCTCCCCCACCCAAGGGAGAAGCCTGTGTGAAGAGCAAAGACTTGGCTCTGAAGATTTTGTGGTGCTTCATATGGGCTACTCTAGATGATGGGCTGATGAAGGGCAGCTGGGACAAAATGCTTCAGGATACTCTGAAAAGAGGGAAAGATGAAAAGGGAGGCAGAAACTGGGAAGGAGCAAGAAACAGGGAATAAGGAAGGGATAAGGTGAATAAGATAATCTGTGAATTCTGTTT
Source organism: Melospiza georgiana (assembly GCF_028018845.1). NCBI lineage: Eukaryota > Metazoa > Chordata > Aves > Passeriformes > Passerellidae > Melospiza > Melospiza georgiana. The sequence continues at coordinate 75,990,765 of NC_080465.1, forward strand.
GGGTCAAATGAATGGACTTAGAATCAATGAAATCAGGACTGCCATTGGCTGTCATCTAAACCTACAGTTGTGTCACAGGTTTGCATGGATGTGTGGAGAACAATTTTCTCATCTCTCAGGAGCTGGGTACATGTAACTGGTTTTCAGATAGCTGTAAAGGGATTTTGGGCTGGGGGAGAGCAGCACCGGGGTGATTGAGCACAGCCATGGAAATGCCATCCAGAACCTGAACCAGAACCAGAACCAGAACCAGAACCAGAACCAGAACCAGAACCAGAACCAGAACCAGAACCAGAAAGTTCTGAAGTAATTTACACTAATGTTGATGTATTGCAAGGATTGATTGTGTGACACCATGGGAGTGTAAAATAGAGGAAGACTCATGGAAATGAGATGGCGCACTAGGCTCCCAAGAGAAGCAGTAAAGGCTATTTGAGGTGTTAAAAACCAAGCCAAATAAAATACTCGAAAAGACAAATCAAGAGATACTCTGACTTTGTCTTCACTCCACTATGACTCTTCTAGTGACTTTCTCAATGTTGGTACAGAAACCTTTCCCCACTTTTTTTTTTTTTTTTTTTTTTCTGGTAAAACTCCCAAACTTTCTTTCAGAAGACATTGAGATTCTCAGCTCACACGCTGCTATTGACAGAAGACCTCAGGTTTGTTTGCACCTTGACTGGGAGTCAGATAATCCTGACAAAAACATTGCAGAGACACGGCAGCTTTGCTCTCGCCAGCAAACTCACTGATGTGTGGCCCAAGGGTGTGTGTGCCACTGTTGTGCTTCTCTTAAATCTTTGTTTTTATAGTGGAGGCATAGCAGAAAGACAGATGATGACGACTGCAGTGTGGGGGGTAGATGCCTACCCCTCTCCACAAACCGCTTGGGGTTGTCTCTGCTCATGAGCCTCTGATAAAGGGACGTGTCCCTCTCCATGCTGCTGTCCATGGGCTCTCTTTTGCTCAAAAAAAATTCCTAAGGGTTGCTAGGAGGAAGGATGGTTCAGTGGTTAAGGGCTAACCGAAGGCTCAAGAGATGTGGTCTTAATTCCCTCTGTGGTTTCAGGCAAGACACTTAGCCCGACATCCACACAGCAAAATGTCAAAACACTGCATTTCAATGCAGAGACAAAGTGCTTTATGGTGGAAATGCCAAAGGAAAAAACAAAACTTTTGTATTTGGAAATTGGGCTTTTCTTTTCAAAATGCCTTTGTTTTAAAAAAGGAAGGACAAAAGGCTGCAAAATGGGGGCAATTAAGAGAAAAAAAACCCCAAACAATAATTACATAACTTTCCAACATCTGTCTTGTATGAAGCAAGGCAAGAACAAAGTATTTCACATTTATCCTGAACGAGATTGCATTTTTTACCTTTGTTTCCTACAGAAATTGTACATTTTGATTCAGTAAAATGTGAAGTTTGGTTTGTCCTCACTGCAAACTGTAATGTTGCCTTGACCAACTAGCACAAAATTCAAGCTTCAACTGGGAAAGGATAAAGAAAGTTGAGGAGAACAAAGAAAAGAGTTGACAATGAGATAATTTCAAGTTGTTTCTTGTTTTGATAAACATGTCATAGATAAACAAAAATAAGCCAGGGAGACAAATCTAATAGGGGTGAGAGTCTCTTTGAACATATGTTCTTGACTCAGAGATTTCTGAAAAAAAAAATGTAGTCTGGCTATCAGCCAGTTTCTCTGCTTAAGACTGATGTGACAACTAATTAGCTGAAATGGGGAAATATATCTTTAATGCACCAGTTATGTACATGTAACTTGCTCTGTTTATCTGCCTGTTCGTTTTCTCCCCCTCTTTTCCTGACCCCCACAGACTACTCACATGAGACACTTTAAAGGCCCGTTGCTCAGTAAGATTTTGATCGCAACTTTCCTGTGGTGGTGGAAGAACTCTGGGAGGGCATTCAACATTTCATCCACAAAGCATTTAAAGGAAGGGAGAGTGAAAGACAGAAAGGAGGACAGAAAGAGAGAACTAAGGAATTCAGAGAGATGCATTATTCAGCACGCTTGGAAATAACCCTTTTCACTGGCTCCACTAAGCCCAAATGCCCTGGAGGTTTTCACTATCTATCTTTTTCCAATGCAGCTCAGAAAAAAAGCTCACATCTGTCAAGATCACAGTTTCAAGAGTCCCAATTTATTCAGCTGAATGGGATAAAAGCGCCTGTTGGAAAAAGATTTGAAAGGGGGGTGGGGGAGGGAGACTGTCCAGTTCCTACATCTGTCTTTCTAACTCTGTGTGCGTGTGTATAAAACACACTCATTCAAACACACACGCAGGCAAAGCTGCCGTCTCTCCTTCCAGCACAGAACTATTTTTCCAACTTCACGCAGGGCAGTTCTGCAAATCTCACATCTGTCAAGAGCTGGGCAGATTTACGTGCATTGACCTATAGATGTGCAACCTAAGCACATATGGATATGGTATAGGGAGATATTGATATATACAGGAGGCTGCGAGTATAAGGAGAAGGGAATATAAAGGAAAAGCTTAAAAATCTTATTGACTTTTTTTAATCTCTGCCCTTCTTGATCTGCTAAATGCTGTCACAAAAACATTTATTAATATGCAAATTCTAAGTAGCAATCTGGAGCCAGTCAGGTTGCGCTAATTTGCACATTAATATCCCTCTTCTGGTTTGCCTTTGCTCTCCAGCGGAGGAGAGGAGACAGAGGAATCTCGTGCTGTATCCTTTTAAAAGGCTGCCACGGCGGTGGTCTGAAGTTTCATTTGAAATGCCGATGCACATTTGAAGAGGAGAAATACAAACACCATCCAACTCAGATGCAGAGAGCAGTCAGAGGGAATAGAGAGCGCGCAAGAGAACCCACTGCCAGATGCTTCCTCCCCAGATCCCACAGCGGCAGGGAAGGCAGCACCATAGTAAAGTCGGCCTCACAAACTGACTTTGGAGTTGTGATTGTTCTCTCCTGTGGAACGATCTGCGTTTTCTGTGGCCTGGCTTTCTTCTGAGCCTGGTTTTCCTGTAGTTCACACACTGAGGGGATGGGGAAGGGAAGTTCTGGGAAGGGAAGGGAAATTCTAGGAAGAGAAGTTCTGTGGAGTTCTGGGAAGTTCTGGGAAGTTCTGGGAAATTCTGGGAAGTTCTTGGAAGTTCTGGGAAACTGGGAAGGGAAGGGAATGGAAGGGCATCTCTCTAAGGGGGAGAAGAAAAAGAGAGGGAAGATGTTCCATAAAAAATAGTACGGAATTTGGTTGTAGCAGAATTAGCATGTAGTATGCTCAAAATATAGAAAGGGAGTTGATTATATAGTACTTATACTTTTGAATCAACTTGTTCCTAGATACAGGTATGAAACACCTTCATAAATCCAAAAGTTGTGGAGAATTCAAGAAAATAAAATCTACCCAACACTCCTAACTGCAAATGGGACACCTCAGAAAATGTCTGAGCTTGAACTTGCTGCAAGGGTGCTGAAACTAAGAGATAAAATATTTTTGCTTTCCGCTTACACCTTTATTTGGACACTTTCTTACAGTCACTGTTGCAGAAGAAACTGCTGGACAAGGAGAAGTTTTGGTCTGAGTCAGTAAAGCTCTTAGGAAAGGTGGGGTTTTGCTTAGGTGAATAAATATATGACAAAGCCTATGAGTAATCATAAAAGCTCTACACTAGAGTAATAAAGTGGTTGACCCAGCACTTATGGGCACATTCCTGCAACTTGCTTAGGTAATCCTGCTCCTGTGTTGGGTGTATTTCTTCTTGGAGAAGGTGAGGCTGGGGAATAGAGTCTTGAATTAGTTATTATACTTTATTAAGGTAGCTGAAAGTTTTAGGCTGTCAGTGCTGGGATATGTTTAGTTTAAAAAAAAAACTGCTTTTACAGAGAAACTGAAACAATGAAGCAATAGACTGGCAGATTCTCTAATGGTCTTTCCGACTTTCTTCCAATCTTATGTCAAATTAAAAGATTAAATAACTGTGCTCTTATGCATTCAGGCCTAAAACCAAGAGAAGATTGGCCTTGTGATGTGAACCTAGTCAGTCACCCCTAGTATAACTTAAATTGATTGAGATCTCCATACCCTGGACTTATTTCTCCCGAGACTAGGTTGAGACCTTCAGCTTGCTCCTATCATTTGATAACAGCCACTTTTGCTCTTGACTGCCCTAAGTCAAATGTAGTCCAGAGACCCTGAGGTGAAAAGATCCCTCCCAACCAACTTGATCAATAGCCTGAGTCTGTTCTGCAAAATTGTCGGGCAGATTGGCCAGCGAGGTCACCAAGTGTATTTACCCAGACTTTCATTCATGGTGTTGATTGTAAAGCTCATGATATTTTATTCACACACTGCAAAAAGTAAGAGTTCAGTTATGGACTGAAGACACGAGGTCCCTGTTGGTACAAGTTCTTCAGTCCCCATTAACAACGCTAAGTTTCTGATAAACTGTTGTAACATTGTACGCCTTTATGATATGCTTAAAGATAAAAATTAGAGGTGAAGAAATGGATCTGCTTTTTTCATTTGTAAGTACAAGGCAGACATGATGAGAATGAAACACATCTTGCCTAATTTTAACTACCTTGAACACAAAATATCTACTTTAACTTCTGTAGTCCTCCTAGCCTAAATAAGGAAAACATCTCTCTTGGAAGAGATTTATCCTATTCTGGACAGTTATCTGCTTTGGGTGTCAGAGTAGAGGCACCTTTCTCATCAGCGGCTGCAGAAGGACCAGAAAATCTAGTTTGGATTACAAGCATTATTTTGGGCAGTCTGAAATTCAAAGGTATGATCCTCCCTCTTTCCAGGAACTAAAATGCCTGTGATCTTAATCCTACCCTTTGGCGCATGAGGACCTACACCTTGTGCCAATGTTTATCCCAGTGCAAAGTCAGTGTGAAAAATGCCAGCAAAAAAAGAAGGTTGCTGCTTTCCTTTCCTCAGAACTATGAAAATATCATGGGGAGGAATCAGCTATTGCTACAATGGGGGCTGATGCAGAGATGGTTAGATGGTTAGAGAGGGAGGTGCCTTTGGTGAAAGCTGGACCGACTGACAACAATCGCAGACAGGCAGGGGAAGGTGCAAGGTCAACCTGTAGATCACTGGAAACTAAGCACTTCCAATCCATTAATTAATTACACAGCTGGAAAGAGGGGACTGTAAAAAAAAAAAAAAAAGGTGAACACAATGACATTGCTGACAACAGGAGCCCTCTATTTATCAGTCATAATGAGCTTCTTCCGCCCCCCTGCATCCTCCCTCCCCCAGTGCTACAGCTGCACTGATGTGACTGAGCACTTGGGCTCCCTCCTCACTCCCCAGCCAGTCCCCTCCGTGCCAACGTGAAGGTGACTCAGTTATTCATATCGGCTAGGCCTGGGGTGTCTCAGTCTGTACCAGGCCTCTTGGAGAGTAAACACCACCCCACTGATGCCACACATCTGCCTGCTCTTTCCTTGGGATCCTTCGCCCATCAGCTCCTTCCCTCCCCTCTTGACATCTTCTGCAATAAGCCTCTGGCTGGAATTGAAGGGCTAAAGACAAAAGTGCTACCACCTGCTCTGAATACTTGAAGCTAATGAAATGAGAAGACAAGCACGTTGAAAGTAAAAGCTATTTTTTTCCCCCTGAAGTGGTACAGAATTAAAGCACTTGTTGCAGGAGATGCTGAGGCAACTAACAAAGTTCAGAAAAGTTCAAAAACACAAACCAAACAGATTCACAGGCCAATTAGCATCTACTGAGCCAAATGATTTCAGAACAGGATGTCTTTACAACAAAAATTTCAGTAGAAATGTTATTGCCTACTCTTGTGTTATGTCCCCAGTCACTACAACTGTTTTTATAAACAGAATACTAGAATAGATGTGTTCTCACCTTAATCAGACCCTTAAGCTAGTGTGCTAACAAACACCCACAGCATGTGAGGCACAATTTAGACCTGAGACAACACCAGCATTTGTTCAGACACAGAATTTTCCTTCTGCACTTGTCTAGCAGAATCCTCCGCAGTGCCCTGTTGCTGGGGAACAGCCTCATTATGTACAGGGAAACTGAGGCAGAGCCAAATGATGTATGAAGAGAGGAAAACCTACTTTTCTCAAGATGGGGCTGAGAAACATCACTTTTTGAGAAGTATACACCTTTCAGCTAACACAATCTTTCTCTTCCAGTGCTAACTTCATTAGGTAGCTTGGAGTTCATTCTGGAGAGGAGAAGCATGTAACATCAAATAAGACGGAATATTTCCAGTAAGGAAGCTGCAAACCCACAAATGTCACCTCTTATGAACAGAAGAGTGCAAAGGTGTGGACTTGTCATTTAGGAGAGTGGAGCAGGGATGCAGGTGGTACAATTTTAATAATCTTCTCTCATTTGCAAAGGCTATGAAAAAGAACAATTCCTACTACTGTCTCCTGCTTTACCCCACACTAATGGATGCCTCTGAACTAGCAGAAGTCGTTCCCATTAAATTCCTGCATTATCAGGCCATTACTTGACAGGGCAAAGATTAATCACAAACTTTCAGGGGACCATTTATTCCATTTGCCAATCTATCTCTCCCCGTTACGCTGCTTTGGTTGTGTTGTCAATTTTTCAAGTGCCAAGGAGTTTGGACCGATCCAGTTTTCTGTCCATCCATCTGTCACACACCTGTCAATCTGGTTCGATCTGAATGCGCTGTTTGCTCTGGGAAAGTCACAGGGGGAGGGGAGGTGGGCGGGATGCTGAGTGGTGTAGGAGGCAGAAGGCCTGCGTTCGAAAAATAAACAGAACACAGATTAGCAGGCTGTATTAAACAGAGAAGGGAGGATTCGGAGAAACCATAGAGGTAAGAGTGAAAATTTAACAACGTAAATTTAACATCTCCCCTGGTGCTGCAGGCTGACTCATATTGTTAGTCAGAGAAACTATGAATGGGCTACCTCAAAACACCCGTGGATTTATGATTATAGTTCATTTTATTGTTCTGCTTGGTGGAGGGCAATGTGTGAAATGGATTGAATGGGAGAACAGATCTTTTAGGAAAATAAACTTTTAACTCAGTGGTCTAAGTCATTATTCAACGTCTTCAGAGCTAAGCACCAGGAGTGCTCAGGAAATGCAGCAGAGGGAAAGTGAATTGTACAAACACTTGAGAGAGGAGTTAATTACCCATCCTGATTTCCTTTTAATCGGTATGCATTAAGGCTCTGAGTTTGCTCGCCGTTACTTTGGCTTTGAAGAGGACGACCTTTCCTTTCTAAGCTGTTCTACTTCACCTCCAGCGTATTTGTGCCATGACTGAAAGGCATTCTCACCTCACCGGTGGATACCACGGAATATCCTACTGCTCAGCTCAGCTCGGAAATTACACCTTGTGCTTTGCCATGCAGTTTGCACAGGTTTGTGATTTGAAAATGGTCTTGATTCTGAATAACAATCAGGGTGAAATCCATCTATGTTCAAGAGTGATTTGATGAGACACGGTGGCCCAGATCCTTCCATGTATTTAAATATGATACTAAAGCTTGGAGTGCAACCCTCCTGAGCTATCACTGTAGTCAATGTAGAAAAAAATAGCTATTCAAATTGTAAGTGGTTGTATTCCCTCTGGAAAATAACCCCTCCTCACGTTAAACAGATTTGGTTATTATGAAACCAGTAGAAGTTTTTCAAGTAATTGTCTAAAGCTAGATAAGTTGAGACTAAGCCACAACTCCCTCTAGGATCTACTTCTAGCTCAAATGATCTTGATCTCCAGAAAACAGGAAAGCCTAGATTTCAAAATCTGCAGCATCAGTTTTAATATTTCGGACTCTTTTGGCACTCCTTTTCATTCACTCCTCTCTCACATTCAAATTTTAGGAAGCACATGGCAGTGAATATCTTGTTCCTACTATGATAATTAACCACTTTGCAAACAGCTTGACTCCATTCCAGATGGGTTTTAGTCAATTTTATTTTTTAAAGTCTTTCTCTATCTGCACAGTTTAGAAGTATAAGCATAGAGAAATAGACATATAGACATTTTTAATAGAAATAGACATTTTTAAAACTCCTGACAGTAAATGTCCTCCACAGAGTTTATGCTTTGGAAGACCACTGTTCAGAATTAGCCCTTGAGAATCTTACCCCTTCATTTTTGCCTTTCCCCCATCTTTGGAGCTGAAGGTTAAAGATGAGATAGAGTGGAATGATGTTCTCAGACAAGTTTGAAAAATCAGACCTGCCACCTTTATCCCATTGCTGTGGAGTGCCAGCTCCACTTTCATCAGCCCACATTAGAGGCTTCTCACCTTCAGTCCATTCAATCAAGGAAAACCAATGCAGGCAGATGGAATGGGACACTTGATCTAGCAACTACAGGAGCAGATTGGAACAATCCTTCCAGCAAACACTCGGTGGAGATGGAAAATAAAATTTAAAAAAAATTTCCTTTTTCATTCCTGCTAATATCCATTCCTCTCACATTTCATCACTGCTCTGGATGAAGCACCAGAGAACAGTGTCTCTGTTTCTGCCTTCTTGCATGAGGAAGCTCCTCTGTAAAATGGAGGAAAGCACAGGGGATCTTGGGATATTTCACACGTGTTAGGAAACTTGCAATCAAGAATTACTTGTTTGAATCCAGATTAAAGTGCCTAGCAGAGTCTATGGAATATTGAGGCAGCCTGACTGGACTCGAGTGGGCAGGAAGGTTCTAATGGAGAGCTGTGGAGCTGCCTCTCCTCCTAACAATCCACATCACTTTGCGCTCTTGCCAAAGCTCCAGGAGGGCTGTGGGAGAGAAGACAGCCAGATAATCAGAGTGTTAAAGACAGGTCCTTCAGGATGGGGCTGAGATAACCTGAATGTGTCTGTCTGGAGAAACGCAGCCTGTTTCAAGCACCAGTCTCCAAAACTAATGGTCTCAAACCATTCATCAAAAAGTATATGCTTGGGTAGGATATTTTGGAAAGAAAAAGGTGGACAACAGCAAAATCTTCTTTAGAAATCCTGACAGAGACACTCTTGGTGCCAAATGAAGGCTGTACAGATGTAGAGCTGCCTCCTGTCAGGCCCTCCTCCTCTGCCTCCAGGCTAGAACCATGAAAGATCCTGAAAGAGACTTTTTGAACACATCATAACTACCTGTCACTGCTTCCTTTCAACTCTTCCTGTAACTGCAGGTCCCCTCCTCTCTTCTCCCTTCAGGAGCTGTTTTTGGTTTTTGTGGGTATTTGTTTGTTTGGGTGTGTGTGTGCCCAATGAATCACACTTCTGATCTTCCCGGTTTCCCCCTAACAGCCACTCCTCCTTTCCATTCAAAACTGACATTTTGTGCCTCTCAGGTTTCTTTTTAAGCACTCACTTCAATTCCAAGCTGATTGTTACCTTAGTTTCTAAAGTAGACTCATTTTCCCACTGATGACTCCAAGTTTTTTGTTATTAAGTATTTATTCATCAGAAATGACAGAACTTTAAACTCTAAAGCAATGCAATGGTGAAAGTTTCACATTTTTTCATGCTGAACAGGGAAAAAGACTACAAGAGAGATGTAGTATTCATCAGCAATTTAGAACAGGAGAGAACTTTGACTCCTCTATCCCAGCATTAACAAAAAGATAAAATGCAAAAGCCTGCCACACAGCTGAAACAGCAAATGGTGCACTAGTATTGCACACACAGGAACAGAAAGGAGCAAGAGGTGTGTAGTTCCCTACTCTCTCACCAAAGCTGACTTATAGCACATTTATATTGTTCTGGTCAATATAACACCAAGAGTAAACTTGATTTCTGAGTCACTAGAAACCCACATAACAAATGTCCTAGTAGGTAGCCACACCATTTTTGCTTAGAAAAAGTGATGGAAACTCAAGCCTTCTGTACAGCTCCAGGATTTAGACTGTCCATGTGCAGCATTTCAGGCAGTAAGACACAGCATCATAAAGTGTCTCTCTGTTGCACCTCACTGTCTCTATGGCTTCATTTCAGTGCCAAGCCAGCGTCATTGAAAACAGAGGTCAACAACTGATTGTGCAGGTGCCAAAGACAGCACAGAATAAGCCAGGAGACTGGGGAGACGTGGCTTTTTGAAAGACACATTTGTGAGAGACAGGTGCCTCACACAGAACAAGATACTGCTGATCAGCTGCCTGTGTCTTTCACTAGCAGTCTCCTGGCTCCTGTTGGGTTTCTACTTGCACATGTAACCTCTAATTTTGGAAATAAAATGCCTTACACTGAAAAAAAAAAAAAAGATCAACATGTCGCTATTTAATGGTTGCTGATTCCATAGTTTAATTCATTATTGAAGTTTCACCTTGCTCTGAAACAATTAGGAGTGCTCATATGATCAGTTACCAAGTCTCAGTTGGGAGGTAACAATTTATGGCTGAGGAGCTGGAGGTGACAACTTCTGAAAGTGCCTTTCAACTGCATCTCCGCTCAGTTGTGATGGATGTGCATAATGGCACAAATAGGGAAGAGGAAGTTAGGAAGAGGGATGCCTCACAAGGATCACACCCGATGGTGCATGTTGATGTACAATGTGTGTGTGTGCGATGTGCAGTGCTGCATGCTGCATTATGCGCTGCATAATAAATACTTGTGTGTGTTCTCAGGGAAGGCAAGGGCTGATGGAGAAATCTAAATTAAGTCCAGCTCTCTATTTGAAGAAGTAGGATGTGGGATAAAGCCATTTATAAGCTGGCAGTCACTGCAGGCTTGAGGTACAGAGGGAAGACACCCCGTGATGACCAGACATCAGTGAGAAAGAGGCAAGCAGCTAAACTAACAAGAGCCACAATGGGAACACACTCTGCCCCCATCCTTTTGGCTCAGCAGAGAGAGTTAAAAGTGCTTCAGGACGGCACCAATAACCTTGCCCAGCAGTTCTTGTGTGCTGAGCTCCCACTGGAAGCATTAGAATAGGTTCCAGCAGGGTGGGGATGAGCAAAGGGGGAGCAGGTTTCTCGTCTTCAGCGATACGCTGTTTATCCAGCTTAGCCATAAAGCAACGTAAATCAAGCATGTCATCCTACCTAATTGCGTGTTCATATAGGACTTAATTGGTAATATTCCTGCAACCCAGCTCCTCAACCTTCATGTCGCATTGAGTTCCTCTCAGAGACTAATGAGCTTTATACAACAACAACATTTAGGTCTGTTGTTCTAATTCATTAACATAATGGGCAATACAATGAGCAGTTATGATAATAAACACTAATAAGAGGCACTAGCGACACTTATTCCTAGCAATGCCAGGGCTGTGTGGTGTGTTTGTGTGGTGGCAATGCCATGATAGAAAAGGGGGTGCAGTCCTACCTGGTCTAGTCTCAGTAACTACCCTGAGTATCAGTTCCACATCAGCCAGCTGAAAGTGACAGTGGTGCAAAAATAATTTCTATCGTGATGAAGCAGGATTGAAACAACACAATTTTTTTTTTAAGTGAAAGAAATGGAGAAAAGAATATGGAAGACAAAGGGAACAATTTTAAAGTAATTTTACAAAATACTCCTGCTCATCCCAATAGCTATGGACTTGGCTGCTCCCTGAAGAAACTTAAGCTGCTCTCCTATTTGTAAATGTCCTTTAGTATGTGCAAGAAAATGAAGCATCAACAGTATGGAAATGTCTTGGGTTTTTTTTTCCTTTTTTTTCCTTCTCACTTAAGTCAGCCATCCTTCACTAAATTATTTTTCCACAAGCACTGTAATCAACCACTGGCACCATCCAGTCCCAAAATGCACATGTATGTGCGCAGACAGACTTGCAAAATACTTTTTTAAGACCTCGTTGGACATCATACTTGTTCCCTGCAGCTTAGTCCACTCTTTACCAAGCTCTTTGACACTTGCGTTTATATGTAGAACACAATTTGCCATGAGAAAAGCTCATTCCCCTTTTTACTTCTCAGATAAAACTATATAATAATGAGGACCTTGCTCAAAAGTGTACTCCCTGATCCTGACAACCTTCAGCACAAGTTCATACCTGTCACTTTATTCCATTTTAAGCAATGGTCTAAACAAGTTCAGATGTTACACTATCTGGTCCCTAAATTTTGTTAACCTCTGTCTTCTTCCTCCCTTTTGAAGAATGGGAGAAAATATTTTACACGTAAGACAGACCTATAGAATCATATTGTGCTCTTTGCCATGTAAAAAAAAACACCTTGTCTTAACAGTCTCATGCTTGGGAGCAAAGTGTCTTTTACCTTTTAACTTGATTCCTGAAAATGGTATCTCATTTACAGGACAGGCTTTTTTTATTTTATTTTTTTTTTCCTCTCCTTTTGCACTTCTATGAAGAGAAACCTTTCATTTTTAAGAGTCATCCTCAGGTTCTCAGTGACAGACATTTCCTGAGCAAAGAAATATAAGGCTACAAAAATGTATGATTTCTGAAATTTATGGCCAGAACTTTATCGCAATGGAAATATTTTTTTCTAATTGAAGTCTATGCTGCTGTTATGACACTAATTCAATTATTCCTTATATTACATTCATCATAATTTTATCTTCTTTTAAAAGAAGAATCACTTGTTTCCTTGACATTGGTAGAGTTGACTTAAGAAGAAAGGGGTGAATCTGCGCTCTAATAATGTCCTTTTACAATTAATCATAAGGGCAGTATTACAATACAATCATAGAATCATTTAGGCTGGAAAAGACCTTAACATCATTGATTCTAACCATTAACAATAAAATAAAACAGAATAAATTCATGTGGAGTAAATATTAAATACCCAAAGACTTATAACAAAAGATTATGTAAAAAGCCTTCTAACAGTTTAATATAATATTCCTGAGAATTTGGATACCTCTTTGGAACAGTTTGGGCTAGAAATTCACTGGAATTTAGAGAAGACTGAAAAACTTTTTGCTGTAATGAACAAGAAAACCTTTCAAACAAGTCACAAATCAAAGATTTCTGGGTGATGCTGAGAACCTGTGATATGCAGTGCATGGTATAAAAAATGTCTTGTGCTGGAGGAGCATCATCTATTATAACCCTGCTATCCCTGATGGTCCCCACATATGTCAGGAGTGTGTAAAATGACTCAGATTTTCCATGTGCTTCCTGCCAATAAAAAGTGTTTCTATACAGGCAATGACTTTAACTATGGTGGGAGTTAATATCTGTAAGGACATGAAATGGCCACTCTGTTGACAGTCTCAGATATTTATCTTCCATGCCTGTGACTCACGCATAGCACAGTTTCACCCATATGTTTGGCCATGAAATACCCTTATTGAGTTACAAAATGCTGAAGGTACAGCTATTTTTCGCATAAAATCACCAATGACTCTCTTCCTATGAACCTCCTGGGGATTAAACAAGCTGAGGAGGTTGGTTTCCTGGCTTAAAAAGATTCAGGGAAGTGTATCTCATCTGAGGTATTCAGATTTTAAGCCTAACCTCTAAGCTAGTCATATAAGGCAACATTCTAATCAATAAATAGTGATCTGCGCTTCCATTGAAGAACATTTATTCCATCCTAAAGTTGATGATATCTTAGAAATACAGGCAAGTGGTTATATATGTCTTTCCTGGCCTCTTTAGTAAAGAGAAAACCTAGCTTAGTTCCATAGGAAGATAGGAGAGGCACCTACAGCAATGCTTTCCCTGAATCTCTCCCTCTCATTCTGCTGTCTGTGTTGTAGGGAACAAGCTCTTCCAGACAGGAGAGGTTTTAGTGTCATTTCACAATTTGCATGAAGAGCCTCTAACAGGCGTTGCCATCGAACCCTGCCATCAAAGGCATCAGTTCATGTGCCACCCATTCAAAGGTCTGCTCATCTTTCTCACTGGATTGTGATGAACAGCAGCAAAGGAGAGGTGAGTGCATGCCACACTTCCCCTGGAAGGGATTTTTCCCCAACCCTCAGTCAGTGTTTTTTGCTGACCTGCAACAGAAGCAAACCTGTGATTCAAGGAGAGAGCCTACTTCGATTAATGGGGTATGAGGATGGGGAAAGACACGTTCATTTGTAACCTGGAAATTCTGAGGGGTACCTCTGTCTCAGGATCAATATTGTGGGAGCCACAAATGTCTCTGCCACGCTGCCCTCCCCTCGACAAAAACATGCATCATTTTTCTTTCCTTCAGGTCTCCTTTCTCCTCATCTCAGAAACTTTTACAAATCTTACCCCTTCCTATCAAAGCAAACTACTAATGGAGTTTGGTCTTGGAGAAAGGGGAGTAGGGAGAGAAGTTGATTGTTTCAGAGAGGAAAATTATTCTCTGCTTTCTCCTATCACAGCCCTTTATTTTCCACCTGGAAAAAAAATACGTTGTGCTTGAAGAAAATAATATTAAATAATATTATTTTTCAAAAAATCAAAGGATGAGGATAGAACTCATCAGTAACTTTGATTTCCATCTTTGACAATTTCACCATCCATTTATCTGCAGCTTGACTGTGAAAGATGTATTGGTGGCAGCTCACTTAATGATTTTAGAACTAGTACTGCTGGTGCCCCAAGCCAATTTGCCATTAAACAGCAGTGACTTGGAGCCTTTCCACTGTACAGTCTAATTTCTGGAGGGAGAGGAGATGGGAATTGGTTTCTCTGTGTGCAATGAAAAGTTGATTCTCACCAGTAAAGATTAGAAATCTTAACAGATCTACAGCTTTGTGATGTATATTTTAGAGGCATTTGACATTATTCAGAGTGCAGGTCCATGACACACAGAAATGGAAAGCTAAGCCTAGCCAAGAAATGTTAGCTGCCACAAGAGGAAGCAAGCAATATTTATTTATTTATTTACTTATTTATTTAGGCAAAGTGAACCCTAGAGTTAGTCCACAATACTGGCTGTAGCTAGAAATCAATCTTCCTAGACAACCATGCAACAGGGACACAAATGTAACTTAAACCTTCAGATAGGATGTCTCTGCTACAATTGCCAATTTGTGTGGACGTGTGTTTTACAAATGTTGGCCTGCTGATAAAGCCTGGTGCTCTTACCACACCCTTCCAACAGGACCCTGACCAAAACAGTGCAGTTATATTTCCAGAAAGTAAATGTGCTCATTCAGAAATGCATTTGCCTCTGAAGACCTCTAGGTCCTTCAACTGCAATTGAAAATTTTTCAGGTGCCTCTTGCCAAATTTGCTTAAAACATGGCTGTGGAGACCAGCTGGTGTCATTCCAGGCCTCCATCAGTGCCAGGCATAACACCAATGCCAATAGTCCTCTATCACTCTTTTTGTCTGACCCTCTACATGTAACTGGACACTGATTTTCCTTATTACCTCTTTATTAAATGCAATGACTTTTTAAGTTGACATTTGTCTTCTGAAAGATCTCTGTTTTCTTTTTGGAGAAACTATTATAAAATACACCGGTTGTTTTTCAATAGGCAATTATACTCACTGCTTAAAAAAGGAAAAAAAATGCCTTTTATCTATTTTCAACTTCTGGCCTTTTTTTTTTCTTGAAATGCTTATTCCCTCAGATTGAAGGGTCTTTTATTACTGCATATTTTCTTCCTTCTGAGGGCTGGCCACAAGGTCATGAGCCGAGAAGTCAGTGCATTAGGCATCAAGTCACCATCACAGGGTTTCATACGTGCCTTCAGCTCAGACCTTTTACTACTGCTGTGGGATAATTGTATGGCTGGCTGTGTCTCACCAGGATAGTGGTGACTTCTTCAGAGGCAAAAATATTGTTTGTGAATCCTGTAATTGGGCTCAACTCCTTCCCCTCTGTCTCTGCTTCCCCTCCCACTCCTCATCTGTGCACTTGGACATGTTGCTCCCCACTTTTTTCTTTTTAGGATGGACCGCCCTGACCCCATCCTCTCCTCCTCCTCTTTTCCCTTGCTCCATGACTTTTCACTGCTCCCAAAACCTGCTTGTCTTGCAACACCACCTCCTCAGCTCCTGCTGGTGGGGCTGGCAGCTCTGTTTCTGTGAGGAGTTAATGTTGATAATGGCAGGGAATCTTATTATCTTGGAAGTTGCGGCTTCATTTTAATGCCAGTGAGCGACATTTCAGTATCAGTGGCCAGTGATTTAGACGGGAACCTCTGTGAGTCTTTGGGCTTTGGTGTGCACAGTTACAGCATCTCCTCACCAGTGATGGTTCTTATGACTTCTGGGGTTCAGCAAGACATACAATAAGTGATTAAAGTGATGATCTGCCCAAGTAATTAGGCAGTTTTGACTTCCCCTCATCTTCCCAGGGCATCTCTGCATGTGATCCCTGCAGCCTTTGTTTACCAAAATTGCCAGGACCCTTCCTGACTCTCTGTGAACCTGGATTAATTCAGTCTGAGCATGCCTCATTTCCTCATGGGCTGAAAAATTATAACATTGATGCTTCAAGGCCGTGAGTGTTAATGTTACAGTAGTTGCATCACGGTTAAGGATCCTTCAGTACAAAGGTTCAGGATAAATGTAGTATTGTGTTGTTCCAGAATCAGAATATTGCACAACCTCAATATTTAAATTTCATTTGTGTTTCTGATATTAGTGGATTTTTTTTCCATCTAAGGCCATATTATCTATGTCTTCAAGGAAAGATAGAAACTGGGAGGCCACTGAGTTTTACTGGAAGATAAGAAAGCCCTCAATTCCAGTTATTTTGGAAAGTTATTAGGTATTAATATTAAGTATTACAAAAAAATTTGGTAAATCTGATAAAACTTTCTGGCAATAAATGAGTGATTCTACTTTCAGGTCAGAGAAAGAAAAATTCAGCCAACAGTAAATGCCATAACTCTCTGTGAAAAGAAAAAAAACCACCGAATTTCACAACATTTTTGTCATTAATGTTTTAACATGACCACACTAGGAAATTCACTGGTATATTCAGTCCTAAGGAAGAGTTTATGTGTTGGAAACACTGGATCAGGCATCTTTAGGACAGTGATATTCAGCCATGATCAACTTCTGGCATCTTGTGATTAGAACTCACTCAGATGCTCAGACAAATAATTTGTTCTTAAGACAAAGTACAAATTTCCAAAGATTTTTTACTAGACATGAATAAGATTGTGAAAATCAGGAATTTCTGTGTGAACTTGAAAGGAAAATCCCTAGACCTGTGTTACTCTAACAGATTTAAGTTCTCAGGCTTTATTTGCTTTTCAAATCTCTTAGGATCTCCCCATTCCTTTCTTTTAAATATTTTAGCTTTATGAGGAAATTAACCCTTAGAAATTAATAAAAGATTTTTCGCTAGATAGAGGCCTATATCCTGTATATAACTGATTTTTGATGAGAACCTTTGGCACTCCTTGTCTAGTTTCTAGGATAATGAGATAGATGCAGTTTTTATATTGTTATTCCAATAATAAGAATTATCATAATAAATTTATATTCTGTTTGTGGTGTCATTCCATCACCTTCACCCGAACTCTTTGGCGCAGATCATTCTGTCTTTCTGAGGCTGGTCTAATTTAAGACTTGGGAAGTATCTGTTACAAATGACAACTAATTTTAGGATTAACAGACAAAAAACCCCTTGAAATGGCTGCCATGGGCCAGCAGCCTTAGCTCCCAAAGAAAAGTATGGCATATACTTTCAAGCATAAGTGGGACCTGGACATTAGCATTAAACAAGCAAAAAGTCCAGAAAAAAGTTTAGGAGAAATATGAACAGGTATGGGAACTGCCAAAGGATGATTGGGTCATTTCCTCAATTCTAGTAACAGTTCAGTCTAATTTCTTAAACTTATGCAAGATATCTAATAAATGTGTAAGTTTCTTATCAGCAGTGTTACCCAGTTTCCCTTTGCTATCCATATCTGAATTCAATTATTTTAGCTACTTTTCAGAGAAAGAAAAATATTTATCTTCCACCTTGTCTTTCACCAAATAAGATTAAATCTTGTTTTGCTTGAGTAAGTGGTGGTTTCTGCTTGAGAGCAAATGTTGGAAAGCAGGAGGGCCTGGTGTATCATTGAGCAATGACAACTATAATAAATTCATTTAGTACACCATAAAGCTAATGTGCCTAATTGGACCATAAGAGTAGAAGAAAGAAAGGAAAAAAGAAATGCTTGTATTATCCTTTCTATTTCTTCTCCATTTCTTTTTAAGGGTAGCCTATCATTAGTCATCATGAAAGATCTTGGTGGCCACTGAAACAGAGGAGGGACCTTTGACACAGCTTGATCAATCCTAATTGAATAGACCAGAGGGACAGAAGCCAAAAGGAGGGGACCCATTCTTTGCATTTGACAGCCTCGTCCTTTTTAGTTTGTCAGCTGTCAGAAAACATTGGGGCAGTCTCAGGGTGCACGAGAAAGCTTTAAGTTGTCATATAGTTTTTTGCTACATGAAGAAAATTCTTTTAGGCCTTGAAAGTGTCTGGTCTGCTCTGAGTATCTAAAATTGTAATGTTTGGAGACACCAGGTGTAGTCAGTGAAGTAAATGGGAACTTTACTAGGTAGGGACTCACGATGTTTCCTCAAATTAACAGAAGGTTTTGTTCCACTCCTCATCCCTGATAACCCCAATCCAAGTAGCTCATCATTATACTTATATCATTTACTGTCTTTGTACAGGAGTAGGACATAAGTCAGAGAAGGTTAATGTCCCCTATTTTCTGTGACAAATCCCACCTAGAGATGTTTTTGGTATTCTTCTGTATTCCCCATGAAAAGTTAACAGCTGAAGAGAAGACCTGAACTCCTGAAGAACCTGCATGTATTGAGCAGTATCACTGTGTTTTTAGTGCTGCAAAGGGGTGACATTCTTTTGGCTTCTCAAAGGCTCTCTTGCATAAACCCCAGTGTAATTATTGCTGGCCCTGAACAAATACTTCTAGGAACATTGAGGTGAGGGAAGAAAGGGGGTAGAAACAGTCTGCCCTTAGTCTCCCTGTCCTCTCATCCTTTTTTCCTCTGCTGTGCTGGTATGACATTACTGCAACCAGGAAAGTGGTTTGCTGTGAGATATTTCAAGCAGCAAGTAGGGGAGTACAGCAGGGAGATCTAGAGTTGGATGAAAAAAGAATGAAAAGTCTTAGATTAATGACCATCCATTGAGGCCTTTGCTTCACACTCACAACAAGCACTTTCATATTCAGATCTTTACTAGTGGCTCCTTTACTGGTGATGACTTCACAACCTGTTCTCTTGCCTTAAACTACAGGTAGATATTTGGGATTTTTGCCTCTTGCCAATGCTTTGAATCCCAGCACCAGACCACTACAGGAATTCACTGATTTCTCATTACTTTTAGCTTGATGAGGAGCTTAAAATGCAGAAAATCTCCTCAGAAACTTCACCCTAAATGGGTCTCCATCTCAGCGGTAAAAACCCAGGCAATTACAATTGCTCGGAGGTGTTACTATCTTCTCATTCTGTGTTAGCCAAGGCTCAGACATAATTGCATCTCATTCCTTCTCTTGCCTTTGACAAGTGAGACAGGAGCTCAAGAAAGGTCCACTATTGTCACTTCCTGATCACCCCCCTCACTGCAGTGCTTACAAACCACACTGTCTTTTCTGCTCTAAGGACTGCCTCAGCCGTGCATTTGGCAGAGGAAATGTGCACAAAGATCACAGCTCCTCTAGCCACCAGCTGCATCAAAAAGACACCTTCCCCATGAGTTGTAGGGGAAGTGGAAGTTGTCACATTGACAGTTCCTCGGGGCAAAGTTTGGAATTTTGTATCTATTTCTACAACAAAGGGTTTGCTGCAAACTCTTGTTCTTGTACTGTTCTCTAAGAGACCCGTCTCTAGGCAATCGATGCGCTGCACAACATTAATATAATTAAACCAAAAGAGCAACCACTACAGAAAACTCAGAAAAAGGAAGGAAGAATGAATAACTTAAGAAAGGTCAAAATGGTCATCAGGACTGTCATCACTGCAAAGGCCTTAAGTAGAGCCTGCATGTCCATGGAGGGAGTTGGCAGACATCCACAGGGAATGTCTGAAGCCAGGCTGTGGTGGTGGAAGTTCCTGTCATATTCTAGGAAGTGTCTTAGCACTGAAAAGCCATGTGAACTCAGCTGCACTGAAAGCACCATCTGAGCTCTGACAGGTCAGACCTAACTCTTAATGCAGAGAATTCTCAGGAATCTGCTCTCTCATTATTCAGCTTATGCTGGGGGAGATGAATTTCACTTTGCTGCATTGGTTACTCCTGTGACAGCTGAGTGGGTTATGTATCCTGGAACAGAAAAACCTGTATTCCTATGCTGTATTTTCACTGACAAATGTCTTTCACTGTGGCAACTTCATAGGATTTTAATTTCCGCCTACAGCCGCACAGGTACTGATGCTGGTCACCAAGTCCCTTTTAGTCTCAGAAAAGGAAGAGGCCATGAGGAAAGTAAGGTAAACTATTTCCAAACATGTCTCAGGCTGTAATTTAGAGTACTTGGGTCTCTGCTGAATTTAGTCCTCCAATAAATAAACAAAAATTATGTGGTTTCTTCACCTTGGTGTTTTCAACAGAAACTTTTGATTCTCCAGTTGCCCATGATTCACAAAGGTGTCTTGAAAACCAATTTAAGACCCAGCAGAACTGAGTAGGCCACCACATTCAGCCAGCTGTGGAGATTCATGTCAGTGTTTCTGCTACAGGACAGATGATGAATGGCTGTTGGTGTTTGGGAAGATTCTGCAGCCCAGAGCATATTGCCTTGATCCTCAATGTCAACGGATAGGTCATCATCCCTATTCGTCAGATAATCAGAATGCCTGGTTCTTTTACCCCTTCACTTTATCATAGGGAAGAATTTTAATATTAGGAAAAGCAGAAGGAAGGTGTAATGTTTGAAAGTGGGTGGCTCTGAAAAATTACTGGCATAAGTTGCTGGGGTTGCTGGCAATGTTTCCTTCCAGCTTAAGCAGGAAATTCAAAGGTGTAAGACAGCTCTGTCTATAAGTAACACATCTAACATTTTAGCTTTGAGGAAAGGACTTGTTTTACTCAGGATAGAGATACCTGATTGATGGAGAGAGAAGAAAGTCATCTGTGACTGTTACCATTGATGGTCATTGTTAAGTGATGAAACTGTTTCTATATGTGCAGCCTGTTCCATGTGGATTGTCCACCTGCTTCAGGAACTTGGACATGAATCTCTACAGCCCGTTGTGCACAGAAACTTAAATATGTAATATCCATTATCTCTACTGACCTCGACATTAATAAAGGACATATGGAGATATTTTCACATACGATGACATTTTCATTCTTGTCTGTGACCATATTGGATTTTCTCCCATCTTCCTTCTCAAACCCATTTCTCAAGTACATGAGTGTAAGAGTCTTGGCTCATATATAAACATCTCACGGTGCTTTGAAGTCCCTCAGCAAGGAGAAAAGTTCCCAGTCCAGATTATCCAAAAGCACAAGAAAGAGAGAAACTATAGGAATAAAGTTTTGTCCCTCATACATATGGAAATACCATGGCAGGGAGCTGAGGGCAGGAGAGAGAGAGAGAGAGTTAGAAACTGGATGAGCTCTCCAGAAAAGACACACACTGAGTGATGGATGGACAGAGACGGTCTACAAAAGGAAGAGACCCAAAACAGCTGCTTTAGAAAAGACAAAGATTTCAGGAAAACCAAAAGAAAGAACAAATATAACTTTTTTTTTCCTTTTTTCTTTAATACTCATAAATAAAGTATTGCCTATTTCATCATTACTCTTCTTGAACCTCCTATATTCCTCTACTGTTTTATCCAAGTCCAAACATATATGCAGCACTTCTTGCTGGTTGTTGTACACTTTCAAAATCATACATTAAAAAGATGACTTAGGAAGAAAAACCTTATAAAAAAGAATGTAGATGTATGCAGCAATTATCAGTTTACCATTGTGGGCAATTTGGATTTCATTGCCATGGATCTATGATGTTCTAGAAACAAGTCTAAGAATTTGGTAGAAAGTATTACTTACTCAAGTATTCATGGAGTAAATTGATACTGAAACTTTTATGAAACTGGTGAAGAATTACTGTAGATTTTATTGTGAGGAGAACCTTTGATAATGTTGAAGTTGCCATGTCTTTAAAAGTCAACTAAGGAGTAGTAAAATTTGGTGTAATTGAGAAACAGTTGCTTAGTGCGTTACAAAATCAGATGTGCTATTTTACAGAAATTAATGTGAAGACAAGAGAAAAAAAAAAAGAGGAATAAAGGCAAGAGAATCACTATATGGCTCATTACAAGTAAATTTGATTCTGTTCAAACAACCCTGACTACAGAGACATTTGAATCAGCAAAATGAGACACTTAGGAAAGCACTGGTATATCTCTGTCTTGCTGGACTGTCCTAGCTCTTCATCCCTTTAGTAGTAATCAGTTGAGAAGACTCATTCATATTTCACATCTTATTACAGAGATGGTATTTGTGCTAAAAATCTGAAAGTCCTATTTCTAAAGCAGAAGCAGAATAAGGAATGACATCCTTATCCTACAAAGCAAAAAAAAAAAAACACCCCGTGAGCAAATTCTTGCATGATATTCTACTGTAGTGAGAGAAGGGAATTTTTGTATATTTTTTGTTGTGTCCCTCTCCCTAGCTTTTGCACAACACAAAGTTGGTTTCACTCTATTTTAATGATAAAATCAGTGTTAGCTTTTAATTTCACTCATTCAAAAAAAAAAAAAAATAGGGGAAGAGTAAAATGTCAGGCTTTTTTCAAATGGAGGCACATTTTTCTCGCTCTGTTTCGGGGGCTAACTGTGCAAGAAAGGCCATGGGAGGAGATTCCTAACCTAGCTATCAAAACCAATACTGACAGGCTATAACTTCTAATCAAAGACTGACCTCACTGAGAGCGTATAGGACTCCAGGGAAAATCTTGGGAACTACAGACTGGTGAGACTGACTTCCATCCCTTGAAAGATGACAGAGTCTATAATAAACAATAAAATCATAGAGTACATGAACTATATTTTCTGTTGGGCAGCATGACTTCTGCAAAGGGAAAACTCACCTCAATAATCTGCTGAAGTTCTAGCAGGGGGACTGTAAATGCATGGATGAAAGGCAAGGAATATTAAAGAGAAGAGACTTTTCAAGAGACAAGTCAATAGGGATTGGTCCTGGAAGAAATTTTATTCAATATCTTTGTCCATGACCTGGAGAAAAAATAAGTAGAGGAATATCCAACTCTGTAGATATGAAAACCACTTTTCTGCTGACAAGGAGGTGCTGACAGATCCCATAAAAATTTACAAATGGCTGACAAATAAAGTCTGATGTGGATAAACCTAAAATAATGCAAGTAAGAAAAAGAACCAAAAAACCTAAACCATGAACCAGGAGGTTCATAAAGCTGGACATGAAAATGGCAGTTATAGTTCAGGTAAGAAATCTTGGTTTCATGATGTCAGGTGTTTGAAATCTTCGACTCAATGCGCAGTGGCCGCTGAAAAAGCCAATGAGATTCTGGTCACCATCATGAAATTGTGGACAGCAAAATAGGATAGATATTTTTGTGTCTAAAAGGTGTCGTGCACCCACATCTCGAACAGGTTTGTGCACTTTTCTGGCTTACACACCCCAAGACAGACACACTAAAGTTAAAGAAGGTGAAATGAAGGACAAGCATTATGATCAGGGAGATGGGGTGGCTGCCTCTTGAAGGGAAATTGAAAGACTTAGACAATTCAGGAATCTGAGGTGTGAAACCATGAAGATTTACTAAAGGTGAAAGCACTGGGTGAGCTGAATGTGGAAATGTTGTTCAACACAACACAACATGCGATAAAAGAAGCAAGGAAATAAGGAAAGGTTTTTTTAAGTTTTTTTTTTTTTTAACTGACAAAAGGAAAAGCTTCTTTATGCAGTAAATAGTGAACCTCTGGAATTTGCTACCACAGGAGACTATGTGGAAGGACATTATTAGATGATTTATAAAGGAACTAGTTGTTCACAGACAGTATGTCTGTAAAATGGAGACCAATAGGATGAGCTGTTGGACTGCAAAAGGAATAGTTTTCAGATAGAGGCTGGTTTTGTTTGCTTGCCTTGAAAAGGATCTCTGCTGAAGCCTGAACACTAGGACTGAGGAAAAATTGGTAATTTCTTATTTTTCTTCCATCTGTGTACTAGTATTTTAGTAGACATGATGTCCATGGTCTGCTCTATGGCAGGCTCTACATGTACCAGTTCTGAAAAAAAGCCACGGAAGCAATGGCTGATTAAGATTTTACTCCACGCTCAATAGCTATAGTGAAAATTAGGGAATTTATAGTCAAGCTCAGAACCATGCTAAAACAGCTGCTTAGCAAGGACTAACTGTGGTCTATACAGAAAATATTTCATTGATATTTGCCCCTAAAATATTATAATTCCAAAGACCTGCAATGACCTGCGACGCTGAGTGAAATCACCTGTTCCCAGAAACCCATTGATGGTCATTGTTAAGTGATGAAACTGTTTCTATATGTGCAGCCTGTTCCATGTGGATTGTCCACCTGCTTCAGGAACTTGGACATTAATCTCTACAGCCTGTTTGTGCACAGAAACTTAAATATGTAATATCCATTATCTCTACTGACCTCCACATTAATAAAGGACATATGGAGATATTTTCACATATGATGACATTTTCATTCTTGTCTGTGACCATATAGGGACCAAGGTGGGAGTAAGTTTAAGGAACTTATTTTTCTGGGACTTTGGAAGCAGTTGATGTGTTCCATTCTGTCTGGGGATATATTTTGTGAAACCTTAGCTCATTATTTACCTTCTGGATATTTTATACCCCAGGTGGGCCAGTATCATGAATATTTCAAAAGAGGCTTTGTTTATCACTATGAGCATAATATAAGAAGAAAAAAAAAATGGCAGTTCGCAGAGGCAGCTGCTTCTTCTGCTCCAAGAGTTTGGGATGTAGATGTCATTTTTATAAACCTAGTCAGCAAGGGCACTGGAGTCTAAATGATGCTGACGGATGCTATGAAATAGTTTGTCCTTTGTGAAGACGTTTTATCATAGCACTCATAATTGGAAGAGTAAGCATATAGATCCAAAGCAGAGATTCACCAGGGAAGTCCTGATTATGCTGTGATAAATGTCTTCTCTCTAAAAGGAAGGTAGAAGTTATGACCTATTTTTGGTACCCAGCACGTGACTGGGAGTGAGAAATGGGTAAAATTCTAACCTCATCTAAGGTTTGTGAGTCCTCAAAGTAGTGAGCCAAATCCTTGTTCCATTGCAGGTGTGGAAAAGATCCTGGCTGGGATCTGCACAGCAATGGACACACTAAGTTAGGATCTATTAAAGAAATACTCTGAGATTGTGCTAGCCAAACTACAAGAAGATTCATTATCTTCATTCCCCTTTTCTTTAGGAGGAAACTTAATTTTAGGCTGCTATTAAGGATTTAAACTGGTCACTGTGCTCCCTCTGTGCCTTGCTTCTGTCTCTCCAGAAATGAAAGGCCCCTTCAGCTGGTACATATATCATCACCACACCTAAAGAAGGAGAATACCTGAAAGCCTCTTGTGGTCACATTCATTAGAAGTTGTGTATGAAAATGCATACTTAAAATGCTGGGTTCTACATTTTTTCCCGAGAAGATAGAAAAAAAAAAAAAAAAAACAAAACCAAACCAAATTCACCTTAAACAAAGGCATGAAAGACCTTGAATAAAACAATTTGTTAGTTTTGCCATAGACCTCGATGGTCCCTCTTAAGAACAAATCAAAAATAGCGTTGTGCAGGTAAATAGCAAAAGATGTTGTACTTGATATTCCACGTGCAGTTTATGAATAATTTTTTTGGAAAGGCCTGAAATGCAGAGAGTTTAAAAGGAACTTAGGGGACTGTCTTGCTACATGCTTCTTTCTGCTTTTCATACTTCAGACTGGGAGGCAGACCTGACTGTTAGGGATGCTGACTGGATGAACCAGAGCTGCATCCAGAAACTCCTTCAGCTCCAGCATAGCATGTTGCTAACCCTGCAGTGAAGATAAGGCTTGCTATGCACACCGCAATGCTCATCAATAGACAGCACTAATACTTATAGTAGAAGATATTTTTAAACTGGCCACGTTTTGATGCCTCCTCTCTCATATTCATTCCTCAGAACCTCAATAATGATCTGTGAGAACTCCTTTAAAACCCACCAGGCATAAAATCATTTGCAACAGAGTTCATCAGCAAAAGATATTCTGTCATAAATAGATAACTTCTGAGTCCCATTTTTGATGTATGATTTCTGAGATTGCCTCTCCATGCAATGATGATAAACATGCGAGCAAAATATGTCAGGTTGTAGGAAAAATTTGGGTTAATACTTTAACCCTTAAGAGGTATGGGTTATTTTATGCACATCTTAGACACATTATAATTTTTTGTTATGATAGCAATACTCCAGAGTCATTCATTTATCTGAAGACTTTTAGATTTATTCCAGTGAGATCAAAAGGAAGACAAATTAAACTGACATCCAACAAATAGCCTTCCAAATATGTAAATCAAGAGATATGAATCTGCAGTTATTGATAGGTACAAATTACCAGTAATTGGCCAGAAGAGGTAAGAGCTTTGTCCTGTTCCACTCACTCTTTCTCAAAATTCAGAGGAAAGAAATTCAATTAATCAAAAAACTTGAAAACACCTAAGTACTCATCAGTCTCTTTCATTTATTCTAAGCATTATTACAGACAAGTGTTATTACTCACTTTGATTTAAAAAAAAAGCATATTACAACCATTAAATCTGTCTGAAAATGAATGAGAACAGTTAGCATTAAAAAATCTGGTTTAGACCACTTACCACCTTAGCTGTAAGGACTGTTAAGTTTTGAACAATTGACTCAGAGGAGTGTTCAACTTGTTTAGTGATTTATACTTGCAAGTGAACCAGTTGAGGTTTGATTACGTGATTAAAAAAAAAAAAAAAAAAAAAAAAAAAAAAAAGAAAAAATATATTCCTGCTTCTTGATTTCAAATATTGTTTTTCTTCCCAAAGGGTGAAATACAGGATGCATAGAGGAGTTGAATCATAATAAGTGTCAGAGAGATACAGAATCTTAAAGCCCTGGAGAAGTCCTAATTTGAATTCTATTCTGAACTTCCTGGCTTAGGCCTCTGTCTACATCCTCCTGCTTTTATTCTCTTTAGTTGTGCACTAACAACTTTAAGGCTCGTGCAGCATGTAAGCTGATTGCTTTGAATATAAATGGGTAGACTATTAAAAGCAGAATTTAGGCTTCTACTCATAAATCATAAAAGGAAGTATAAATTCTGTGTTTTAGTGGAGATTTAAATTCCTAAATGGGTTTTATAGGTGCCACACAAGACCTATTGACAATACCTCTTTATGATAAAAAGTAAATAGAAGTGACAAAGTCAGAATTCAAAATGCCACTGCTTAGCTCCCACTAGCCTGAAGAAGACCGAAAAATGGCTGGAGGAAATCTCAGAGGGAAACAAATGATAACATGAAATTAAATGTGTAATATTCCTTTTTATGCTGTGTGGGGGGAAAAAAAGCACTCAGAGAATGAGCTGGTACATTTGCATAACAAAGGAAATCAACAACAACAACAAATTGCCATCGTGTTCAAAGCTGATAATTGCACAGATGACAACAAGAAAGCACCTTTCTTCTCAGCTCTCTGGGGGACGAGCCTCATCCAGATGAGGAAAAAAGGTGGAAAGTGACCCCACTTGCTTTCATGAAAATTAGCAACCTCAGAAAATGTCTTTGGTGCAAGGGGGTGGCCAGTGAATGGTGTGAATGCTAATGAACACAATGAGGGCAGAGGCTCAGCCAATGTTCCCATCAGACAATCAACAACTGGCAGCAGACTCTTCTTCAAACCACCCTCACCCAGATTACCAATGTCCAACTCACCTTGCCAAGAAAGTTTTTCTTGAGAGGCAACTTCTGAGGGGTTCCTGGGTTTTGTGTGCTTGTTTGTTTTTTTGTTTATTTTTTTTTTCTCTGATATTTTCCTTCAAATACGAACTGAATTTCAGTTTTTGGAGCCCTGTGAAATGTGGGAATCTCCAGTGTTTCTGTACAGTCCCAAGTAGTGCTCCTCAGTTTTTCCAAGCCAGTTTTTGGACCTTATCTCACCTTACTGAGTTCAAGGTTAAGGTATTTGCAATCATTTTCTCCTCTGAGTTTCCCAAGACCAAGAAGATTTCTCACTCTGGAGAAACAGGTGGCACTTTAGGCACCAGCAGATCACCAATTGTAACTGGTTTTGTCAGCATGAAAATATGTATTTGCTTCGTCTGCAAGATGAAACATAATCTGATTTACCCAATGACTTCCTAGAAGTACTGTGACTCCAGAAGTCTACTAAAAGTGCTGAATAGTGGTGGCTTTTTTTTTTTTTATTAATTATCCAGTGGTAGAGTGTCCTTGAATAGATCTCCAAAACTCTTTGAATGTTTGTGATTGATGCTGAAAGTCCTAGACAGAAGGACAGGCTGCAAGAGACCAGGACCAACTGATATGTCCCTGTTTAACTCACCACTTCTTACTCTTTTCCATTCCTGCATTAATAATGCAGCAGGCAACAAAAATGAGCAAAAAGGTAACAGACACTTATTCTAGTCCTTCTTATTTTGGTCTGGCCCTAGTAGCACAAAAATAGCTCCCATTGGCAAGTCTCCACAGACCTGAGAGGTTTAAGCCCCTGAAATATGTCCTCTAACTGTTTAGAAAATATCGATAAAACTTAAAAGAGTATGCACCATCTGATTTAAGAAAAACTCCTTTTAGACTTTTAAGAGTTTAACATAAATAAAAACAGTGCTAGAGATATAAATTATTAAAGTCAGGCATTTTAAAGTCTTTGCTACAGAATTCAGCCACAGTTTTAATTTTACTTCTATAGAATTGATTAAAAAACAAACAGCTCCTCCATCAACAACCCCCCCACCCCCCAAATAACACAGAGAACAAAACGTCTAAAATCAGTCAGGTATTGTTTTGTTTTCAAATCCCCTGGGATTTTCATGTTTGGTGACTGATGTCTAGTTTGCTTTTATTCTTTCCAGAATAAATGGATGGCAGTCAGGGAGAACTTGAATAGACAGACAGTTAAGGTACCCACATGAGATCCCTGGGTTCAGCCCTGGATAGCAGAAAAGACAGAAACATTTGCCTGAGGCTTTAACATCCTACATACCTTAACCTGTCAGTCCTTACAGTGGGAGCAGTTTCATCTTTTATAAATAATAAAACATTGTAAGGAAAGGGGGTGCAGGTATGAAAGCCCTGTCTTTGGGGCTTGGACTCATTTAGGAAGACTGAAGGCAAAGATTCAAATCCTTCAGCATACGAAGAAAAGAGCAGGTAAAAGGCTTTCCTATCATCTAGACAAATATAACGAGCACTGGGCAGCACTCAATCTCTTTCATGTGGGTGGATTTACCTGCCTCACCCTTCTCCTTGTGGACAGTAAATATGAGAGATCTTAACATTACTCTACATTATCATTAAAACATGCTAAATCCTAAAAAAAATCTGTCATTGGGCAGATCTCTCTCATTGCAGGCAACACTTGGCTCCTAGAAGCAAAACTGAGCTGCTGTAGAAGTAGATGAAGACATGACCAGGAAGGGGATAAACACCCTTATGGGACTGTGGTGTCCCATAGATAATTCTGATAGATCCTGTAGCTATCTTCAGACTCTGCTCATATTTTTGTCACAGCATATTCAGTTTGAAAGCAGGTGAAGGAATTTGCTGCAGGACAAAATAAAGTTTTACATCTACCTGTTCCTTTTGCAGCCTGAGATATCATTTTCATGCTACAGAGCACAATAGCTTTGTTTCTGTCTCTGCCTCATCTCCAGCCATCCAATGGAAGTGAAGTAGCTACTAGTTTCTCATGGAGCAGTCTGGGATGTTCACTGGTTGTACAGCTATGACAAAATGAAAATGTTAATCTGAATTTTCTGAAATTGTGTGAAGCTGAACACTTTCTGTGTGTGTTCGCTTTGATTTGGATGAGTTACAAGATTAAGGCATTCTTGTCTGAAGCTTGCAGGGCAGCTCATCAAGACCGAATCAGGTGAGTGAGTCCTCTCCTGGCTGATTTCCCTGCCTGCAGTGGCTGGAGCACCAAGTGGCGTTTCTCTGGGTGCAGGTTCCAACAGATGCATCTTTAACCTGTCACCCCTGCCAGATTTCAGTGGGAGCAGCACATCTGGGGCGTGCAGATGGATGAGTGTTTCCAACAGAGGACAGCAGGGGCACAAAGTGGACTGTGAGAACGAGGGGAATGGGACCTGCATCCATCTTGGCTGAGTGCAGCAATCTGAGCCATGGACAGCTCTCTCTAATGGGCTGTGAGAACTGTGCTGAGAGGCACAAAGTGTGGGACAGGCAGAGGGAAAGCTGGAAATACTTTGAAGTGAGAATCAGCCTAAATCCATCTCAATGCACAATCAAGTACATATGCATATGGTCTTGAGGCGCTGCCTGGAGGCTCATAAAATCAGTTGTCTATGCTGGTCATTAGTGAAAGGTTGATTGTTAAAGCTGTTAATTTGCTGTAGTGTACTTCAGTTTACTGAGAGACAGAGGTGGAAGGTGCTTCCTCAATATTTTAACCTAGTTCCTAAATAGGAACAAGTTATTTCAGACTTTGTGAAATTAATGAGGACTGTTTGCCAATGGCTTGCTTGTGACTGGATTCTCTGATGTCTAATAAAGGACAACATCAATTAGCTCTTTCTTCAGTGGAAGCAGTGGTAGTGCCTTTTCCTCACCATTTTACCTGTTTCCAAAATTCATGTTAAAGCAGAATGTATCTTACTCTTTTTACCTCCGCTTCTTAATTTATCCAAAATCAGCTGAATTCAAAAGTTGAAGGACAGACACAGACTGTATTCCTTCCCCTTGAAGCCAGATTTATAATTTTAGATTAAGTCGGAGTTGCTTAGGGATCTCCATGGCAGTACTATATAATTTCTTCAGTGAACAGGTTGAGATAACAAAATTATCATGACCACTCTTCAGCTGAGCTGATTAGCCCGTGCCTCACCAATAACTGCCCCTCTCTGGGGGTCTGAACCCATGGTTCAGTCAGACCCTGCCTGTGTGCATCAGGACCTACTCCCCTGTAATGTTCAGAAAAGTCTGGCAGATGCTGAGAAACATCAGAATCTCACCAAGGCATTAACTGGGGTCCAACCCCAGGGACAGATAGTGAAACGAGGAAAAAGGAAAAATTGGGTACATGAATTGTCCAAGGAATGAAGAGAGATTGTGGCACAAACCCACTTCTTCCTCCCAATTACCAACTTAGGACATTCAATAATATCCCATCTTTAAACACTAATGATTTGGTATTTGGTACAACCCTGCAGTACTTGGAGAGTTATGTCTAGGTTTTCATTGGGTTTTGTTTCCCTTGAACCAAATTCAAATCTTTCAAGTGATAGTTTACAGCAGGAGCAGGGCTATTACTTTCCTCTCATTAATTCATCCACATCACCAGACCAGACCATTTCCACTATTGAAGAAGAATTTTAACTCCTGCCATGTGTCCATCAGACAGAAATCTCATCCTGTGCCACCACCAGGTCAATTTCTAGGAGGACAGTGAAGGCAATGCCCCCAGATCCCACGTCCATGTTCCTCCTTAACATTGGGTTTCTCTGCCCTTTGTTTATTTCATTTCCTGTGCTCACCATGCAATGAGCCTCCCCAGGTTCATTCATTCATTTCACCTTGGCAGCATGTCACTATGCAGACAATCTATTGAGGATGAGATTGAAATAATATTACACCACCTAGCTGATAATTCCTGACTTTAATATCTCTTAGCAGCATCTCCATTGTGCTATGTCAGTGAAACAGATCAGACAGTCTAGTGTAAACCAAAGAGAGTGTGGGGGGAATACTTCTGCTATCAAAATTAAACTTCTAATACATCAGAAACAGAAGGTGAAGGGGCAAAAGAAATGCAATGGAACAGATCCCTTACCTTTAAAGTAGCACCTCTGAGAAGGTAGCTAATAAACATTGATATTTAACTCCAAGCACTTTTCCTCCCTCTCTTTTCTCCCATCTCCTTGTCTTGTCTGCTCCCAATAATACACTAGGTAGATTATATATAGCTCATTTTAGTGACATCATAACCATTCCTTTGGTCATTATCATGTTACTTAAACAGATTTACGGTCGGTGCATTTGAATAAAAAAAAAAAAAAGATGAAGGGGGAATGTTCAAGGAGCCAGGAGGAAAAATATTAGACAAGTGTGGTTGAGACAGCCTTAAGAAGCTCTGTGAGTCACTTTGATCTCTAAATCCAGTCAGTAACTCTGTCTTGTTGGTAAGAGACAGGGCACAGAGTTGGGACAACCTTAGCATTGTTCTTGATCCCTCTGGTTTTTGGCTATCTGGCCTACAAGGATTGTTTAGCTTTTATCACCGTTTCTCCATCTCAAGTTTACGTGTGAAAGGATATCTTCTGTGCTTCAATAGCTAAATGAACAGGCTCATGTTAAGAATATTCACTCCTCTGCTTCAGTTGGTATGGCAACAGGGGAGAATTTGGCTCAACAGTTGTCTCTAATAGACCCAGATCATGGGTCAGATCTGATCCTGAATGCTGATATCTCACCTGAGGAAGAGGATGGAGCTGGATAGAGGAGTAGTTCAAATTCATTAAATATCCTCTGCTGCCTCAGCAAGCAGCTTATCATGGGAATCATTAACAGCGTGAAATTTTTAAATGTGTGTTTACAAATGAGTCTATAAAGAAGGTGCCTGGAAGAGCCTTTCAGTTCTTCCAGGTGAATTTCAAAGGCCACGTCAGCTACGGATAAAATGCAAGAAGTTGAAGAGGTCAAATGTGAAACAAATGGACTTCTGTTTAACTCTTCATCTCCTGGTGATGCTGGCTGACTTTCTTCTGCCTCTCTGCCACTCAACCTGCCTTTCTGGCATTCCTTGTTGCATTCTGATATCACTGATTATCCCTCCCGCACCCTGTTGCTGGCTGATATTACCATTGCTGCCTATATCTAAGCTACAAGTGTGAAATCAGAGGACAAAGAAGAACTAAAACCCAGCATCTCTCTTCCTGATATTGCCTCACACCTGTTTCTAGAAGAGCAGCCAGATTGAGATGATCCTTCTGTCTGCATTGCAAGACTGGATAAAAGTGTATATGAGTGCCATGTTAAGGCTGAATAACTTACCAGAGAGGAAAAGCCAAAGGAAAGAAAATAAAAAATAAAGTTTTTAATGGGTTTCTGAACTTCCTGAAAGGCTGCAGACGCAGCATCCTAGTTTTTGAGATCTACACACTGATGAGTTTTCTCCTTTTTCTTTTGCTGTTAAAGTTCCTCATGCAGCCAAAATACAAGTGGTCCCTCGGCACTGATTTATATTATTTTTAGAGATGTGCAGCCAGCAACAGTTTTAAGCCCTCAAAGCCTGATGATATTTTTTTCCTTTAAAGAAGAAAGAGAAAGGGAAAGAAGTGATCCTCCACAGCAGATCGGAGCAGGAGGAGGTGACTGGTAAAAGTTGTGACTGGCAAATTGAGCACCATCCCTATTTAGGTGGGAACTTGGCATTTGCAGTGTGACTTCTGACCTGGTAAAGTTCTTCTCTGACCAGAGGAGGGAATAAATCCAACACCTCTTAGAGTCTTCATGGTCTAAGATCTGTTTAGCTCTATGAGGAACCTCAAATTTAAATGATTCTGTCTTCAAACTCTGAAAATAATGTTCTGAAAATAGTTAATTTTAAGCTTAAGGTACTGGAATAAGACTGAAGACACTTCAGTCTTATTACCAATTCTGTACCAAAATTTCAGTCACAGCAGGAAAGGTGCATAACTTCAGTCACATTTGTTGAAAAGTGATGTTCTTTTGCTTGTCTTGTTTCTGTAAAACAAAACAAAACAAAACAAAACAAAACAAAAACCCCCAAAACACAAAACAAAACACAAAGTCAACCAACTAAAAAAACAGCATTGGGAAGGGGTGTTCTCCTGGCACACAAGTCCTGATCTCAGGCTCCTCTAAAGCATAAACAGCCAGAAGCAATTCAGGACTGGCATATCTTCATCAGAAGTACTTTCATTGGTACAGATTTAGTCATCTACAGTGCTGGCATTTACATCTGAGATAGTCATCTAGGTCACCTTCACAACCCATGAGAAATAGTCAATTCTAGAGGACGATCCATTTAATTCAAATGTAGATGTCAGGAGATTCACTCTCTGGAATTGCCTATTTCTCTCCACTGACTGTGTACAGAGTTTGGGCAGTTAGGTCAGATGTCAGTTCATTACACACATTTATCAATGAATCCCAAGTTGTGACACCCTACAGGAGACACCTTCCTCAAAGCATCTAGTTTTCGTGATTGGGTTTGTGGTTAGTTCTCAAATGTGGGATCCTGGTGGCCTATGGAAACTCCCCTCAGGGCTCAGCTTTTGCCCTGACCTGCAACAGCTCAGAGGCTTAGAACAGGAATGTGTGCTGATGACGGAAGTAGGCAACAACTTTTGATTTCGAACCTGGTATAAAGAAAAGCAGCACCCACTCATCGTCAAATGTGAGTAATTCAGTCTGCAAGGGAAGTAATGCACTTTGGCTTGTGAAATATTTTTTTCATGTGTCGGCAGTGGTGGGCATTCTCCACAGTCCACTAAGGCATCCTGTTTCATGAAGTTAAGGACAGCAAAAAAAGCGGCATTTCCTTCATTTGGGAGCCTGATTCCACAGAGCTGGCGAGAACTTCACATTTAATTGGATCTGTCCAAAGAGTTCAAAGGTTAAAGCTGGGGACAAGGCAGGAAGGAAGACTAAAAGACACCGAGGAAAAGATGAACTGTAGGAAAAGGAAATAAAATTAAAGGTAAAAGAACATAATAAAATGAACTAGCCAGCCTGGAAACCACCCCAGTGCCACAAAGGAAGCCATTCATTTACATTCGCAAGAAACGCAACAGCAGCTGGAGGTGTCTGGGCACTGCCATTCCACAGATGATGTCAGGCCTGCAGAAGATTTTTCAATTAATTTCTCTTGACCCTGTGCCTTGAACCCTCATTCCTATTTTTAACAGTCCCATTCTGTTGAATGACCTTGGGACCTAGTGACCAATAATGCCCATTTAAGTAACTGCGGGGGTGTCGGTAAGTATGCAAGGAGAATTTGCAAAGGGCTCATTATATAAAGAGTTAGTTACCACAAAAAAGGACTCTCTCTCTCATTCTTGCCTGTAGACTAGTAGTTGGGGACCTTAAGCAGACACTTGGTCACACTAAACACACAAAAAAGGCCATTCTGCATGTAGATGGCTGCAGAACTTGGAGGAAAAAAGAAAAGACATATGAAGATACACCAATCAAACACGTCAACATCATGGAGAAACCATCAAAAACTTCATATTTCTTCTTTTCCAGTAACATGTTAGATAGAAAAGAATTTCAACTGAAATGAGAAAAAGAGAAGTGCCAGATTGTGTTTCACATCACGGCGTGCAGCCTACACTAGTCCTGTTAATCATTTGGAAAGACTAACTCATAAAGGATTTGGCTTCAAGTTCATGTATGTACAACAAATGCAGAGAACAATTCTTTCTGTCACAAGAAAGTAAGATGCACTAAGCCTTTTTACCTCACCAGTGTTACAGAAAACAATTTTATGCCCACAAGATACACACTTCAAAACATCCTGGGAAAGGTGCAGCAATAAGACTTGGTTGCAAACATAACATTTATTCCAGTATGAAAATACGTGTTGCACTCTTGTAAGCATTGTAAGATCATGAACATGTTCTCTTTCCTGGTTTTGGTACATGTGTTTGGCAGGCTGAATAGTAAGATGTTTATTTGTTTTCTGAAAAAAAAAAAAAAGAATAAAAAAAGAGGAAATTATCCTCTGCTGTATAGTGCAATGATGGCCCACAGGAACAAAACCAGCAGGTACTGTGTTGTTATGCAAACCTCTCTGTGCTCCTCTGCTCGTGGAATGAGCACCATCTTGCCCTTAACTCTGGTTTTCAACCATCTTTCCTTTCACATAATGCTCTGGATCCAAGAGGGGCAATAACAGCAGATAAGGCAAGACTTAAAAAAAAAAAAAGAATGATAAACTCAGTAGACTGTGTTGGATTTAAAGCTGGATTCTGCTGCAAGGGAAAGTAACATTTTCTTTGTAGTGTTCCCACTCCTGGGGTTCTGGAAGGTAAGAGCCAAAAAAGAGGTAAGAGGATTTATAGGAGTTGTGGGTGATGTTGGATTAAGGCTATTAATCAGAACGTAAAAACTGTCATCCTGGGTCAGACTAAAAGTCTGTAACAAAATAACCTGTTCCTGACAGTGACCTGTAACAGATGTTTGGGGAAAGTGTATAAAAACCATGGCAATTACAGAGTGATCTTTCCCCTGGCTGTACTCTTGAGTCTGAAATCAGCAGTTTAGAAACTTCCCAGGTTTTCGTTTCGCAAACTTTCAGAAGGTTTGCATTAAAAAGTTGCAGAAATCCACCAGGAAGTCAGGCACTGCAGATGTGTACTGCTGAAAGCCTTTCTCTCTCAGGAATAAACAGCTTTATAATATTACTCCAAACAGTTTTAGTCCCTTAACTAAAAACACCACTGGCATGTAAGCGAGAGTTTGGTTTTCCCTGTGATGCTACTTCAGCCCCACGCCCATCAGCTCTTGCCAAAATCCACAAACCTACCAAGATGTATGAACCTAGCAAATTCCATGGTGAAGGGGCTGCACACAGGACTGGAGCAGGAAGATTTCAAGGCTCTCTTCTCTGCAAGTTCATTAATTATGATAAACCTGTTCATCCAGCATCCCTTGAAAAACTCCTCTCCATGTAATGTCCTTGTACCACTCTTGCTGGGTCACCGACTAGCAAGGCGGCCAGCACACTCTGCCCCAGCAGCTCTACAAAAAACTGATCCTAGGCAGTGATCAAAGGAAAGCAGAAGGGCAAAGCACCAGCAGAACAAAGAAGATAAGGACCACAGAAATCCATCAAATTTTAAAATGCATCGGATGCACTAACATCTCAGAGGAGACTCAGATAAGGACACAAGTAGCTCTTCTTACATATTCCTTCAAGGCTGAGCTCTGACACACAGTCTGACTTACTCTCCAACAACTTTGTTCACCTATTTGTTCGTTCAGACTTTCTCTTTAAATGGAGAGGTTTTGTTTTGCTGACCTCTGTTGATTATTAATAAACAAGAACCAAAAATCAAAATGCTGCTCTGTCTGTTTCTCCACCAGTCACACAAATCTATTTGCATCTGTGAGCTCCTATCACTCTAGTTTCATCCAGGACAGAGACCTCTTGTGTCTTTAAAACAATCTTGCCACTGCTATGTTCAGACCTTGTTTCTGTGTTGTATATTTCCAGACATCAGGAAAAACTTCCCTTTTTTCTTGTCAATTCCAATTAGTTTCAATTATAACTTTTTTCTTTCCTTTCCTTATATCTTTTAATCCCCCCTTCTCTTTAATAAACTGTCTCTGTACTGGTGCTGCTTAACTCCCAGGAAGTGTTTTGGGACATGGTTGATTAAAAAGATAGAGGAGATTAAATTCAAGCAGTTCTGTATTTTTACTTGTGCACTTCCACTTTACCTTTCAAAATAACATTTGTAAAAACTAAAGTATTTATATATTTAGTAATTTAATTTTTTTTGTCAGTCAAAATATTCTAAATTCATTGTTGAGGTAGAAACATATGTGATGGATATAAAAAATATACTAAATTTTTTGTTTTAAAACTTACTGTAGTGTTTTAACTATAGTGTTATTTATATAACAGTCCTCATGTTTTCTAGACATTTGAAATAAATTCATATTATAGTTATAACATTTTTCTGATGTCATGTGGAATGCCTAAAGCATTTGGGCTTGAATTCCTTTCTTTTCAAGAAGAGTTTTAGGTACTAATGGATTGACTTATTTACAGTCATGGAAGTTTCAGGAGAAAAAAATAGATATGAGGCTTTGGTCATTACAAGTTTAAACCTCAGATAATCCTCATCCTCCTTAACTGAAAACTCAAATTTAATGGATTTTATTTGAATTTCATTCTGTACATAGAAAGGTGGAGATTTTTTCCCCCTCCTTAAAAAGCTATGCAACATGGCAGGATGTTGGAACAAGATGATCTGTAATGTCCTTTCCAACACAAATTATTATATCATTCTATGATAATCCCAAGGAAGAAAAAAAAAATCAGCCTTCTGCCTGAAGTTTTGACACATATTCTCTTTCCTTCAAGCCTGACTTATTTGTAAAAACTTCTAATAAACATGAATCTGACATTCAGCCTAATATGCTGGAATCAAAAGCTGTTATTGACTTTGCCATATTGATCAATGGTGGCCCAAGCCCCGTAATAGATTACGGCATTTCTCTCTAAATGCAGCTGCTCAGCCGCTCCCTCTCTGCATTAAATGAACGCTCCTCTGACAGAAGCTGTTAAAATGACCTGGTTCAGAGCCTCTTGTCCTGGTGCACTTCCAGAGCCACGCAAACACTGAAGCAGCAGGTTGCTGCCTCTGTGAGGATGTGCACTTCACACGCGGCTCTTTGCCACTCGCTCCTGCGTTATCCCTTCTCAGCAATGCCTCCATCCCCTTCCCCGTGGCACATCTCACCAGCACTTGTGCTTTGCTGCTCTGCTGTGTGCTGTGTTCTCCTCGCTGCACAGACTGGGAACAGAGCCACAGGGAGGCTAATTGCCTTGTCACACAGAGAGCTCGTGCCTGAGAGGGAGTTTGAAGCCATTTCTTTGATATCAGCACCGGGTATATGAAATGTTGACTAGCTCCTCTCTCATTTTGCTCCTCAAACCAACCTTCTACGCCCAGCTCTAAATTCCAGCCTCTAGGTGAGGATATCATCACCTGCTTGAAGAGTATGGTAGCACAGCTTCTCCATGACATCAGTCTGAGCTCACAGGAATACGGAGAAGGGTTGTTTTAAGCATACAGGTGAATTATCCTACAGCAGACTGTGTAGACATGGTTTGCCCTGTGCTACCTGGAGGCGATCACCCCAAAAAAGTCTGGGAATAGCAGCAAATCCCTTCAATAAGCAACAGCAACAACCATCTGGAAGGCAGTCCCTGTGTTTCATGCTGTTCTGGGATGGGATTTGGGTCCATGATCAGTCCAGTTAAGGTCCTAGAGGAAGCGAGCATTCATGAGGAGTACAAGAATTCAAAAACACAGGAAATGTTGCTATTTCTACAGCTGCCACTTCTCTTGAAGCCAGGGAAAAAAAAAGGGCAACAACTACACATGCTTTGTGGAAATATGCAATTCAAAAATGTTTAAATGCAGGGATTTCTAAGGGAAATTTCTTCTTCTCTTCTGAACAAAAAGATGTAATCTGTACTGAACAGCCAGTTGCAAAAACTGTTTCAATATTATCTTTTCACAGGAAAAAATTATACATAATGCTGAAGAAAAGTGAGATGAACACATAAATGCTGTTTTCAGTGACACTTTTTATTCTTCTCCGATTGCTCTCCTGAGTTAGAATAGTTCCACTGGATTTAATCAGAAGAGAAACCAAAGATTAAAGAAAGGCAGAGAGGTTGAGTGATCTACTCAAGACAGGTCACGATTTTAAGTGAGACCCAAGAAGGTCAGGAGCAAGGTGTGTGCAGGAGCTAACCAGAGGAAAGCTATCATTGCTCTTTCCTGAGAGTGAGCCCAGAGCCAACATTTCCAGATCTATAAATAAACAGCATTTCGTCAAACCGAAAGAAAAACAAAACTGTGCTATGAAGCAAACAACGGACACTGGTATTGAAATGAAAGGGTATGGAGAACATGAGAGTT
The DNA here is from genome assembly GCF_028018845.1 of Melospiza georgiana. Taxonomy (NCBI): domain Eukaryota; kingdom Metazoa; phylum Chordata; class Aves; order Passeriformes; family Passerellidae; genus Melospiza; species Melospiza georgiana. The sequence goes on from NC_080465.1 coordinate 76,030,474, forward strand.
TTAGAGCAGGTGGCATCAAACCCTTCCTGAGCAAGTCAAGGGCTCGGTGTCCCCAAAGCAACTCAACAGAGAGATCCCCAAAGCAATCTCTCACAGAGTCTTCTGTAGTATGTAAATTTATTGAAATACAGTCCCCTTTGCCTACTGGGAGATGAGTACGCTGTGATCCGTCCTCTCAACCCACACTGACACAGGCAGCTGACACTGTGGTTTTGAAGATTTCCCTTTTGTTTTCACTGCCAGCTCGTGGGAGGGGGAGAGAAAGAGGAAGGGGAAAGAGGAGGGTGTACTGCGCCCGCGAGTGTGTGTGGGCAGGCCAAGAGAATCTGTGCCACCAAACACCCAGATGGCAGGAAAAATTCACCTTTTACTAACTGGATCCCTGGCAGATTTTTACAGCGTGTGGGTGGGAGAGAGGGCAGGGGCTGTGAGGAGGATGCAGGAAAGCAGAGCATGTAAATGCACATATGTTTGCACCAGAAAAAGGGAGAGAAGGGCATACAGTGAATTAAGAGGATTTCATCTGCATGTGCAGAGTGACAGAGCTGCTCAGGAGAGAGGAGCTGAGTTATGGCTATGTCCTTCAGGAGCAGAAATCCAAACACCCAATAAACCTCTCCTTTGCCCTCCTCTGTGCAGAGGCACACAGGAGGCCTCTAGCTCCTTGTACCCTTGCAAAGTATGTTACAGGACAATTTCATTCTCTCAAGATCCTCTGAAACGGGCTTTGAAAACACTAAAAAGCTGCCTGTCTTGGGTTGAAGTTTATCTTCACCTTTGAGGTGACACAGCCCAATATGCAAGTCAAGGTTGACATTCTGTGGCTTCATGCTCCTGACCATGAGGCTGTGCCTCTATCCACACCTTGCTGCAATCTGAGTTACTGACTTTAGGAAGAAATGGACCAGTAGAAATCTTCCAAAAGTACTTTTCTGACCTCTCATATGTGTGCTAAAAAAAACTAAACCAGGCCATGGGCTGGTTCTTGTGAGCATGAAAGCCTTGCTCACAAGTAGTTGAATTCCCTCCTTCTCTCAAAAACTGACAGGACTCCAATTCACTTCCCCGGATGGGACTGCAGCCACAGTTACCATTTACCTGAGCTACCAGAGGTACTCTGTGACTTGTAGTTTTGGCATACAAACACTACTCTGAGGGTCGAGAATTTTAGCTGGAGTAGGTGAAGTCTGCTTTGGGAGCAAACAAGATACACATAAACAGCTCTGCAAAGTCTCAGTTAAATAATTAAAAATATCCCACATTATTTTCATGCCTGAATCAGTAGTGATGATCATCCTAAAGGTGTCTAGAGACCCTTGAAATTCTCTCCGTGATAGGAGGTGTAATGAAATTCATGCAAGATAACTTAAGGCCATGACCATCTCAATTTGGGGGTGTTTCTCAAATATTTGTAATTGAGTCAGATCTATTAAAAGACTGACATGTATTTCCAGGGAGATCTGACCATACTGGTAAGATTTTTAATGACTGGAAAAAAAAAAAGAAAGAAAAGAAAAAGAGAGAGAGCGCTTATTTTAAGCTCATTTGGAGAAAGGATACAAAACCGTATAAATAAAATCTGATAATAAATGATCTTAAATCCTTAAGAGGGAATGCTGTGACCTAACATTTAGATCTCTAATGCTCTAAAGCTATGGGTCCTGGGTGTTGTGTTTCAAGCCAGAATGACCATTTGTATTATCATTTTGAATCCCTAGTAGCAGAATTTAAGTCAGTAATTCCCAGAATGACTAAGTGTCCTCTGTATCCCTCACTCATCACAACAAAGAGAATTCTGTGCAAATAGAGGTATTTTGCCACAATCTATTTTCTGATAACCATACAGGAAAAAACTGGGCTCTTTATTCTTGATTTAGCCCCAAACACCAAAAAGATTCCCTGCATTGTGCTAACAGACAGGTAGGTAAAGACAACTGGCGTGTGCCGTGGGGGAGATCACTGGGAATGCCTCAGCAGTGAGTATCAAGGCAAACCTTTTCTGATGCCTTCAAGAGAAACCAAGAAACAAATGAAAATGAAATGAAAATGGGGAAAGAAATCTCCTCACATCTCCCTCTCTGAATGCAGCAGAAGCTTTGAAATTCACCAGACAAGGTCTGCCTTGTGGCCGACAGTGGGGTGGAGAGGGTGGCTGCTCCTCTGCACCCCGGGGCTGCTCCCAGGGATTGCATCTGCAAGTGCAATTTTGGCATTTCCTTGTATCTGTTCCATTCCCATGCAGATATTTGGCACAGGGAGCTGGTTTTGTTCCCCGGCTCACCCATTGTGAGGGAGGGAGCCTTGTGTGTGGCTGCACAGGCCATTTGTAACCTCCCAACTGGCCATTGACCACGAGCTGCTGCAAGCAGCATTCCCAGCTGACTCCAACACTTTTTGACACGCATTTCTCTGTCTAGAGATTACAAACATGGGGCTGCCTCTCCATCCTCCCTCCAGCATTCCCTCCTCGACCCAGAGTGAGGTTATTCCTCCGGAGAGGAGGCACCCAACTGCAGAGTTTGCTGTAATGGCAGAGAGGGGCACCAGACGACCAGCGGCAGTAATCAAGGGCATGAACCTCAACCCTCTTCCCAGTAACCATGTGAAGCCAGAGCTGGGTATTTCCAGGTCTGCACCTTACAGAGGGCCTGCTTCTAAGGCCCCTGAAGTCATCCCTCTGTCTTCAAGAGCTTCAGATCAAGCCTAAAAGGCGACATCATCTTTGTAGGCACTAGACTGATTATTAGATGGCGCAGATCAGTGCAGTGACACTTCCATGTGCCACCTCCATGAAGTTATGCAAAAGTACATTAATGGACAGCTGCTTCAGGAGCTCCATTAACGAAAGAACACAGCAGTTTTGGTGAAAACACAACAGCACCTGGACAGCAAACCAGTCAAGGCATTGCTGTGACTCCCAATACCTTCCATGAAGCTCTTTGCCCAATTTTGATCGCAAAAGGGATCGATCACTTAACATATACCTGAACTTCACTTGCAGAGTGCTTTTAGAAAAGAACAAAAACAAACAAAAAAACACAAACAAACAAACAAAAAAACCCCAAAACCACCAATTTTTGTACTACTGTAACAAAAATATTACAGATTACTTGGTTCAGATGCACTTGTGTACATGTAGCAGTGTGCACAATCCACAGCTGAAAATACTTATTTAAAGGATATATCTATCTATCCATATAACTATATATCTATATATCTATATATCTATATATCTATATATCTATATATCTATATATCTATATATCTATATATCTATATATCTATATATCTATATCTATATCTATCTATCTATCTATCTATCTATCTATCTATCTATCTATCTATCTATCTATCTATCTATTTATATATGTAATTAACTGCCCAGATATTCAAAGTGCTGCAATTGTCAGTTACTGGGTGAGTTACTCTTGGGCCAAGACCTAAGTCCAATAGGGCATGAACAGTCCCTTATAACCATCCTTTCTCAGCACTTAAAGTGTTATTACAGACATGCCAAGTGGACCTTCAAGGAAGCCACATCCTGAGCAGATCTCTTCCTTCTCACTGTGTTCCCTGAACATTTGTTGTTTTACCAGCTCATACTCTTTGTCAAGGATGCATCACATAACACTGAATTCTGGCAATATAGAGCAGGTTTCATGAAAAATTTACTTTACACTTTACACTTCATCCCGAACCAAAAGGGAAAAGTCACTTTTTGTCCTAAATACAAGCATTGTGCCCTTCAGAGGTACTTTGTTCTTGACATCTAAACCTTTGACATCTGAATTTGATATACTTATCCAATTACAGATAAATCATTTTGAATAGATTGTCATTGGACCCAAGTGCTTAGTATGATTATTTTAAGTACAGAGAGGCTGTTCATTCCCTCCACTGACCACAGAAGGGGTGAAGTTAATAATCTCACATGTAAATATCTATCTTTTAGACATTTAAACAAATCCCTTCCCTGAAGCTCAGCTTGAGTGGGCACATGGAAAAAGCTTGGTTTGTGCTGGAGAGTTCCATGGGCAACTCTACAAGCAAAGATCCCTGATCCTTGCCATGATGCAGATGAAGCCACTCCAGCCAGCTTGTTATCTCACTGAGCCCATATAGGGAGTTTCTGGCTCTCTCTGTGCTGTGAACAGATTTACTGTTGCATCTGGGTCTGCACCAGGAAAACTTATCCTAGTTTCTGAGATGTGCAAACACTTCTATCATGGATAAGACTGAACTGGCATTCATAGAACTGAAGGGAAGCTATCACCGGAATATTTTAATACTTCTCTGGATGTACTGACTTGGTGTGCAGGTTGAAGCCAGACTCACCAATATCTGAGCTCAGATGCACAGGATGGGTTTGACAGAAAACTGCGTCCAGTTTCATGTGAAACCAGCCAAAAACGAAAAAAAAAAAAAAAAAATCCCAAAACCAATGAACCAGGCCAACAACAGCAAAACCAACAAAAGCAAACCAACTACAAAGAGCTGACTTAAAAACTAAGAAGGGAAAGTATCAAGCAGAGCAAAACAGCTGTGCTGCAAATAACACTGGTTGTTTTTTGCTTCAATGCGGAGAGATCCTTTCATGAAAAACAAAATAAAATGGTATCTGTCTGTATCCTTAGTCAGGATGAATTCCCAGATTCTCTGACCATGTGGGCAATGCTCTTCATTTGGGGCTCAAAGCACAAGAACATCTCACAGTGAAAAAAGGCCGTGAGTGAGAAATTGTGCAGTACAGGAGCAACCTGAGTCCCACCTTACAGGTTTGCTATCCAGCAGATTTCCCCAGGCACTGATGCAAACATCTGGGCATTCATGAGCATGGCGACATTTATTTCTTTATTTTTTAATGCCGTGGAGAATTGAGGATTAGGTTTGTTATTTCCACTAAGCAGGCATTAAAATACCTTGAGCCCATCACACCCTCACTGAGCTTTGACTGAAAAGCTCTAGGCAGAGAGAGGATGACACAGTCGTAGGAAACACCAGGAGAGATGAATGCAAACCACAGCGGCAGCACAAACAGGGCCCAGATGCAATGCACCGAGTAAACAACTTTTCTTTTCCCTTCCCTTCACATCGTACTGGATGAGCCACCAGAGGGAGTCCAAGAGATCTCCAAGAAGTGCACGATAAACAGCTCTGCTTTCGGCAAAATAAAGGTAATTAAACATTTTCTACCAGGGGCTGCAGAGTTCAAACCAGTGTGTGCTTCTTTAGGTCACTGCATGAGCTTCATCACAGCAAGATTTCTCAGAAAACCTAAATCGGTATTAATTTAGAGTTTAACTTCTCCAAGAAAACAAAGGGAATAAAGAAGTGAGTTGTTTTTCTTAGTGTTATTGTTGATGTTACAAATTTCTCCAGTGTATTTCTAATTAAATATTATTATGTGTTTCTAGATCAATCAGATAGAAAAGAAGGTCAGTGACCAGAATCTAAAGGGCAAATGATGCCTTATCTGTGTCACTGTACACTTGCTCGTGTGTACAGAAATACACAGATATTTAAGTACACTGCACGCTGTTCAGTCTTGTTTGGTGGCAGAGGGTGAGATGTGAGATTTCACACTGCCTTGCATCCTCTGTTCTGACTTCAGAGAAGGAGGAGGAACACAACTCTCCCAGGAGCTCAGGAAGGGGAAAACCTGCCACAGGCTGCTCTTTATGGCTGTGATGGGTTGGTGGGTGAATATGGGGCTCAGGGACATGGGTTTGTGGTGCACCTGGAAGTGTTCTGCTAATGGAGCAGAGCACTGCTAATGGTTGAAGTTGAAGGTCTTTTCCAACCCAAATGATCCTGCAATTCTGTGTTGGGTTAGAGAGACATCACCACACAAATCAAACCACCATGCTCCTTGAGAGACGAGGCAAAGAGTAACAAAGCTGGGCCACAAGAACTGACATGCCAAACAGCAGGGTTGTTCTCTGCTGTGGTGTTTTTGTGGAACCACGTAAATGTCAGGAAGAGCATCTTATTCAAATTCTACTACTCTCCTCTGGTCTAAGTTGGGACCATCAGGTTAATGTCAAAAAGCTGAGAATTTGTTTTCAACACTGAGCTACAAAATTGTCACCCTTACCTTCCCTCTAGAGCTTGCTGGCTGTAAAGCTAAAAAGTTCCTTTTTCCCCCTGTCTTTTGTCCTACAGTAATGAAATCTTACAAGACTGCTCTGAAAACAGATGGGTTTCTGCAGAATATTGACATTTTCAGCAGGAAATGCATGCATATGTGGAGGAGGAAGGGACTCCTACTATTCCTGGGTAATATGGGGCAGACTGTGTTTTCAGTATCATGATGGTAGTGGTAACTGAGCTATTCCATCCAAGAACATATAGTCAAAATAGATGAGGCAAAGGGAAGGTGAAGCAGGAACTGAGAGATGTGACTTTGGGTGCAGAGTGGATTGGTGACAGAGCACACTCTTATCCACAACCCTAAATAGACTCTTCTGTTGCTATCTTTGAATTTTCCACCTGTTAATACCTAACCCATCATTGCTTTGGGTTATGATATGATATTTCCACAGACCTCTGTACAAGAGTAAAGAGCTGAGATATTAAAGAATAAAAATAAAATTTATAAAAGAGATTTTCAGTGATTTGGGAGAACTTTGTCAAGGAGATCAGGCTGTGATTGGAGCCAAATGAGCGGCTCAAATAACACCAGCTGGACCAAAATGCATCCAAAGTCCATGAGGTGAGACTTGAAAAAGAAGCTTGACCTCTTCCTCCTGCATTTGGAGTGTGAGATAACACTCCCTATCAACCTGTCTGTTCTCTAGATCAGCAGATTAGTTGAGGTGATTAGAAGAAAAGAAAGGATATTTTCCACTCAGTTATTTACAAATTGTACCTAATGAATTATTGATCAGGTGAATAGCCCTCTGCACAGCCCTCTAGGAATCTGTCCTTTCCAAGTCATGCTCGTGGCCCCCTGACCCACTAGGGCCAGTGGAGATGTTTGACCCCTGTGCTAACAGGGTATTCAGACACTGAGGCCACTTTTGTTTTTCTACTGCTTTCTCAGTGAAAATCAAATCTCATTAATTTAGCTGGAAAGCAGTAGAAACAGGGAAAAATACCTGAACTATGCATAGACAAATGTAGAGGATACCCACTACTCCAAACCAGAAAATATAATTCCCCCGTTGTTAAAGGAGGTGAAGGATGAGAACAAGATTCAAATTCCAGAGACCTGAGCCCCTTTCTTGTCTGTGCCACTGAAACACTGAGCAGGTCACTGGCTGTATCAGCCAATGTAATTACCTGTCAGCAATGAGAGTGCACAGCCTGTGCAGGGCTCATCCATGGCTCTCTTCACGGCCACTGGGGATGGAACCAAGGGCCCCACCAGTCTGGAGTGCAATTTATCCAGCTAAACACAGGTATCTGCTCAAGGCCAGCACCAGTCATGCCCTAAAACTCACCATCTGTCTTTCCTACCTCTCCATTAGCTATGAAGGGAACTGAGAAATGGAAGCCTACACACAATGCACCTAAAGGTAGATCAAGTGAACACCACCACTGATTTATCTCTGTCCCAGTATTTCATGCTCTTGTCTATTTTGTCTCTGTGTAAACCCTGGGCCTTATTGCCATCTCCCCCCAGGTTAACACAATACAGTTTTATTTGCATCCTTTTGTTTCAATGCTTCTTTGAGAGAGAGATGAACTGAAAGGACAGGCATCACAATCTGGACCCTGGATAGAAGTGTGGTCTTGAATTCCACTGTACAAAATGCAGAGAGGCCCTGTGGCTGTCTCTTAGTCTGCACTCTCAGGCAGGAACTTCTTGAGCTGTTCCGTGCTACACCTTCCCCCAGCACAAGGCAGTATCGTGGTCCTGAATTCAATGGCAGTACTTTAGGTTATATGGTTGAATATCTGTTTATAATCTACGCAGCAAATTTTTATGCTTCATGTAACTTCAGGCTTATTTTGGTTTTTGTTGGTTTTTTGGTTTTTTCCTTTTCCAAGGGAAAATATTAAGTTTTTATTTATTATTATTGGGTTTTTGCATAGCTGGCAAGAAGGGTAGAGTCAATCTCTTTCTCTCTCCTCCGCTCTGAGTACCAGCTGTTCTTCATGAGGGGATATACGAGCAGTTTTATACAGTTTTAATATCCACCAGAAATTACATCTCACTGCTTTGGGGATTGAACCTTTAAAATTCAATTTCAAATAAATATAATTATAAAATAAGGCTGGAGAAAAAAAAAAAAAAAAAAAAAAAAAGGGCAAGAGAAGGAAAGAGAATATCAAAATTCAGCTCCTTGCTTTAAGAGCTTCAGGGCACAGCCAGCAGGGCTGTGTTCTTTAGCAACTGTAAGTAAAATGGCCCGGGGCTCTGAGATTAGCATGTTGATGTTTTGGTCACCACTCTCTATATGAACCCAGAGATGGAAAATCCCATGCTGCAAAGAAGGAATGGGAGCAGGAGGTTTGCAGGAAAGTTTTTGTATCTTCCTCAAATCTCTCATAATTGGTGAAATACTGAAAGAGGAGACATTGAAAAAACAACCTGAAACTGCTGAGAGGAGGAAAGGAGGACTGCTGAGGTATCATACCAACGTTCATTCCCCTGAAAACAGACCTACCTCTGAACAAAGGAAGGCCTCAGAGAGCACTGGTGAAATTCCGGAAGGTAAAAAACAAACCACAAGCGCTAAAAAAAACAACCATTCCAAGGCCGAAAGTTTTGCAGCTTTTTAATTTCCTTCAAAAATAACAGAATGGATGATCCTGTTAAAATCTAAGACCACCTTAACAGTGTGGACATGTTAGCCTTGTTAAGAGAGGCATTGAACCTTATGTGCATGTGCAGTGTTTCTAACAGGCTATCATTTTTAACTGGAGAAGAATTCACATTAAATTAGGAAAGTCCTTGCCTACAGGTCTGAACAGACCTGAGCTAATAGGTGTTCCTTCTGCTTAGTGAAGCTAAGGAAAACAAAACATGTTTAGCATTTTGCAGCAGTGGTCTGCTATTTACTGCTAATAATAGAGAAGACTGTGCTGCAACGCCTGTTGGGACCCCAGTAAATGCTCATCCGGAGCATTACGGCCAAGCAGGCAGTGCTGGCAGGGAAAACAGATGCACAGAGAGTGCAGGTAGCTGATGTAGGGCTCACAGGGAAGGGGGCTCTCAGGGGTTTGTTCCCTGTCCCTGAGATTGCCCTGAATCCAGGGAAGCACAGACATAATGGGAAAATAATTTGAAACCTGAGGATGGGCTGGTTACAGGTATGGCTGTAGTCTGGTTGGAAATATAACTGGTTCAATGGAACCAGTCTGGTTGGAAATATAATTGGTTCAATGGAATCTATGTGGAAATTCATGTCCATTGGCAAAAGCCTTGCCTCAAATAGATACACAGAAGAGACTTCTGAGAGGCAAGGAACTGCCTGCACCCTCCACACTGAAAACAGATGCTCAAGGCACTCAGCAATTTGCAAGTCAGCTTTTGCATGTAGGTGCCCAATTCTGTGCCCAACTCTATGCCCAGAACCTCTGTGTACTTCCCTGCCTCGCTTCTTAGGAGGGATCTGCTCCATCCAAAAGGCAATGTCAATACTTCAGAAAAGATGCACAGAGTATAAGATGTATGGTCACAGCTACTGGGTCCCATACCATGTGTAAGTACGTGACCCAGTAGCTCACTTCTGATTTTCTGAGATAAATCTAAGAATGTATGTTCTCTGCAAATCAAGGTAGGAACAAATTTTGGGAAGGAACTTTTCCTTTCATAGAGAATTCTCAAATTTTAGAGCAACCGAATGACACAGCTGTGAAAAGCTAAGCATTCCTGAGGGTAGCTGAGAACACAAAAATCCCGTGAGAGGAGGGAATCACATTTCATGGTCACAAGCATAATCATTAAATGAGGAAATAAACTGAAAAAGGCCAAGCACTTCTTTGGATCAGACATCTTACAAAGCGACCCACATCTTGACCAGGACAGATTTTGTTCTAAGAACTATTCTGGGACCCAGTGATTCCAGAAAAGCTTTCTCTTTTTCTCTGTCAGTTTTGTCAGTTGCTGCTGGGACTTCAGTGGAAATCCTTGGAAGCAGATTTCCTCTACAGCCTTTCCACATCATGCTCCAGTGACCAACTTTGCTCTCTGCAATCTGCCCAACCGCAGCAGGACACAGCCACAAATCAGTCGGCACTTAAGGAGCCCCTTCACTTTTATCTCACCTTGCTCTCCGTCTGCTCCCTTCCCAGGCCTTGTCCTTCCTTATACAACTCGTGTATCATCAGATAACCAAGTAAATATCATTTCGGAGAGCTGCCCCCTCTTGCCATGCATCTGAATGAGCACCAGGTTTGCAGTTATTTGTTTAGCCACTGAGCTGAACAAATTAGATTAACACAACACATGCAGTGAGGGGAGGAGGACACGAGGAGGGGGGCCCTTCTGACAGAGACTGGAAAGATGCTGGGGAAGTACTGTTGTCATGGCAATTAACCCTGTCTTGGCAATGGTGTTCTTGGTTCCCCTAGAAAATCTGCTAGGTGATTCCCCTTTCTTCTCTTTTCTGTGTTCTGCAGAACTGGGGCAGAGCTGCACAGGATCAAAGCTGTGCTTCAGAGCTCGGGAGGTTGTGACAGTTGCGGTTGTGTGAGGGGAGATGTGTGGGAGAAGCTTCCTTCTGCTAAATTTGGTGACACACTGTTAACAAGACAATACAACAGCAGGGTTGGTTGCTGTTTCCTCTCCCCTTCTCTCTTTATTTTACAGCCCAATAAGACCTTTCATTATATTTCAAATGTGTTTCCTTTAAAGCTGTTGTGAAGATTCCCTCCTACTGCTTACTCTGCTCTTCCTCTTCCCTCACTGCAGCTGATAAGCATCTCACTCTCTCAGGTCCTGTTTTGTACACCAGACACACAGCATGGAGTTGTGGCAAAACAGCTTGCTCTCCCCGCTTTGAGAAGGACATCCCACAAGAACTCTGCTCTTACGCAGCCCACCAGTCACCCTCACCTTTAATTTCAAGCAAACCTTGTGTGTTCTTCACCCACAGAGCTGGAAAACAAGTCAAAAACTTTCAGAGGCAGAATTTCTGCTGGTTTAAATCAGTACAGCACCCCTGAAGTCAAAGAACTTACTGTCAAGAGTGACCAGATTAAAGCATGGAAACCTTGGGAATGTTGTTGCCCATGTTTTATGGATGGCACAGCAGACTCAGAGAAGGGTGATTCACATGGAATCACTGTCCTGGGAGCAGGCAGAAACCTCCTGCATCATAAACCAGCAACTCAAACACAGAACTTCTCTGGTGTGAAGCAGCAGTGACCACCTTCAAAACATTGCACCAGAAAGTCTGGTGCATTTTCCAAGTGGAAATTACCAAAAAGACCATAGGGAAACTGGATTTGTCAAAAGGTAACTTTGACTGTGTTCTACAACTTTGACTTGGAGCCGGTATTTTTTTTCAACTCTGCCCCTCTCATTGAAAGGTCTGGAAGCAGTGACCTCTCACTGTTGGAAACACAGCACTGAATTGTGATTTTCTATTTCTGAGATAAACTCCTCTACAAAGGGGGAAAAAGTGCACCCAGCACACAAGAATATCTCAGTGATTCCTCTTCCACCACATAAAATACCAGGCAAGTGCTTAGGCAATTGGAAATAGGATGAATCTAATTGCAAGAAAAGCTTTACTAGATTAATCAATTTAATGTCACCTCTGATAATTCTTGAAGCAATTCCATGTAGATAATCAGGATGTATTGATAATCCAAACTAATCAAGAGGTGTGGAGTGATGGAAAAGCCTTTTCCCTCAGTGTAGCATTGTTATGAAAAGACACTTGAAAGACACAAACAAGAATTTATTTTTATTTTTCCCTTTTAATAAAATCTGTCTCCAGCAAGTTTTAGGCTGGTGGAAAAGGATTCAAATAACTTTGTTTATCTAACCAAGGAGGGTGTTAAATGGGGTGCCTGAGAACACAAAACCAAGAGTTAACCAGTTTGTCTGCTGTTTGCAGACTGAACAGTCCTTAGAGGCACTGGTATTTAAAAGGGTTTCCAGATATCCTAAATGCCATTGCAGAGGGAGGTTCCTAAACCTCTGTGATTATATAGATTGTTGTAGAATATAAAATTCCTGCCCAGAAAGATGCTGCATGGCTTCCTGCACTGGCTAAAGAAGAGAGTTGACAATGAGAAGGAAGACGCAAACTATGGGGCTGACATCTCTCTGCTTTTAACATTTAACAGCTGAAATCACAGATCCCTCAGAGAAGTGGGAAACAGACCTGATGTGGAACTTCTGGTCATGGATTTTCTTTATTTAAAAATATTTCTGGGGCAAAGCCTTCAGATTCTCAGATTTCTTTTTTTTCCCAATATTTTTTTCACTCATTTTTCTATTGTCCCATCTCAACTTTCAAAGAAGCCAGTTTTCCTGGGGGGAAAAACAGTGATTTTGATTTCTTTGTTGTCAGCAGATATCATGGTCTCTAAAATGGGGGTGAAAAGACCTGCTTAATCCACTGGATTTCCCAAGATGTAATTTATCTTAGCCAAAATCAGCAGAAAACCCTTGCACTTTTCCATAACCCTGTAGGCTGCCATAATCATAATTATGTACCACAGCAGAGAAGAGAGAATGTTACTGATGTTTCAGGGAGGCACCTGGATAGCCAGACTCCCAGGTTTTGTGTCTGCTCCCATCACCAACCTGGCAGCACGGCTCTTGTCAAATCTCACAGGACAAAACTTTCAAAACCGGAGTGCTTAAACTCAAACACCTCCATAGGTCCTCTGAGATCTGCAAACATCAAACGAGAGGCCTTTGGGTGCCCTGTGAGTGTCAAACCGTAAACAAGAGCATTTATACCACATCTCTGAGATCATCTCTAGGTACCTCTGTTGTCAGAAAAATGTACCAGAAAAAGATGTCAGAAGCCTGTACCCCCAAATGGCTACTGCAGAAGGCTGAAAGGCTTCCAAGTGGCTTTGGAGGAAGGGAGCAAGAGGTCTGAAAAGCCACCCTCACCTCCTTGCTTTGTGTTCTCTGAGAGTAAAACAACCCCTGCAAAGAGAATGTCCAAAGGAAAAAAAAAAAAAATTAGAGTCCTTAATTTGTGCTGGATACTCCTCAGCAAATGCTTTTTCCAGATGCCAAAGGCCAGCTGCAAACTCCAGAGCAAGAGCTAAAATCAATTTGCAGCCAAAGTAAAAATGCCTGCATATCTGTCCCTGGCTCCTTCGCTTCCCAGCAAAGCCATGAAATGAGCTACTGCCTCTGGTTACATGGTTAATTTCAGAAATGAAAAGTCCAGCAGAAATAATGGCATCTCTGGCTAGGTATTGTGGAGCTGGAGAAAGAAGATGCCGGTAGCCTTTGCAATCCAAGCTGTCATATACCCTCCTGGAAGCAATTTCCTTCCAGTTTTTAGAGAAAATAGAATAAAGTTACTTCTGGGGAAGAAATTCAATCTTTGAAACATATATTCAGGTGACTGAGGAAGGGCTTAGATAAACAATAGTCAATATTGCCAAGGGGCAAAGAAAGGGGACAGAGATTATAAAAACAATGTCAAAATTTGAGGCATCCAGAGAAGGATCGTCAAGATTAAAATATTTCCTGTAATGACACAAGTAAAGCTGCCCTTCAGTGTATCTGGAATACGGGCATTTTATTTTCCTCTCTCCTCAGATTTAGAACAAAACAGAAAAAGGAAACTTTGTTTTCACAGTTGACTAGAACAGTCCAAATCCTCTGGCTGTGCTAAATCCAGCAAGAGCAAAGCCTGATCACCAGTGCCACATCTGCCATTTGACAGAGGCTTCTCAGAGACCTCGAACACCAGGAGCCTGCTCTCCTGCTAAGTGAACTGTTTCATTTCATGTTCACTGTTCCTGCCATTCTTCTCTCGCTTTAGGATGAAAAAAGGCTGGGCCCACGTACTTTAAGGAAGAAGGCGAAAATGTGAGAGATTTTTTGGTATGTTTTTGTTTTTATTTAGCTGCTGTTGTTTTGTTGATGTTGTTTTCTGGGCTTTTTTGTTTTTTTCTGTTTAGGTTTGTTTCTTTGTTTAATTTTGATGAACCAGAGCTTTTTGAACAATAGGAAAGAAAAGATGAAGTGAAATGTCTCGCATCCAGGAATATACTAAATTTAGGCACCTAATATTCCTCCAAGGTGAGTTCATGCTTGTGCTGAGCACCAGGGGAAGATCTGTAGACTGATCTTCCCATCATTTAGATGATGGGCAGGGCATGGCAAATTGTTTGCACCAGTGATGGATTTCTGCACCAAGGTTATACCTACCCACCCTCCTCCTCAGGCAGGAACAAAAATATCATCCTCATCCCCCTGGCATGTTTCATACCCTGAAAAGTGACTGCTGCCCAGTGCCATTGTGTTTCTTTAACAATAAATAAATTAAAATAGGATTTTTTTCCCCACATGGTCTTCCAGAGACTACAGCTTGCCTCGGTATTCCATTTTCATGATTTTCCCTTGCTGTCCCTGCAGGAAATTACTCTTGAGCTGGTACTTTGTCCCTCAACAGAACAGTTTTGGAGACCTATAATCCTACCTGTCCAGCATGGAGACAAGAGAAAACACAAAACAGAGAAGCTCCCTGAGTTGCTGTATGGACTTCAATGGTTCAGGGAAACCTTGCTCTTTAGAGTATTAAAATCCAGATATGTCTGTTCTGAAACATCCCCTAATAGAAATGAAGCACAAAGGCAAAGGAAGGACTGTGATAAAGAGGGACCAGATCTCCCAAATATCAGGCTTAAACACAAAACAATTTAAACCTATAGGATGTTTCAGCGTTTTCCTACTCAGTTCCCTCTGTGTAATTCATTAACTATTGCTTCTTCTTATGAGGGGTCAATGATTGTGTATACCATATTGAGTAACTTCTCTTTTCCCCCACTAAAATAGCAAATAGATGTCCCAAACCTTAGGAAGAGAAAACTTATACATGAATGGAAGAGCTTAACATCTTGCATGCAAGAGATGTAAAAAATATTGCTCCAATCCAACACCATTCACCCTTATCATCATCCTGGTTTGAAATGTGATGACAAATTAAACCAAGCGTGGTGGTTTGCCAAGAGACCAGAGACTCCAGAGTCCCAAAGAACTGGTGGATCTAGGCTGTGATTTCTCTGACATCTGAAGAGTTTCAGACAGCCGTGGATCATGCTGTTCACTGACCATCTTTGGCATGACAGTTTTTAAGATGGTCCCTCTCAGTCATGCTGCAAGCACCAACTTGACCTCAAGTCTTGCCCATTGTACAACAACCTTCCATGTCAAAATGAAGCATTTCCAGCCTTCCCTGTTGAACATGAAAGCTGTTTAGGGCAGTTCTCAGCTCCTCCTAGATGTCTGAACATCCCTTCTGCACTGGGGCTCTGACAATTGGCACATTGTCTCCAAACCACCACATTACAATTGTGAATCGGTAGCTTTTCAAAAACATATCCTCAAGCAAACAGAAATAAATACTCCTTTTTGGGATGGTTTCTACCATATTATGAAATAGTGAACAACTGAAATAAACCCCTATGCTGACAGTTCTGAAGTTTTTCAAAGGAAAACACAAATGGCGGGGAAAGGAAAATGCACGCCTACTCACTTGCATTATTAATTTCTAGAAATATTCTTTCCTTTTGTGTTCTACTGGAGAAGCGGGAATGGTGAGAGAGAGGGGGGGAAAGTAATATAAATTGAGAGCTTAACTCCATCAGGACCTCTTTGTAATGCTTGCACAGCAAAGATAGTGGAGGCAGAAATAAAAATAATGAAAATCTTTGTCCCTTTTATAAAATGACACACTGTGTTTTATAAGTATTTCAGATTTTTTCATTGAAAAAAGTTGTGTTTCAGTAAAAGAAAAGTACAAGACACCCCAACAAGGTTTACAACACTATCCTAATGACTTCATTTTTTTTTTAACAATGGTTAGAAAGTTGCCTTGTGGCACTTTTTCTCTGCTTTTTAGCAATGCTGGTGATTTTTACCTTTTTTTTCAATTTTTCTTCACTCTCCCACTTTTGGGATAAGTCTTCCTATTCTGTTCCTCAACTGAGAATAAAGGCATTGCCTTTGGCAGAATGATTCCAGACTGGGACCAGTATTTGCAAGACTTAAATGGTATTCAATAAATTTACAAGTGCTTTAAATTTGAGGACAGCATCTCACCTTGACTAACATTTCTGAATTTTTTACTCTTCCCTACTCCCTCCTCCCTTTTCTTTTAATGCAGTTAATCTGTTCCTGGGTTTTACTACAATAAACTCTTTAGATTGGTATTATTAATAAAACCCTACCATCCTCCCCTTCATTCAATTAATCTATGCATCCTTTTTTTTTTGTGTGTGTGTGTGAAGGTGTCTGATGTCAACTTTGATGATTTAAAGGCCATAAAAAATAAAAATAAAATAATAAAATCACCCAATAAGCTCTTAAAAAATAAGGGTGTGGGGGGAGGAGTGAGGAGAAGGATGCCCTGTGGTACAAACTATAAAAGGTTAGATTAGACTTTAGCAGAAAAGTCTCTCTGATAATTACTGTTATCTGCTGATCCATAAACTCTTCACACAAACTGCAACAGTAAACCAAAAAACTGACACTTTAATAGCAATGTGCTTTGTAGCGCGGGGACATCTCTCCTCCTCCTTCCCACATCCCTGTGCCTCCCAATGCTTCATTTCCTCACAGCCCTGTGACAGGCGGAGCTGACAACCCGGATTCCCAGCAAGCCGCGAGCAGCTAGAGGTTGGCACTAATTATTGCTAAACTTCTGCAGGCTCACAGCGCGATCGAGCTGGGCAAGGAGGAGGAGGAGGAGGACAGGGTGAGGCAGACCATCACTCTGGTAGTTTGGGATAACTTTTGGTTGTGTTTTGTTTTTTTTTTTTTTTTTTTTTTTTTTTTGGAAGGGCGGAGGAAATAAGGGTGTGCCAAGAAATTCAGGGAGAAAAGAGTGGAAAGTGTCCAAAATGCGACCCCAACAAGGTGCTCCATTTCCTGATGACCCTCAGCTGGTGGAAAGTGTCCCAGCCCCACCAGCTCGAGCTGGTTTCCATCACCAGCTCCGTGCCAGTCCCCAGCATCTGTGGTGCAGCCCTTTCATGGTTCACCGCGTGGAGAGGTCCATCCACCACACAGATGGAGAGGGATAGTTCCAGAAGCATCAGGAAATCTTCCTGGACTTGGCTTCTGTGACACCAAATAAAGAGCTGATTTATCAATGCCAACTTAAGGATGCAGCTCCGGACAGGAAAATTGAACGCTATGTTTCTCATGTTTGAAAATCGTTTTATGAGTGGCAACTTTGCGCCGTTCCTGTAGCTTCACACAACGCCAGCCCCTTGCAGATACCAGGGCAGGAATCAGATAAGTGAGGGAAGAGCGCAGCTGGGGAAGGGCAAACTTGAAAGAGAGGACTGGAGTCAGAGAACTGCCCTACATGTAGCCGTGAAAAAGGTAGTCTGAAGATAATGATTCTATAAAACAATTAAGAGGAAATTGCAAATTTGAATTATAATTGAAGACGTCAGCTAGCATAAATCACTGAGGGCAAAAAGAACTCCACTTCCTTCCACAGTCTCCATCTTTGTCGCATTTCTCAACCTGTTAGAATTTAACAGGAAATTATCAGCCGTGCCTAAATATTTTGAGCCACATCATAACATTCAAGAGAGACTCACACCCAGTTTCTCAAGTTCTATAAGAATAGTGAAAACTCCCCCTGAAAAGATCTTGCTTTCTATTTTGTAGCATCAGGTTTATTGACTCACTTCCTATAGAAAATTTAAAATCTGATAACATCCCCCTCAGTTCAAGGGGAAGATATTCTGAACAACATCTTCTGCAACACTTTAATTTAAAATACTTTTAAATGACCAAAAATCCCTAACAAACCAAAAAAATTTGCAAGCCAATAACAACTGGGGGGAAAAATGGCTCAACAACTTGGAAGTAGAGTTAAATTAATTAAAAACAATAAGCATAAATATTTCTTCTAGATTAAGACGCTGGAAGTACAAGGAGATGCTGTAGTTTTTAGTCTGACATGGTATATAAAACACAAGCACTCTCATAGAATCTTACACTATAGTGTCTGCATCATGCCTCTCTATCTTGTCTGGTACATGGCTCATCTTAAAACACAATCTAATTTTCATGTGAACATCCCCTACTGATGGAAGAACCATCATGTTCCCAGATACTGCCCAGAAGCATCGACCTTTTTGCATATTCTTCAGATTATTTCAAATCCTTTTTTTTTTTTTTTAATTTATTCACTTGCATGTCCAGGATCATGTTACCTAAACTGAATGTGTAACTAAATCTACTTTTTCTCTTTTTTTATGGGGAGGTTATATTGAGGCAAGTGCATATTCCCAAAATATGAAGACATAGGTGCCTGGAAAGAAATTAGTGAGATCAGAACAATCCTCATTCTTCCAAAAAACCATTATAATGATCAGCAGTCTTTCTGTGAAAAAGCCTGCATAAAATATATATGCATATATATTACCAGTTTGAGGGAGAGCCTCAGTAAGCTGAAAGGGAGAATGAATCTGAAGCCGAAAAAAGATTTTTATTTATTTTTTAACTACACTGCATAATTATCCTGTGCAACAAATTGCCACAAGGTTCCATGAAATCCGAGACTTCACCGTAATTCCAAATAGGATTAGACATTTATATGCATAATGAGAACATCCACAGTTGCACTGTCTCGGATAAGAAATGCTAGCAAAATCACCCTCATGCTTCCAGGCATAAGTCAGACAAAGTTGGGAAGAAATTTGGTTTATTCTGTACTTACCCTTGAAGTGGACTTTAACACTTGTCCTGTACCACCAAAAATGGAGGTAGAAATGGTTGGTGTGTTCAGTCAAGGAGTTCTAGCAAGATTAAATTACACAAGTGTAATTTTCAGGTAACTGATGACACGCAAGGCACCCTCCTCCCTTGGATGAATTTGTTTCACTTACATAGCTGTTTTGTGTATAACAGATATCCATGCTGTCTAGATACAGGAGAGAGGAAACCTGTCCACACATCTATAGGATTGAACTGACTGTGATCCTAGAAAAATCTCTAGGATGTATTGAAATATCCAGAGCTATCTATCCGTGAGATCAAAACATTATCAAATGAATTATATGCCCTCTCAGAGTTGTTTCTATAAAATCCTGATGATTTCACTCCTATTGAGCGTTGCAGGACTGTGCCATAAGAAACTGATATGTCAAGAGTACTGTGGAATTGGTCTCATTATGCCTGCAGAGGGCAAAGACTATGTTTTCATCAATGGCTGATAATTCAATTAAAGTGCTATTTTGAAAAATTAAAGGATGTGTTGATTTGAAGGCTGCAATATGATGACAACCATATAAGACTGGGCTTCCTTGCTGATTCAAACCCCTTTGGGCTTGAGCCTGTTCAGGACATGAATCTGCCCCTGCTACCAAACAAGATTTATGTTTTAGTCAGAGAGATCTTAGGTTATGAGCCACACAGACTACAAAACTACTGACAGGCACATATCCTTTGTCGGGGACAGCAGCCCACATCTCTCCCACTGTTCTAAGCCTTGCTGTCTGCAATGTTCCACAAAGAGATCAGGCAGAAGGCTTTCCAGCAGCGTCTTTTCTACCCATCTTAAATGTCATGCTAGTCTTTGGTAAATATTCCTTTCTTTTCTTCTTGGGTCTTATAAGACTGACTTGCTTTTTCTGTATGGATTTAGGCTGGGCGTGTGGCTTCCCTGAGCTCAGTGCACGTCATGAATAAGTGAACTATCACAGACAATGTGAGAGAAAGCAACGGAGAGCAATTTGCTATTCGACCAGCTCAGTTTTGTGCAGAGCCCAAGACTGCATTTAAAACCTCTCATTATCAGTATACTGCTTGATTGTTTCTAAATGGTGAGGCTGTAACAAAAACCAGCCCTTAAAATCAGCCTCCCTTGCCCAGCTGGTACCCTACAATGCACACAAGCCCTGAGCACAATAGTCAAATCTATCTTTGCCTTTGCTCTGAGCTTTCCATCACACGAAAGTCTCATTAGCCCAGACTGAGATGCACACAAGAGCACCCAGCAACCAGCAGATCCCACTCAGAGATGAAGCAAAACAGCATCGAGGGGGAGGAGTGAGGGGTTAAAAATATCTCAGAACCTCAGTCTCTCTCCCAGGCAACTTTCAATCTCATTTATTTATTTATTAATTAAAATCATTTAAGCCACAGAAACAATCTCTGGAGACATGGAGTCTCATTTAGACTTTTTGTTTTGTTTTGGGTTTTTTTCCTGTTGTGTTTTTTTTTTTTTTTTTTTCCTTCCTCCTTGCTTGGAGCATCCTGGAATGATCTCTGTGTGCCTCCTGAGGGAAGACATGGCACTAGCAAACCCAGAGGCAATTTCCAGGCTCTTGTTAGCTTGTGAAAGGCCCACTAGAGAGAGACTGTTTTTTCCAGCTTTTCTCTCTGACCAGTCTAGGAAATAAGCCCTGAAGTTCTGCCTCCACTGAAGTAAATTGCAAAATAGCTACAACTTTCCTGGAAAAACAAAACAAAAACAACCCCAAAAACAAACTATAGTCAAGATTCCTCAACTTTGACGATGGCCTCAGAGGCAAGAGATAAACTCTGTCCACCTTCTGTTGCCCCTTGAAAAACAAACTTGAGGCATAACAGCGTTAGGGTAGTGGAACTACATCTTGCCTGAGAAATAAAATAGAAAATATAACACCCAGGTTCAAAATGCAGTGTGACTTCTTGAGATAGAGCTGGCCCAGCAGCCACTGACAGCGGAAACGAAGGAGCCAATAAAAAGCCAAATACCCAAGAAGTAGTGCAGTAAATGGCTTCATACATTTAGTTTGCAGCTTCCTAATTCAAAGCTATGACCCTTCCTCAAGCCAGCAAATGAGGCAGGAAAACACTGAAAGAATAGCTCTTGATTTGGAGGTTACAGTCACACACCTCAAAACCGCATATAGATGTGGCTCCAGTTAGCAGCAAGTCTCCAAGCGCCCCTTTCTGGGGAAAGCATAAAGTCTGGAAGGGCTGAGGAAGGGATTGTTTCAGTGCAAAGGCCCTGAGACGGGTGGGGATCAGGGAAAGAGGAGTGGCTGCTAAATCCGCTCCTGATGAGTGTTTAAAGGGAAACTGAGGCATGGAAATATAGGCAGGTACTGGCCTGAAATCACTCAGAAACAAAAAACACCACCAGGAATATAACCTCCTCTCTCCAACTCTTTGTTTAGTGTCAGGATGCCAAAATCTTCAACCTGCTTTCAAAAAAGACACATTTTATACCTTCCTAGAAACTACTTCATTTCTGCTTTAGCTTTATCCATCTACATGGAGCCCTCTCCCAGCTACAGAGATCACTATACCCCTCTAACAAAAAGCTCTGCATTGCCAAAGTGCTTTATAAGGCCCTTCCTCTGCCTACATCTCATTCTTGTTTTTAGTTTCTCTTCCTTTTCCTTTTTTTTTCCCCTCCACAGCCCCTCACATTATTCATCATAATCATAAAACATTCATTTGCGCTTCTGACCAATTGGAAGACCCTCACGGGAGGCCATAAAGGGGGGGTGTCAGGGTTATAATGAATGTAAATGCCAGGTGTTTAAGCTGGATAATGTGCAATTTGCAACTCAAGCAATCTGCACAATAAGCAAACCTAACGTTATGGTACCTGATAGGGGCACGATGGCCATTCTGAGAGAATGAAACATTTTACGACCTCTATGTTGCCCTGATCTCATGATCTAATAATAGTCCAGACAAAATTAGTTCCTGCTATAATGTCTTTGAATGTTTGGGGGGGGAAGGTGGATGGGGAGGAGGGATTGCAAGGAGTTGGAGAGGGGGATGAAAATTATATCAGGTGGCTGAGCTGAAGTTTCAGAGGATCAAAGGGAATTGTGAGCTGGATGTGCTATTTAAGACAATAACCTTCTGCTGAAAGTGAGGAGGTCAAAGACAGGTCTTTCATAACTATCTCGCACACATATAGACATGTACACAGAGCTGTTCCCCAGGATTTGGCTGCTGATGAATTAAAAACGAGTTGATCATTGTGAAAGGACTGATTTTCTGGCAGTGCAGGGATGGACAGCCGATTCCCCAGAGCCTAATGGAGTGCCATTGCTCAGAAATTAGCTAATCTCAGGCTGGAAATAACAGTGAAGAGGAGTTATTCCCATCTTCCTCCCCTGATCCCAAAAGCGAGTTTCATTTTCTTTCTTCCCTGCATGAGCAGGTCTGGCTTGGCAAGGGAAGGAGGAAAGCAGGTCTCCATCCTTTCCTCTCACCCGTGCAAAGAAACAAGAGCAGTGTCTGCTCTGCTCTGGTGGAAGGGGCACCCTCAGAAAAGCCTCTCCCCTTTTCTCTGCAGTCTGTGCAACACTCTTTAAAATGATCAGATTGTGAGGGACACATAAAGGAAAGACAAAGGGAAAAAAAAATACCTTCCCAACAGATTGTGGAAAGCCTCAGAAAGTGCAGCTCCCTTTGGGGAATTCGATCAGGTTTGTTGCTCTAACCCACATGCTACAAACACTTTCCCTCTCATGGTACAGCAGCTCCAGTCAGTGCTCGCTGCACGGAGCAGGAGGGGAGTGCAGAGGCTAACCTGATGCCTAGGGAGAGCTGTGGGAAGCTGCAGGAAATAATCCTGTTTATACTTTCCTAGCTCCACTTCTGGGCCTCTCTTTGTCCTCCCCAGCCCAGCCACTGCTCCCTGGGGTGTCTGGGGACAGGCACACATCTTCGGGCACCCTGGTGCTCAGCCACAGCCACTTTACTCCCTCTGACTTCAGCAGCCATGGAAACACTGCCAGACCTTCGGATATGACTGTTTCTGTCCACCCTGTACTGCAAATGCCACTTCATAAAGGCATCAAAAGCATTTCAGAAGTGGCCACATGTATTGTTTTCTCCTCTCTAAAGCAATGTCACAGCTCAGCACAGCCTTGTGAGCACTGTCCAGCAAGCTGGATGTAGTCCAAGTGTCCACATCTATTTAAATTTCATTTCATAATGTGGCTTTTATATATTATCTCTTTTTTTATTTGAACCTAGAAGAGAAACACTAAAGCTTGTAGGTTTGTATTTGTTTCTTTTTTTTTCTTTTCCCTAAACACTTTATGATAGATTCTTCCTCTATGTCACTTATGTTTACTCTTGAGTAGAAATGTGTATCTGTGGCAGCTGGATAAATATCCCACCTGTCTGACAGAGCCAGAGAGCTGGGTTTAATTCTGATGTTGCAAAGCTGAGTTCACCACCGTCACTCTTGAGGGAAAACTGCCATTCTGTTCTCATGAGATTCCTGGTTTGCTTGTCACAGGGAACTCACTTTCAGGTCATTTCTACTGGATGAATCTAATTTTAAAGTTACAAGTTTTTGCAGCAACCCTGATTAACATTTTTAGAGTTTTAGGAGAGAAATGATGATAATTTAGCCACAAACTCTCCCTGAGAAGTTCCCAGCAGAAATTTCACGCATACATGAATACAATAATTGCCAAACAAGCTGCGATCAAATTTGGCTGGGTGCAGTTTTGTGGCTGCAATTTTTTCCCTGGACCTCTGTTAAATCAAAGGAAGAAGCCAAATGCAAAGAAGGATTTGCCATGGGGCTGGTGTGTTTACCGGCATCATATTGCATTTTCTACTCAAGGCCTCTCAGAGTTCCCCCAGCCACTTTTTCTTGCTGAATTTTTCTAAGTTGTGGATTCAGGCTCCCTTCCTTGCAAATTTCTTCTCCTTCTGAAGTCTGTAGACTTAGTTCTGAACACAATTTTCCAGACTGTATATCAAAGTCTGCAGCCTGGCTTCCCTTCCTTCCATTCCCAACTCAGCTTCCCACAGGTCTTTCCCCTGACATTTGCCCACCCTTGTGCATTTAGCTCTCTCAAAACCTGGAAAAATCAGCTGCATGCCATTGCACTCCCACACTCACTTTTGATGTGGAAGGCAGAAGATCACCAGTTCCTTGGTTACAGACTGGCCCATGCTGAGATCCCTGAACCTCAGGTTGTCCTAATCCTCAGCTCTTTACTACCTGAAACCCCTGAATGCTGAGTGCTCAGAAACCACTCAAGGCTCCAGCTGGCCTCTGTGAATTCATTAATTCCAGACGACCTGCAAATAATAACATATTTGCACCCAGACATATCTCCACAGTTCTAAAGAAATAAAATCATGGAAGGGGCAGAATTACTGAAGCAGTTTTACTAAAACTATTTTAAATTTGAAGGACATATCCATTGCATACAATACAAGATACAGGCTAAAGTTACTTCTTGTCCTTCAAGCTCCATGTCAGTGCTGGATATGGGGTCTCCTTCTCAGAGCAGCATCAGGTATCTAGCATATCTGCCAAAGGGGTTTAGGCACTGGATAGCAGAACCTGGCAAAGCAAACAACTCCTTTCCTGTTGACCTGTGTTTTCAACAGCATAGCCCTAAGCAACTGACATTTTACCAGAACAGGGATGAAAGATAGCTTGCCTGATTTTTCTGTTATAATTTCCTGGTTTGGCTTTTTAATTGCATTTGTGTGGGAAAAAAAATATATCAGATCTTGGCAGGGAAAAAGTGCCCCTTCAGAACCTGAATTTTGCAGATTTTATTTTCTGGAGCAGATGATGGTCTTTGTTTATAAGAAAAATTAGGCCAAATCCAACATTTTCACAGATGGAGGAGCCTGAATTATTGATCAGAGGTTCATGATTTTTCTCTATTTTTTAATTTTTTTTTCCCCTAACTGGTAAATAATCAAGTCCAAAAAGGCTGATATTTATTTCAAGACTGGGATCAACTCCACACCAGCAAAGCTAAAGCAATTTTTCTTCATTTTACTCCCTCTCTTTTTCTCTCCCTCACTTCTCCTGGAGATATTCCACTTGTATAAATAATTAAAGATTCATTGGCCAAGAAAGAAGAAGGAGGGAAAAAAAGATACACTGACTTTTTGGTGTTGCAGTTGAAACACAGAAAGAAAAAGGTTTCATACAATTGAGAACAAACAAAATGGCATAATTTAGCTAGTTCCAGCTGTTTCAATCGAGGACACAAGGAACACTGAAGTAGAGACTGATGAGATAATATGTTCCCATGGAAACTTTCATCCTAATGCCTAATCAGTGAAAGGTTGGTTTAATTCATGCTTTTGAAAGCTTTGCATTACTCTGTCTTAAAATGTTTCCTTTTTTTTTTCTTTTAATTTACTAGTTTCTACATGCATTTTTCTCTTCTTTTCTGTATTTAAAGCCTACAAAAATTATTCTCGTTGACTGTACTTGTATAGTAATGAGCTCCTCTGGATCAGAGTCTGAGAGTCTGGAGATACAGAAATATCCCTGGAACAAGAATGGGAAACATGTTTACTCTAGGTGTAAAATGAGTTGTAAAAAGTTTTTATTTTATTTTTTAACCTCTACCCACTCCCAAAGCCAATGAAGTTGCAGAATACTTCAGGAAGTTTAAAGAGGTGTTACAGTAGAAGGAAAAAAAAAAAAAAAAGGAAAGAAAACTAGCATGAACTGAGGCTACTATGAATTAAAAAGTAATTTGCACTGACACCTTACACTGGCATGGAGATGCAGGTTAGGTTATTTCAGATTACTCATGACGAATTCTGGATAAAACTCCATGGGAAAATGCAGTCCTAATCAGCTGGATATACCCATATCAGCAGATATGGCTGTACCAGTACTGAGGTTCCCAAACCTTCTCCTTGGGTCCACATCTAAGTGTTAACTTTTCTCTACCAAAAAAAAAGAAACCAATAAACCAACCAACCAACAAACCAACCACCCCTAACATATTACTGAAGCTCTCACACTCAGTCAAGACTGGATCCAGTTTCCAGCAAGGATTAGTTTCAAAGGTAAGAACTGCAACAGGGAGCTAGCTATAAATTAATTAATTAATTAAATAAATAAATAAATAAAATCATTGCTGCATGTGAAACACCTTATTTAAATCTAGAATTTACGCTTTTATGAAAATGGAATTTCAATCCAGAAGAAAATACTTGGCGAAAATTTTGCCATTACGGTTGGCGATGCCTCTCCGGTTCTTGAGAAGAAATGTAGGATGTCCTGCAGTTTGAAGAGAGGTTGTATCCCTTATCCAGGCCACAGGAGTGTGACATGATAGTCCTCATACAAACATTTAAGTCCAGGCTTTGACAATGCCTCCTGAGAAATACCCAGTAACTTATTTTTAGCACAAACACAAAGTATAGGGACAGTTGTGAGAGATCATTACTTGAAATTTAGCAAAGACTTGGCACAACAATCAGAAAAAAATCCTACTGATCAGTCTGCCCAAAGTCCTGCAGATGCACTCCGGTCAAAGCAGCTGAAGCTAAATTGGTTTTCTCTTTGATGGCCATTAAACCTCAGTTATGCTCCACTGATTAGTTGATCTAATGGAGAGGTCAATTTTCATGAAAAGTGGTGGATAGGAGAGCTAAGGAGATGGGTCATTTTTCATTCAAGTATCTGGCTTGGCTGTAAAAGAAATTGTCTTGCAAGAAGACTGAGATAAATACAGAAAAGTTTAATTAATGTTTTAACCTTTTTCCTTATAAACTTCAACTCTATCACACTATTATGCTTTGCTTAATCTCAAAGAAATAACCTCGGAAAAAAAAAACAGGGTTATGTCTGGACTAATCACAATCACAGTACAACAAATAATATGCTGGCCAGTAATTTATCAAACATCCCACTTGAACTTCAGAAACTTTTCCCCAAGCTCATCTTCTTGCCAAGCTCTGGAGAAAGGTTTCCAGGGATATGTGGCAAGGGGTCCTTTCCACCTAGATAATTGTGAGCTCTCTCACCCAGGGATTAGGTACAGGCTTTGCACACCGTTGCAGAAGAAGGAATTTGGCTATGCAAATGGATTTGAGAACACACTAGTCAAATAGTTCTTCCATGCCAATTTCACAAGTTTCTTTTTTAAAGATACAAATTCAAGCCAGGATATTTAATTTAGCAAAAAAAGCTAGACATATTTTCTGAGATCCAAGTAAATAGCAATTCCATGTTTAAAAAAAAAAAAAAAAAAAAAAAAAAAAAAACCCAAACATAGATCTTTGAACTACCAAATAAATTAAAAGAGTATTTTAAAATTAAACATGTATTTTGCCAAGGACAGAGTGACAGAACCAACTGAGTAGCACTCCTCTGCAAACATTTCTGCTCTAGATGACTGTATCTACAAAACTAAAACTTTGTGAGATTTTTTCTCTGAATGAAATGTCAGCGATAAACTAGGATAAAACTCAGTATGTAGCTAAAAGGCTCTTATTACATACCATTTAACTGTCATCACTCAGTAATTGCAATTACAAATTACTGTAGCTTTACAGTCACCAATCAGAGATTAAATACTTGGGAAAACTACTGAATGGACATCCCAAAGTAAATGGTCTCTGCCCTAGTTTCCTAATAACTTAGGCATTGAAATGCTGGGACAGAACAGAATGGGGTGGGTTGAGAAGTCTGGTACAGGGAAAGAAGATGAATTTGCTAGGCAATATCAAATCACAAATTGTCACTTAATCATCAAAGGACACGTGGGGAAGCCCTCAAAGGCACAGACTATACATGTGGAAGTGTCCTAGTGCTGTACATTGTGGCCTGCATTTGACAGGCTTTGAAAGCTCGACAGACTTTTTCTCCATATGTGTTGCTTAACTGGGAACCATGATTTTCAAGGCAAACACAGTATTTCAGAGCAAACACAGGAATGAAGGAGCATTCTGGACACATCAATTTCTCATAGCAAATTTAACCACCTCCTCCAAGTGTTCACGTGGAGCAGCACATGGGTTGCAGAGGCACAAACAAAAGAAACCCTGGCAGAACACTCCCCCACTCACTCTGCTGAGGAGGGGGTGATAAAGAATATTGGCTACAGGTGATGTAATGGCCCTGCTGTTTTGGACACTCTTGGGAAGTGTCTAGATACAGCCATGAGTAGATAAAAAAGCTAGAATTGACAAGCACAGTATGACTAGTAAAAGCACGCCTAAAGAGGAATTTGAGATGGATAAAACAGAGGAGGTTTGGGAAAGGTGATACCAAAATACTCCAATCTGGCTCAGCATCCTTGGTGTTCAGGGGACACCCTGCTCCTGCCTGGAGAGGCTGTCGCCACCCATCCACACTGCTCTGCTTTCCAAAAAAGTGTGAAATGAGCTAAAGCCCCATTCCAAAGCACCTGGAATTTGTATCTGCAATTTTAATTGACTGAGAGACCCTTAAAGGTAGGGAGCTAAGCACAGCCTGCAGGTACACAATGCCCGACAGCCAGTGTTAACAAGGACATACTTAGCTTGCCTGGAGAAACAAACAAGGACAGAATTGATAACTATTTCATGAATGAGTTGTAACATGTTGCTTTAAAAAGATGCTGTCAGAAAAAAGATACAAACAAAACAACACATGTTATTGAAGGGCAGTTGCTATTATCTGGGCTATTAGCAAATGGAAAAAACTATTAAAGCAGAAACAGTGTTAGAAATCTAATTCACTTTTCAGCATTAACACTATTTACTGCTTCACTCTTCTCTTAAGTTGGAACAGAGAAAACGGACTAATCAATTTTCTGTCCTAGTGCTAACACAATTTCTTAGCAGGGCCTGAAACTGTGGTTTTGGACTGTATACACAGAGCTTACAAAGTAGACAGATATGATCTCAGCAGAGAAAAGGGGTTATAATGGATGGGGGAAGTTCAGAAGAATGTTGACAACAATATGGAGTTCAGTTAACACAATAACTTATGGCAAAATTTTAAATTTTCCTGTAATTTACAGTAATTTTTTATTTTCTACTTTCATTTAAAGTGTAAAAAATTGTCAGCAATGATCAGTGCTCCACACTGTTCCCAGAACAAAGCATGTTCCCCCTTATTCATTCTATCATATAGGTAGACAAGATACCTAATTAATTTGTGAAACCAAATACCACACTTGTCCTTAATTCCTCCTTTTCATAATATTTTCATGTCCCACTCAAGGCTTCTAAAGCAACTCTGTGGCATAGACACAACCCACCTCCTGAATTCTATTCCTCTAGCTAAAATACCATTTCTAATGGTCACAGCCAACTTTACCATCTGTGAACCCTTTGAATGGTGCTGACTGTATAAGGGAAACAAACAAAAAAAAAAAAAAGCAACATGGAATTTGGGGGAAAAAAAAGAGGAAAAAACCTTATAAATTAAAATATGGATTTGTAACATTACTGACTTTCTAAAGTTTGTAAATGTTTATGCTGAACTTAAGTTCGTGTAAAATCATGAGCATTTGAAGCACAGGATAAGCACTTTAAATGCAAGCCAAAGGAAAACAATATGCCCTTAGTACTATTTCCATTTAAACTGCTTAGCCACACACTTGCAGACATGAAACAATTCCGCTGAGGTCCTCCTGCACTCAGGAAATTCTTCCTGGGTCACTGACCATCATTTAAAGGGCACATCTCAGCCCAGTGTCCAGCGTGAATTTTTCAAATTAGCCTACAGTTGCTGCCTCTGCAGTACACAGTTGTGCTCAAAACCCCTGAGCTTTTCAGAAAGGCCCTGAAGCCCATTTAACATAGGAAAAAAAACCCAAAAAAATCAAGCCCACAAATACATGCTTACTATATTTCACATGGTGTGCAAACACATACACAGGTCCTGTTTAAGTGAGGCACCATCTCCCTTCAAGGTTCTCTCTTAGGCTTGTACACCTTCCTGAGAGGGCTGCTGTGATTCAGGCCAAGTGATTGGGGCCTGGTGCAGGAGCCACTGTAATCCTGTTACATCCAGAAGGTCAGGGTAAACGATGTGCTCTGTCCTCAAAATCCTCTGAGTCCTTAATATTGAGGTAGGCATGGGAGAGCCTTTTGTGACGGTTGGTTCAGATAAACATCCTAACAGCATGATAGTGTTGGCTTAACCCCAAAGCTATGTCAGCTGTTTCTACTGTCCAGAGACCTTTGTGTACCAGGGATGTGAAAGTCCTGCCAACATCAGAGGCATCTACTACAGAGCCCGCCTCGTCATCCCTCCTTGAAACTCACCTTTGCGGTGACACTTCCAAACCACTCAACACCCACGAGGCAGCCAGTGTGCTATCACTGCAACTTCCCAACAAAATCATAATCCGCTCTCTATTACCTTGCTCTCCCTCCATCTGTTTGCTGTGGCCTCTCTCAGGCGTTCACATCTCCGAGCAGCTCAGGTCAAGGACCATCTTTTCATTTTGCATGTGGTAAGCACTTACTAGTCCAGGGCTTTTACCTTCAAACAGGAGCTCCTGTGCCCATAACAAACCAACAACAGCAGCAGTCCTGAGGGCTGGCCCAGCTGGGAAGCACGACCAGAGCAGCTCATGCCAGCCTCAAATTTCTTCAGGTTATCCACTGACTGTTGCTCACAGCACAGCAGAGATGCTGCAGTGACACCAGAGCAGTTTCAGCCTCCAACTAGACTCATGACAGACACAGACACAGACAGAAAACCATCCCTCCTCCTGCACCGTGCCCTTGTCCTTGGTCCCTTTGGACACCACTTCCAGCAGCTCAGTGCAGTCAGGACTGGAATCCTTGGGTCTGTGCCAGGAGTGAGTGGAAAAATCCATCAAGATACTAATGTGGATTTAAAAATAACTTTACACTAATTTCCCACCTTAAAAACAACTGCAGCAATAAAAACCACTGCTTTCTTATTTCACTGCCAGATATCTGAAAACCTGCAGCACTAGCTTAAGACTCCATTTTTCTTCTTCCTTTAATTAAAACAAAACAAAGCCCTTCGGTCATCTATGATTTAAAAAAAAAAAATTAAAAAAAAGACTTGTGAAATTATATTGGAGAAGTTATTTTATCCTGTTCCAGTACACTGAAAGCTCCATTTTCTCCAGAGGAATAAATTAAATAAGACCTTATTCTTCTGTTTATTTTAGAAAGAATAAGTCATGGCTTAAATAAACCCTTAAGAGGAGGGTGTCATGTTCCCCCAAAGTGCTTTTGCAGATGTCCTGTCCCCTGGTCTATATCAGGCCAGCTCTGCTCACTTCAGAACAGGTAATATCTTCCTCCACTAATTCACTTGCCTACTTCCATATTAACCTTTACAGAGAAGGCTCTGACTCCTGCATAATTTTATTGTATCTACTTTCAGCAGGTCTATGGAAAATTTGGTGTTCCCAGATTTTTGCTGGTGCTTCCTGCAGGGATCACCACCATTAGACTCAAGGCATATTCCAATGGGGTTTTAAAGCCTTTGTAAGATACCAAGGCGAAGGGTTGCGATGGGATCCAGTTCTACTTTTTGGGAAGCCCTGTCTACTTACTCCAGTAGAGACCCCAAGAACTTGGTTTTGCACACAGAAGGTTTAGACCAAGGCTGTGCAGGAGTAAACCCTTCTCTTTTCAGGACCTTCAAGTGCATCCCTAGCTATCCATACAGCATGTGTTTCACTGTTGTCCAAAAAAGGATTGATTTCCCAAGATAGTGCCACATTTTATTGGCAGGACTATGCTGTTCATGTAACTTTGATTTTCTTTTTTTTCTCCTAAATCCTTTGTTTTACTATCGCTCCACGTACACAGAAAGGCTTGCAAAGCAACCTTAAAATTATATAGGGCCTCTCCTATACATTTTGCAGTTTCAATCCCATGATTTTTAAACCAGCCTGGTGATTTTGAGCTCCCTGTCACCGCTCTTGCTTTCCAAGCTGGGGATTCAAATACGCCACCTGGCAAACACAGCACCAACCCAGGTTTTGTGGCAGAGCTGCCAGCGAGTCGTTGGGTAACACTCTTAAATCAGCCACAAACCAGATGTCCCAGACAGTAAGGAAGCGTGCTGGGCTGCTGAAACTCTTCTCCTGAGCGGACATAAAATTGAGTCGTGTCCACTTGAGGGTAGGAATGCTGCAGGGTCTTTTGCACAAGCATGCCCCAGTGATTGGGAACAAATTCTTTCCTTTCAGTCTGTCCCTCCGGATTCTATGCACAGGGTTATGACTGTATAAATATTCTAGGGACCTGGGACTTGGGGGCTGAGTTTAGGAGTAGGAAGCCAAAGAAAATACATTTTAACTAGCAAGGACAGTTGCTTCTCCTCTTTCTGTCACCTTGTGGGCTTTAGCAATAGAAGGGATATTTTATTTGTATTTAATAAAGCCCAACAGTAGAGCTGCTTATGAATCAAGCTGCATCATGCATGGAGCTAGAAAAAATATATATTGGGATTTTCTAGCTCGCTAGAGTTATTAATCTGGCTCAAAGCCTGCAGTAGGATTTAATATATTAAGTGAAATTGCAGGCCTTTGCCCCTGTCTTTTCGCTAAGACAACAACATACATACGCCATATTAGATTCCATTTTTTGTACATTTCAGATAAGGAGTGGATTAAATAATGAATGAGATTCCCATTAGCTTGAAATTTTGCTTATTTCAGGCAACCTCCTCCTCCCCCCCCTTTTTTTTTTAAATCAAAATGACTCCACTGTGGAATATTTTTGCATTGATTTGAAGGGATTTTTTTACGCACTCATTAAATTTGCATTTACACATCTGACAATACCTTTTTTTTTTGTGTCCCAGACACTGAACACTGCACTAGGAAAAAAAAAAAAAAAAAAAGAAGAAACCCACTCTGCTTTTGCCTTGAATTGTGTGAAATCTTTTTCTGAAAGAGTGTGTGAGGTTCACTCACACTGGAATCACTTTGGGATTCCCCTTTGCTCGATAAAGTCAAGTGAATGACTCCAGCGTGGCTTTGAGGGGCATCAGATGGGGGTCACTGTAATGGATGTGAGACAGAGAGACACTGCTTTCCATCCTGCACACTCTTTCCAGGTTTGCATGGCTCTGTCCCTTGCTAAGCACATTCTGGTATTCCTGCCTCCAGGTCCTCAAGTATTGGCTTTCCACCATCCCACTAAGAAGATATCTTTCCTTGGGCTGGTGCTGGAAAATTCCTGTTAAGTTCAGAAAGCACTAATACAGAGCTGTGAAATGAATTGATCACAGGCTGGAAGGCAAAGATTGTTTACTAAGTAAATGGCAAGTTTTCCAGTGTTTTTCTGAATATAAGCGCCTGTCATGAGAAGACAGCCACATCTTCTGCTTGAGCTGCCCAGGAAAATGTTCAACCAATCTGTCTTTAGAAATACCAGCATTAGCTGACCAACAACTGGCTTGCTTGACCAGGCAAAATGGTCAAGATCTCTCCAAGTTACTTCTGCCAGAGAACCAAAGCCATTTATGGTTAGACAAGGATTTTAGCCATCTTGGCTTCACATATTGGAGGGAAAGCTTTCCCTTTCTGCACTAAGCCTTTTATCAAATAGCAGTAAGGGTGGAAAGTGATCCCTCCCTATTGCCTTGAAACACTGGATGCAGGTATCATTGTGCCACCATTCTCCCCTTCTCACTATTGAAATGCTATATAAATATTTATCATCGTTATCATACCCTTAACAAAATTCTCCTGATATTCAGCTGAAAATTTCCTTTGCTTAATTTCCTACTACAACTTCTAATAAATCTTCCTTTGTACTATCATAAGCAATTCATCTCCTGCCTCGGAATTTACATCCTTGTATGTACATGGAGATAAATATCACATTCCCTTCCTCCCCCCTACCCCCAGTCATCCCTTAGCCAAGATACACATATTTGGTTCTTTTTAGTCTCTCCTCATAAGTCAACACCTCATGGGCCCTTCATCATTTTTGTGGCTCTTGTCTGAACTTCCTTCAATTTTCGCACATCTTACTGGTTGGAGAGAAGATACCAAAAAGGAGAAAATGGGGTAAAGCCAGTTTCTGCTAATGTGCTGCAGACTTGCTACTGACACTGTGTAGGGATCTCTCCATGGCCCATGGGGCAGGGGCAGGTGCCCTGGGGGCTGGTTCCTCCATCATGACAGGAAATGGCATTCTGAAACTTCACTTGAAAATAAACTTATCCTGGTCTTACACCAGTCATGGATATTTTTCTTCCTCCCAGTCACCAAAAAAAAAAAACAAAAACAAAAAAAAAAAAAACAACCAAAAGACAAAAAAACACCCCCTTCAAAAAACAAAACAATCAACCCAAAAAAATAAATTGTGATCTAATGTTACGAATAGGAATTAATGAGCAAACCATCTTAGGGAATAACCACACCTAGGCTCTGTTCCTGCCTTCACCCTTAAATACCCTTCTGGTCCAGGGCTGTGCAATTCAGTGACAAAGGAAAAGGTCCTGAGTGACTGCATTTCTCTTCATTTTAGGGAGCTGCAGGCTTGGTTCACTAGAGCAGATAAAACACTGAGATCCTCAGCCAGGCGTGCAAATCCTTTCTTAGCTATTGGGATATACTGGCTTCTCTCAGGCTGCTTAAGGAACAAACGCAGTCAGCACAGTAATGACCTACCACCCAACACATAATTATGTATTTTCACCAATGCAACGTCCTCAAAATATTCTTTTTGAGTCAGAAAAATCTCCGTGTTGGGTGCTACACAGGCAAGGCACAGAGCAAACAGCCAGCTGCCTCTCCACACACACTCAAACTGTTTCGGCTCAGTGCCAGCAAATGGCAGAGGTGTACAAAGGGACAGTTTTGTTCAGCCTGAAAATCAGTGATTTCCACATGGTGCCAGCTGACTACGGTTACTGGAGTTTTATTTACAGCAGTACTAGAGCTTTTTAATTGTGCAGGAAATAAACTACCAAAGGGCTCCTCCCCTTTATCTCTTTTTTGCAGAAGAAAGATTTAGTTTACAAATCTGGCCCGTAACAGATCCTTTGCACTTTTATTTTTCCACCCAAAGATATACTGATTATTTACAAACACAATTAAATGTGGAGAGGAGGGACTGTAAATTGCAGGTACTCAAGAGAAAGGTCTACCAGCCCAAATTTAAAAGCTGTATTCAGGGAGTATAAAGTGCAGCAGTTCTCATGCACTTTAGTGCACAACCACTTTGCAGAGAGAACAGGGTGAAAATCATAAAGAGTTGGAGAAGTCAAGTCACCTGGGTTCTTTCATATCTCAGTCACTGTGTGATAATATTAAGCCATTTAACATCCTTAGAATTCAGCAATTTTGCACATAAACGGGCAGATGATCTCTTTGCAGAAAATGTTTTTGGAGGTAAATCAAAAGTATTAGAGAGGGCAGGGTGAAAGGTAAACCAATGATCTGTGTTTCCAAGCCTTTCTCTATTCCTCCTTGGCTCACATGTGGATGATGAAGGGGCTCAAATACATTCAAAAACAAGTGCCACAGGATAAGGAGAAGGTTTATGTCTGGAGTTAGGTTGAATTTTCCACTGATCAGGAGGGCTTGGAAGGCGCCTCCTTGGGCCCGTGTATTTCTGCCCAGCTATCACCATGGCCTTGCACACACAGTTCACACAGTTTTTCAGAACAGAATTTCCCATGCATTTCCACTGCTGTCCTCCCCAGCTGCAGTCCCTCAGACTCCCTTTTTGGGAACTGCATTTGTGTGGTGGTGGTGGTGAAAAGCCTCCGCAGTACAACAGCCAGAGGAGAGCCCACTGTGCGCCCAGGGCTGGCTCCACTAATGGGCACATCCAGGTCCTCTCAGGGCAGGCCAGCTGTCAAAAACAGACGTGTCAGGAACTCAAAACAAAGCACAGAGCAATGGGGTTAATGTCTATTAGCCCGAGCCAGAGAGACTGTGGGTCTGGGCGAGGCATTCCTGAGGTGGCAGCTGCAGTAGCTGAAGCCAGTCCTTCTTAAGGTTAGATAAGCTTCAGCAGCAGCAGCAGTTTGGAAGACCAAATAGGTTATAATTATGCATCAATTAGATATGTCTGGCCCTGCCTTGCAGCTGAACAGACGCACACTTTCCAGATCCCTACCAACAAGTGCACTGCAGGAGGATTTTCTTGATAATGATTATCTGCAATGTGAAGCTGATGTACAGAGCGAGAAGGGAATGGATAGATGGAAAAGGCTGATTTTAATTTGCATGAGTGTTGGAAAAAAGGTCAGTAAGAGCAACAAGGTGAGGGGAAGCTCTTTCCACTGCCAGATTTGAGCAAAGTCCTCCCTGTGTTTTTTGTTCCTTTCCTTGCAGAAAAGAGACCCCTCAGTAAATCTCAAAGGCAGCAGAACTCTTTTGTAAGAAATCAGGAAATGAGTAATAAATACAGCTCAAAAGCAAAGGAGCTGAGCTAGCAACTACTATCAGATTGTTCAAAAACTGCTATTCACCCAATAAAAAAGGACGAGAGGCGGGTGGGAATGGGTGAAGGGAGAATCCACTGAAATGAAGACAAATAGATAAAAGTAACTGTCGTTCGCTTTCATTTCGTGCTCATGATATGTTCCTGTTTCAGACTCCAATGTCCCACACTACCACCTCTATTTTCATTTACACACCAGAGGAAGAGCTGTTGCAAAGGCCTGCTCTGCCCCAGCAGCATGGTGTTGCTGGAGCATCCTGGATGCTGTGTTTGTATGGCCCCTCCGACGGGCTCTGGGGCAGCTCTGGGCAGTCCCTCTGTGCCTGGGCCTTTCACTGTCCCTGTGCACAAGTCCCAGCAGCTACATCAAAGGAACAAGGCAGAGCAAGGTAAAGAAAAGAAGCTGGAAGAGGCTTATTCTCTGCTGTTCTCTCCTTTTCGCCCACCACCTCTGCGGGAGGCTGTGGAAAGAGAGACATCCTACTGACTGATCAGCCATCCTGGGGAAAGCAGTTATCCATACTCCAAAACACTAATGGGGAAAATCATCCCTCCTGCACCTGCCTGCAAGGGCAAAGTGCACTTTTTGTCCCCTGGATGCTGAGCACTAGGTTCATTAAAGGGATGCTTTTGCTCAGAGGAGCAATGGAGAGAAGCCAGAGTCTATTCTTCCTATCAGACCTCATAACAGGTATATTTATTCTGGAAATAAGGAAAAAAAAACCCCTGTTCATATAAGGTCATACAATCAATGCTGCCCAGAACAGGTTTTATTATCCTTTATCTCTTCCAGGAAATATCTGCACTTTTCACACCAGTATTGTGTTCTGAAGGGTAGGATGAGGTATGCAGCACCACAGGAGCAAAAGTCATCTTGACTTCAAATGGTGCTTGGAAAAGCTGTGGGCTGGGACCATTGGACTTGAAGGGAGGCATCAGTTCAAAGCTTATAGGGAATTGTGACCACCATCTGCACAGAGATGACAAAATTGTTGGTGCCTTTTCTGTTAGTGATGTGAAGCCTCTCAAGACATTGTTGATCAATTACTTGGTAATTCCTCATCACTGTGCAGCAAGTTAAAAGCCACTCCCACTGAGTTTTCATTAAAATAATTTTGTACTGAATTTGAAAAGTTTATTTAGCCACAACGCTGATATAGGAGACTCTAAACTCAGCAAAATTGCTTTTTTTCTCCCAGAATTTCAACATATATTGCTTTCAAGAGGTCCTTTCATCTCTCATTTCCTCAATATCCTCCCTCACATGCTGGGGAAGTAACAATTTTCACCCTCCCCCCAAAATCTTAGCAACTACGATTGCCACCAAATCCTATGGAATTCTGCTACTATTGTCATCAAGTCGCCTTTCTTAAGCAAAATGCTTTGCATTTTCCCAAAACATTAATATTTCAGATAACTTTGGAGTACTGAAGCATTTTATAATGTGAGAAAATTGCATTACGATATTTTTCTTGTTTTCACAAAGAAATAACTGGGTGGAACCCCAGACAGACTAAATCAGTGAAAGTGTTGATGTCACTGCTGCAAT
This sequence comes from Melospiza georgiana, assembly GCF_028018845.1. Classification (NCBI taxonomy): domain Eukaryota; kingdom Metazoa; phylum Chordata; class Aves; order Passeriformes; family Passerellidae; genus Melospiza; species Melospiza georgiana. The sequence goes on from NC_080465.1 coordinate 76,068,276, forward strand.
AATCAGATTATTATACACAGGGAACACTTGGCCCCCTGTTAATCACTGCAGTCTTCTCTTAACCTGTCTCACTTTTGTTTTAAACACACCTTTACAGGTCCCATCGGGACACTGCTTGCTGGCTCCCTGGTGGAAAGTTGTCCTGCTTTTATGAAGTGTGAAAGTAGTTTCTTTCCCTGCACGTTTCGCTATTATTTGAAGCTTAGCCCCTGGGAGAATGCACAGCTTTTCAAATCAGACCCAAAGGAAAGTGTGTCATCAGGAGGAAAAATTTTGCATACTTAAAGTACCCCATGACATTATTTTTAATATCTGCAAAAGGGTTAATGGCTTCCTCCTTGAATTGAAGGTTCCATTGCCCATTTATGAAGGTCATAATAAATCTGCCACAATTACCAGTTTCTTATCCCACAGCAGCTTTGTCAATCTGTCCATGGCTCCTTCCCAATGAATTCTGTTTCAAACTTCAATCCTTCAGTTACTAGGACCCAGAATATCCAACAAATGAGGATGAAATAATAAATATTGTGGTGCTAGAACCACCTAATCACTTTTCAAGTCCAGCACCTATTTCAGACAGTAATTAGGAGATTTTTTGTGGATGAAGAAATAGAAAGAATAAAAGTGAATTCCCCCCAGCCAGAGCCTCTTACTCTCAGGAAAACAGCAATTATGGAAATTTCTCAGAAACTGGTTACATGGGTAACCATGTTTAAGAGTCACCATGGGTGCCTCCTCTGGAAATTTTCCTAAACCAAATTTGCCTAGTGCTTTTATTTATTAAATTATGTAAACCTTCTACTCCAGGAATACCTCTTGATCTTCACAGTGTCCTAAAATAATTGGTTCAACATTTTGCGTGTTTCATGGGGTGGGGAGGATTTCTTCTTTTCAACAGAGAAGCTTCCACATCTTAGATCTTAATGCCTCCACTCTAAGCTGTTCCAAAGGTGCCCAGTTAACTCCTTTTCTCTCTGTCTCAGGACTGACTGTGCACACCCTGGCTCTCTCAATGGTACAGGTATTTCTCAAGGACGTGGCATTTTTCTAAGCTAAGCGGCGCATCCTCCGTGCGCCGTGGAAGCTTTGGAAATAATAATTGCTTCCTCAAAGTATGAAGCCAAGCTAATGAAGCTTGGCTTGCTACAGATTTGTATCTCAGGCCTCCCGTGCTCTCCCGTCTCGCTAAGCCAGCCTCCTCCATAAGTTCCACTTTGTCCAAAAGCCTGTGAGCTCTGTGGCTCGTGCTGGGGGTGACGCATTCCAGCTGCACCAGCTGCTGCCCAGGTTAGACTCTGGCCATTACCTTCTCTGAAGGGAAATGCTTTGGTAACCCTTTCCTCTGCCTGTTTTTATTCAGCCACTGGAACCACAATTACCATCAAGAGTTTTTAGGATATTTTAGATGTGGTTGAAACACACTGATAGGTTAAAAAGGGTCTTGGGGGAGTGCAGATGGAAATGGGGGTAGAAGGAAAGCAGGTGAGCAGATGTGGGTAGGTTGTGTGAATGAATAGGCTCTGTTTCCTTTGGAAACAAGACTAAAAACACAGCTCACAGCTCCAGGCAAAATGAAGGTTTTCTTCAATCCATTCTCCCCAACAGAACACTCCCCAGCTGGAGCCAGTCTGTTTACTGAATGCCCTTGCATCTGTACAGCCCCCTGCAGCTGGGCAGGCGGGAGTGAGATGGGGCAGAGCTTTGCTCTAGACTTTTCTGAAGTCTGGGGTGAGCCCCTCTCTCAACAGGGAGCAAATCCTTCCTCCCTCTTATGTGTCTGGTGTGTCAGATGCCTCCTCTCTCCACACCCTCTGATGTTTCCTTCTGAAGATGAGGAACAGAGATGAAGCTCCAGTGGTAGTACACTTCTGTATCACAAAAGTCCTCCTAGAGTGATTAGGGAAAGGACACGTCCCCTTCCAGCATTCCTAAATATAGAGAATTCTTCACTAGCACATTTCCATTTTTAATTCTTTGAGTGGGTAAGTATTTGGGTGGGTCAGTGGGAAAAAGAAGAGGTATGAAGAATTTGATCCTGTCCAATTGCCAAAAAGCACAAAAAATCTGTTCCAAACAGAAAAAGAATTATTAGAAAAATGAGGGAGAAGGGAAATAAAGAAGGCTTGGAATGGATATCTTTTCATAGCTACTACTAATTTTCAAATGGAAAGGACTCCAAGGGAAAAAAAAAATCAGCACCAAGAATGAAGATTTCAAGCTAAGATAGTGAGAGGTGTCAGCTGCCACCATGCCCAATGCTTGGATCCCACACGTTCTCTGAAAGGTCTCTGAAATTCTGCTATTTGAGACATTTCTTCAGGGTCTAAGTATAAAAGCAATAAAAGCAGATGATTATGATGGCAGTAAAGAATCAGGAATGTCCTTTTCCTCTAACACTGTGCCTGACTATAGTAGGGAAAACTGTTTTATTCCAACAGTGAGTCTGTCTGTGCCCCAAAGGTTCTTGCCACATTTCCTGCTACAGGTTTAAAGCAGAAACTTGCACCTTTCACAGGTTTCTGTCTCCCTGTCCCACTTGCAAAATTACCACCTGAATCAGCAGGTCCTGCTTCAGATAATCTCTGCTTCTCCCCTCCTTCCTCTTAGTCTTTCTTATCCCCTCTATCAGAAAGTGTAAACCAATGGCTGTTTAGGTCAAAATCTTTTGTTTAAATCTCTGAAAGATGAGACTCAAAATGGATTTTAAAAAGGTCAGAGATCTAAGCTTCCAATTCTCTGTGAACATGAAAAGCCTGAATCCGCTCCAAGATTCCACCGAGCAGAAAGACAGGGATGGGTAAAAATTTACATGGAAGCAGAGTTCCTGAATCTGCTTCCCCATTTTCCCCATCTTCCCTACCTACAGCCTTCATACAGAAGCCACAGAAGCTTCCCTCTGCAAATCACAAAAATCAATAGTGAATGGGAAAATTTGTACTCTTCCTCTCCATGCCTCACTCTTTATTCTCTTTTTCTGTAGTGGCAATGCACAATATCCCACTGAGGTATCTGTCCTTAAAGACAGTTAAAGCTAAAGAAAAGGGGAGGAAGAAAGAAAGAAAAACAAAACAAAACAAAAAAAAAAAACAAAACACCCCTGAAAATAAAAGATGGGGAAGAAGAAAAAATAAAAAGATGGAATTATCCAACAGAGAACATATTTCACAGGCTTTAAGGGGCTCAAATCACAACTGTACCTGATTACCACGAAGTACATCAGTCATTTTAGAACCAAATTTACCCACACAAACTTGGTGTTCTTTCCCTGTTTATTACTGTAAGTTATTGCTCTCTGAAATGCTGACTCATGAAACTCAGCTTATGGAAATCGTTCTGTATGTTAAGGCAGCAAATCCTCACACCATCTCAGCTGCTGCAGTTCATGTTTCTCCTACTACAAGTGTCAGCCAGGACATAAAGCAAGGGATTTGGTACTCTGGGTTTCTTATTCTTGCTCCTAACACTGATGATTTATATGATACTGGGCACAATGCTCTAAATTAGACTTCACCTTTATCTATCTAGTTCTCTATAAAATCAGAATTGAGCACCCAGGACTCTCAAAACCAAATGTTAAGACATATTGAACTGCTTCCCTCAAAATGTAAGATTTTTCTAAATTATATTTTTTCCAAAATTTTAAGTGTGTGCAGGTTAGAAATTTATTCCTAGAAAAAATGTGAAATAGAAATTCAGCTTCTTATACAAATATGTTATTAGCAGGAGAGGTTTTATGGAAGGTCCAAATATCATTATGCAAGTGAGAAATATAGGCAGACTCAGAGAGGGGGAAAAGGAGAAAGAGCAAATCTGAAATGCTGTCCCTCAGCAGAGGAGTTGTCAGGTCTCAACAGTTAATGTTGTCAAAAGTGCTTTGGAAGACCCTCAGGAGAAAGGTGCAAAAAAGTGCACAATGGTTGTTATTTGCTTTCTGAAAGCTAAATATCACATTTTAAAGGCCACAAATGCACAAGTCCAGAAAGGTTTAGGCACCAAGAGGGAATCTCTCCCAGCCAAGCCCAAACAGAATAGAACTGGGGAGACCTACTATTTACATCTGCTCTGCAATTAAGCAACAGTACAAACATAATGCTACAGCTTCCCCCAGCTCAGGGCTAAAACTCCTGGTCCCCATCCTGCGTGGGTCTCCTGCACATACTTAACTTGGGTTTCATTGAGTTCAAAAGGATTACTCATGCATGTAATGTTATTCATACGAGTGACTGCTCGCCGGATTCAGGGGGGAAGAAAGCGACTCTTTTCAAAGATTCAGAATATTCAGCAGCCTTTATTATTAATTATTACTCTGATTCACTTTTCATTTAATATCACGCTGCATTTTTCCTTCGCATTTTGTAAACACGCACACACTCTCACAGATCAGCATCTGCTGCTGTGGGTTTCAGCAGGAGCAAACCCACTAAAGTACCATGAGAAAGGCTCTTCCTGATTTTAAGTCTGGATCAACAAAACCAAGGAAGGCCTACAAATCACACCTGACAGAAACCTCCTAAGTGATTTGAAATCACCAGGGGTCTGGATTAGGTCTGGGAAATGGATTTTTCTGTATGCCCAGATAGAGAAAAAGAAAGATTGAAAAAAATAGCGTTTTAATTGGATTGAGTCTATGGGAAGCATCAATTTTGCATTGAAAATCAAAATTATTTATTTTTTCCAAAACTTGATTTTCTTCTCTACTTCCCCTTTTATTTTATCAATGCCAAATCACTATTTTCAGAGGGGAAAAAATCTTTTCATAAAATCTAAAGGTCAAATATCTAATTTCTCCCAAACACAGCTCTGATAAAACATTTGTGCTAATCCTAATTTAGAGACAAGTCACAAATAATTCTCTTCATTTTGGAGGTCCATTCCTCAGTCTTTCCAACTGATATCTTTTCTGATAGAAAGCTGGAAAAATCAGACCAACCTATCTTTTTTTATGTGTTATGCTATTCTCACTGCCTTGCTGTTCCTGCACATCTGCGGTGTTACACACCTTAAGAATAACAAAACATGGGTCTTGGAGCTGGTAAGAGGTTCTGTCTGTAACAGATGAAAAGACTGAAATGAGCCATCTTTCCGAAATATGGGAAAATGTCACTTCCAATGACAAATTTATTTGGTGACAGAGCCAGGCTGAGGACTCTACAGTCCTGTAGCACCCAGAACACACTGGTAGGTTGGGCCATCTCACAACCGAGATAAGGTTTTCCCTGTGGAAATGGAGTTAAGGTTGCTGTCCCTTCCCAGAGTGCAATCCTGACAGAGACTCCCAAATGTGCTTTATACAGACTAGGTTGGGAAAATCATGTTCTCCACAGGAAATATCGCCAAGTTTGTGTGCTGGTAGCTGTCCCCAGGGAGAATGAGGCACTTTTCAGGGAAAGGAGAGACCTCCAACACCAGGATATGCAAACATTCCCTCCTGATCCTCCTTGTAACACAGAGTGATCTGCCCAGGTCACACACTAGGCCAGTGGAAGTCTACATCCCTTGAGTCCCATCCCAATGCCTTCTCCACAGCTTTATGCTCTTCTCTTTGTTTTAGCTGATGCCCTCCAAACTGACAAGCCCAACTTCCAGAGCCCTCCTGGCCCCGTCTGTCATCCCAGCTGAAAGAAACTCCATTCAGGCTGTCCAACTTGGGCCAGCACGAGCCGGCAGAGCTCACAGATGGTTAAATGCATTTGACATTTCACTGCAGGGCCTGCAGCAGAAATCCTTGCCTGCTGTATCCAGAGCCCTGGATAGGAGCGAATCAAGGCTCGTGGCTCCGGCGCTGTGTGTGCACACTCTGCTGTGAGTTAATATTATTGGCTCGCCCCTCAATCATGCCTTTTCCAGCTAGCTGCTCCTGTCAAAGCACATCTCATTAGGCCTGAAGGCTCAATGAAATGGAAATTCATGTTTAAATTTAAAAACAACATATTGACCCTGGGAGCCAGTGATGTCTACATTTTTAATAACTTACTGAGAATAAAAGGAGTGTATGTGTGTGGAGGGAGGGGGAGGGCCGGGTGGCAGGGGGAAGAGGGAATGTGGAAGTGGAGGGAGGACAAGCGGACAGGGCAAACAGCCAGCCAAGGACTCCGCTCCTCTCCACTTCCCTCCAGCCCCATTCTCACATTTTTTTTTCCTCTTGCTGCATGGAGGAGAGCTCGGGCTTCACTTGAAGGGACCTCATAGCCCCAAGGGAAGAGCATGTCCCTAATCTGGTGCTAAAGCAGCACTGGAGGAGGAGAGGCCTGTCTCTGCACACACACAGACACGTGCGCACACACGTGTGAACCCTGCTCCCTCAGCACCCCAGCAAGCAGCATTTCCCTTGCACAGGGGAGTAGTGTGCTGCAGAGTAAACACGGAGCATTTCGGAGGAGGAGGAGGACGTGAAGACAGCCACAGTGCATGTGACTCGCCATGTGGCACAGCCCCAGCCCCCTGCGCCTTGCTCTGACATCATTCCCAGGGAGGCACGTACAGCTCCTGCCACCACCAGGGGTTAGGTAACCCGGGGGGGAGGCACACACAGCGTGTCTTATCCTCTGTGATTACACGAGGAGTGATGCTCCTTTCTGCTGGGCTTTATTGTTCCCTGGTAGCACCCAGGGAGATGAGGATGGGGAGGCAGAGGTGGGAGGCCCTCTTGTTGTGTGATCACTGCGGCCCCCATGGCAGTGTTGGGTTTTTTAGAATTTTTTTTCTTTTTTTTTTTTTTTTTTTTTGAAAACAAGAGATCTGACAACGTCATCTTGGCTGGCATCCAGCCTGGGGAATCACAGGCTGTATGGATAAACCTGCTCTGGCGGCTGCATCTCCAGACAGAAATGGGTTGCTGTGTTGCTTCACTATAGCAAGAATCTCCTGGTGGAAGCTACATCTTAACAGGAGGTTAAAGTCAAAATCTGAGGAGAGCACAGAAAGGTGAATTTACAGCAAGTTTTAGGAGGTTGTGTGTAATTGCTACAGATGAGAAAAGTATGCATATCAAACCAGGGAGAGCTGAGATCACCCTCTCCAAAGAGCTCACTGATTTCTGCTGTGCTCCCCTCCCTTTCTCAGCTCAGTATTCCAAGGGTACTCTGGTGCAGTCTCTGGTCTCTGACTCAGCCCTACTCTTCTGTCTGGCTCAGAGGGATGTGCTTCTTTGTGTACCAGGAATATGAGCAGAGCAGGACTGAAGACTTCCTGACCTACATTCCTACAAAGCTGTCCACTGCAATTCAGACTGGCCCTAAATATTGTAGGCATGTGAATTCCCCATGTTTTCCTCACTTTTAAAATGAGATCTCCTATGTTCTACCACTTATCCCTCTGTTGTACTGAAAATTACCTTGTCCTTACTTCTAGACTGCTTGCCATTAGCCCTGAGTTCTGAACTATTTCCCATCTTTATTATTTTCCCTCTTTGAACACAATGATAATTTCTCCAGCATTCTTCATTTTTGCACTGATGGGGATTTTGTTTCATATTGTTGTCATTTTCCAGATGTATTTAAAGATTGTGTTCAAAGAGTTTAAGGCCAGATTTCTCTAATCTCACCTCGTTAACATGATGCACCACAATTTCCACTCACTTACTGAACACCTTGCCCTTGGCTAAAGCATCTTCTCTAGGAAGGGATCCAAATGTTGATTTGAAAACTTCAAGCAATGAAAAATTCACCCATTTGAAGTTATGACAAAGCTCAATTACACTCATTGATTACAGAAAAAAAAAAAAAACAAAAGCATACTTATTTGTCATTTTTTGTCTGGCTGGCTTTCACGAGTATTAGTCCTTGGTGTAATTTTCCTTGATAAACTAGAGATATTTTGTTGTTCACATCATCTAAGCTACGACATTCTTAAGCACTTCTCATCTTTTGAAAGTTTGCTCCATCTGCCTCACTTTCTCTTTAATTGCGGGCTGACTGATTCTCCATCCCCAACACCTTTTTCCTCATGTTCCAAATACCACTACAAGCCCTCATTTCCTGTCATCCAGGACACCCTGCTGCCTTTGTGAATAGTGGTTCAAACACGTAAGGACCTGTGGTGGCATTTCAGACTGGTGTGTAGGGGCTGTGGATCCTCTCTGCAGTCAAATACCAGGTACCCTGCAGCCTCTTCAGTCGGGACATGTCATCACCAAAGGGCTACAGAAGTCCTTGGAGTTCCTTCCATGAGCAGAAAAAGAGGGAGGGGGCAGAAAATCTGGAGGGGTCACATGCAAAAGATATTAAATAGCCTTTGGGCTTCTATTTTATTTATTTATTAAGCTAGACGAGGAGCACAAAAAGGTATGAAGGCACTTTGTTTCTTAATTTGTGTCTATTATCTATTGAAATTTGACATAATGTCTCCACAGTTCTCCTTAATATCCCACTGTATATAGAATGTGACTAGCTCCACCATCTAATGTGACAGCTTAGGAAGATTAAAAAGAAAAGCTAAACTAGCAGTAGTTGGAGATGAGGAAAAGTAGCACATTTATGAATAATTTCAGCTGAATTCTAACAACATTGCATTCCCTGGACAGGACACATTTATTATCTTATTCACCATGACTACTGCAACATTAGTGATTTGTTACTGAATCAATTATTAATTCATATGAGTGAATAAGGCTCTGTCACTTAACTCTTCAGCTGACCGTGCCCACTACACACTGATTGCAATTTTTAACTGTTTTCTCTCCTCTTATCTTTACCCTTCCTGAGCATCTGTATTAAAACAGATTGATGCTTTCCATTTCACAAATTTTTTTGCAAAAGTCACTTGTTTTCCTTGTACTTGTGAGACTCTACCCCTTTTGGTACATCAGCTTGGTACCCCAATTGCCAAGGAGTCAACTGGTTGGGTAACAACTTGATTTGTGAAAGAGACTGGTTAAAAAGACAGACAAATAAATACACCTTCCCTCAAAACCTTCTTGGGTTCCTACCATTCAGGAGCAAGATTTTTAATGTGTTGATGTGTTTGGTCACTGGGATATAACAGCTTTCTAGAAAAAGCATAGAGATATCAGACTTTATCCTCCAGTGGTGAGATACAGGAACAGACAACATCATGGATGCAATCAAGGCCACCAATCAGAGCAGGAGCAAAGATTCCATTAATACCCACCCCATCTGATCTCACACTTGCAGCTAATACCACTCTCTCTGTCAGCTAACTGGGGAACCAGGGAACAAATTTGAAGAGATGAACTGCAATCAAGGCTCCATCATGGATTTACTGCCATGGGCAGTGATGGTCACATTGACTTTTGTTATCCTCCCACCTTTGAGAAAAGACACTAGGAAGAAAAGAGAGCGTGCTAAAATCTTCTCAGGATCTCTTACAAGCAATTGAAATTACAGTCATTAACTTTACCCCTTGCCATGTGCAGAGCACAGCCTACCTCTCAATGGCCATTAGGCAGAAGGTAAGAACAACCATTTTAACAGCACTGTCAATGAAATATATTGTGATTAGGCACTAAACTGTGCTTAAACCCCACGTGTATGGTCACAGAAGAAGGCAAGCTCCAGGCCAGGAGTATTTTTTATCTCAAATTCTTCTATAGTCCAGTGTATTCCAGTGGCTCGTTCTGCCTGACACAGGCAAGATGCACCCTTAGCTGCATTCCTGGTCCCCCCAAGCATACTGTGTCACCTCAGGGTGACCATCAATCTGTCCTGTGTTGACCAAAACAGTCACTGTTGAACGAGTGAGGGATGAATTATGTATCCATCTGTCCACTCCAACAAGCAGCAATGTCTTAACATAAGGAAATGAAAAAGTTGCAGCATCCCATGAGTGTTCTTGGACCTCTCAGAAAGCTTGAACCTATTCATGTTTATCATTCAACATCACTGTCTTCAGAGAATGCCATAAAATTATGTGAGTAGGCACCAAGCACCAATGTGCCTGCTGAAACTTGATGGTTTTCTTAGATAGAAGAGTGCCTCTCACATCCCAACCCTTTGGAAAGGTTGAGGGCTTTTCTTTTCCTCCTTCACTCTGCCCTTCTCAGTCCCTTACCAAAAAAGTTTCAGCAGAAGTGATTAAATTTCAACACAGCGAAAAATTATCTGGAGTTAAACCTTAGCCAAGACCTCTCAAAGGGACTGGTGTATGTTTACTGAGAAATTGTTTTGCAGAAGGCAGAAAAACGTTAGTTTCTGTGTCGTACCTTTGAAGCACGTTGACATAAGGACATCCTTCATATCTATTACAGAGGGACTGAGTCTCTAACAGTGACACCCTGGCATCCCTTGGATTATCAGAATTACCTGGGTAGCATAGGTCAGTGCATACAAAGCCAGGAAGATAATGCTGAAATCAAAAGAGATCTTCCAGTTGACTTTACTGCTCCCTCAAATGAAGCTTTCAGGGCACATGACTCACACTCTTACTACCAAACTGCATTTCTCTCACTACAGTGTTCATTGAGGGTCAATACAAAACCTGAATAGCCAGGTTTTCCAGGATAGCACTTACATGAAAAATTTCCACGAATTGTGCTTTGTAGCTCTTTAATGAGAGACCAGAATAAGCAAAATAACATTTTTAGGGAGGTGATTGTACACTATGCTTACTCACAGCTAATGTCAGGCTGTTCCTCTCAGTGTTATCACCTGATGTAAAGGCTTCCACTGCCATAAAAGGACTAAAGGCATCCAAGTTATGCATAAAATTTCTCTTCTCCCATGCTCCTTTGAACCCACTGTCCAAGCTCTGAGCACCACAAGAACTAAAGTAAATAGCCTAAATGACGACAGGTCAATTAGAGGATTGAAATCATGTCCGATTTCATAATCTGAGGTGTTATAAGTAACACAGAAAGGATTTGTCTACACCCACAAGAGTAAATATTTGATTTTTATCTTGACATTGTCCTTTCAAGGAAAGTCAGAAAGGGGAACAGAGAGAGATTATAAAGAGGATACTAATGCATTGTAAAGGCAATGCTTTATGGATTACAGTGAGATAGCAGAGGGAGGATGACACCAAGTCCTTCTAATTGTTAGAGAATGGGACCAGTCTTTAGCAAATGACCCATTCTGTCTAAGAGAGATGCAAAAGGCCTTAATCAATTACTCTGTGTGGCAGTCACAACCAGTATTTCTGCCCCACAGATGGCAAAGTCACACAAGGTAGGGCATGGATGGACATCCAAATACAAACACAAACACAGATTGCATTGTTGATTTGGTCAGAGAAGGGGTGTATTTGAGATAGTCACATGAGAAGGCCAGTAGTAAAAGAAATAATACTCAGCCCTCTGCAGTCCTATTAGAGAAAACAGAGAGTGAGATCTGGTTGCTTTTTTTTGGATAATTTTTTGTTGTTTCATTCCAATTTTGCCCCCACACCTGTCTCAATATTCTTCCATATACTAATTCTCTCTTGGTTTGATAAAGAAAAGGAGATTTAAGTCTTAAAAGTTATTTGCATGAATTTTACTCCATGCTCCAGAAAGTGAAACTCATCTCTCAGTTTGCCACAATACTCACTGCAATTAAGGTGGCTGAGAAAGATGGGCACGGTCTCAGCATCAGCTGAGCTGGGCTGACATGGAACTCAGGAAAACAAAGCTACTCATGGAAAACGTTTGTTTATAAAAGCCTAAAAGGACAAAAACAAACAAAAAAAAATCCTCTATCATTTAAGCCTGTCCATAAATCCCAGTAAGACTGCAAAGTTGCAGCTTGCTTGGTATATTTTATGGACAGAGATCTTGCTGACTTGGCTGACACTAGCTAGGAGGCGGGGAAGGCAGGAAAGTTGAGATTTGGGGTGGGTAAACATTCCCATCCATCAAGTGATTGGATTTGCAACTAAAGCTGTGAAAGCCACATCAGATTAATGTTGTCAGGGCAGGAATGATGTGAAAATCATCCGTCTTTAATTCAAGTGACAGTATCAGGGAATACTCACTTGGGGCCAGGGCAGTTCTGGACCCTCAGTACACTCAGGCCAAGGTGCAGGGGAAAAAACTCCCACCTATGTACAACAGAAGCATCTTCTCTGCCCTTTGCACTTGGTGCAGAGAACGGAGGGGAGGGTGGAGGACAGGGTCCAACAACCAGCCCTGCAATTTCCGTTCAGCTCCACATCTCCTTTGTTCAGAGCAAGATGCCCCAATTGTGCTGAACCATGTGGGAAAAATAAAAAAAAAACAACCTACAGAGGCTTTTGTTCTCCGAAATCTCTCATCGAAAGAAAGAGCTGAGGCTGAGCAATTTAATTCACTTAGGACTTTTGTGTCTTAATCCATGGAGCAGGGTTTTCAATCAGCTGTGGGGTGACAGGGGAAGGCGGCTCTGCGTGGGCTCACCAGGGTGCAGGGCAGGGAGGGAGGCCAGGAGCTGAGCCCTGATCCATCACAGAGCCCCACCCGGCCTGAGAGGAGCCAGCCAGGCATTGCTCCACACCAGATTTAGGGAATGCAAAGCAGCTTACCCGTGTAGGTCATTTCAGGACACTAATGATAATTAAAACGAACCCTAAAACACACTCGCACACCAAATGACGGTGGGAAGAGGAGTCTGTGGGTGAAAAGAGAAAAGGTCCAACTCTTCTCTAAGGGGGCAGATGGGAGATGCTCAGGAAACAAATTAGCTTTAAGAAAACAGCATGTACAAGGAGATTCTGTGGGAAGGAGGAGACTAGGGGAAACAAAAATCAAACCCAAACAATGAAACTAAACAATCAAAGAAAAAAAAACCAAAAAACCACAACCCCAACAACCAAACAAAAGAGGAATATCATTTGGACTGTGAGGGGAAGAAGACAAACAAAATGGGCTAACAGCCCTTATTGCAGGGCTTGGACACTACCTTCAGCATGTGTGGGAATCAACTGCTTTCCATCCCCAGTCCCCTCACTCTTATGTAGGGACCACGTAACACCCTGACACTGAAACAGGGAGAAGTTTACCAGGGTGTGGGAATGACCTCCACTCTCATTCAGAATGGGATGTTCTTTGCTCCCTCCTCACCTATACCCCTACCCAGTGCTCCCAGCTACCAAAGCATCACTGCTTATCCTCCCCACTTACAGATTATCTCTGCAGAAAAAGTGACCTGAGACCAAGTTTTCTACAGTACTTGGAAATCAAAAGTCATCTGAGGAAACAGCAAAATTTGCTTCATATGGGTCCCTATATATACACATAAACCCATCCACACACATACAAACCTGTTCCCCCTGCATCCCTGGCTTTATGAAAGGTTTGCTTCTACTTTAAGGACACAGTTCAGGAAGGGCAGCTGTTGAATCACATTTCTCCATAGAGCATGCAGCTCTGAAGCTAAATGTTATCATGAAAATCCCTGTGGGCTGAAGCTGGGAAGGAAAAACAGACTCCTGACCTGCAGTTGTTAAAAATGGCTTTTTGCAGAAGAATGGTAATGTGAGGCGCTATCTTACAGTGGTAGAAAAATAGCACTGTGAATTCAAATTGTGCATGCTTTCGGTACCTTGAAAACCAAAATAAAACAAAAAAAAAAAAAACCCCAGCACTGCATTTAATCACTATCAGAAAGTAGTACTGGGACAGGTCTGTGGTGTGCTGAGAGCTATGCATCTGCTCTTCAGATAATCTGGTGTCATGGTTAGGAGCGTATTGCTGCTCAAGTCAGGCTGGTCTCCACTGCATCATGCACATGCAGGTGTGAAGGAAAGAAGTCCAAGTAAGACATGGGCAGTGATGGTCACATCTGACTTTTGTTACCCTCTCTAAGGAAGGAACTTTCTACTCTGCTCCCACCCAGAGCACCATGCCCAGCTCTGGGGTCCCCAGCATAGGAGGGACGTGGACATCTCAGGGGAACTCACTCTGAGTTCAGAGAAGGCCACAAAGATGAGCAGAGAGTGGAGCTGCTCTCCTATGGAGAGCGTCTGAGCTGTTGAGCTGTTTAGCACTGAGAACAGAAGGCAGTAAGGTGACTGTATTGGGGCCTTTCAGAACCTAAAGGGGATTTACAAGAAAGCTGGGGAGGGACTTTTTGCATGGGCATGTAATGGCAGGACAAGGGAGAATGGCTTTAATGTGAAAGGTAGCAAAAATATTCTTTCCTGTGGGGGTGCTGAGGCACTGGCACACAATGCCCAGAGAATAGATGCCCCATCCCTGAAAATATTCAAGGCCAGGTTGGATGGGTCTCTGAGCAGCCTCATCTAGTGGAAGGGGTTCCTGCCCATGGCAGGGGCTTTTGGTGAGACAATCTTTAATGTCCCTTCAAGCCAAAACACTTCTGTGTCCCTGTGGTTCTAGACCTGGATCCTCCCAAGCTCTGTCTGCTGTAGGGACAGACGATTAACAAGGCTGGAGAGATCCAGGAGGGCTGCTGTGATGGTTTTGAAGCAGCTGAGCCCAAGACACCAGGATCTGGAATAGATCAGCTAGATCAGCTAGTCAGTATGTTTGAAGGTCTCCAAGGCATGGATGCTGACACCAACACCTTGTGGCAGAGCTCTCTCTGCCTCCTGCCCCTACATGTGAACCATCAGCATCTTTCCTCCTTCTCACTGATCTCCTCTACCAGAAACTAATGTAATATCTACAGATAGATCCTGTTCACTCAAGATCTTGTCAGGAAACTTGGTAAATAGTGAAGATTTCAGCAGAAAGAGAAAGCCAGCTCAGTGTTACTGAAATAATTAGAAATGAGTTGAATTCCGATGTTAGCAGCTGCATTTACAAATGTGAGGTGAAAACAGAAACGCTGCTTACACCATGTACACTGTACCTCTGACAGTCATATCAGCTCCTTCTTGACAGCTTGGGGAAGAGAAGTAACTGTCATCCATGGTTTTCAAAAAGAAATCAAGACCCCTGTGAGGCCAGACAGCTACTGAAAGTCTGATCTGAATTTACTGCTGCAGATGGAGGGGGAAGTAAATGGCACTTTATGAACTCCATCATTTATTGACTCACCAACATTGTTTGCTTTTGGGGAGGCTGGTGATGCTTTTAAAACCTATTTTTCTTCACACTGTAAAGGGAGTTGCATTTGTTTGACTGACTGCACTGGCCTGATGGCAGCATCACCACCTCATGTGGCTAAGCAAGATCCTTCTATCTCATTTGAGCACTGAAAATGCTCCATTTCATAGCTGCTCTGCCTCAAGCCTCCTGACAACTGCCATAAAGACATCCCCTGGAAACTCCATGTTTCTGCTGGTCCGGGAGCACGCTGTTGCACATTAAGCAATAATAACTGGGAACACCCAGAGCTCTAGGGAGCCTCCAGAGAGAAGACAGTGTCCCTCTGCAGCCTGTGCCACACAGACCTGCAGCAGGCATCCACCTCAGTCCTTCCTACTTCAACACTGGTCTAGCAGAACAAATATGGTTTTAGGATCCTTGCATGCCTTCAGGAAAATTGACTTAACATGAGAATCACCTTCCCTAAGTGCAGCCAGAACACAAGTTGGGCCACAGTGGATTGACCCTGGCTGGACATCAGGCACACACCAAAGCTCTTTTGCTCCCCTTCTCAGCTGGACAGTGGAGAGAAAAATTATCCAAAAGGATCATGGGTCCAGATAAGGACAGGGAGAAATCACTCACCAGTTACTATCTCAGGCAAAATAGATTTGGCTTAGGGAAATTAGTTTAATTTATTTCAAATCAAATCAGTGTAATAAGGAGAAATTAAACCAATTCTTAAAACACCTTTCACCCACCCCTTCCTCCTTCCCAGGCTCAACTTCTGTCCTGATTTGCACAGCCTCAGTGGCAGAGGGGGATGAGAAATGGGGGCTGTGGTCAGTTCATCACACGCTGTGTTTGCTGCTTCTTCTTCTGCAGGGATTGGGCTCCTCTCACCCTCCCCTGCTCCGGCGTGGAGTGCTTCCCACAGGAGGCAGTCCTGCATGAACTGCTCCTCCCTGGCCCCTGCCCGTGGGCTGCAGCTCTTCACAAGCACCCCCACTTTCCCATTCCATGCTCCCAGGAGCAGGCTGCTCCAGCTTGTTCCCCGTGGGATCATGAGTCCACCTGCAAACCTGCTCCAGCCTCCAGGACTCCTCTCTGCAGGGCCCACAGGTCCTGTCAGGAGCCAGGCTGAAACAACGAGGGGTTGTTTTATCCTCACGAAGCTGATTGATGGTCCTTCTCTCATGTCAAGATGAGAAGTGTAAGAACCAAATAATTTCTAATAGGAGTAAAACAAGTGCTGTCAAATTCATTTCAAACCCAGGGACAAGTTCAAAAGACACTTCATGGGAAAGGAGGTTGGGAAGAGATGGGAGGAGAAGAGAGGCAAAGAGAGACATATGTGCACCAGGGGTAGTTTAGATTTGATATTAGGAAAGATTCTTCATTGAAAATGTTGTCAAGCACTGGAGCATGCTGCCCAGGGCAGTGGTGGGGTAACCATTCCTGTAGGGATTTAAAAAGCATGCAGGTGTGGCACTTGGATTAGTAGTGGGCTTGGCAGTGCTGGTTGGACTGGATGATCCTAAAGGTCCTTCCCAACCTTAATGATTCTGTGACAAGTAGAGCTGGAAAATGAGACGTTTATTAAGGAACATTTCTGTGCAACTGGCAATTTACACCAGCAAGAGCCAGGGGTGGGAGGAATCACCAGAAGCAGCAGGAAGGGGGTGCACGGGCTCAGAGCCCCCGGGCAAGCCCTGTTCCCCCTAGGAATGCTGTGCCTCTGAGGAAGGCGTGGGAGCAGCCTGGCCCTCTCAGCGCTGAGGGACGCATCTCTGCTCTGCTCTGCACATCCACTCCCACTTTAAGCTGCCACAGAATAACCTTGTGCTCCCCGCTGTGCCACTGTGCAAGGGCTGGCAGGGGAAGGGGCTCGGGGATAATGAATGAAGCTCTATATTAGCCACAAAAGCACAGGACAGTCAAATGAAAGGGTAAAAGTATGGTCATGAAAGACAAGCAGTCACTCCGACTGTGTGCTGGAGGTAATTACTGCTATATAAATAAACCAGAGGGAAAAAAAATCTTTTAAAAATCTAATTACCATGCAGCACTGTGGGTTTCAACCTTGGTCAAGTACAGGCAGACCTGATTTACGCTCCATCATAAAATCCTAAGCACGAGGCTGGTCTCCCTCTCTCTTTACAATATGAGTCAGGGAATCAGCACAGGACACTTCTCGGAGAGGAGCTGCCTGATAGATAGATGTGCCCATGTCTGGGTGGGTCAGCATCTCCAACAAGCCCAGGACTACACAAGTACACCACCTGCATGTCTATTTATCACCGTTTTCTGTCTGCAAGAGCAACATCTTTTTTTTAAAAAAACAAAACCTAATTCTCTCAAACCTCTGTTTCACTTGGCTTTTTGTGTTTTTGATGATTAGTGTTTCTCATGACCCTGAGTAAGGATATTTCCCGCTTGTGCAAATCTGTCTTCTCTCTTTCAAGCATGTTGTGAGGTATTTCTATGAAATTCCTAATTGTGCAGGAAAGGGAAACTGAGGTCAAGGCTTAATTTATCACTGACACTTTTATCTGCTACTCAAGCAAGAGTTTTATACTCTGTTTGGTGGTTGTTTTTTTTTTTTAATATCAATGTGAACACGTAACCCATCATCCCAAGACAAATAATCACCCAAACTTAGATCTTTATTTCCTGTGTATTCGCTTGTTGCAAGACAGAAATCATCCAAGAAGAACAGTGGGTGAGTCAAGTGCAGCGGCTAACTTTAAATGCGTCACCATTTTGAACTTGCAGGATTGAGGCACATTCACTAGCAGAGCAAAGTAAATCCTAAAGCCCATCTGATTCCCCTCATGTGGAACCAAGTGCTACACTGCAGCTTCTTAACTGCAGAAACACTTCTGAGAGCAATCAAGTCCAGGCTGGATTTGCAGCTCCTCGTTCAGAGCTGTTGATATAAGTGGACAGGAAGCAGATTTCCCATCATGAGCAAACAAGAGACATGTTTTTCCCATTCCAAATTGAGAGAGAAAAATCAGAGCCTATTAAGTCAATAATTTTTGTCAGTAGATAAGCGTTCACACACAAATATTAGGCTGGTGAAATATCTCTTATGAATTTCTAGCTGCAACACTTTAAAAACACTGCAACTTTGCTCAACAGATTCCAAATCTCAGTGTTGGTTAGATCTGAAAGCCAATCATGTTGCTTAAAGCCATATCAAAACAATATGCTTCAATAATTCCTAAACATAAGCGCAGATCTGAAAGTGCTAGGACACCCGAGGGAAATAATTACTCGTTGTGTCATCTAATTGTTTTCAGCACTTTTGGAAAACAAACAGTGAAACCAGAGTAAGTATGAAGCAGTAACAAAAGTTAGGGAACAAACACCACGAGAGTTCAAAAGTAAGACAATTTCCCTATCATCGTTAATGAGATTTATTACCCAGCATCTGTTATCCTACCTTTAAAAAGTCAAAGCCCACTTTTAATAATTACCTCTTGCTTTTATACAGTATCTGGCACTTGCACAGTTTCCTTGATTAAACCTCAAAGCAGGTAAGCACTGTGATTCAGAGAAAGGAGGATTCAAAGGTAAAACAAATTGCTCAGAGTTTCAGAGAAATCAGTGCCAGAGCAAAGAATTAGATGTTCAAGCTCACATCCTGTACATTAGACCACCCTGCATCTAAAAGCTTAGCTAATATTGCCTGCCCTCAGCATGTTTTTTAGGCAACCCTGGTGGCAATGAATCCTCTGTAGATGGAGAAGTTGCACCAATATAAACATCCTCATCAGAAGAGCCCCTGGATGTTTAAATGGACACAGTAAAGAACGTGGGTGCTGCTGTTCATGGGGCTGGTTGTGCATGGCACCATCTGGGCAAAACTAATTGGTGCAAACACGTCGCAAACATCTTTAGACCTGAAGGTTTGTGACCTGCAGATGAATAAAATTTTTGAAGAGCCTGTGTGAATTAATACACAGCTATTCAAGGGCTGATGTGGCAGCAGTGGGGAGGACTGGGTAGCTGAGATGCCTCACTTGATCTTATGTTAAAGATGTTATGGTATCGTGAGTGGTGTGGTGAAATAACTCACACTATCTTGTACTCACTTCTGACAATCATCTTTTTTAGCTTTTAAAATTAGGATCTAACCCCATTTTGATGAATTTCTTATTGGGCAAAGCAAGCAAAAAACATTTGAGATTACATTTTAGTTGCTGTGAAAATCTCAGCTGTAGCATTCCTGTAGCAGCAATTCTTGAAATGTGTTTTATCAAAACTATGACCCATGCCTCTAAATTTTATCCTATCTTCCTGCAGCCCATTCAATCAGGGAAAATATAAGCAGAGAGTTTAAACTGTCACAGATCCACTTACATTATATTTAAAAGTAAAAAGAAGGGAACAAATACAAATATTAAAATTCTTCCACTCTAAGAGAAACACAGAGAGAACTCTAAAAGCAACTGAAATAGCTCTTGGGAAAAGCTCTTGTCTTTTGAATAAATACCTTACAGTTTACAGCTTCCAAAAAAAAAAAAAAAAAAAAAAAAGAAATGAATACTTTCTCTTTTCCATCTTTCTTCAAGCTATACAAGAGGTTTATGTTGTAAAAAACCAAGGCCTTTGTTAAACCCCAGAATGGGCCCCCTGTATGTGTGTCAGAATTTGTGCATTTTTAGAGTGGGTTCAAGAGAAATGCATGTACAGCATGTGCCACACACCGAGGCTGCTCCTGCTCCAAACACTTTGCTACGTGCCCACAATTCCAGGAGTGCATGAGTGGAATGACTTGGAGCTTCACAGATGAAAGACACCAGTGGAAGGCAGAGCTGCAGGGACATCAAGAGAAACTCAGATGGTTCTCATCATACTGGACTACCTGCTCTTCCTTCCTCCCTCTGTTCTCCATTCTCACATTCCTCTTTCTTCCCCATTTGACCATTGCCTTGGGTATCTGCAGCCCTTGCAGCATTCACAGTTTACTGAACTTTTCCCAGATAATATTTCTTGTTTGCCAATAGGACTTTATTTTACAATCTAAAAATAGGGAAAAAAATCATTCATGTTAGCAGTGCAGAAAAGGCTATTATTGCTCTAAAAAAAAAAAAAATTTTACAGAGTCTGATTTTGAGGAAGACAGGCAGTTGTCAGCTCATAGCAGAAGAGCCTGGTGGTCACACATGGCTAATTCTCTTTTCGGGGTGATCCTCTCTCTGCAGACTAGACAAGGAATAGTTTTGCTTACTCCTGTCTGATTCAGCTGACCTCAGGCAACCTTCCCCCAACTTGTCACAGTGTAAGAGTCATCAAGCAAAGAAAGTGCAGTGTGAATTTTGCGGAAGTTCAAAAGCACATCAGAGATTCTGACTTGTTCCTTTAAAGAAATAGGATGTGCCACACTTAAAAATGGTCCTTTATGTTCCTGAAGTGCCTGAAAGTTATAGTAAGGAAGAAAAATGTTTCAAGTATTTAGCTCCTACTTTGCTATACTGAGTTAGTGACAAAGGCTTTCAGGCAGAATATCTGAACAATAGAGGCTGCTCAGTAAGAGACAATCTCTAGAAATGCACAGGGACTTTATCTAGGGCAAACAAGACTATGTATTTAATATCCAGGCTATTACTGTTACTCTGTTGTGTCATGTAACTTATCCTGTGATGCAGTTTTCCCATCCAGGAAAAAAGGGATAATATATTTACTGTTTGCTTTAATCTCACAGTTATGTGACACAATCCAACAGAATTGGCTATGAATTGTGGTTGAATTTCTGAACAAAAAAACAAACAAACAAAAAAAACCCCAAATCCAAACACATCTTTATTCTGTTTCTTAAATGTCGTTAAATGTGTTAAATTAAAATAAATATGTTGAACTCAAAGATGAGGGGCATTCGTATTTCTTTTTTTACCACAATAATAAAAAAATTTAAAAGTATATTGAATTTTTCATAGTACTTCCTGCACGTCTATAATATTGCAGAGGATTAATAATAGAAATTCTGAATTGCAGACGAGAGAAATAAATTCTAGATAAAGGCATAATTTAAAATGTAAAAGGACAGAATTAGGCAATAAGAATTAAACTCTGAGAGCAAGAGAAGTGAGTCCAAATATGTGATGGAAACCTGACCACTGAGTCACAAGGCAAAACTCACATTTATCAAACCCTAAAATTAATGTATTTATTCCAGGCTTTACTGACTGCAACAGGGATCAGGACAATACATGCACTACTGATTCTGCCACAATTCCATAACAAAGGATGGGAGGAATATCTTGAAACTGGCTCACTTGTGCAGTTGCAGAGGAAGGCACTGAGCTACAGCACTGACTTCGGGGGGGACCTGTGCTCACAGGGCTTTTGGGATGCAGTGGAACCAGATAATTTAACAGCAGTGTCTCAGAGGGACAAAAACCTCACTCACTCCTACCTCACTAAACTCACACTTTAAAACAAGCTTGCTCTTAAAAACTAGCTTAGCAGTGGTACAAGGCTTAAAATGTGCTCTCAAATTCCTCATCTCTGGCAAGGGTCCCCCAAGCCCTGTGCTCATCCCAGTGTTGTGTCTGCAGCACACCCAGCCCATCACGGGAGGTTTAGGGCTGTGTCAGGCTGGCAGAGGCTGAGTGAGGGTGGCCACACAGCAGTGTATTTATTGTGCATCACTTAGGGGATGCAGAATATTGCTTGGACACTTTAATAGATGCATCAGTGTTAACTGATTTGCTCTGAGGCACCATATGCTAATCAAATGGGGTGCGATGCATAATGTCTTATTAATGTCGTAATAAAGGAAATCTTGATGTGTTCCGTAATGTCTTTATGATTACCTTTAATTTTAGATAGCTAGTGAAGGAATGTGTGTTCAATACCTGGATCTGCTCTCTAATTACCTAGCATATAACAAGATCCAAATGTACAATAAAAGGCCGGGGTTTTTACTGGAGATTGCTGGTGACAAAATAAACCATAAATAAGCCTTACAATCTGAACGAGCCTGAAACACCACATCCAGATTGGCACATGAGATTGTTTTAGGCATATTTTGATTTCTTTTTATCTTTAGTCACCAATCTGGAGAAAGAAAATGCATCGACTCAGAGGTATATAGCTTCAAAGCTGCTCCCAGGAGGTTTAAGTACACAGGCCCAACAGATGTTTTACATTTACTTCTACAAATAAACACACACATAGTTGTGTCATTCAATTCAAGCCACCCCTTATGCTGACAAAAGTTTTTCAGGTAAATTTACCTTAAGCCTGTTCATTTTTTCATAAATGCTTTTACTGCTTCCCTTCTGTCTCACACACACACATACACACACCACTACTACTACTCTGAATTACTTCTGAGAGTTTGAAGCAACATGGAAAATAAGCTCTTAATAGCATTTGGATTCAGATTTTTCCTTTTGTGTAATTTGCCCAATCCTCAATGTATTTTGAGTAGGAGAAAGGTAGCTGTTCTCCCTTTTATAACTGGGGAAACTGAGGCACAGAGTTCCAATAACCTGATATATGTGACAGCACTTTGAATTTGGGATTAGGCATCAGGTCGCACAATCAGCTTCTGGGCAAATAAGTGCTTGGAATGGAACTCCTCACATCAAACAGCATTGCTAGAAAATTTTGGTTTTGTTGTGTCAGATAAGAGAAGTTTCAGCAGTCTCGTACAAAAGAGGAATTTATTAAAAGTGGCATCCTTGATCTATCAAGATTCTCACCTAAAACCTGGTGCCTTTGCAGATATGCAAATATCACCCTTTCACCCTTCTTTTGTAGAACAAGTTTTTAAACACAGACCCCTGAGGAAAGATTTTGCATCTGAGGGAGTGAAATTGGAAACGGAACACACATGGAAATTTATGCATGACCCTTCGCAACCAGAGCTGCTTGGCAGTAACATCTGGTCCCCTTCATGCAGGCAGGCTCCAAGGTGGCTTGTCCCTAAACACATTCAACAGGTGCACACAAAGAGAGTTATTTTTCAGGCAGGTGTTGATGAAACTAAGATCAGCATCAGGTTATTGTGTCTGAAATGGAGAGGAGGGATCGGAAAGAGTGAATTCTGGATTTCTGAGTGAACTACGGGCTGCTACTTTAGCATGAATCAGAGAAAAGCCTCTGCAGGTCAGGGGAGTCATACCAGGGTAGAAGTAGTAAAAAGCTAAATGAAATCCAGGCCCAGGAATTAGAGCAGCAATGCTGCCTGGGCCCTGAGAGACAGCCAGAAACCCTTTGATAGAGTAAAATCCTCGTACGCTGCAAGAAACAACCTGCAAGAGAGTTCCCTGTCGGCATCATTAATGCATTCCCCAAAGCAGAAATCAGAAGGCTCTTTCCAGAGGAGGGATGCTGTAGAAAGAGGCTCCTTGTTTAATGATACCAGTGAATGTTTTGCCTAATGTGAAGACAAAGAAATTTGCCTTCTGGCTTGGTATCAACACAGGTTGGTACAGGCCCAAAATTCATGGTCAGAATGGGTGCAGGGGAGGGTGACAAGTGGAAAGGAGAAGTCACCTCACCAGTGGGATAGCTAGAGAGTGGCTTTACAATTCATGATTCCTTCTAGCCCTTTAGCTTCCTGGATCATGGGATTTGCCTTCATTATAATCTGTTCCTCTGTCTTTTGGATTTATGAAAAATAGGGAATTGGTGTTCAGGATCAAGCAGAGCAAAATCAAACAGCCCTGGGGACAGCGCTGGCCCCAGGCGAGGAAGAGAATTCAACTGTGCAAGTAGGCTAAGAGTCACATTTTCAGCTTTTGCATGATTTTAAGTCTGGACCTGTGTTCCAGACTGAAAAAAGAATATTACAAGGTACATAATATTTCCTTCTCCATCTTCTTCAAAGTTCAGGTGTCAAATCAGTGTTGTTGTTTCTTAAGCTAGCAATCAGAGCTGTGAGGAATCCCAAAAGATCACCTGATCCAGAAGGAATTATAAATATCCAGTAGTTTGTGGATGCTTTTCTAATATCATCTTCACAGCTTCTATAGACTGAGACAGCATGACAGTCCTAAAGCAGCCCTCTTTTCCTATGTATTGAAACTTACTATTCCCTATGGAAGTTGTAAACATTGAACAGAGGAGTTACCAACCTCTATAGAAGCACATCTGCCTGACTTCCAGAAGACAGAGGCCAAATTTGTCTTTGTCTTTTGTGGTGGGTTTTTTTTCCCCTTTTTTTTTTTTTTTTTTTTTTTTTTTGTTTGTTTGTTAGTTTTTGGCTAGTTTTTGGTTTTTTTTATTTTTGTTTTAGTTTTTCTTGCTGTTTTTTTCCTGCTCCTACCTCTAACCTTATATTTAATTATTTTGTTTTCCCTGATCTGATGAATGAAGCTTTTACAACTTCTATGCCACAAGCTATGTTTATGTCTAATTATGTCTAATTTGTATGGAGATGCCTTGATTCTTGACCTCTGTGCACTGCCACTGTGCTGGATACCAAAATATCAGTTTTCACTTCTTATTCAGATAGAAGGAATTTGCCACTCTGGTACACCTGGACTTCTCAACTTTAACATTGCCCAGGGTGATTCTGAAATAACCTGGAAACAGTAGAAACGACAGATACTGGAAAAAGTTAGAAACAGAAACAAACAAGGAAGAGGAATTATAAAATATTGAAGCGTTAGGTCTAGTTTACATTTTTCCCCCAAAGCAGCATTGAAAAACTCTGACCAATATAGATTTATCCTATGAATATTGCTGCACCAGAGTAAAAAAAAAAAATTAAGCATAGCACTTCAGACCAACTCCAGCTGAAACTTAGGATGAACCTGAATATCTCTGGGTTTGCCTAACCTGTATTCCTAATGCTGTTTGTTCTAAGTCAGCAAACCCTTGTTTCTACAGGGAATGTTTGAACTTAACTCCTAATCCATATGAACGATGGTAAGAACACATAAGAGCAGGAATCGTAAATCTAAAGCCTTTTATTTTATTTTTCATTCCCTGATAGTTCCATAGCTCTAAGCATTGTGGCTTCCACAGAAGGCAGCAGCACGTTGCCAGCAGCATACCTAATTAATTCCTCCTCACTTGTTCCATGTGGCTTCCTTACCCCCCATCCAACTGACCTATTGCTTCTCTTCAAGATAGGCTAAATTAATGATGATAAAATTAAGAAAGAAGTGAATTATTTAATTCCAGAAAGTATCAAAGCTTACACGATCCCAGCACTGAGTAGGCCAGAAGGATCAGTCCATGCCCTGGGGACTGTTTTTCTGGGCTCCACCCAGAGTTCTCATAAAAATCAATGGGAATTTAGCCTGGTCTTCAGTGGGTGACCTTTTGATTCTCAAGAGATTCATAACGCTTGGCATTTACTCTGTGCAGTGTCTTTCATGAGGAGGGCTCAAAATGTCTCTCTACACAAGTCTCACAATATCCTCAAGGGGAAAGTAAGCATTATCCTCATTTAATTAATGCATTGCCAAAGGCTAAAAAACGTACTAAAGGAGGCTGATCCCTCAAGGTGCACAGCTTGCTTAAATTCTGGTGAAGCTGGTGGGGAGATGAACATGCTGAGCACCAAACTGGATTAGCCTCCAAGACCAAGGTCAGTTCTCAGATCAGATATTCTTGCCCATCATGCTTCATCTCATCTTTATTCTCAGTACCTTCAGTCACTGCTGCATCAACATCAAAGTGATAGCAACAACAAGAAATATTTTAAACTGGTTGTTTGTGGTGGTATACGTCCATAATCTAGGCAATCCTGAAGCACACCAACCAATGCGGGCCCTATCTCCAGTCAATCAGCACAGAACAGCAAGCAGAAAGTCTCACTAGGAAGCCACCAACCTGCACAGGACCTGGCTTTATTCCTGCACTGCTCAGGACTTGGCACATGGCCCTGAGGTAAGTCACCACTCTCAGACGATCTGTGCTACCCCTATCTATTACCCTGACACTAATCATGAGTGTCTTGCTATCAGCAATGTGCTGCCTAAAAGCAAGTAAGCAAGAAGGGGAACTGAGCCACAGACAAGCTAAGTAACTTCTAAAAGTCATGTAGGATGCCTACTGTAGCCAGGGAATTCAACAGAGTTGACTCAGGTCTTTGAGGAATTGAAATTCTGTCTATTGGACCATACGGAAAGAACAGAGATGTAAACTTCCCCTTGCTTATTCTCATCTGCCACCCACTCTTTCCCTCCTCCTTTATGGTCATAAAGCTGCTTATTTTCATTACATCCTAAGCACTTCCAGGCTTTCTGTACTTTTGAAGAAGACGTGATGGCTTGATTGAGACTCATAATAAACATGTAAGCAGGCAGATCCCTAAATAAGCCTGAAAATCCTGATAGATGCATTGTCATAAGAAAAAGAGAAGCAGTGGGGCTAAAGAAAACTTTGCCATGATGCAGACCAAGAAACAAGTGCTCAGAGTTGGACTGAAACAGCATTTTTAATTTTTTTTTTCTCTGTAAAGCAGCTGTAAAGCAGAATTAAGATAGCATGTCACTGAAAATAGGATCTCTCCTATGGAGGATAATGCCTACCATTATCTCAGAACCATTTGCTGCTCTATATTCAAAGAACTCCTGAGTCTCTACAATAGGCAGCCTAATTGCAAACATTTGGTGTTAACGTTTGATGACCAGGAGCAGAGCAAACCCAAGGTGTATTTCAGAGCAGCGCATGAGTTTTTCTTTGCTCCAGGGGCTGTGCAAGGCATCCATTAGAAGGTGATGAGCTAACTGCAATCTTCTTGGAAGGTTTTATGGCTGTAGCAAGGTTTAAAGAGTTGCTGCTAAATGCCCCTCAGATAGGCCCAGGTGTGAGACCAAGTCACATATAGGTACTCTGACAAAGTCACTTTGAACTGGAGAATGAGGATTTCAGGATCTGAAGCCAAATAAAAGTGGCACTGAAGAGGAGGGACAACTCGATAAGTCAACCTCCAGTTATAAAACTACTGAGCATGTGTGCTGGAGGTGATTGAGCACAGCCTTGAAAATGTTAGTGGTGGAGAAAGTGTATGAAAAAAGCATCCTAAAGATGTCAGCTTGATTAATGCCAAAAGGCTTCTTCAAAACTTGATTCTCCAGGTCTCTGTTTGTGTTCTCTTTGGCCACAAGTTCAGCCGCCAGTAAAATGCAGGTTTTGTTGCAACAAAATCTCAGCTCTGAGAACATGCAAGTTGTTCAGAAAAGTAATGAAATTTTTAAATTCAATGTTTCTGGAATGTTCATGGGTTACCTTTTTTAATTATTTAAATTTGTATTTTATTTTAGTAATTCTCTGTAACCTTTTATGCTGGGTATGGAAAGATATTTAGACAAAGTACATTTTGACAAAAGTTTTCTATTTTTTTGAATCTGACATAATTTTCTTTTTTTTTTTTTTTTAATCTAACATTCCATGAACAGGCTACCATATTTGAACATGGTTAATACATAGAGTTTATAAAAGAAAGGGACTCATGCAAATCTTCTGGCACAGTATTCTCTTTGATTCTTAGTTAGGTATTCCTTAGTGCGTGCTCCAACCAAAAGCACCGTTATAAGCCTATAAACAACATGACCCATAAAAATTCGACACTAGCTCCTAGTTATATATTGTTACTTACTATTTTCTTTATTATATTAGACATCTCCCATGCTCCAGGTATTTCACAGCTCTTGGGATAGTTAATGCAATTTAAATATATATAGTGACTGTACTGAGTTCTCGTTTGGGAAAGGAACTATAATCTATCAGAAAAAAAGCTAATTACAGTTTATCCCATTGATTTATATCTCCCCAAGCCTCCCCTCCCAATTTTTTTTTGTAAGTATTAAAAACCTTAGGTTGTAATTTTGATATATGCTGCTGGATAGATTAAATACCAACTAATTCTCATATAAAACTGGTAGTTTGATCAATACAGCTAAAAGCTTCATTCCTCACGTATGTATTTCTCAGCTTTAGAACTATCAATTTTAATCTTGCATGTTGGGATTAGATAATAATCAGGCCAGAAATTCATCTCCACAGAATTATAAAAAACCCCTCCTGTTCAAATTCCACAGGAAAGAACAGTTGATCCCTCTGTGGAATAAGGAAGATATGCTGGATAACCTCACCAGATTCTTTCCAAGGTTTCTACCACCAGCCCCTTGCCTCTCTCTCTCCCTCTATTCCTTCTCCAGTCAGTAACCTCGAGACAGATGTGAGAGAAAACACCCAAACCAAGTTAGAAAAAGCAATTTCAAAATTATTTGTTTCCCAGGCTCAAAACACAGGGAAAGAAACTGGAAAACCACCAAGAAGGTTTGCCCTCGCATTCTGCAAGCAACTGAGCAAATCTGTTTTGCCCTTCCTGTACAATACAAATGGATTTCTCACTGAGTGAGTCATTTCATTTCCCAGATAGCCCCAATGTCCTTCTTATGAAGGAGGGCACAAGAGAGAAGGGAAGAAACAATAAATAAAATTCACTTCAGCAACAATGGGTGTGATGTGGGAACCTGATTAGAATGTCATAATGTAGTCGTGATATAGGAAATTAAATAGGATAGGGAGTAAGTAGCCTACAAATATTTTGGTTTCAAATTGCATTTACTGTCACACTGAAAAACAAAAAAAGACAAAATCAGGAAAGCAACAGAGCTGGTGCTGGATATCCAAGTGGTTTTCTACAATAACTTTGAAGAAGGTCATGTGAGGAAGAGAGGAAACTGAAGCCCTTTCCTTCCACAGAGGAAAATTAATGGGTGATACTATGCTAATGAAGACAGTTCACTCCCAGAATGAGTCATTCAGCAGAAGCAGGGTCTCTGTCCTGCCTGTTGATTCATATTCTTTTCCCTCCAGCATCAAGAAGTTGTCCTAAAAGGGTTGGCTGTGTGACCTACCCACTAACAAGTTTGGGTTTAATTTTGTTATTTATTTTGGTATTAGCATAGTGTCACCCCCAGGAGATTTTCCCTTCAGGGCTTTCTCTGTCCTTCAGTCCCTGGGTTATCATCTGTGAGGTGGGACAGAGGGAAGCTTGCAGCAAGACATGATGCCAGAAGAACTACAGGAGAAATGAGCCATGGGCAGGCAGAGTTTCTTTGGGTCAGAAGGTCAGCTTGGCTTCCACTTCCCCAAAATTAAGGCAGGATATTTTGTTTTTTGCCTTTTCTTTTTTTTTTTTTTTTTTTTTTTTTTGCCTTGAAATCTCGTTGTCACTGTATGAATAATTCCTAATGGTTCTATTTCTCATCCCTGATTTGACACACAGGAGCTTTTAAACAGACCAGCCCTTTGGATGTGAGAGCTCAGATCTGAACCAGCACAGTGATGGAACAAAAGGTCCAATTCTGCAAAGCTTCCTTGAGCAAATTTTTTTAAAAAATCAAAATATAATGAGGATGTCCAAAACATTGGTTGTAAAAGGAGTATCAGCTGTACAAGGACTGAACATCTGACCTGATCGAGTGCAGTAAAAAAATTATAAACTTGTCCTTCAGAACTAGAGCATTTATTTTCATTTAATGACAACAATGATGGTCTTTTTAAGAAGCAAGCAAAAATTAAAGTATTATTTTTAAGCATGTATTTTTTAAATGTATCACTTTATGGAGATATTACCAACCAGATAGCTGGTATAAACTGTCATATTTCTAGTGGCTGAAGACAGCTGAATCAATACTTCAAACTAGGCTCAATATTTGAATGCAGCAGTAAGGAAAGTGGTGTAATCCACTGTTATAGATTAGATGGCGTGTCAATCTTAAATTGCACATTACAGAAGATCTAGTTAGAGAGACTTTACTCTAAATATAGCTGTTTTTTCCAAATGGTAAATATTCTTTGTGAAAAGTTATTTAGCCCAAGTTTTTTTGCGGTGTCATACAATGCAGAATTTGTCTCCTGCATCTATCACATAGCCAAAACTACTCAATAAAACATCAAATTAATTCTCAAAAAGTATTTAAGATCAAAATCTTTGATTGCCTGTAATGAGATAACCAATTATGTTAATCACAGAAAAAGTGTCTGCTTAGAACTAACCATCAGAAACAGATTTCAGTGTGAAATAAGCAATGATCATTATGACAGGGATAATAAAAAAAATGAATCAATTGCACAAATATTAAGCAAGAGTTCTTGTATATTAAATATTCATTTTATGCAGCATATTCACACCTATAACTTTGTAAATAAATTTTAATGTTTATTGGGGATTTCTTAACTTTCAGCAGTGAACTTCTGAAAAGAAAACACAAATCTATTTAGAGAGCTCTTTGAAAGGTGACTTTCAGTGTCATAATTCAGACAAATAATTTTCCTCCATGCAGTAAGTACTTTTAAACTTTGATAGAAAGAAATCCACCTTCAGATTTTACTCCTTTTTGTTTAAAAGGTTTTATTTCTGCTGACCATGGCCCTGACTTTGCTCTCCACAAAATTAGAGACAAAACTCCCATTTGCTCCAACAAAAGCACAAGGCAGACTTGAATTCATGATATACTGTCTTTTTCAACAAGTCACAAAATCCTGCACCATATTCCCTGCCAGGCAGGCTGGTGCTGCATTGCTTGGGCAGACAGCTGAGGGACAGAGGCTTCCAGAATAACAAGAGCTATTTTCCCATCTTTGGCTGTACCTGTGAGTATTGCAAGTGAAAACTGAGCTGTGCTACGCCAGGTTTACCAGGTCTCAGTGGCAGCAGTACCTGGCTCTGATATTGACAAAGAAGCCTGAAGCCAGGAGGAGAAAGATCATTTGTGATGGGCAAAGACTAGGTGAATTTTGGAAGCTTTCTTCCTCCCTCTTGCTGGAATAGCAGAGGTTGTGCTTGCCTGGAGCTGCTGCAGTGGCAACCCATGGATTGTACTCCCTTATATCATCATTAGCCTGAAAAAGCATGTGATCTGTGCTCCAATTTACCAGTAAGGATTGGATGGATGGCTCTGTTGATGGCAGGAATATCCTGGCAGCCCTGCTGCAGTGAAGGATACCTTGTACTCAGGTCACACCAGCAGAGCTGCTGCCTGTGAAGGTTTGGGGTGCAAAAGAAACCAGCAGCTCCCAGAAAAAAACCTAATTTGTTAGGATGGGGGTAGGTTGAGAAGGACATATTTGGTGGATAGGACCACACTGGGCTGTGCTCAAGTTACACATACAGGTTTATCCCTTTCAAGGGTCTCCAAAAATCCCTGACCTGCAGTTTTGGGTGGGCTGCTGTCCCACAGCTCTGTTCAGAACTGCTGGGTGCTGCTCTCACAGCTGCCACTGCTCAGGTTCAGCTCCTGGGGGAGACACTTCTGCAGCACTCTCAGGTCAGTGACACCAATCCCCATTTGTTTGAAAAGAAGGAAATAATTTCATATGCAGCTCCAATAGTACTTTTCTGTGCCAGTAAATTGCTTGTCCCTCTCTCCATCCCATGGGCCCCAGGGAGTTTTGAGGAAAGTGCAATGATTTTCCCTAGAATAAATGCTTACAAAAAGCCCTGGTTTGGAACTAGTTTGTGATAATAGCTAGGCCAAATTCGTCATGCAGGTGAAAAGTGTGATTTTTTTTTTTTGGTCCAAAATTATCATACAGTTATTTCACTTATACCTTTTTTTTTCTTTTTTTCTTTTTCTTTATAAAATTTAATTGTTTACTTAAATAATAAGTATCTGCTTCTGGAGGAGCAGATAGCCAGGAAATCTGCATGTAGGTGAACAAATGGTGGAACTACTAAGCATTAATTTTTCCACTCTTCCTCCCAGTTTGGAATCTCTGCTGTCAAAGCAATGTGCCTAATCTCAACTAAGGCTTTTCCCTCAGTGAGAATCAGGCTTTCCCTCCTCTATCCACAGCCTTATTTTCATTAGCTTTGTAGGAAATAAATACATTTGAGAGGGTTTATTACAGAAGAGGAAGGGGAGAGAGGAAGAGAGGGAAAGAGAGAGAGAAAAAGAAAGAGACAGGAGGACTTGGCTAGTCAGTTGAACAGACTGAAAAACGACAAGAATAGAAAATAGAGCTACAGTAAAAAATATTTAAGACTCATGTTCTCAGAAACCCAATCTTACAACAGAATCCAAAAAATATTTTGGTGATTTCAAAGATGTAGCTTCTTGACCTCTATCTACACTATAATAATATTTACTCTCATTTTACTCACTTGTTTAAAAAAATGAAAAATATAGAAAGGAAATAGATTAAAAATATGAGTGGGAGAAATTCAAATTCAATTCAAAACAAAATAACTGGTTACACTGGTCAGATGGTTAAGCTACATACATTGGGAGCTCCTGAATCCCAGCGCTGTACTCTTCTGACTCCTATACACCTGTGTATTTATCAAGTTGTTGTTGCACACACTGATCTGCTAGGTCTGGCACACTTTGTAAACACTTGTGGAGCTCTTGAGCCTCATTTGCAACCAGTGGCAGCATTATACACAACATTGGCTCTTCCTGGCTTGTCTGTGAGACATTTGAGGAGAGCAACAGGAAAACTCAAGGCATCCAAAAGCAAAGAGGGCTGAGTCCTGTCCAGGATGAAAAAGCCTCTGCAGTGCCTCAGATGGAAATACAGCTCCTTTCAAGGCAGAAGAGCCTCAGGCCATACACAGCGAGTTCAAAAGGCCACACTCAGACCTGCCATGACAAATGGAGTTTATCTTGTGGAGTTTATCTTCATCCCCAGTTTCAGTGGGCTCACACTGCTGGGGGATTGAGCCTATAGGTGCGGCACCACACTGGAAGCAAAAAGCGCTGTTGCTAAGGAGCCTTTGGAGAAATAAAAAATTCTGTACCTCTCTTTTCTCTATGAAACTCTTCAAGTAAAACACTGTTTCCCTGTGCAGTGTAACAAAAATGACAGCAGCCTCAAAAGTTTTTTTTTGTCACTTTTTGTGACATCTCCTGTCTGCTCAATTATTCAGTGGCCAAGGGGACCAAACTTAGTCTGGTCTTGTTCAAAAGCTCATGGTGTGCTCTGCTGACCTAGAGTAGAATCTTTTATTCACAGGTAGCTGAATAGCAAAGTTTCTTTGAGACAGAGTCCTCCTAGGGCCAAAAAAGTGCAATATTTGGGAGAGAAAAAACATCCCAGTATGACATTTCACATCCTATTATTATCCAGAATGTCCGTAAAATCTAACTCCAATTAGTTTAGCCCACACACTCTTGATAAGCTAAAAAATTAACTAAAATGTCCAATTCTGCTCTTAGATCACTGGGACACAGGAAAAAAAGGTTTGAAATCTTGGCTTCATCACAGGTTTTCTGTAAAACCTGTAAATTATATGAGGAAATGTAATGTGCATCATGTGTTAGCTTGCACATCCCTCTGGATCATTCTGGAACCCCACCATGAAAACACACTTGCAATGCCTCAACACCTTGCAGTTTGAACTCAAGGAGCAAAATCAGGAGAAGACAAACAAGAATGAAAAATGAGAAGAGTGCATTAAATATAAAACATCCTCACTCCCATGGTGTTAGATTTTGTCTCCATATTTTGAGAAACACCCAAAACATCAGAATAGAAATTGTGTATTACTGAATGCTTACAGAGTTACAAGCATAACAGATCATAACACCTAAACAACACAGTTTCAACTCTTGCCAATAAGCCCTTTGAAAATATATGCCTGTCTCCAGATTTTAAAAATTTGAGAAAACACACAAAGCATTGTGCTATGGGTGGCAACAACCAGTTTTCTCTACTCTACCATCCATTACATGCTGAAAAAGGGAGAAGCCCTCCTGTGTTGGACACCTAATTCTTGAGTTCTGCAAGTTCTGCAGGGACCCTGAGTTCTTCATCTCATCTCCCTGTCACACATAAGCCATGTTCCTGCAGTGGACAGCAGAAAACCATAAATATACACTTTAAAAAAGACTTTTTAAAGGGAAAACTAAGGAACTTTACAATTTGACAGTGACCATATTGCTAGGTGACACAGAAGAGGTGAAGTTCAATAACTTGCTCAGGGCTAGGACAGCTGATGTACTTGAGCATCTGTAGCAGCAGAGTAGGCAGTGGCCACCCAATGTCCATGCACAGACAAAGGACCTCTAAATTCATACATCTGGTTTTTGTATGGTAAATTACTTACCTAGAAAACTTCTGAACTCATTGCTCACTTCTTAGTTACTCTATAATCTTGTAAGTATTTGATGGAAATGTAGTCAGAGTTCTTCTCAAAAGGCAGGTTTTGTTTTGGTTTTTTTTTTCACCTGCAGATGATCCACTTTTTGATCCACGCCACTGTTATCAGAGGTGAGCAGCCAATTTCTAATCAACACATTTAATCACTCTGTCTCTTCAGAGAGGCCACTGTAGTGATCATGTAATCTCCTTTGTCTGGGTTCCTGGAAATTACTTGGAAAAACAATGGTAGCAGCTGCAGAAGTGCAGCAGAGTGAATAGGGAAAAGAGGTGCTCCAGTCTCTTTCTCAGTTCCAGCATTTCTCCCTCAATTTAGAAAATGCAGAGGATCCAATTAGCAGCACTGAGTATGGTTCCAGAGCTATTGATGGGGCTCTGCATGGAGCACCTCTCCCAGCTAGAGAAATAGCATATCTAACCAAAAATACAACATATACTACTAACACTTTTATATTATATTGGCTAACTGGTGTTGGAGAGACTGAAGTCATCATTACTGTTGCTTGGGATTTGTCATGCTGCCAGACCAAATGCACGTTGGAGATTTCAATGGGCAGAAGTGACAGCAACTTAAAGGGGCACCAACTGTTCAATTTATCTCATTAACTTCAAGCTCTTAAGTAACCTGTCCTTCAGAAACCCTTCAAGAGATTTCATTGACTGCAGAGTGAACTGAAGGAGATTAGCTCCTAACTTGACACCTCAGCAGCAGTGAATCAGGGGCCAGCAGTCAAAGACACGGGGCTGAATCACCAGTTCTCTTCACAGCTGTACTGCTGGCTGCTGGTGAACCAGCCTTCCTCATACTCCAATTCTCTGCCATCCCTCTCTGCTCCTTCCCCTCACTGGAAAACTCCCAAAGGCAAAGGACATCTCTGCACATTCATGAGACGCTTAACCCTGCAGGGTCCTGCCTCTCATGGAGCTCAACATGCAATTATTGATGCATAACTTTACAATCTGAATTACTTCATCACCAGCAGAACTCCTTTTGACAAGGCAACAGCTCACATTAAAAAAAAAAAAAAAAAAAAAAAAAAAGCACCCTCTGAATTAGATGATTCTAATGGAAGTACAATCTTCCACATCTGAGTAGAATATTAATACAAAATTGGAAACAGCATCTTGGTATTAGGAGTCTAGTCCCTAAGTTCACTATGTATTGAATGAGCAGAGATTGGCATAGCCAGATGGCAATTCAGATCCTAGGTAGGCTGAACTGACCCCTGGAAGTGTCTGTGAATATTAACAATTCCCTTTAATGATTTGGAAAGCACGTCTTAATTTATACTGAAGCCTCTAGCGTATTTCTTCCCTTTCCCACCCGCCTCACAAAATGTTGACATAGAAGACACCAAAGTAGAAAAACCCCCCAAAGAACTCTAAAAAATTTACTTTCATCTTCTTCTATTTGAAGCTGTCTATGCAACAGATTGTTTTAACCCACTTAGCTGTATTTTCTGAACAAAATCATCATTAGAAACAGAAATTTTAGAATTCTGATTTTCAAGAAATAGATCAAAAAAACCTTAGCTGCCATATAGTGTAACAAAAATGATAAATTCCGAATCTATTGACATAAATGTCAAGGGTCTCGTTCTTTTTCAGGTCTCAGCTTTAAGTGATACCTGCTACCACATCAGTACTGTTGGAACTACTGTAAATGATGGAGGAGAGGAAAAAGAACATGAAATGAAATTGCCCTTGCACTGATATATAATTTTTCCCTGTTTCCCCAGAGCATAGCTGTTGAAGAGGGGAAAGCTGGACATAGGTCTATTCATATGAACAGCTGCTCCTGCTAATTACCTGTCGGTTCCTAAACTCCTCATTGGAAGACGAAGGAACAGCATTCCCACCACTGAAACTATTAAAAGATCATCTGTTTCTATCATCAGACCAGAAATGGAGACTCATCTCACCAGGATGCTAGTAAGGGTATTTAGGAGGGAATTGTAGCAGACAAGGATTCATTTATCCCAAATTCTACCACTGAGTATCTACCCAAGAGTTCTTCTATTCCCACCTGCATGAGGTGGGAAATTCTGTTTGAGGGTTACCAAGACCAAGCTCCAGTTTAGGGGCTGCACATTCACAGGTATGATAGGACGGCAATGAGTCAGGAGTGTACGTAAATGGTCAGAGACATGAAAAAAATGAAGGGTGAGTAACACTTCTTAAGAGATTAACACTGTCCTCCGTTGGAAATTGACCCTGAGGTGTTGTTTCCTAGTCCCTTTGTGTGGGTTTTAAGTGGGAAGGAAAATCTCAGGCTACTTGCTTTCATGGACCATTCACAATAGAGTTAAGGATTCCCAGTAAGGATTCCTGAGGTTTGGATCAGGCTGGCAGCTGCTCACCAGTCATTTTCACCAACGACTGATTGAGACCCTACTTTAGGCAACAATTTAAAATCAGAAGGGTTTTAGGGAGAAAAAATTCAGTCATCTTCTGGCTCAGACTTAAAAATATATCCAGTCTCATCCAGTTTATGTAAAGAGCAGGCATCATGAAAAATGAAAAACCCTAATCAGCTCTGTAAAATCTTAGTATTAGCCACTGTTAAAAGCCCAGAATAATTTTCTCATTGTCAATATTGGATATGGAATCCAACAGAGGAGAGGGTTGGTGGATATTGTGTACCGTATGGATTTTTCATGCTGCCAACCATTAACTTATCCCACAAATTAAACACCTTTCACATTATTTTATTAGGGAGATACAAACTTGCCATCAGTAAGGTTATTTGGCAATGTAATTTATATATTCTTTTTTATCCATCTGTTAACCCTAAGGCTTTCCATTGTTTTGGTGGTTCTTTTGGTTTGGTTTGTTTTTTTTTTTTTTTTTTAATATCCTCTTCCAATTCTCCTTGAAAATTGAACGAGATTAGGTTAAGATGAGGTTATTTTTTAAAGTAAAAAGTCACAAAGATGGATGAAGATACCTTCAAAGAGATAATACACTGGGGATTCCTTGCTACCAATTTTTCCTCCATGGAAAGCTTTTTCCATATTTTTTTTCCTTTTTAATCTCTGTATAGTTTATAATAATATTTTGCTTCTTCTGTCAAAGTAAACCAGCCAAGGTATCACTTAGCTTCATTTCCTGAGACCTGACCAAGGGTCACAGATTACCTTGAACTGACGTCTGACATTAGCAAATAAACAATCTCCTCTTGTTTCCCACTTGGTGAATCAGCAGTCCCCATGCTAATGGTGTCGACAGGTTTCTGCTAAAGCAGGGGAAGGGGAATTCCAGGCTGACAAATAAGTCCCCCGAGAAATGCACCTGTCAGTTACGGGAGAGCCCACGCGGCGCCGCGGAGTCAAGAGCGCCGGGACGGATCCGTGCCGCTGAAAGTGATGTTCACAGGGTCACGGCAACAGCGGGCTGCCCTGGCGCACACAGGATACCAGGGCAGCGCAAAAACTGTTGGTATTATCCACCACAGGCCCCGGGAAGGAAAGCCAAAGCAATGCATCATTTAAAAGCACAGCGGTGCAGACGCAGGAGATGCGCTGGTCAAATGACCTTTGGCTCCTTGTGTTGTTTCTTGCTGTGTTGCTATCCAACACCTAAGCAGCATCACATAACACCATTCCCTAGTTCCCTGCTGTCCAAAAACTTTCCTCCACCCAGTTGCCCCAGAGAAGAAATGCTAAATTGTCTGTAACTTTCTGCCCTTCTACATGGTTTCTTTCTTAAAAATTCCAGAAAAAAAATGCCCTCTATTTTTTCTTCCCACACTTCCTCCACATAGAGTCATTACTTTCCCTGCCATAGTGAACACAAATTGACTGTTAGGCCAGATTCTGGACAAGAACCAAGCACGTGAGGATTTAGACTTCCAAGAAGGAAACCTAGAACCTCTGCATTTTTAAATGCGGAAAGAAAAGGACAGATGCAAGACCACTTTTGTGAGCTGTGGAAAATGTGATTTTAAAAAGAGGCAATTGCGGATAGGAAGAAAGTGGCTGCATCATGGTTTGGTGTCTCTCTTTGCCTCTTCCTCCCTGCTCTCTGTACCCTCCTTTCTCTCTGTTGCACCAAGGCAATCTGGGGGCCTGGCTGGAATCTGACGCGATTCCATCCCACCCTGGGAGCTGCAATGCTGACCACCTCTCTTCACTCAGAAATCTCCACCAAACCACCTCTCTTCACCCAGAAATCTCCACCAAACCACCTCTCTTCACCCAGAAATCTCCACTGACTGCCCAGTTCTGTGGCAGCTCAGGTTACTGCAGGGAAAAAGAGCAGCACCCTGAGCCGGGGGGATCATCTGGCTGACAGGTCCCCACAGAGCAGGAGACAAGTCTGTTCTGTCCTAAAGCTGCAGCATGGCAGGACAAGGCAGAGTGAAACACAAAATTAATAGCACCAGTATTGCCATTATCACATTAGCACAGGCTCCAAATCCTTTTGGATTCAGCCTTCCAAAACAAGCCGTGGAAAATCAGGGAATATACTTTCCCCAGCTATCAAATTGTGCTCTTCTCTCAAGAAAATGTAATTTTTGCTTTCAAAGAAGTGAAAAAGAAATTCCATGGGAAGTAAGAATTTTTGTTTTAATAACGAAATGTACATCAATCCCATTGTAATCATCAAGAACAGAGAGGCTTTAAGAGTGCCCTGAATTTCCAGTATTCAGGTGGCCACTGATGCTCAAATTAGCTCTGTTTCACAGCTGTTATTAGTAGTGCTTTGTGCCTGCTTCACAACTAACAAAACAGTTTTATATTAACACAGGGACCTAAATAGATTTGTCCATTAAATGCTAGTACATTAGACCCAAGGTGTCCCTTACAAGTATCCCAGTGGAGTTTTCTAAACAATCTTGGCTAGAGCAACCTTGGGAGGCAAGTTTACTGAGAAACATCACTATTAATAATAACCCTTCCAGGGCTGAATCCAGGGTCTAACACAGAGCTCTTTTGGAATTGTGACTAAAGCTACACCACCCTAGTGGGAAGAGGGTAAAATAAACTGTTGGAAGTAAAATAAGGAAAAGTAAAATCTCAGCAGAGAATGATGTGATCAAATATTTAGATTCAAAATCCGTTACATTGCATAGAATCTTACCCTCCCCCTGTCCCTGCACTGACAATGATATTGCAAAGGCAACAAAAGTATATTCCTGACAGATCTAAATAAGATTTTTATCTCTAGAGGGGAAGAGACTTGTTAATTTTTTGGTGGGCTGGGCAAAGCAATGAGATTCATATTGTTGTAATTATTAATTTCTTCAGCAAAGTGCTAAATCTCTAGGTACTTTACATATTGGCTACATTCTTTTTTCTTTTTTTTTTTTTTTTTTTTTTTGTATTTCCAGCAAAGCTATTAATTTAATACCATCTTCTCAAAGGAAAGAAATCTGAATGGAATTAAGGATGCATGATCACAGCTAGAAAAATGAGCAGAAGCAGGAAGAGGGACAGAGAGAAAAAAATTAAAGCTCTGATAGTTTAGTCTGTTCAAGAACACTGGTGGAGAAGTATTCTCTAGAATGTTAATTTGTCCTTATTCAGGTGGATTTTCTGTCATTATCAAAGCCATTTTTTGAACTTTGGTTGTGCCAATAAATGGATATTGGCTGGATCTGACCAAAAATATTCTCTAGAAAGGGATATTCTTAAAAGATACTATTTATCTGGAAATACCAGGCAAGCACACCCAACGTAAATACAAATATGTATGTATATAATTTGTGCCTACAATTCTTTCCTGGAAGGCTTTGATTCCTGCTAAGGCACACTAGGATCAAGAACTCAGTTTGGGCAGAGAAAGGAAAGCTGGACAGAGCATCAGTGGCAGGAAGCCACCATCACCACCTTTCCCTACTCTGCATCCCAGGGAACAAGGCTGATCCAGGTCCCCTTTTCCTTGGCTGTGATCTTCCCTGACCCTTTATGGAAGGATGGACCATTATGGGAGGTCTGGGACCAGTAGAGCCAGTTTGGGGGACCTGCTGGACAAGGGGGCCGCATTAAACAGTGCCTATGCCCCACCATTAGCTGGACACGTGCAGGAGAAGGAAAATCAGGGAGGAAAACCCAGACTCACTCCATTGAAAGCAAGTGCCAGGCTTGAGAGGCTAAATGCATCACATTAGGGGATGCACTAACAGCAGTTTGACACTTCTGATAAATGTCTGAGAAAATCTTTAAGTCCCAATTAAAGGATTTGCTCAGCCCCAATTTTTTTTTTTTTTTTTTAGTTTATTGAAAATACCAAGCTGATTGTGCTGGGGGACAAGCCAAAAGGTTTTGCTTTTAATCTTTTATTTTCCTGTTTCCTTTCTTCTTTTTGCTTGCTCAGTGGTATTCATAAAGCATTACCACCTAGGGACAGGTTGCAAGGGGTTCAAATGTGATGATAGTTTCCATATCACTACCTGAGACTAGGAGAGGCCAAGGGGGAACGTGCTTCCTACTGAGCTTAATATTTTCAAGGAACAATGCCTGTTACAAACCCACAGTGCCGCTGGGCCCCAAATTCTCCTTTTATTAAGAATCAGTCAATGCAGCTCCACCTTGGGAAAATTCAGTCTCCAAGCCTCAGCCACGAGTCTTTCTCAGAAAAGGGGGCTCTTGCCATGCCTTTCTGGTTCCCTTCTTTGGCCTCACTGCAGCAGACCAGGATGTTAATTGGAAAAGCAAGGCTAATTAAAACCAGAGAGGCAAACGAAACTGTAGGGGGAGCGAAGGGAGGAGAGGGAAAAAAAAGTTAAATTCAAGCACATAATAAAGAACATTTCTGCCCTGCTGTTCCTAGGAGGGATCTCATAACAGTGGTGCAACAGCCCAGAGGCTACAAGGAAAAAAATTAAGCTACTGTGTATAACAATGAAAACATTAAACCCTTTGTGTACCATCAAAATGGAAACCAAGAAATAAAGTTGAGATGCTAAACATGTGTTTGAAGAGCACTGAAGCATGAGGCATGTATTTGACTTCCACCTTCTGGGGAGTGCAGGGAGGCATGACTGAGATCTATTAAATCCAATGATGGCCAAATTCTCTGCAGGTGCATTCGGCTCCAGCCAGGGCACAAACCCTGAAGACAGAGACACAGATTTTAGACAGTGGTGCCACCAGGCAAACAGGCTGGACAGGGGTATCTGTCCTCTCTTGGGAGAAGGTTTCATCACCTTTTCTCACTGAGGATGCTTGGAGAGGCTGCAAATGCTCATCCTGTGATCTCTGTCACGCTGGGGCCAGCCTGGGAGGCACCCACCATGGCAGGAGGAGCCTTTGCAGGCAGGGCACCTCATGAAAAACCTCTGCTCACAAATGTGACATCCCACCCCTCACAGATGCCGGGCACCGGTGCGCACAACAGCATGCTGCTGGGGGCAAGCCGAATCAGCAAGGCCCAGAGAAGGTAAGGAACAGGGTTTAAAAGATCAGAGATGCTTCTTTTCTCCTCTCCACTTGAAGACCTTCTTAATGCTTAATGTCTCCAAGAATGACAAGACCAAACTAAATCTCAGGTGATGCAGAAAGTTTTCTCTTTTGTCTGGCAAGTCAAAGGGGTTGCAGAAGGAAATGGGAGGGCCAAGACTGACGTCCTTCCCTCCTTGCACATCCCCTCTTCCTTTTCCTTCAGGAAAGTTTCACATCTTTTGCAGAGTCCCCAAGTGCCCTCAGAGTTGTTAACCACTTTGCTGGCTCCTCACAGAGCCTGTTTTCTGCAGCTCATTGGATGCTCCCCATCCCAACCGGCACGCATGGAGGAAAAGCTTGTGGCAGCAAATATGGACAAGGTCATATTCCTGAACAATTTTTTTTTCCCAGCAACCCAGAGGTGACTGCCTCCTTCACAAATACAGCTTGAGACTTATTTTAAGGCCATTCAGACACAAAGGAAGTTAAACTTTCTCAAGTAAATCAAAAGCCTGTGATAGTATAATCAAGTTTCTCAATAAAGAGGTAAGACAGACTGATTTTCCCCTAAAACACCACTTTAATTTCAGCTGAGAAAGAGACCTGATTATTTGAAACACACACAAAATACTGAAAGGAAAACACAGGGTACAATTACCTTTTTTTTTTTCTTTTACTCTCAAGCTCACTTTTGTTATTACCTGAAAAATTTACCTCATTAATTGTCTCTAAGGAGGAACAGCATTCACATGACATTTAGCTACTGGGAGTAGGAAAAAAAAAAAGAAGAAAGATAAAACAATATATATTGACAGATTGCATCACAAGAGGCTTTGTGGTGGGAGGGTACAATAACTTGAAGCATTTCTGTCCCCACACAGTGAAATTGCCCTTCCCCAACCTGCTTCATCAGCTTACAAAGAGTTCCTGTTTCTAAGCGATTTTGACCTCTCTCTCTTTGTTTCTTCACCAGGATCACAGTAAGTGTGATAGGACCTTAAGGACAAAGAGAGGAAAATAAATAAAAGAAGGCAAGGACAATTGCAGAGCGGCCAGTGTTAATGTCACCATATAAAGGGTCTGTCAGCATTTCCATTAGAAACTCCTATTTTCAAAGGTTTATAACTTGGCCATAAAAATTCACTCTGAGCAGCAGCTGGAAACTTGGCAAACAAAATCTCACTCAGCTTCAATTGATTTTTCTTTTTCTTTCTTTCCCCCTGTTCCCCATCCACCATCATCCTCTATCTCTTCCACTCCCACCTTCTTTTGCCCTCCTCCTAGTCAGTAACTTTGAGTTGGTTTAACCAAAGGATGCAAGAACAAGCATCCTGTTACAAGTTGTCAGATGCACTAACACTACTCATTTTTTTCCTTTTCTGGCCCCTAGTGTATTCTTTGTAAGTCCTGCAATCATTTGGGGCTTTTGCTTTGCTTCCTTTTTTTTTTTTTTTTTTTTTTTTTTTCTTTCAATAAAGCATTGTCTAAAATTTTCAAGACAGACCTCTACTTTGGATTGACAGCGAGTACCATGTATCAATATATCAAACCCCCCACAACTCCTTTGAAGAGAAATAATTAATTAAGAAGGAGCTCATCAGGAAAGTGTGTGTTGCAGTCAGTCCTCTGTGGCATGTGAAGTCTGGTCAGAAATGTCAGGATAGCTCAGCTAGGAATAGGAAATGCTGTGTCTCCTGGTTCGTGCTGGTTTTGACCCACCAAATCCCTTCTCCTGTCACACAAAGGGCTCATCTACATGGGATGTTTAAGCGACTATGACAGCAGCCATCTTGGCTGACACTTGAGAGCAAACTGGAGACTCTAAGCATGATGCTGTGCAACTTGAATTAAATTGCCAAGGCGGACGGACCAGGCACGGAGAGGGGATGCATAACATATGCTGAACAGCAGGAAGGCAGCTCTGTAGGTGTAAGGAGTGACTTGAATTAAATGCAGCTTGCCCTGGTACAAGTCACTCCCCCAACAGCAGCTCTGAGTGTTCACAGATGAAGACAGTGAGAGGAAGTAGGGGCATTGCTGCGGTTGGGTAGGGAGATTTCAAAAGAAGTCCTAGCTAAGGTAGGTTTTAATGTGATGCCAAGCAAACAAACAATGTGAAAGAAGAGCAAGGAGACTGAAAAGAGAGGCATGAAAGGCTGAGAGTTCAGGCTCAGAAACATCCCTGTTTAAGATGCTTCTTGAAATGCCTGAGTCAGCAAGAGGGAGAAGATGATGGGGAGGCACTGGCCTCTGTCATGAGATTTTCCATCCCAGTTTTCATTGGCAACAGCAAAAACTCATACACAAAATCAAAAACATACAAGAGATTAACTAGGAGGGAAAAAAAGACAAAATATTGATGGTCTGAATTTTGGGACATGTGATTAATATCTGGGGGGGATTATATTCATGCCTGCACACTTGGTGTTGAATTCCACTGAGCAGTGTTTTTCTTTTCCACCACGTGTCACAACATAATTCAAGCTGGACAAAGTGAGATGACAAGACCAAAATATCCATGGTATGATTTATGGATCACCTGAAATATTCAGTGCACTCTTTCTATTTTTGCATTAATCTAAGAAAAATAAACAATTATATTAGAAGCCCAT
This sequence comes from Melospiza georgiana, assembly GCF_028018845.1. Taxonomy (NCBI): domain Eukaryota; kingdom Metazoa; phylum Chordata; class Aves; order Passeriformes; family Passerellidae; genus Melospiza; species Melospiza georgiana. The sequence continues at coordinate 76,112,264 of NC_080465.1, forward strand.
AAAGAAATTACATCAGTGCGGAAGTAGCCTCTTTATACCATGATCTCATTTTTCAGACTCTGCACAAAGAATTATCTTTACAGTGAGGCATCTCCCTCTGCTTTGTTTTGCACATACTAAACTGCCTAAGAAAAAATTTAGGGCAGCGTCTCTGTCTTCCTCCAAGTATTTTATATTTCTGTGTCAGTTAAACACGAGATGTGAGTTTAAATGCTAACAGTTCAAAACTGAATCCAAGCTCTGTCAAAATTAATGTTCAGGGTGTTTTATCTAAATTCCATACAATCATGTTTTGTCAATGTCCTAAGATATCAACCTACTTGCTCAGTGGTTTAGAATTTATCCAGTAGAACATATGAGCTCATCTAATTCAAACTTGTGTGCCTTGAATACCCCACATGCAACTAAAATAACAGAAATTATCTATCCTTTGGAAGAAATGTTGCAAAAATTGGTACTTTAAAGAAAATTTTAAAAGTCAGCTTCAAATTAAATGAGAAGAAAAACTTATTTTAAAATCATATGCTTATATTTCTGCCAGGGTACGTAAACTCAGCAAATGCTTGTCTTCCCCTCTTAGAGTAGTGGTGTCCCCTAGCAGCAAAAGAAAGGGCAAGCAAATAAAATGTTGGAAGAGAACTGGGGTTGCAAGAAAACTCAGAGAGAAAGCAAGGAACACAGTAATTAGGAGAAGGACTCAGGGAAACAGTTACATCATCCCAAGGAGTAAGAGATCAAGTGGAAAGGAGAGGAACCAGGAGAGGCTTTGTTTTTGATGTTTTTAATTGATGCAATGCATGGCTGATGCCTGAAGATTTGCTACCAGTTTTGTTATTCTAATTAGCAAAGTGTACAGACAGGCGAGCCAACATCAAAACCCCGATCCATCGCCGCAGACCTCAGGCAGCTTCGGCAGCAGCTGAGGAGATGCGTAAAGCACCGTGACACCAAACACCTGCACTCTGAAGGAAAAGGGATTTATGGGCTACACGTGCCAGGCTGGCAGGGACACTGTCCCTGTCCCTCACTGTGGGATGCAGGCACCTCTGGTGAGCTGCAGCTCCCGCAGGAGCAAAGCAAGACTCAGCACAAGCGCACCTCTGCTGGCTTAATCCTGCACTTGTTGGGGAAGGGGGGTCGTTTATTTTCTTTTTTTTTTTTTCTTTTCCCTTTTTTTGACAGAGGTTCATGAATATGTTTGATATGTAGATGTAGATTTTTATCAGTTAGGGTAGGCTGAGTAAAGTTAGTGGATAAGAGAGGCTAAGGAGGTGTATGGTTAGGGATTAGAGTGTGGTGATAAATGGTAATATGCTTTTGTAATTAAAGCAAATCTTACATTTGAAAGGACTGGAGTCTGTTTGACTGGTAGATAGGGGTTTGGGTCTATTTACAGTCCAAAGGCACATTTAAACTGCTGAATCTCCCTGTTCCAAGTAGATCCTTTGACTGTGTGATAAGCGTGCTTTTCATTTTCTTACAGACTCCTCCTTATTCAGGGCACATCCTGGTTTCTGAAGGAATGAGTTTTTTCTTTGTGATTGCTATCCAGAAGTTGAGCTTGGAAAATGTGACCTAGTTCTGTAAATATTTGACCTCTCTATCCCTTGCACATCCCATCCTCACCTTCCTCCACTTCTCCATACAAACTGCCAGCGAAACATTTTCCTCACGGTGTCACCTCTCATGGGGTAGGAAAAGGGCAGCACAAACCCAAAAAATGGCACACAAAAAGTAGTGGTGCTGATGTTTTCCTCCGAGGGTATTCACTTTGTGCTTCACAAAATGGCTACCCAGCTATAAAATATCACTGGGGGATTTAAGTATATCATAAATATAGATATAAAGACAAAATAATCTTGGATATAACTGGGTATATCACAGTCCCAAGAAATTTACTTGAGGCATTGCAGCTATGTAGGAAGCTAATCTTGGTATCATATTATCCCAATTACCAGTTTATTATTTCTTCCGCTTCCATTCAGAGATGGATTTTCCAGTCTGATAAAGCATATGCCAACTTGAAATTAAGAACTGGAGCTTTTCACATGTAAGAATTGGACCTGAAAATCATTCTTTGACATCTCGAGTTTGGAATTATTTCAGCAAAAATGAACAGTTTTCATAATCAGTTTTTCTTTGGTTTGGTGTTTTTTGCGGGGGGGAAAGGGACTGGGTGCAGGTGGAGGGAGAATGTGTTTTGATCATTCACAGAATTCTTCAAATCAAAACCCATACAAAATCCTCAAGCAAAAAGATCCATACTCTGCAAAGGTCTCCTACTCCCTATCACCCCAATCTTCCCACCATTCCAACTTTTTTCCCCTTTTAAATGTCTCCATGAAATTCCATTTATTTTGTTTGAAACCTCCATCTCACCCTTTTCCCTGAAGAGCATTTCCCTCACATAAATACCACAAAATGCTGAATGTATTTCTTTTTTCTCCTGAGGAATCATTTAGACCATGCTAAAGGTACAGCATGACATTCAAGTTGTTTTAATTTCTCTGGATTCAGGCTAACTTGTAGCCCACCACTCCCACTTTATCTTGCAGCTGTAGCCAAACCTTTACCAGTGCCCAGTGCAGGATTCCTGCACCTAGGATAGGGGCATTTTTGTGTCCAAGCCTGAGCATTTTCCAAGTTACACATGCCTGTGGGCATATGCACCAAAATGAAACACATTCTCAGTGGATTTATAAGCATCTTTTAATCAAAATACCTAACTTACAATCATCTCCTATAGAAAAAAAAAAAAAAAAAAAAAGACAAAATCACGTGCATTGGAAAGAAGAACACAATGACCAAGGAGACCAGAAGAGAGTGTAGGACTGAGACAAAGAATTTCAAGCTAAGTGCTGCCAGGTGAGTTGCCTTTCTGCAAGCCAGACACTCAAAAACAGAGCTGCAAAGAGTTATCTGACCTCTGAGAACTGTGCCTTAGACACAGGACCTTATGGACATAATCACACACTGCTGGCTTCTCTGCCTGCAGCCTCCCCCTGCTTTGTCCCCCAGGCAAAAAGCATTCGGGGACATAACCCCGTTCACTTACTCAGGGGAAATTCTGCATTCCCAAAATGCAGATTGCAATGAGACTCCTTCCCAAAACAGAAAGTTCACAGGATCCCTTGGCACCTATAATTTCTCACACACAAAGGGAAAGAGCAGGAGAACGCAGCTGTATTCACCAGCTCAGATTATTATAATTTAAAAAAAAAAAAACAAACCCAAAACAAAACCAAAAGGCCAGCCAAACACATTCTGGACATCCACATTTGTATAGTTTATAGCAGGTGCAAACCTAGAGAGCATTATGAAAAACAACAACAACAACAACAACAGCCGCATCTAGGTCTTAGAAGATGTGTCCAGAGTTTATTGTCTTTTGAACACCATCACTGCCTTCATTACACTGCATTTACTTTGTGAACCATCTTTCCCAAAAGCAGTTCTTAATTTTTTGTCTCCCCATCTTCCTTTTTCTTTCCACAAATGGTTCACTTAAGGCTTTGACCATCAGTTCTTACTGAAACTGATGTAATCTCTGACAATTTATACAGATATTAGAAAATAAATTTATTAATTATGAAGTTCCCCATGCTTTACTGTATCCCTATGGGCTCCTTGAAGAGTTAAACTGCTCTGCTGGAAGGATGTGTATCTAAATTTGAGTAGGAGTCTAATATATTCACAGCCTCAGACAAGTTACGTGTGGCATCTCACAGAACCTCACATCCTTTACGAGCCACACTCACAGAAAACATGTTTACCTTCAGCACAACCAACTGAAGCACTGTTTATCAGGCGACAATTCTGTAACCCACTGCGACACAATGAGAGATTTTTGCATCCTCCAAGCAGGCCCAGTGCAGCCTCCTGCACAGGCAGGGACAGCCAGTGAGCTTGGGAGGGTGGTCTCACAGCTTACAGTGAACATTCCTGCTGTAGGTGCCTCTCAAAAGGTTCTTGTCCCGGTTGGCTACCAAAGGAAATGGATCTGGCACCTACTTGTGAGTGGTCTGAGCATCCATTCCTGCAGGTCCCATTCCCTCTCCTGTGAGAGCAGTGCCTGCAGCAGCTCCTGACCTCTGCTGAGCACTGCACAGGAGCAGCAGAGCAGCACTGGCTGTGCCCTGGGATGCAGGGGATCCGTCCCAGCCTGGAGACACAGCACTGTGTGCCAACACACACCACAGCACACTCCATCCGGAGTGCAGAAACAGTGCACGGGACAATGGCTTCCTGCAGGAAGGCAGGAAGAGCTACCTAAAGGTTAAGTGACTTATTTCAGAACTTGATGCATTTGCAAAAGACATTTAGTGGAAACAGCTCCTATTTCCTCCTTAATAGTAACAAAAATTATAGTCTCTATGACCAACCTGAAAAGATGCAGGAAACTCTAACCCTGAAACAAGGTTTCCTTTTTCTTGGTTATGAATATTTATTTTCCCACACTTCATTAAAAATAGGTGTCTGTATGACGAAAGGCAATGGAGAAGCTCTGGTTCTTCAGCATCCTTAAGAACAGAAATATCTTTGCAAATTTTTTTTTTTTTTTTAATTCAGCTCAGATAGTACATAGGGGCAGCAATTTAGGTGTGGGTTTATGTACAGCTAGATAGATGCAGATATCCTCACAGTACACTTCCCATGTAGATATATATTTATCTCTGTGTGTGTGTGTGTGTATAATCTTCAAGACAGATAAAATGCACACAGCTGTTAGCAGCTGAAACGGGCCTTAATTACACTCAGGTTGTCATGGTAACATCTGACAAGCTTTGCCTTCCTGGATGGGAGCGTTTGCCCACTTGGAGTTTGAGCGTACCAAGAGAGAGGTTCTAAGGAAAATTAGAATAAATCACACAACTTTCCCTGGCCTTTGTGTCTTCCTGCCAAGGCAAGAGGACTAGGAAAGAATATTGCTCCACAGGCTTGACACATCAGAACAAAGCAAAAAAGCAAAACGGTACAGGAATATAAAGGATAATGGCACTTAAAATACTTTGTTTTGCTGAGAAGTAGCATCTAGCTTAAGATTTCACAGCATTATCATCATTTTTTTAACATTTGTAAGGCCTTATTAATGTCAATAACTTTGGTGCATGAAATCATTGGTGGTAACATCTGAGATTTTATCTCTTTTATTCAAGTAAGATGACTAATGGAGAAGAATGTTACCCATTTCAGCCATCATCTTGCATCAAACCAATTACACAGTCAGGAAGGGATTTTAGGTCAGTTCTTACTACAAGTCCCTACTCTACTTGAGGGCAGCTGGTTTAATATGTATTCATTGATGTCTCATTGTCTCAGCTCTTGCCTTTCTCCTTGTAGGAATCAAATAATTCTTTGTTTTCCCTTCAAATGCCTTACAAAAGTAATTATTCCTATGAATAGGATGTTCAATCAGCTTCTCCCTCTTCATCCTTTCCATGTCATAAAAACTAAAAAAAAAAAAAAAAAAAAAAAAAACAACCCAAAAAAACCTCACAAAGCAAACAGGAGAAGGCCTACTTAAATCACCACACATCAAGGCTACTTTTAGCCATCTGGCCCACATGCACGTTTTCCTGAATAGCTGACAAAATAGCAGTCCTGTGATGCACAGCTTCAACAGAAAGCATCCATCTGGTGAGAGTGGTTCCAGCAAGTTAAGGAATCACAGAGTGGGAGTCAGTGATCTGAACTCCAAGTTTGAGTTATTCAACCTAGACTTCTTTTTATGGGCAATGCAGACCAACAGGCAAAGGTCAATGTGTCTCTGAAGGTTCTTGTCCCTTTCCTGGCTATAAAACGGGTCCAAGACAGCCCAATCATGCATGGGCAGTTGGCTTTGAAACGCTGTAGATGGGGCAAGACGAATCTCCTCTAACAGCTCTGCAGAAGCAGAGACACAACAAGTGGCAGCTCTGCTTAAATCAAGGAGATGTGGCTCAGCAGCTCTTGCACAAAGGGATGTTAGCAATGCAGAATTCATGTGTTTGTACAGCAGGCCTCCAAACCCTGCTGTAATACATCTAAGAAAGAAGAACTGAAAATCCTAATGAAAGCAAATTTGCATACAAATGAAAGTTATTTTTGCACGCACTATTCCCCCACCTCCAGTTTCATTCTTTTCTCAGAACCTCAAGGATGCATAAGACACGAGGAATTACTGCTGGACAGAAACCTTGTTTCCATTTCCCACAAAGAGAAGAAACAGCAGAATTTCTCACAAAATATGCTTGGCTATTTCTATGCACTGATGCGTTTAAGGAATAAGAAGAGGGGGACAAAAAGACATCTTTTTTTGTAACTCAAAAAGGTGGAAGAATAGTGTTTCAAAGTGGAAAGCCAAAATGCTTCAATTCAGAAAGCTGAAGCAGGAATGAAAAAGGGATAAGCCCTCTGGGCCTCCCCCAAAATTTCAGAGGGCACACTGCTCTAAAAGGTTTTATTGCAAAATGGCATTTTTACACTAAAACCTATCCTTAAAGCCAAAAAATATTTTAATAAAAAAAATTATTATTCTTTCTTACTGAGCATTGAATGTGTGTTATTTTGTCTCTGAAGGATTCTCATATATTAACTCAGAGCGTTTTGCATCATCCTTTCCTAAGAACCTATGTTTCTAACTTTCACTCCTCTCTCTCTCTCTCACTCTCCTCCTCCCCCACTTTAATTTTATTATTATTTTTTTCTTTCATTTCATAAGCTCTTAGCTTTTTAATATGAGAGCCTTTTATTTCTATAAAACTGCAGCTGCTTTCATTTAGTTTTATGGATTTAATGTATTTAGAGGTTCCAAGAGAAGCTTGGAGCTGGCGGTATTATCCAGACATTTGCTGCTTAGTGCCTTTTCTAATGACAAGACTTATCTGATTCAGAACATTTCATATCTGTAGAAAAATTAATTCTCTCTCCCTTTGTCTTTAGGCCTCAAGATTTAATTTGTTCAGGGGATTCTTTCAAGCATTTTTTTTTTCTCTTTGCAGATACCCTGATGACTTACTTCCAATGCTGAAGTTGTTCTTCCTGCTGGCATTTTAGTCTGAAGCATTTGCAACTTGGTGTTTGTGTGCCTTCCCCTCACCACAGCATCTGAGCTGCTCTCAGCATTTAATGTATCTTGTCCTCCTGCTCTGTGAGGCAGAGGTTGCCCCTCTCACCATTTTACACTCATGGAAATGAGGCCAAGAGGGAACCAGAGCTTGTATCTGCAATGGACCCATATTGATTTCAATATGAGTCACCCATCTCAAATATTCTTCTGAGTGCAACTCAAACTGGTTTAGTCCAAGTTGAACAGGAATTTTTCTGAAGGAGTCGAAGTGAACCTGGGCATGATATTAAGGTCACCACCCTTTCTATGGGTAGCCCACACCAATCCATGGTACAGTGTCCCTGGAAATGTTGTTTATGTCAAGCCAAAGAAACATATCAATCAGAGAAAGTCAGTCAATCAATGGCTGAAACTTTTTTGGACTTCAATCTTCATACTGAGAACACAGGATGGCAAATTGAGTCATTTAAGATAGCTCTACAGGTGAAACTAGGTGAGCTACACCTGTCCTGTACTGCTTGCAGGTGAACAGCATGTGAGGCAGCATTCAAAAACCCCACGATCTTTCTGTGGGTTGGATCATTAGACAAGTATATTCATTTAATACTACTTTGTCCTCTCATCAGAGTAGTCCAAGGACAGCAGCAGGATGCTAAGGCATGGACCAAGACTTTGCAATTACTGAAACACCAATTTAGTTATCACTTGCTATTACTCTGTCACCTCTGTTGCGCAGGAGAAAACTGCACCTGTTCAGAAGCACGGTTATTATCCATATCTATTTCCTCTATTTCATCTCTCTGCTTTTTGTCCTCTGCAATAACTCCTGAGGACCTTTAGAAGGCCTCATACTAGCCTTCTTCTTCACCCCATCTATTAACCTGATCAGCAATGAAAAAGTTCATTGCAATATTCATACATCATTTTTAGGTTTCATTGTTAATATCCTTTAATACATTTATGGGGAATTTACACCTTACAGAAGCACCATTTCTAATCACTTAGGACAGTTCACTGTCCTTCTTAGAGTTAAACACTTCCTGCACTTTTCTTGCAATATTAAGGACTAGACCATGGATCCCTAATGTACCATTTTCACCTATTTATTTTCGTCTGTTTAAAAACAAAACAAAAAAAAAAAAAAAAAAAAAAAACAAAGACCATACATATATCTAAATATTATTGGTTTTTAAATCTAAGCCTGAAAGTGTGTATATTAAAAATTGACAATTAAATCAGTTGTAATTAGATCTGAATTTAATTTTTTGAAGTTGTGAAATAACTGGAAGAACAATATTGAAGTAATAAGAAACAAACCTTCAAGTCAGAAGACAAACTTTCTCCAAAGTCATCAAAACTTTAATGTTTGTCTTTCATGTCCTTTTCATAAAAATAGAAACCATACAGAAATCTGAATTTGAGGTGACTGGGAATGGGACTGGGTCTAGAGATCAGAACACAGAAAACAATTGTAACAGCAGAATAGAAGTCAGTACTTTCCCTACCCCCATGATGACTTCTGGAAAGTTAAAATTTAAAATATTGAGAACACAAGGCTGAGAAGAAAAGACATTCTCATGTTTTGCTTCCATTTGTTCAAAGATCTGGGGGAAAAAGCCAAACTCCCTATATGTCAAAACCCTGCCATCCCTATCCCTTTAAAAGCTCATGTTTGTGAGACATTTCAATGAAATGAAGATTTGCTGCTTTGCTAAAGAACAAAGCCACAAAAAATACCTTCATGTTTACATACCATAAGGCAGCTAAAGGGCACCCCTCAAACCCTACTAAATGCATTCCCATGCACCTACTTTCAAGAATTTTGATGGGAAAGCTCATAAAAAGCTTTTGTTTTATCAATTCACGGGGCAGGCTAGCTGTAACTGCATGTGGCACCATCTCTGAAATGGGGGAAAAGACAATGGGTAGGTATGAGACTGTCTCTGTATTCCCAATCTGAGACCCACAAGACTATTAAATATTAAATATGTGTGTTAGATGCCTCACTGACCACTGAAGAAAGATTGTGCTGGGCACTGCACAGGAGCAGACAGCATCTTGAAGAGCTTACAACCCAAAAAGGTGAGACAGCAAATGGAGGTGACAGCAAGCTGCTTTTCAAGGATCGCTGCAAAAAGATCAAGCAAATGATAAAGCAGAAGCAAAACCCAACTTTTCAGCCCAAAGCTGAGTAAGGTGCACAGAGAGATGATCCAGCTGCCACCTTTACTTACAGGCACCTTCCCTGCACACACAAGTTTGGAGAGAAGTTGTGGAGGGAAGTGCACCTCCAAGGATGCTGGAGACTTGGGCAGCAGAGGACACCTCAGGATGAGACACGCAAGAGCCCACCCTGGAAACCCACACCTCAGACTGAGCCATGTCTCTTCAGGCCAGGGCTTCACAAGTTCCCATGCAGGGCTCAGAGGAAGGGGATTTTGTTATCTCAGGAGGAGGCAACACAGCTGGGATGTGGGGGGTCACAGCAGTGGATGTTTGTACACATCACAGACCCCCAGCTCTCCTAGGAACTCGTTCTCCCTGGTTTAATTCTCCAGCAGAGCCACAGACAGAGCTGAACTCCATACGCTCCATTTCATATCCCTTCCCTTATAAACCTTTATTAAGGCTTTATGTTACACAACTATCACCGATACAAAACATTTAGGCTTCCAGGAGACCGAGTGCATTAAAACTCCTTGCGTGGAATGGCAGGAACCAATTCCTCATTTTTACTGGCTGGGAACTGAACCTTAATAGGCCACAGAGCACAAAACTCATAAACCATTGGAGTAAGGGGAGGAGGGGAGAGGGAGAATAAGGAGGGAGAAGGGGGAGAAGTTTGTTGCTGAGGTTATGAAATTAAAACAGAACAAAACAAAATATGTGAAGGAGGCCACAGCAAGGAATTCTCCCCACCCACGGCCGAGTTAACCTTGCCACTGATGTCCAGCAGCTGGAGAGGACACAAATAAAGCAGGACCATGCTCTTAACAAAATAAAGTGCTGTTCCTTGGCACTGGAATAGCAGCAACCCTCATCTCCAGCTCTGGTGCTCCTCGGGAGGGTTTGGGGATTGCTGGCTCAGGCATGAGTTGCCTTTGCCTAGCAACCAGCACAAAGTCCGTCTGTCAGCCTGGTCTGCAGTCGCTTCATCCTGCCTTCCCCCTGCTCCAAGCACACAGCAGGGCCTCCAAGCTCATTTGTCAGACTTCAGCTCCATCCACCTCTAAGCCCATCTAAAGAGAGTGCTCTCCTGTACCAACTGCAGGTAGCAAGATGGTTTGGGCCTTTGTGTATTTCATCCCCTTCTCCTTCATCTTATTCTGCTGTTGGAGCCCCTCATTGGGAAGCTCTCAGAGGAGGGACTACCTGCTCTGAGGAGATGTTAACCCAACAGACTAACCTAGGAGGAAGAATTAGGCAGTTCTGCAGCCACACATCTCTCCCTCTCTGCCTGGTTGTGATGTTAAAATACCTGTTTCTGCTGATTGGAACATTCTGGGTGTAAGGATGCTTTTAAAGCAGGATGTGGGATGAAGCAAAAAAAAAAAAAAAAAAAAAAAAGCAAACAAAAAAAAACAAACCCCAAAAAACAGAAAACCAAAACCAACCAAGAACTCACAACAACTGGAAGCTTATTTCTAAGGGCTGCTTTCCTCAGCAAATATCAGGTTCTCTAAATGCAGACGCAGTTCTGCAGACTGGAGAGGAAAAGTCAATTCTACAACTCAGAACACTTCCCAGATGAATTAAAATCTGCAACCATTTTTTTTGCTGCAGAAAGTTACTGCTGGGATTCCCCCCCATGCTGTGTCACTGTGACCTGAACCACCTGAGCCAGGAATGGCTTGACTTCCTGGAAGAGTGAGAAATCACTTTACTCCCTGCCCAAGAAGAGGAACTTATTAGGAAATTAAACAAGCTGAAATGTGCAAGACAAAAGTGGTAAATGTAATTGTGGTCCCGTCAGAGTCAGAAGAAGTGGCTGCTCTCCAAAAGTTGGAGCAAGTTAGTCCCTGCATCAGGGCTTCTTCAAGTAAGATTAGAAGATTAGAATTACCCATTCTGGGCAGAAGAAGGATATTTACTTAATGCGTTCTGACTTTGGAAACGGAAAATTATGAGATACATGACAACAGTTACCTTCCAGAGCCTAAAGTTATCATAATATCATTCTTCTAATTACAAATCAGACTCTTAATACCAAAGGCCAAAAGGAGCCTGATTCCAGAGGTAAGAGCAGTATCAGCTAAAATTACTTTGGAAGCTGCCTGGTATCACATTACAGCCATGCATCAGGAATCTTCTCCCCTCCCCAATGGGCACCTCTTTTCTTGGGGAATTGCCACCACGACCCAGTCTAAACACAGGGCTACAAGATGCTGGATTCTGCCATGATAATCCTAGACCAGCAATGGCAAGGCTGAGACAGATGGTTGGTTATTCTCACTCTGCTGGGTTGCTAGGGGAGCACCAAAGTTTCTCATTGAAAAGCTTTTATCTAAAAAAAAGGTGGAAGAGACAATAGTTTTTTTAACATTTTTAATGACATCAAATTCAATTGAAACGAGCTACTTTGTCATCACGGCTTGTTATCGATTGCAAGCTGAACATTCTCGGCAAAACTGGGACAAGCAAGAGTAAATCTTACATAAAAAGCACAGTTCTATTGATCACAGCAGCCGCCACTGGCCCTCCACTGAAGCAACAACCAGCTACTTTAATAAAAATGTAATTCTCCAGTAGAGAGGAGCCCATCTGCCTTCCAAACCACTCTGCATCATACTCTTCCAAATGCTCTTGAGAGAGAAAGCAGACCAGTTCATCCCCCTGATAAAACACTATTACTATGCAGTGACACCATCATACTTGATTTAAATACATCTGGCATTTTCAGGTGTAATGCCTGAAGCAATAATACTAAAAAACCAGAACAACCTTAGTTACACCCTCAGGGAGTTGCACGTGTGTGAACTAAGTAACTTATAGAGTTCCTATTTCCATAGTATCAATCTCTTTACATTCTGAAATGTATTTATCCTCCTACTGCTCAGGGGAAGGAGAGATCACTGCTGCTCCTATTGCTTTTCCAATGCCTTCTCAGATCTTCATTTCTTATGGCATGGGATTTGTAGGCCTGAATCTTGGTGTGGGCTTGAAGCCTGGTCATGGTCATGCAGGAAGACAGTGCTGTGTCAGAAATCTGGCTTTGACAGCAGTCACAGATCAGACCCCAGGCTCTGCTGGGAGCCATTTGGCCAAACTGACTGTGATAATTATGGCAGGTGTCCCTGAGGATGTACTGGGACTTCTTTCCCCATTTATACCACTAGGAAACCATATCTGCCTCCAAAGAGATTGTTGCACTTATTTCCCTTACCGCCGCCCACACTGCCACATCAAAATGTGCACTTTTAAGCTAGGCATGGGGAAAAGGAGGCCCAGAGCCCCCAGTTCTTTTACTGAGCCCCATGAGAAGTCCCTCCCCTCAGCCACAAGCTGGATCCTTGCACAATAAAGGACACGTAGCTCCTGTGTGGCCGTGTGATTCCGGGGACTACAGGGCCCCTGCTCAGCAAGCTGAGGAGTTAATAGAAGCAAAACAAATCCCCCTTATTTGCCTCAGGGTTAGGGGTCAGTGTAAGTAAATCATTAATTAACAGGCTGGCACCTCAGTGCTATTGACAAGGTTTTGTGTACACAGTGGGACTGTGGCACCCCCTGCAATTAAGCAGGCAGTGAACTTTCCTGCTCCTGCTGCCTCCCACTCGGCTTGAGCAGGCTCACTCTCCCCTGTCCTCAGCAGAGGCTCCTCTTTATTCCTCCTCTCAGCACAGGTTACCAGCTGCCCCTGTGCTCATGCTTTTTGCCTGCCCAGCGCAGCTGCCTTCAGAAACCACATCCCCTTATTCTGTTGCTTTCCAACTTCATTCAACACCTGCTCCTTTAAAAAACCTCACTGGCTATGTATCCATCAACTTAGGCATTTATTTCAGCTCCTTGCTCAGGTAAAGATGCACCTACAGACTAAAAAGGGCTCATAGGTACATGGTGATAACTCTTCAGCCTTAGGACACTATATTGTCTCAGAGAAAAAAAAATATTCTTCAGCTCTCAGCCCTAGATTTAAATAAAAATTTGGGATCCTAATACGTTACTAATAACACCTGGGATTTTTCTTCATTTTTGGGGTTTTGGGGGGTTTTGGGGGGTTTTTTTGGGTTTTTTGTTTTGTTTTTTTTTTTTTTTTTTTTTTTTTTTTTGGTTTTGGTTTTGTTTTTGTTTTTTTTTTTTTTTTTTGGTTTTTTTTTTTTGGTTTTTTTTTTGTTTATGGAGTTTTTTGGTTTGGTTTGGTGTTTTTTTTTAGTTTGTTTTGTTTTGGTTTGGTTTTGGTTTTTTTGGGTTTTTTTCCTTCTGATCAAAACAGGTCTGTTGACAACCTGATTTCTATACCAGATGGGAAATTGCCATATAAAGAGAAGTCATTTCAGAAACTCCACAGTGACAGATCCTCTTAACAATCAGGCCTACAGTGTAAGAGGTGCTCCTAAGAAATTTGTTATACCATTTTCTTTGCAGGGGAGTCTGCTTTCTTTTGGTTGCTTTGGGTTTCAGAAAGGCCTTGGCCCGCAGGCTGAAGGTCTGAGGTGGATAACAAAGACAGCTTTGCCTCTGAGCTACATCATGCTGAGATCAACACTGGCTTTGGAGCTGGCTTAGAGTCCCAGGGAACTTCAGCTGGAAACCCAAGATCAAGGTCCATCATTCTCGAACCCAAAATTAAACTTCCCATGGATGTGATGTGAGGGGACAGCCTGCAGTCTGCCAGTTCCCAAACTACAAATCAGACACTGCCCTGGCAGAAACTTTATATATATTTATGGGGCTTGTAATCAAACCCAGTTAAAGACACTCTGATCTACTCAAACTTTTGACATAGAAGCATCTGAACAGCCAGCTTTCTCCACTCTTGAAGCACTGTATCATTTCAATGTCGTCTTAAGATCTCTGGCATTATGTTTCATTTCAGATAGAAATGACATGAGAAACATGATTGTAACACAGTAGAAGCTGAGGCCATCCCCCTCCCCAAACACCTACAAATTGCTGTCACATTAATCTGATTCCCACAATGGCTTGCCTCCCCCACTTTTTTTTTTTTTCTTAATTTATGATATGTTGTAAGTGCTTCATTATACCATTGAGAAACTACTTTGGGAACGCAGTACAGTAAATGTCCTGTTGTACAAAGTTGATTAGCTTTCCACAGCACTTTCTAGATGCAGAACAAAAAACACAGTCTGCTTTTCTGTCTTTCAGCTGCAGTCACTGGAAGTTCTGATGAAAATTGGGAAGGTGAAAAATAGGACATTTACAGAAGTTGTGCAAGGTCTTGCACAGATTTTGAGGCACCTTTAGCTATGACACACTAGCATATCCTCGAGAATTTAGATAACTCACAAGTTTGTCTCATTTCAAAGCTTGCATGCCAAGACATTACTAAGTTTATAGGTACCTCCAAAGCAGTTGAGACAACTGGAAGTTCAAGTATGCTGATGGAAATAGCCCGTCCCAACCTAGGGCTCCCTGCCTTGCCTCTGTAACCTAAGTTCTTTCTCCTTGCACTTGAACATAGTTACAGAAAATGCTAATCCTCCTTGTACAATCTATGTACATGAACAGAGCACATATACACTGGAAAAATTTCCCTGTACAGGAAAAATATCTCTGTGCTAGAAAAATTTATTTGTACTTGTGGATCATGCATCCTAGTATTTTTGGACAGCAAGACAAAAGAATCAGCACTTTCCTCCTCTTTGAGTGCTTCACTGTTACATGCTGCCTTTGTCTTTCAGCATATAGTTCAGAGCCCTTGCACTAGTTACATGCAAATGCCACCCTGTATGGTTCCCAAATCAAATGGATGTTAAAAGCAGAAAGCTTCGAGTAGCCAAATTAACAGCACATAATTAGTCTCATGCATAAACCACTTAAAAAAGTACAGGGCACTCGGTGTCAAGATTAGACAATTAACTTTGTCAGAGCACAGGAGAGTGCACTGAAACACATTTGCACCAGTGTATAAAGCCTGCAATTCTCACTGGAACTCGTGTGAGTAAATACTCTAGGTCAGAGCCTTGACAGCCTTATTTAGATTTTGCTCACTTAGTGCAGGCTCTGCTCAAGTAAAGACCACATATAATCCAAGGAAAGACTTCACTTTGGCTCTCTGTTTTGACAGCCCATAAAAGACCGTCTGGAGCACAAGCAGGATCAGCAAAAGTAAGACCTTCCTCATACACAACTCTGTCTGAAACCAGTGCTGTTTTACATGCTAGCCAAAACATGACTGTTCACTGCAGCACATTCTGCAGTGCCCCAGTCAGCCAAGATTTAAAAACACCCAAAATCAAGAAAGGGCTTCAGCCAATTCCCTTTATGGTGAGATGTGGCATCAATAAAATATCCATCAGCAGCTCATATCTATGACCAAATGGGCTCTTTCCCTGGGGAGTGGCAGGCCCAGGGAGATTAGCACCTGTCTCTCTCCTGTTTATCACTGGCAGGTGCTTAACCGAAGCAAGATATCGGCTCTGCTGTAGCGAACAAAGCTCCCAAAAGATAAGATGGATGTGCTGGGCCACTAAGCTAATGCTTGGTCAGGAAACAGAGCAAATGAGTCTGTTTATCAAAGGTGGCTTTGTGAGCTGATAGGAGGAACATGGTAATTCATTAATATGGGGAGTATTCAGAGTCGATGAACAGTTACTAGGAGAAAGCCTTCTGCAGCACAAACAAAAGAAATCTACCGGTCCTGCAAAACCTGGGCACCTTGGTAACTGTACAACATAAGGAGCAGGCTGGCACAAGCTGGCTGTATTCAAGGTAATCTCTGGGCTGAAAGATTAGGGGATGCCAGGGCAGAGCCCTCTCTGGTCTGGAGGCTGTCTGGCCACATTCATGCAGCACCTTTGCTGACAAGCTGCCCCAGATGGCACTGCTTGTAGCTTAACTCCATCAGCTGGATGCAGCAAATGGTAAGTCAGCATTTGCAAGCAGAACATCTAGGTTTCATGTAAAAGCTAGAGGAGGATATGTCTAAGAGCAAAAGGAATGAAAGAGGAAAAAAATATTCGCCTTCTTTCGATTTTGCTGAAATGTTATCTAGTCATCCATAGGAGCATGTTTCTTTTCTTTAAATTACTGGGCACCTAAACACAGAACACCTCAAAGGTTGCACTCATTCCACCTGAAGCAGAGGTTTAGAACTGTGGTGCTGATTCCCGTGCCACTGAAGTCTCCAAATCTTCCAGATTCAAAGACTTTGTGAAAATATTGACTCACAAACACTGAAAAAACTTGCGTGAATATGAGAATGGAAATGTATGTCTAAAGGCCTCACTCAAAATGTTGATGTCTAATATTTTTGTAGAAAATGTACAATCCTTTCACATAGTAAAAAAGTAGGTGCCATTTTTTCTTCCTAGTTAAGGAAAAAGTTCATAAGTTCCTTATGAATTTGTTTAATGTAAATAAGCCCTCTATTTGTCTTTAATAAATTCATACATTATTAGAAAATCCTTTATACAAGAAGACCCACTGAGCTATATCATCTCATTTTAAAAGATTTCCTGTTGGTGGAAAACAAAGCAGCCACCTGCAAGGGCCTTGTGCTCAAAAGGATTTAAATAAACACACACAGATAATTAGATCAGTTAACCTTGCAAATTAAAACAAGCACATTGCATTATCTCCAGTTTATCCTAAAAGAAAATATGAAGTTACCTCAGATAAATAGTTTAATAAAGACAGTGAAGAGCTTATAACAAGCTGCATAATGCTAAATCTTCTAAGCATGTGGGTTAATAGGATGAAAACCTACTTTCTGACTAGCTTCATTTGGGAGACCTGGCTACTGATTTGCCTGGGTCCAGGGGATTAATTCACCAATCATGCTGTCAGAGCAGTTTCACCTGATGTCACTCGGGCAGCCTTAGCCTTTGAGTCACTCTCCATTAGGGGAAAAGGAAAGACGGGTTGACCGGCCACACTCAACTACTACTCTGCAATGGCTGTGAGAAGAAACCTGAATATTTTTACCTTCATTAGGCTGAAGCTAAGGAAGATGAAATATAACCATGATCACAAGGTACCACCAGGGCTGGCCAGAAAAACATTACTCCATTTAATGCACACTTCAAGGCTGTGAAGCTTATTTCTCTCCTGTGAAGAGAGAACTGGTATTCTAAGAGGAAAAATAACACTGTGTATTATCCAGTGATTAGATGCAATTTTAGAGGAGAATTCTCTACCAATATCAGAGCAGGTTTACTTACTGTTTTGTAACTCCAGATGTCATCAAAACAGGATAAAGCAAACTTTTTGGTCAAATTACTGTTCTGAATCTGAGACACCATCCCAGTAAGAAATATACTGAAAGCACTATTGTTCCAGAAAACGTTTCAGTGCTTTCCAGGAGAATAACTTTTGTGTGCTAATTTTTCCATCATTTCTGCTCACTAAATTCAGCATTTTCTTGTGTTTTAAACAAGAGAGGATGCAGTCACAATTTTAACAGTGAACTTGGCTGCACTGCAGATCCTGCACACAGGTAGCTTCCCATCACAGGCCAGTTGCTCCTCACTGCTGGAAGATGATGGGTGTTGGTTCTGCAGCCAGGAGCTGCTGCTGTTCTGGCAGTGCTGTCACTTCTGTGGATGGCACCTGTTTCCATATGCAAAAATGCTAACTTCTCAAAAAATGTTTGGTGAAAATCTGTTCTTTTTAAAGAGATTTTAAAATTTTAAATTTTGAGGCTTTTCTGGTTTTGGTTTACATATATATATATATCTATATCTATATATATATATATATATAAAGAGTTGCAGTGAATGCCATTCAAGCACCAGGGACAAACAGGTCTGTTGGTTACAACAGTGCCAATTTTTTTGCCTCAGTTTTGACACCAAATCACAACTGCTGAAGATTCAGAAACAAGACCCTCTGCGAGGGAAGTTCAGAGATCTAGAGAGGTATAAGGTGGTGCCCCAAACAAAATAAATTAAAAAGTTTAGAGTGAGCACTTGCTGCTGTACCACCTAATCTGATGTGCTGTGTCATGTGGGTCACAGAGGTTTTTTAAAGATATTGCAAGCCCTAGCAGAAATTGGTACCTACAGAAGTAAACTTTATTGAAGTAAACTGAGAACTGAATGGACATAGGGATAAACTGATTTTTTTTGTTGTTGTGTTGTTCAGGGTGCATTTATGTTGCATGAGCCAGAATCTCAGTTTTTTCTTCAGCCTCATTTCTGTACACATAATGAAATTTCTAAGTCAAGGCTTGATTACCCACTGCCCTTGGTTACCAAATCATTCTGGTTAGCCCAGAAAACAAGCCCAAATTTGCATCTGCTGCTCTGCAGACAAATCCCCTGGGCTAGCACAGGAGAAGGTCATGGCATTGGGAGTGCATCCCTTAATGCCACAGGCTGTACTATGCAGCCCTGTAAATAAACTCTGTAAGTAAACACAAGGTTTAGGTAGCAAGACTACCCCTTCTGCACTTTGCACATCTTAACTTAAAGGTTATGAAGAAGAATAGAGAACAAAACTGAAAGCAAGAAAAGTCAGCATCAAGATAATTAAAAAAAAAAAAAAAAAAAAAAAAAAAAGAAAAACCTAAAAAACAACACCCCCACCCAAAAAAAAAACAAAAAAAAAAAAAAGAAGAAGAAAGAAGAAAAAAACTCACAAACCAAAACAAATTAAAAAAAAAAAAAAGAAAAGAAACAACCCAAAAAAACTCCAACCCAAACCAAACAAAAAAGATGGAAAATCATCTGGCTGCTTCAATGCTACAGAACAGCTCTTCCCTCATCTATTTTACACCCCCAGCTTTCTGCTGCTGATCCAACACACTTGAGTTTCATTTCAGAAAGTGAAGCTGCTAAGCAGCTACCAAATGACCTTTGGCTCTTGGATGAGTATTTATGGCAGGCAACACATACATCAACAACAACAAAAAGTTTCCCCAGTAACGAAAATGTTTCTGCCAGCAATGAATCTTTTACAAGCTTGCAAGATGTATCAAGAGTCTAATAATCAGATTAAAATCACATCAAACTATGTTGGGAAGTCAAGGTGAAGGCCTTTGGATTGTTCTCATGAATAGCCCTATCCAGACCTACCAGGTGATGATAAATTCAGGTTTTTGCTTGGTTGGTGTTTTTCAAATTTATTTTAAGGGCTTACAGTTTTTAAAAGCCAAGAGGTGGGAAAACTGTTGGTGTTTTAGCAGTTCTTGCCAGCATCTGACAATAGTGAAATGGTTAAGAAAAAAAAAAGAAATTTCTCCTGTGCAGGGAGAGCAAGAGACTGGAGAATAAATACTCTATCTTTCTATGCTACTTTGCAAAATATTTCAGGACCTTTGTCTTCCTTCTTTTGGGTGAAAGCCCAAGACTCAGAGAGGCAAAATGATTTGCCCAATATAATCTGTATTTCTAATAGTTAACTTGTTTACAAATTTGAAACCTCACATCCCAGGCTTCTTCCCAGGATCACTAAGAAGCAAATTCATGGATGGGTTTTCTGTTTCTCTCTAGTTCAGAACAAGAATGGCCAGCTTTATTTTGCCAAGCACAAGAAGAAATGCTGAGGTCCCATTGCTTTATTTCCATCTCCCATGGACTGCTTCCCTGGAAGTTTGGCTTGAATATTTCCTTTCCAGATATACAGCATCCTATGTATAAGTGCTCAAAATAAATACTACGTCCACATTGCTCCCTGACTTTTCCTCCCCACAGAAGGCCACCTGGAAAATGCAGCCAGGCGCTGACAAAAGAAACAATGTCATCTGTCAAGGTGAGCTATTAGGTGTGGGAACTGGAATCCAAACTGTTAATGACTGCTCTGGAGATGTAAAGAACAGTGATCCAGGAAAGTGTGCTGCCAAAGGCAAGCAGCTTCTAGCCATACTGGCTAAGATGAGCACCTGAGCTGTAAAACCCCTCTGAGCCCCTGACAGCGGTGCCACAGTCACCTGGGCATCTCCCTGCACTACAGGGAGGCAGCAATCCTGCTTTCGGGCTCAGATTAATCAGGTTTGTAAAAATCAGCAATTCAAACAACTTCAACCACCCAGCTGATTGTTCTCAAAGACAGTTTGGGAACATTCAGGTGAGACTGAAGATGGGCAATAATCTCCTTCACCCCATCCACTCTGTTTTCTAGGGGATGACTGACCATACCATGAAGGATCATGCATCAGGTCTCTCTACACTTTGTAAAACAAACAAATGGGAAAAAGACAGTAAGAACACACTTAGGAAATACCAGGATGGCCTTGAATGTCTATAAGGATGCAGCTAATCTAAATTATCAAATTCCAGGGAGAGAGTTTTTTAAATAGGGAAGGGTTAATATCTGGATAAAGGGGCTGGGATCAGTTAGCTGACAGAAAAACACTGCAATACCAGAATATTGCTCCCACTTTAGCTTCATCTAAAAGTCAAATCACATGACTGCGTTTTCCAGTTTAACTTGCACGTCTGCCACTACCAAGCCAGCCTCTGAGAATTGTATTCACCTACTCACTGCAGAACTCCCACCAGCTTCCCAGTATAAGAAAAACAACATCCTTGGAAATAAAAGAGCTCTACCATCAGCTTACTGAGCCCTGTTCCACCTCCTCCCACACATACTGGGAATGGACAAAATGGATAGCTCACATGAAAAGAGAGGTTTATCGTGTCCTTGACTTAGCTCTACTTTCTGGGAATCCAGATGAAGGCTTTTCACTGGTTCCAACTGAGAGCAGAACAAAACAGATACTGAACACATATATAAGAAAAATCTACCCACATACTGACAGAAAATCCAATCAACTTCATCCCTTCCCCCAGTACTAACTTGGGTTCTCTGCACTGAAATGAGTCATTTGTAATTGACTAATTCGCAGAGAGAGAGATCAAAACCAGCCTCAGACAAAGCCTGAAGAGCCTCCTCATTGTCTTCCCTTTGGAATAGTAAAACTGTGCTTTAATTCCAACTTCAGAAAGCCTCTGGTTTTCCACACAACCTCTTAAAGCTGTGGACTCCCCAGGATGACATCAAACAAGCACCAGTGGGACCTCACCACACTGAGGAGGGGAGAGATGAGGATGAGATGAGGAATCTGAGATGAGGAATCTGACTCCATGTTCTCAGAAGGCTGATTTATTATTTTATGATATATTATATTAAAGAATACTACACTATGACTATACTAAAGAATAATAGCAGAAAGGATACAGACAGAAGGCTTAACAATAATGAATTATAAAAACTCGTGACTGACTCCTCAGAGTCCGACACAGCTGATAGTGATTGGTCATTAAGTAAAAACAATTCACATGAACCCAATCAAACACTGAGAGTTGGTAAACAATCTCCAGACCACATTCCAAAGCAGCAAACACAGGAGAAGCAATCAGATAATTATTCTTTTCATTCTTCTCTGAGGCTTCTCAGCTTCCCAGGAGAAGAAATCCTGGCGAGGAGATTTTTCAGAAAATATGGCAGTGACAACAGGGTACAGCTCACACAGCCCAGCACCCTGAGCTTCATCAGGAAATTTGCAACTGGCAGGAAAGATGCTTCAGCAGCCTCAGTTGTGCAGAGAAGGTTTAGGCCTGGAAAGATTTGCCTGTGGTAATGAATAAGGGTGTAGGGAAAGCTGAGAGTGCCTCCTGCCCTTTGAGTACTGTGCTAAACTGGTTCATTCTAGGTCATAATCTAGAGAGCTTAATGTAACCAATCTCTTCCTTTTAGCGTCTTTCCCTTCCTCACTGAGAGTTTTTTCAGCCCCTCTTGATGTTTTCCAGTTTAGCAAGGGCCCCCCTTTTCTTTTAAATCACTTTAAGACCGTTCTTTGGGTTAACTTTCATAAATTTAAATCTTAATGAGAATTACACCAGTATTTTCATTTAAATGAAGCTGTTTTCATTACATGAAATTGCTTCAGTGTACTTTTGTATAATGCTCATTTTCACAGAGAATCTGAAAAACTATGAGTGCATTCCTTTAAAAAAAAATTATAATTTTAACTCCATTTAACCATTCCATATTTCCCATAACACAGTTTTGTTACATTTCCTTTTGAATTTATTTCTTTTAAGGTAGGTAAGTCAATGAAATTATCATCCAGAGGTGGAGAGTTGCACTTGGAATGGATTTGAATATTTGTTAGATTTTCAATGAACTTGTTGGATTTCACATCAAATCTCTCTGTGCCTCCCATGCATTACTCATATTTCCTCATATTAGAGTACATATGTACACACTATGATTTGGGTAACCATTTCCTGCCTTTTGGAGCCTTGAAATTTCACTCCAGTGTGTGAATTCATAATTATTTTGCCTATTATTATTATTTTTTTATTTATTCTGTGATGCTTCTCATACTACTGAGTTACCACATCAGTTATCTGTAGTGACCAGCAGGGATATTTCTTGGGAAGGAAAATTGAACATTACTTTGTGAGGAAAGAATTTGAAGGAATTAACAGTGGGAGAGAAAGGCACGCTGCATCTTACTTGAGTGTGTGACGATTGGAGGACTTTCTCTCCTGATTTGGCGTCTCATCCAAACCAATACACAAAGAAACTCTTCAGGGGGAAAGGAGCACCTCCTCTCTTCAGACAAGACAGAAAATGCACTCATTGCAGCAAGGAAATCAGCACCTATTTACCCTGCATGCACTCCAGAAGAGAGGCCATTGAGGCTGGCCAGCGAGAGTGTGGTCCCGTAATGGATAATCACAGATTGGGGCGCAATCCTGCTCTTGCTTCCTGACAAACAATTTTTCAGAGCATACGATCTACATTTTTCAGGTCTTCTGAGGACCTGTGAGCCAGCTACTTGTACCCTAGGAAGAGTGGATGTTCAAAATTAGAGAAGAAATATCAACTAGGAATGAAACTAAGACTCTCCTGGTAAATAAACAGACCCTGATGAAGTGAGCACCGAGGGAGAATTTCTAATTTTCTTCTTGAAAGCAATATGTTTCATCTGTATGCCACTTATAAGTAAGTGCTTTTTTTCCATCTCTGTGATTCAGAATGAACCAGAACAGTTACAAACCCAGTAACATTATGAGTAAACAGTAACATTCCTGAACTTAATTATTAAGAAGAGCTTTCTACTGATTGATTTTTTAATAATAGAATGCAAATTATGAACTATGAAGATTATTTGCTCAGAAATATTAATCAACAATTATTTTCTCTAGCAAAAATATAGATTTTTCTTCCATTAATGTGGAGAGGAGTATTATTTATTGTTTACATTCTTTACTTTTCCATTTTTCTGACTGTATAGAAAGTGGCAAAGAAAATATGTTGTTGGGATTTTTTTTTTCCCAAGGTTCAAGCAGAATTGTCTTTTGAAAATAATTTAAAAGGGATTTTTATCAAATGGTCTGAAAAATAAAACACAACAAAACCCTAAGTTGTGCAGTGAAGAGTGTTCTCAGAGTACTGGAAACTAAAGTGAACCTCTGCAAATGGGATTTGCAAAATTAGTATTTGCATTCAATTTTCAGCATCTACGTCACTTAAATTTTCAGAGAGCTTTTCAGAAGCCCCAAGAGATCGAATACAAAAGATACCAGCTAGTCAGAAAACTGTACATTAATACTTATATTTTCACTTCATCTCCTTTGAAGGTCTGCTTGAAGTTGTACAAAGACAGGACTCATAGGAAATAGTTGCCCATAGTAACTAGTATCCTGTATTGAAACCCATTTATCCAACTTTCAAAACATACTCTGGACCCACCTGTCACTTCAAACATCAAAGGTTGCATTGAAGGGATATTTGAACAGGAAAGACCTTATTGGGAAGTGAGGACCACAAGATATTAAAAAATACCATCAGAATGACATAAGAAACACTCAGGCAAGTGTCTGAGCCCTCTCTCTTTCTTGCTTTTTACATTAGATACATCCATCCTTTGTTAAAGGTCTCTGTCTGCTATTGATACAATAAATCAAGCATAGAGCATGGGAATATTAAATCTCTCCCACAAAGTTTCAATCTCTCCCTTTCCTTCCAGGCAAACTGAGTGGGGTGTTATTTTCCCCCTCCTCCTCTGCCTGAAGAACTGGGGGGAAGGGCGGGAGAGATTTCCGTGTGAAATCAAAAGGTACCCTTGAATCAAGTCTGATAGCTGCTGAAAATTCAGCACAGAAACGTGTTTCTGTCAGTGGAAGACCTTGTTTGTTACCGTAAGGATTGTATGCAGCGCGTTGTTTGATCCTGAGAGGACTTTGATCTATGCTAGCACCTCAAATATAGCAAAGGATGTCACTAGGCTTTGGGAAAAGAAGGGAAAGGAGAAACAGGAAGGGAGGGAAAGTGCGGGTGTGTGGTGCCAAAGCAGGTGACACTGAATTATTGATGTGTTGGTCAAGTGAAAGTGGTTTTTTACAGGGGAGAGATGGGTATTGCACTTTTAGGGGGGAACTAGATTTTGCTGCCTACCCCAGAAAACACTATTGGGGGACAGAAAAGGTCCAGCAGAGCAACTTTGGGCATTAAATTCAGAGCAAATAATTCCTTTACCTACATGACCTGTCTTCTAAGCCTTTTCTGAGGTACGGGTGAAATGAAATCAGTCTCCCCTCTTTCTTTTATCACCAGAACTGGAAGAGGTTTGATTGAGCACCAGTGTTGAAGGTATTCTTGACCAGAAATGCACTAAATAAGCAAAAAGATGGTTATACAAAGGTACTCCTGAGCCACTACACTGCTGTGGGTGCTGATCCAGAACTGTCAGGGAGAGATGTATGAGCCATTTAAGGCCAAGGGCCATCTCTGGATGTGAACAGGTCAGAGGTGGGTGCAGGTCTCTGATAGCACATGAATTTTTCTGGTGTTGGTGGACAGTGTAGAGAAATAGCATGAAATCTCATTGCTAAGACAAAGCAGGCTGAACACATATTAACACAATTACAACACATGCAGGTGTCTGATGTTTGTGTACCTGTGAGCAGCATGGGAGATCTTAAGCAAAAACCACTGAAAGGAAGTTGCCTAGGACCTTCTTTTTCATATGCCAATGTGTGATTCCCTCATCTGTCCCCAGGACACTGTTCATTCACAAAAACAACCCCAACGTACACTTTGTGCTTAAAAATAACAAGATGATCCTGAAATTCCCCTTGACAAAAGCAATGATTTCCTGCGATTCTCACCCACGGAAGTGGAGAGGAGACATGATCAAGGAAGACAATGGATGCAGCATTTTTCCCTGTGCTTATTGATGCTGGAGCAACCTGGATGAGTTTTGCTCCCTGCTAGCCATCTCCCCTTTCTGTGCCCTTTGGTGAGATGTGGTGGAACATGATAGGCATCTTGCATTATGTCTTGGAGAGATGCAGAGAGGAGAGAAGTGAGGAATACTTAATACGATGCAGAGGTTCACTGCAGTGACAATAGTCTCTATTATTCTTGACATGACCCTAATGCAAGCACAGGGCTGTTTGTAGGATGCCTCTTTTTATCGACAAGTGTATCTGACCCAAATTTTATCACAGATGTCAAATACAGTATGGACAAGTGCAGCATGAGTCTAAGAGAAATTCTCCTTTCTTAAAAATGAATATATAAAAATAAAGCACTAGTAAGAATGTCACTCTTTCCTTATTTATTTTCAGGTCAATCATGAGAAAGAGAAGAGAGGCAACCCCCTTCTGAAAGGAAAGAATCATCCTGAGCTATCAACTTATATTGGAAGAAAACTTTTCCCTCCCAACAGTTATCATCCTTTGTCAGCATCACAGGAATGTCTAGGACACTGTAGTCAAAAGCTGGAGTTGTCCCTCCTAAGCACTGTACACAAACACAGATGCATATGAAAGGAAAAATGCTTTTCTGGAGGAGTCTAAATGCTTACCCATCAAAGAGATAACATTGGGGAAAGGTTAATTAACTCCATCTCATAGTTAGAATATCAAGGCAAAAGTGGGTTTGTTGAATTCTGTTATGTAGGCAAGAGTTGAATCTAGAGTTGGAAATCCTGGTTTAGTTCAGCCCTCAAAACTGCTCTTTATCACCGGTATTTCTCTCTTCACTTTTCCACCTCAGGGAGGATCAAGGAGACCAGTTTGTGCAGAGGCAACTGAGGAGCTGCCAACATCTTAATGAAGCCTGAGGTCACGTGCAGCAAACTTCATCTGTGGGCCTGGTCCCCTCTCATCACTGCATGTCAAAAACATTAAAAGCATTTTAAAAAAACCTTAAATTCATCTTAAAATCATCCAGGTCTGGTACTGTGCCTCAACAAACCACACCAAAATATTCATGTACTCAAAAAAGTCCTTAACATTTCCAGAAAATTATGTCGCAATTTCTATAAAAATGGAGGGAGAGGAGGGCAAAATAAAGGAAGCATATGTGCAAATATCTTCAAATAGTCAAGGATCAAGAGGGTAGGAAATTTATTTGTGGAGAGCAGAGAAAAGCCAGTGCCTGTTCACTTTTTAGTTTGAATTAGGTAATGCAGGGATTTGTGTCAGGGAAGCTACGTATGTCAAGCAAATGTCATGCCTGCCTGTTTGGGTTGATTTCTGCTTTTCTGGCCTTTTCATTTGAGCAAGAATTTTCTATCAGATCCAAAACTCAGTCTTCACATAAATGCATGATCAAATCCACTATGATCCCTCAAATGAAAAGGTCTTGAATTGACATTTTCTGGATAAAATAGTTTCATTAAAAATAATTAAAAAAAGAAACCATACAAAAACTCTACCCTACAAACAAACAAGCCCCTCCTCCAACCCTAAACCAACCAACAAAAAAAACCCCCCATAATGCCGTAGCAAAGGTCTTATGCATTACCAAGCATGCTGTCTAGGTGAAGACAAAAAATACAAAAGAAGAAAAAGAAAAGAGAAAAAAGGAGATGCCAAATCATGAGATGACTGAGACTAGTGTCCCTCTCAATCAATACAGCAGTGCTGATTTCCTCCAGATATGCAGAATTGGTATGTAAGCACAGCATTTGGGGATGAGATAGACTTCTTAAGGAGAAATCAGTGTTTTGAGATTTATTTCTTTCAGTCAAAGGAGAAATGTTACAAAGTGTTCATTCTGGAAATTTGCCTGTTTTCACAGATTGAGAAACAATATTAGGATGGAAAAACATACATATATGGTAACTGACACTCCAGGTTCAAAGAGTAAATCCAGCTTTTAACAACTGGATGAATAGGTGATTTTAAATTTGCACGATAGATTCTATGGTCTCCATTGTTTTGGATTTCTGCTTGTGACTGACATGACTACTGCTTCAGAAACTAAGTCCACTCACAGAAAACCAGTTTTCTTTAAGGGAGACAAGAAAAAACTTCTGCAAAGCTGGTAGTGGACACAAAGGAAAGAAATAGGCATGCAAGGAATAGGAAGTAGCTGCACACTGATGTGATCTGTGACTGGATGGTTGTGCAACCTCTAAATGTTGAATGGTGTTAGTTGTTAACTGCTGTTTTAACATTAATTTTATTGAACCAAAGACTCCATGACTAGATCCATTGGAAAAAAAAGCTTCAACTACTTGGCTTTTAAACAAGTTTTTCTGGGGAATTGTTTTGTGTACACAGGATATCAGAAAGAGAGTGATGAAAACCTAAAGATATTTCTAGGGGAAAAAATTCTGTCGTGGAGTAAACACTTTCATTTTTAAAACTTTTATTTTTGTTTAACAATCTTGAGTCTATTTGGTACAGTTCTGATTTTATCCAAGTTGACTTAAGTGCTTTAAAAATGAAGTAAGGAAAAAGAATCATTCACTTCGATTAAAAGGGCATTAGGCTAGGTTTCAAAAAGCCACAAGGTAGCATATCATCTTAGTCAAAGTTCAAGGTTAGAGCTGATATTAAAAAGCAAGGCAAGTGAAATCAAGAGGGTTGCTGTTAAACTTGGCTCTTGTAATGGTGTCGGCTTCTGTTCAGAATTCTCTTGGCCTCTGGACAAGATACTGCAATTCAATAACAGCTAGCAGAGACTTTCTAGGACTCTCAAGGATGTTTTCTGAGTTTCAAATGGAGAGACCTCCAGTGGCTCTGATCTGCATCATCAGGCCACCTCAGATAGGTGCAAGACTTCAAGTGACATCTTAGGAGCAGTGCTGGCTGGCTGGATGGGCTATGAATAATCATAATAACAACGATTATAAAAAGAGTTTGCACATCAGAGCGAAAGAATGAGGAGCAAAGAGGATAAATGTGACTCTTAATCTTCAGCTATCTGCATGGGAAAGTATGATTAATAACTACAGAGGCTTAGCATAACCTCCTCAGATAATGAGTGAGGTGGCCTTCTCCAAGCCCTGATTATCCTCTTCTAATGGGCTTCATATATTGTGTAAACTAATAACCAAGGCCTAAGCAATGCACACTCCAGGGTCTGCAGGAAAAACACTGGGCCCAAATGTGATTAAGTTGGTGAAAATTGCCCAGCAGCACAGTGTGGTCTGCTTGAGCAGAGGGGGGAACAGGAGGAGAGAATGAGAAGCAATGCATCCTGCAAAGAAATGAAGCAGAAACTAGCACAAATCTGCCTTTTAACGTTGATATGCTGGTATAAATCTCTTGGCTTTCAACCAGGATTGCTGTGAGTTTTCAGCTGGAATTGGTGGAAAGGCAGGGCACAGCCACAAGGTGTTTAATACCAAGAAAGAGAGGCACGTATAATGAGGAGATCTGATTGCAGTTCTATTCAGAAAGGCAGCAGCAATGCCAGATCTGAAGGGTAACTCAAGTTGTCAGTCAGTGTTTCAGAGCTGGAAAGTGAAGAGGCGCTCAGAGAAAGCTGGAGTCCCTAAAGTGAGCAAGTTCAACAGCACAACCCTGGCCCAGGGAAAAAATAAAAAAAAAAAAAATTAGAAAAAAAAATGACCTTCCAGCTCCCTTGGCTATATCTCTAAAGTGCAAGCACAGCTGAAGGGACTCAGCTGTATAGGGCATCTAAAGAAAGAGGACAAGATTCTCATTTGAGCTGCAGTGATGTAAAGAAGCTTAAACTTTGCAAGAGCATATGGAGTTACTCTGAATTTACATCCAGCCAACAAGAGTACTGAATGACAGCCCCTCCTCACTGAGAAACATAATTCTTAGCTGCACAATGAATATCACATTAGATTATCCAAACTGAAATAATTGTAAATACTAGATTTATCTGGACTCATTTGTGCTGTCTGCTTAATTGTTGCACTTCACTCAACAAGGACAATGAAATTAATTTGGACAGGCTCACTTTAGAAGCATTATCGTTGTGCTGTGGCAGGTTGGATTCAGAGTACTGGTGGGAAAGGCTTAACTGAACTAAAAATGAAAGAGGAATACACAGCAATATTCATAAATTTGGGGCCTCCACTGGGACATCATGAGACACTGTCTTTGAAGAGTGTCACATCTGTACTCTTTGTAGTGCATCCACATTTGTAGAAATGTAGCTTCCAAAAAAAAAAAAAACCAAAACAAAAACATACAAAGCCCTGAAATATCAGCATTTTCTCAGGCTCCCCTCAGAAGCTCTGTGCTTGTTGAATGCTAGCAACACATGCCCAACTTGCCCAGGAGTGTCTCAGCCTCTCCTCTCCCAGGTGAAAGCGTGAGTCACGTCGAGCAATGTGAGGATGCGGTGGCAGAAAAAAACAACAAGGCGGGAGCAGCAGGCTGCTACCAACAGAACAGGTACCCTGAAAGGTTAGAAAGTCTCACCCTCTGTACATCCCACTCCCTTCCCCTGTACAGGATAAACACAGGCAGAGAAATCAATCCCCAGTTGCTCTGAGGAAGAACAGACAAGAGAGCACAACACACGTACAACCCTCTCCTGGGTGTCTTGTTCTCTTGGGCAGCATGAGTATGCACTGAAAAGCTCATACACACTATAATTTCAAGAGACACGAGGTTTAGGACAAGCCAACTCTGCAGTCTATATACATGTAGCACCACAAACGTGTGGAAATGTTCAGTAAGCTGAGACTCTCCCTTTGTCTGGGGGAAATACGTGCTCTCCCAGGCAGATGTAGTTGGGAAGCACGGTGTTCCTTCTCAGCAACTGTAATCTCAACTCATTTCACCAAGCAGGCATTACGGGAACGCAGGGTAATGTTTCCAGCAAATCTACAAAGGAGATAAGAGATGGCAAGGACAGACGTGCTGGGTGAGACGGGATGGAGGAGAAAAGGAGAAAATGATGCTTGGCCAGACAGGAGACATTAGTGTGACTTCACTGGGAAAGGACACTACAAAACAGCCTAAAAGACAGAAGCAGCACCTCAAATGTTTACCAAGGAAGATCTCTACAGTAAGCTAGCCATAAATAAAAAGACCAAGAAAAACCAATTCCAGTTTTACCACCTTGAAAACAAAGTGCTCTTCCACTGATCAAAGCTGTAAATGAAATCAGAAACTCACGCCAGCATGTCTTATCAGTTACATATTTACCGTGCAAAGTCAATATAGTAGCATAGAAATTACTGAGCCATTCTAAGAACAAGAGAAAAATAAATTTTCTCCATCTGTTTGAAGGAACAACCTGAGCTTGGAATGGATTAGTTATAGCTGGACAGAACTTGCTCTGCCAAAACCTGCCTACAAAGCCAGTGATCAAAACACTCATTTTTTGCAATATGTCAAAGAAAATATGCACTAGAAAGAAACAGAGGATTTTAGGATTGTAGTATACCATACCTAATGGGAAAGTAAAAGAACAACTTCATTCTAGCACCAGAAGATTCATTTGGTGCAGAAAATGAATGCATATCAAGATCAAAATATGTTACAGAAATCAAAGAAATTTGAATGCATGTTTTTACAAGAAATTGTATTTTAACGAACTTTTTTTTTTTAAAGGAGTGGCATGGTGGGAAGGGGAGGGGAAAAAAAAGGTGTGGGACACAAGATAGAAGAAGTTCCCATTAAAGAGAAAAATGGGAAATGCACATTTCTTCTTTGAAAAATAGGTTAGGCTTAATTTTGTCCTTGTACTTACAGAAACTAATCAGGGAGATTTGACATTGCTGGGAACCTGCCAAGTGCAGCGGCTCGTACATGCGGGGCCACTGTGGGTCTCTCACTGCAGCTTACTCAAAAGAGCAAAATCCCTTCAGATACCTGCTCGCCTCAGCTGATAGTGCAATCTCGTGGTCAGTCGCTCCCCAGCACTTTCTCCCTGCCAGAGACAGAGCACGGCAGAAGGGAAACACGGCAGCTAAATGGGTTACATCACGTCAAGTCCTATCAGGAGTTACCCTTGAGAGGAGAGATGGGACAGTTCCTGCCACTCCCAAAAGCATTCCAGCTCAGAGAGTTCTTTAAAAGGTGTCCTTAACCTAAAGAACAGTTTCAAGTTTAATGCACAAATCATGCTCTTAGATTATTTAACGTAGGGAACACGGCTTATTTTTTTAAGGGATCTGCAGCCAGTGGATGGATTTCACATGGTAAGGCTGGCAGGCTGTCTACTCTGCAACTGAAATGTTTTCAGCAAGCATAGATATTCTTAACCATCCTTAACCTACATAGCATAAGTAGCACTACCAGAAATAATGTTTCAGGAAAGATTCAAGTCCTTACTGTAGAGCTGCCCACCAGGAATTACAGTCATGGAATGCAGTTACTCCACAGCATTCAAGTCCATGTTTTCGTGTTTTCATTGCTATTACATAGACTATTTAAATTAAATTAGATCAAGACACAGGTCTGTGTGTTTCAAAGATAAATATTTTGGTGGCAGAGATAAACATCTGATTCATCATTCTTGTGCGTGGTCTTCAGCCTTTGCATTAAAAAAAAAAAAAAAAGGAATTATTGTGTTGTAACTGAGCATCTGAAGGATTTTAAGGGATGTATACACTGCATGAAAAACATGAAACAGACAGTGCTCACACCAGCATAGGCTATGACTGGTACAGCTTGTAAAGCTATAGTATAGGTGGGCATATCTCCCCAGGAAGAAATCCAAATCACACAATTATACCGGATCTTATACTAAGTGCTTTAGTAGAAACTTGGAGTGGCCTTGCAGATCACAAGCAGCACAGACTTTGTAGTGCAAATATGGGAAGTGGGTGTTTATGGGAAGGTTAGCCTAGGAACAATGTCTCCTGGGCTGGGTAATGTCTCACACTATGGCTGAAAAAATGAAAAGGTAAAAAGGGTGCCTGTCCTCTTCCTCTGTTTCTCCGTGACTGGCAATGTGGGATGAGGAAGGAAGGTTTACTGCTTGCAAGCTATTCCTGGGTGTATCCCATCATTGCCAAATCAGCAGGGTGATGCAACTGGCAATCCAAACTCCTAGGGTTCATTAGTATCTAATACTTAACACTGTTGAAACACCAAGACATCAACCATCCTTAATTCTTACAGTTTGGGGCTGGGACCTCTCTGTAGCAAGGGGGCTGAGGGTGCTGTTGAAGGGCCCAGCAGGTGTCAGGGATGCTCAGTGTTTCGTGAGATCATGCATTCGCATTCAAAGATTCTTGGTAAAAATATGTTTCCCCATTTAGAGCTACGGTACTTTTCACAATGACATCATTTCAGCAGTGACAAATATAGCTGAGTCTGCTCTTTCCTACGCCATATAAATCCCTTGACCTCAATCAGATCATTGCTGATTTACACTTGTGTAAATGAAGTCAGAATCCAGCCCATGGTATTCACAAATGTAGGCCAGAGTAAGCATTACTCACAGACAAGAGACAACCCTTCAGAGGAAGGAAAAAAGATCATTTTCATGCAAATATCCTTAATAATAAGGAACAAGAGTTAGAAATAAGAGTATGAATGAAATGCAATCAAGAACTGCTCTGAGATCAGATTTGCTTCTAACTTTATGATGCTGCATCAGCTGCTCTTACAGCAGCTTAAGCCCAAAATTTGACCTACCTGAAACTTGTTATACATAATTTTTCACCAGGGATCTGTGAGCTGACTCAATCTCCAAGCTTGGCTTTGAAGGTAGCTGGAGGTGCTCAGCTACTCACAGGGTCTAAAGAAATTTGTTCCCTGTGTTCTATGAAAATGGAAACTTTTTTCCCTGATATCCAGCTTTGCCCTCAAATTGTTGCACATTATCTATTTATTTATGCATAAACAGTGGCATTATGGTTTGGAGAACAGGGGTCCTTTGATGGGAGGTAAGCTTGACTAGCCTATGGGAGTTTACTGCTATGCATGTAAATGAGGACATACATACAAATATGCAGAACAGACAAGTGAAAATATACAGCATCTCTTTAAAATGAAATACTTTGATTGCTCCAATCACAAGAAGTTGTAAAACTACCCTGAAGAATTAACAGCCTCAGTACATGCTAACTACATCCATCATAAATTCGTCTTTAGTTTCTGTTATCATATCACTGTCTCTTGGGACCCCCAGTCCTGTCATCATTTGCCCTTTATAATTTATTCAGCTTGTACTTGCCTGAATCCTTTCTACTTATCATTCATCTTTACAGTTGTACATAAAATTAGATTGATCCTCCTATGGCAGACACGTCAGAGAGAAAAGTTGTCATTGAATAACACATAAAGCAAATGAAGGTCCAGCAAAAGCTTTTGTTGAGTAACTTGAAAATCATCCTCTGAGATCCAAAAGGTGTCAAAACAAAAAGACAAGACAACGCTACCTTTATAATTTTTTTTTTCTTTTTTGCACATCATTTTTCAATTGCCACCAAATCTCCCAGACACGACTGGGAAGCCTTTTTCCCCTTTTGCATCTCAGGCTGAGTGTGGTTAGCCACCACAAAGGTGATGAATACACCAGTCTCAGCTGAGATAACAGTGTGCATCCAACACACTGGCTTCTGTCAGGATGCTGGCGCTGTGCTCTTTCTTTGCAAAGCTCTTTGGACTGGGGAGCAGGGAGAGAGTTTACTTTGTATTCTGGAGGCTGACTTGTAGGGATACAGAAGCCAATCTTTAACTAGTGAAATGGAACTTTAATGTTTACCAAGCAGATAGGACCCAGGTGTTTCATCTCATCTGGTGAACAGAGCAGCGCTGTCAAACTACAGGGGTTTTTAGCAAATGGAAAGTGCCTGTAGCTTCCTCTTCCTCTGCCCTGCTTATCCAAAGCAAGGTCCAAAAGCGCTTTTTCTGCCTGGTCACTCAGAAGGAGGAAACAAAGGAGAAAAAAATAAAGATCACTTTAAGCATGACATTGACATCCAAAAATCTTAAAGGGAGAATTTCTGGAGAATTTCTGAAGGATTGGGTTTTTGTTGGTTTTTTTTTTTTTCCTTTCTTTTTCTTTTTTTTTTTTTTTCCCAAGTCTCTTACCTCAAATCTGGGTTTTATTCCTTTTCATCTTCATTTTTAACTTCAGAAAACAGACATGTTTCTCCCAAGGGAACAATTAAATGTGTTTTCTTTCAAAATCTAAAGGGCATGGTGAGCAAGCTGTGTGTTCAGCAGGCTACTTTAATCAATGGAACCCATCCAGCCTACCACTGCTGACCAAATTGCAATTTACATCAGTAGAGAAAAACTTTTGAAATGGGAAGTTGTGGGAATATAATACCATTTTTGGCACAACACAGCATGCAGGGTGATATGTGGTTTAATGGTTTTCTAACAAGCTTTTGGAAAAAGCTTTGAAACGCTAAAAAAAAAAACAAAACAACAATAAGACAGTAAGATTTCAAGACCTGCTTAAACAGTGAAATCCATGCTATACGGGCAGGACTTCTGAAGTCTACATGATACTTAGGTCTCATTTAAGCCTTATGACATGGATTTAAGAGAGGCCAGACCTTACAGGGTTTCCTCCGCCCTCCCCTCTATGTTCAGGTATCTTTCCTCACATAAAAATTTAAGTCAGGTATGACCAGTAATGTTGGAAAAACCTTTTTTGTTAAAACAAACAAACAAACAAACAACCCCCCAACAAAACAAAACAAAGAAACAAAAATCCACAAAACAAAAATAAACAAAACCCCCCCTAAACTGTGGGCACGTGAAATTAGATGGAGAGTTTTTGTTTCTTTAAAAAATGGGTTTACTGTGAGTTTTATGAGCTCACCTGTCTTCTAGTGTTAAAGAGGCATATTTTTGCATATGATGAATAAAACAGAATGCATTTTTTCTAGATCGCAAGAAGAGACAAAGAATATCAGAACAGTTAGGGAGAAAACTAATTATGTTTCGCACTGAGAAATTTAGCATACCAGTAGTACCACTGTCTCTTTCAAGAGGAATAGATGCAGTGAGAAAACCCAGCCTATTTCCCAGACTGAACAAGCCCCACAGATTGCTGAGGTTAACAGTTTCGTACATACTTAATTTCATAGTTATTCTTTGCAAGTCTTACAGGAAGGTTTTAACATTATGCAAAGAGACAGTGCCTCCAACCAAGTGTACATGGACTGTTCTCTCCCGTTGCCTGAGAGAGCCACAAAGAACTAGGGGAAGAAAAATGCTGCTGTGCTTATCATACAAGAGCTCAGTTTATTTGTGCTATAAATAAAAGTAGATCTTGATAGCGTAATTACATTTCTCAGCATTATCCTCTGCCATTCACTTGAGAAAGAAAAAAGAAAGGGGAGAAAAAGTTCGCTTCACTATAATTTGTAATCAAAATGACTACACTTAAAACATAATTTTATTTCCCCGATTTCATTTCCTGTGGAGCTTTGTGGGGCAAATAGATAATATTATACAAAATCTGCAGGCAGATATAATTCTCCCATACATTGCACTGTCATTGTCTAGATCATTTTACCCCCCTGGCTTTCCTTAGGACCATGGCCTGTGGTTTGATATTGCATTTTATCATTGTGGGATATATCACCACCAGAAATCCCAGGGGTGAGACAACTTTTACTTTCTCTAATTTCTCTCTTCTGCTCCCCCAAATTACTCTCCCTTGCCTTAATTCGCTTTTTATAATGCGAGTTTAAAAAAAAAAAAAAAAAAAAGGTGGTTTCCCACTATGAAGGATTAGCACAGATTATGGTGAACAGTGTTAATTATAGGTGAGGAAAAAGAATAGTGCATCTCTCCAATCTGTTCTTGATTTCCCCCGTGTCTGTCTGTCTGGTAATAAGCCTCCTTTAATCTGGCAGTCCCCTTGGTGAAATCAGCGCCATGGACAGCAATATTGATTGCTTCTGAGAAACCATCACAGCTGCTCAACCAAATTACCTTTGATATGTGACCTTTAATGTAATTACTGCAACATCAAAGCATTTCTATAAATTATTAAAGAACTAATATACTTCATCATCCAGCTACTCTATTATATGTAAAATAAACAATCACAAGTAAACACTAGAATTTGAATTGTCCGACAATCACAAAGTGCTCTTTACACACTGTGCCACATTAACCTTCCATTTTAGGCAAAACAATTTCAAACTCTCCAAATGAGCCTAATTTACTCATTCAGATGAAGAAGATTCAAATGATAGTCTTCTGTTTTACATTCCAATCCAGATGCTTCAAAATATGTATTGTGTTTCCTTCCCACCCAAAAACAAAGTGCCATAAAGACTTTATTAATCAACACATACCTGCTTGGAAGTCTTTTGATTATTCCACAAGATGAGTTTATGTCCTACATATAACATAGAAATATGTGAAACATATTTCTGTCATTGTACAAAGCACATCCAGAAAGTAATTACTGTAAAATATGTGCATGTAGCCACTCCACTAAAAACAAAGTGATACATAGCTAAGATGCAAGGCATCTGAATCTGGACAAAACCTCCTCATGCCTCACCATTTCCATACATTACCATTCATGTGCATACTATTAAAAATTACTCAGTTCTGTGTTTTACAATGCAAAGAATACAAGCAGCAATATTGCAAGAGCAGGAAAGTGTACAGTTTACTGGAGAATGGGAAAGAATGTCTTAGTCTAGTATTATTTATTTTTTCCTATACCATGCCTGTTAATTGTTTTTGATGCCTCCTCAGTCGAGCTGTTTGTGTCACAGACAATGGAGTGTCAGGAGAAGATGTTATATGCATCTCATTTTGAACTTATGTGAATAAGGACTTAGACCCCTGACCCTAAAAGTGCCTCTTATTTTATGGTGATGAACTATGGTTGATATTTTTTGGTGCATGTTATCAAGAACAGTCAGGTAAGTCATAAATAATTCTCTGCTACTCAGATAGGAACCATAAAACAGTATCCAGGCATGATACTTTATCAAGAGACAAGAC
Source organism: Melospiza georgiana (assembly GCF_028018845.1). NCBI lineage: Eukaryota > Metazoa > Chordata > Aves > Passeriformes > Passerellidae > Melospiza > Melospiza georgiana. Next base: position 76,149,551 of record NC_080465.1, read on the forward strand.
TGGTTTCCTTAAATAAACTACAGTGACATCATTCAGAGGATGAGTTCAGAAACTTGGCAGAAAGCTGCTTGAAGAGGGTTTGCTGGTGGAAAGCAAACCTTTATCCTGAGACAAATAGAACTGGAAATGAAAGGGATGGGAAAATCAGTGTTCAGAACTCTAAGAAACCTGGTTGCTCTTTTAGACAGAGGATTCACTGCTCTCAGCTCAATGAGATCCTGATGTGTCTCCTGAAAGTGTGTAAGGAAATTAAAAAAAAGAAAAGCCTCCTAGAGGCAGTGTGGCCAGTATGGAATATATGTAAGAGAAATTGCACAAACCATGGAAGAAATTGTTTCCCTGTAGTCTAGAATTAGTTGGTGCAGCCTTTGAAGTAAGTCTCAATCCTAATACAGAAGTTGGTTGAATTCTACCACTGTCCAAGAAAATAGCTTTGACTTTAAGACTTTTGTGATTTGAAGTCTCTAACACAGAAATTGAGAATCAGAATGGTGAACATATAGGAAAAAAAATCCTAAATCATCACTTGCCCTCCCTCTCCAACACCTGAGTCCTCAATCTCACTGACCCACTGTGTTCTTGAAGATATTATCATCATACAATTTCAGGATAAGATTTTAAACTCATAGAGAAGATAGATCTCCATTTACAAGTGGATGATCTCTTCCCAATAAGAAGTGCAAGGAGTCTCAGTGGAAAATCTGAAATTTCAATTATTCTTTTTAAAATACACAACACTCTATTCATCACATCTCTAGTATAGATAAATATGTATTTTATTTCAAGCATATTTCAGAAAATTTCAGTTAAAATGTTACCTGAAACATCCCTATGCAACATATTCTCTCTCTTGTTTTTTTTTCCTATCCAGTTTTATCATTCAGGAAAGAGAAGCAAAAAGAAAATATTGGAAGGGGGAGGAGGAAGAAAAACTGAAATCCCCTCCCAAGACTGAAGTTACTTTCAATCTGCTGCTAAGGAGTTTCTAGAAAAAAAATAATTCAGAGGGAGTTGTCAGCTGACAGAAATATTTTTAGGCAATGAAGTATGTATATATTTGCATAAGGTATGGCCTTTTAAGCAAAGATAGATGTAGATGAGCAAGTGCGTGGGCATCTCCATACTGGCAAGGTGGCTTAGAGATAGGTAAATAGACCCAGGATGATGGAAACAAGCAGAGCAGAATCAACACTTTCCTCAGAACACAGAGGAAGGGATGTGTGTTAGATCTGGTGGAAAGGTAGGTTATAACTACACAGCAATCAATCATTCAGCACCAGCTAATAAAGACAGACTGTTGGATAGATTTCCTCTCAGTTTAGATGCAGCCTGGAGCCCTCAGAAGCCCACTCTTAGTTACGTGGTCACTGGCTCCTGGTTTTTGTGAAACCAGCTTCATTCCAGCTGTGGGAGCACTTGGCTGCTCCCGATCCACGCGCTCTGGCTGAATCTAAATAGTCTCTCCCTCCCCCGGGTAACCACTTAACTAGAAACCCATCCCAGCAGGGCAGGTCTTCCCCACATAATGCTGATTCTATTTTTAGTTCTGCTTGTGTTGTCTGAACCTTAGATCTTGCTCATGTGAATAATTTTCCTCATTATCTCGCGTGCGTCTTTCCTCTCTCTCTCTTTTCTCCTTGTCTCACCGCCTTTCCAATCTGCTACAGCTGCTTGAATACTAAAGTAACTGAGTCAAACCACTTTGTCATCAGGAATATGTTTTCATTCTGTGATAACTCAATAATGTGATCTGTTTCTTGATTTCTTGCTGCCAAACCTTGCTTCAGAGAAGAAAAGGAGTGAGAGGAAGCACCTGGTGAGGACCACTAACATT